>NC_092342.1:40887500-42087500 GCF_046630445.1 Rutidosis leptorrhynchoides | reverse complement strand
AACATGTTGGAAACATTTAATCATGTAAATATCAATCTCAATTAATATATATAAACATGGAAAAGTTCGGGTCACTACAGTACCTACCCGTTAAATAAATTTCGTCCCGAAATTTTAAGCTGTTGAAGGTGTTGACGAATCTTCTGGAAATAGATGCGGGTATTTCTTCTTCATCTGATCTTCACGCTCCCAGGTGAACTCGGGTCCTCTACGAGCATTCCATCGAACCTTAACAATTGGTATCTTGTTTTGCTTAAGTCTTTTAACCTCACGATCCATTATTTCAACGGGTTCTTCGATGAATTGAAGTTTTTCGTTGATTTGGATTTCATCTAACGGAATAGTGAGATCTTCTTTAGCAAAACATTTCTTTAAATTCGAGACGTGGAAAGTGTTATGTACAGCCGCGAGTTGTTGAGGTAACTCTAGTCGGTAAGCTACTGGTCTGACACGATCAATAATCTTGAATGGTCCAATATACCTTGGATTTAATTTCCCTCGTTTACCAAATCGAACAACGCCTTTCCAAGGTGCAACTTTAAGCATGACCATCTCTCCAATTTCAAATTCTATATCTTTTCTTTTAATGTCAGCGTAGCTCTTTTGTCGACTTTGGGCGGTTTTCAACCGTTGTTGAATTTGGATGATCTTCTCGGTAGTTTCTTGTATAATCTCCGGACCCGTAATCTGTCTATCCCCCACTTCACTCCAACAAATCGGAGACCTGCACTTTCTACCATAAAGTGCTTCAAACGGCGCCATCTCAATGCTTGAATGGTAGCTGTTGTTGTAGGAAAATTCTGCTAACGGTAGATGTCGATCCCAACTGTTTCCGAAATCAATAACACATGCTCGTAGCATGTCTTCAAGCGTTTGTATCGTCCTTTCGCTCTGCCCATCAGTTTGTGGATGATAGGCAGTACTCATGTCTAGACGAGTTCCTAATGCTTGCTGTAATGTCTGCCAGAATCTTGAAATAAATCTGCCATCCCTATCAGAGATAATAGAGATTGGTATTCCATGTCTGGAAACAACTTCCTTCAAATACAGTCGTGCTAACTTCTCCATCTTGTCATCTTCTCTTATTGGTAGGAAGTGTGCAGATTTGGTGAGACGATCAACTATTACCCAAATAGTATCAAAACCACTTGCTGTCCTTGGCAATTTAGTGATGAAATCCATGGTAATGTTTTCCCATTTCCATTCCGGGATTTCGGGTTGTTGAAGTAGACCTGATGGTTTCTGATGCTCAGCTTTGACCTTAGAACACGTCAAACATTCTCCTACGTATTTAGCAACATCGGCTTTCATACCCGGCCACCAAAAATGTTTCTTGAGATCCTTGTACATCTTCCCCGTTCCAGGATGTATTGAGTATCTGGTTTTATGAGCTTCTCTAAGTACCATTTCTCTCATATCTCCAAATTTTGGTACCCAAATCCTTTCAGCCCTATACCGGGTTCCGTCTTCCCGAATATTAAGATGCTTCTCCGATCCTTTGGGTATTTCATCCTTTAAATTTCCCTCTTTTAAAACTCCTTGTTGCGCCTCCTTTATTTGAGTAGTAATGTTATTATGAATCATTATATTCATAGATTTTACTCGAATGGGTTCTCTGTCCTTCCTGCTCAAGGCATCGGCTACCCCATTTGCCTTCCCCGGGTGGTAACGAATCTCAAAGTCGTAATCATTCAATAATTCAATCCACCTACGCTGCCTCATATTCAGTTGTTTCTGATTAAATATGTGTTGAAGACTTTTGTGGTCGGTATATATAATACTTTTGACCCCATATAAGTAGTGCCTCCAAGGCTTTAATGCAAAAACAACCGCGCCTAATTCCAAATCATGCGTCGTATAATTTTGTTCGTGAATCTTCAATTGTCTAGACGCATAAGCAATCACCTTCGTTCGTTGCATTAATACACAACCGAGACCTTGCTTTGATGCATCACAATAAATCACAAAATCATCATTCCCTTCAGGCAATGACAATATAGGTGCCGTAGTTAGCTTTTTCTTCAATAACTGAAACGCTTTCTCTTATTCATCATTCCATTCAAATTTCTTCCCTTTATGCGTTAATGCAGTCAAGGGTTTTGCTATTCTGGAAAAGTCTTGGATGAACCTTCTGTAGTAACCAGCTAGTCCTAAAAACTGGCGTATGTGTTTCGGAGTTTTCGGGGTTTCCCACTTTTCAACAGTTTCTATCTTTGCCGGATCCACCTTAATACCTTCTTTGTTCACTATGTGACCGAGGAATTGAACTTCTTCCAACCAAAATGCACACTTTGAAAACTTAGCGTACAATTCTTCCTTCCTCAATACTTCTAACACCTTTCTCAAATGTTCACCGTGTTCTTGGTCATTCTTTGAGTAAATAAGTATGTCATCAATGAAAACAATGACAAACTTGTCAAGGTATGGTCCACACACTCGGTTCATAAGGTCCATGAACACAGCTGGTGCATTAGTTAAACCAAACGGCATGACCATAAACTCGTAATGACCGTAACGTGTTCTGAAAGCAGTCTTTGGAATATCATCTTCTTTCACCCGCATTTGATGATACCCGGAACGTAAGTCAATCTTTGAATAAACAGACGAGCCTTGTAGTTGATCAAATAAGTCGTCGATTCTCGGTAGTGGGTAGCGGTTCTTGATGGTAAGTTTGTTTAACTCTCGGTAGTCGATACACAACCTGAATGTACCATCTTTCTTCTTGACAAACAAAACAGGAGCTCCCCACGGTGATGTGCTTGGTCGAATGAAACCACGCTCTAAAAGTTCTTGTAATTGGCTTTGCAGTTCTTTCATCTCGCTGGGTGCGAGTCTGTAAGGAGCACGAGCTATTGGTGCAGCTCCTGGTACAAGATCTATTTGAAATTCAACGGATCGATGTGGGGGTAATCCCGGTAATTCTTTCGGAAATACATCGGGAAATTCTTTTGCAATGGGAACATCATTGATGCTCTTTTCTTCAGTTTGTACTTTCTCGACGTGTGCTAGAACAGCATAGCAACCTTTTCTTATTAGTTTTTGTGCCTTCAAATTACTAATAAGATGTAGCTTCGTGTTGCCCTTTTCTCCGTACACCATTAAGGGTTTTCCTTTTTCTCGTATAATGCGAATTGCATTTTTGTAACAAACGATCTCCGCTTTCACTTCTTTCAACCAGTCCATACCGATTATCACATCAAAACTCCCTAACTCTACTGGTATCAAATCAATCTTAAATGTTTCGCTAACCAGTTTAATTTCTCGATTCCGACATATATTATCTGCTGAAATTAATTTACCATTTGCTAATTCGAGTAAAAATTTACTATCCAAAGGCGTCAATGGACAACTTAATTTAGCACAAAAATCTCTACTCATATAGCTTCTATCCGCACCCGAATCAAATAAAACGTAAGCAGATTTATTGTCAATAAGAAACGTACCCGTAACAAGCTCCGGGTCTTCCTGTGCCTCTACCGCATTAATATTGAAAACTCTTCCACGGCCTTGTCCATTCGTGTTCTCCTGGTTCGGGCAATTTCTAATAATGTGGCCTGGTTTTCCACATTTATAACAAACTACATTGGCATAACTTGCTCCGACACTACTTGCTCCGCCATTACTCGTTCCGACACCATTTGTTCCTTTCGTTCTATTAACCCCTGGTCCGTAGACCTCACACTTCGCCGCGCTATGACCATTTCTTTTACACTTGTTGCAAAATTTGGTGCAGAACCCCGAGTGATTCTTTTCACACCTTTGGCATAGCTGCTTCTGATTGTTGTTGTTGTTGCGGTTATTATTATTGTTGGGATGATTGTTGTAGTTGCTGTTGTTGTTGTTGTTGTTGTTGTTGTTGTTGTTGGACCGTTTGTTGTAGTTGCGATTGATGTTGCGATTGTTGGGATAATTGTTGCGATTATTGTTGTAATTGCTGTTGTTGTTGTATTGGTGATTCTTATCACCGTTTTCCTCCCACTTTCTTTTGACTTGCTTCACATTGGCCTCTTCAGCAGTCTGTTCTTTAATTCTTTCTTCAATCTGGTTCACTAGTTTGTGAGCCATTCTACATGCCTGTTGTATGGAGGCGGGCTCGTGTGAACTTATATCTTCTTGGATTCTTTCCGGTAATCCTTTCACAAACGCGTCGATCTTCTCTTCCTCATCTTCGAATGCTCCCGGACACAATAGGCACAATTCTGTGAATCGTCTTTCGTACGTGGTAATATCAAATCCTTGGGTTCGTAACCCTCTAAGTTCTGTCTTGAGCTTATTGACCTCGGTTCTGGGACGGTACTTCTCGTTCATCAAGTGCTTGAATGCTGACCACGGTAGTGCGTACGCATCGTCTTGTACCACTTGCTCTAGATAGGTATTCCACCATGTTAACGCAGAACCTGTGAAGGTATGCGTAGCGTACTTCACTTTGTCCTCTTCAGTACACTTACTTATGGCAAACACCGATTCAACCTTCTCGGTCCACCGTTTCAATCCGATCGGTCCTTCGGTTCCATCAAATTCCAAAGGTTTGCAGGCAGTGAATTCTATGTAGGTGCATCCTACACGATTTCCTGTACTGCTAGATCCAAGGTTATTGTTGGTATGTAGCGCAGCCTGTACTGCGGCTATGTTTGAAGCTAGAAAAGTACGGAATTCCTCTTCATTCATATTCACGGTGTGTCGAGTAGTCGGTGCCATTTCCTTCAAAATAGTTAAATGGAACAAGTTAATCATACAGAATATTAAGAGTAGTTAATAGTATTTCGTAGCATAATATGAACTCATTTATAAAAGCTATTTCTTCATATTAGCGTTTTATAAGTTTAAATTCGGGTAGTACCTACCCGTTAAGTTCATACTTAGTAGCTAATATACAATTCAACTACTACAATTCTATATGAAAAACTGATTGTAATAATATTTCGCGTTCAAACTTTTATACAATATTTTACAAACTTACAATACCGCTTATTTTACATAAAGCATGAAATATAGCACACAATAACTTTGATACAAGATAGTTGTGAAGACAATTCTAGCTAGTACACAAGTTGTTCGGCAAAGGCAATAAAGACACGTAATTCATACGTCCAGAAACAAGTCATGCATTCTGGTTTTACTAGGACTACTTCCCATCCTTGGTCTTGTGCAACATAACCGTTATGGCCGTTGATAAGACAGCGTGTTGTAACGTCATCAAAGGGACGAGGGTTACGTAATGTCCAACAGTCCCGTAATAATCTAAAAACCTCATTTCTTACCCCAATTACCGACTCCGTCACTTGTGGAAACGTTTTGTTTAATAGTTGTAGCCCAATGTTCTTGTTCTCACTTTGGTGAGAAGCGAACATTACTAATCCGTAAGCATAACATGCTTCTTTATGTTGCATGTTAGCCGCTTTTTCTAAATCACGAAGTCCAATATTCGGATATATTGAGTCAAAATAATTTCTTAACCCGTTGCGTAAAATAGCATTTGGGTTCCCCGCAATATATGCGTCAAAGTAAACACATCGTAACTTATGGGTTTCCCAATGTGATATCCCCCATCTTTCAAATGAAAGTCTCTTATAAACCAAGACATTCTTGGAACGTTCTTCGAATATCTTACAAACTGATCTCGCCTTAAATAGTTGTGCCGAAGAATTCTGGCCGACTCTAGACAAGATTTCATCAATCATGTCTCCGGGTAGGTCTCTTAAAATATTGGGTTGTCTATCCATTTTGTATTTTTAAACTGTAAAATAGACAAGAGTTAGTTTCATAAAAAAATACTTATTAATACAAGCAATTTTTACATATATCATAAAGCATAAGAACACTATATTACATATATTACACCACATGAATACAACTATCTTATTCCGACTCGCTCGTTTCTTCTTCTTTGGTTTTGGTTCGTTTTGCCAAGTTTCTAGGGATATATGATGTTCCCCTAATACGAGCCGTCGTTGTCCACATTGGTTTAGAAAAACCTGGTGGTTTAGAGGTTCCCGGGTCATTGTTACAACTTAAGGACTTCGGGGGTTGACGATACATATAAAGTTCATCGGGGTTGGAATTAGATTTCTCTATTTTTATGCCCTTTCCCTTATTATTTTCTTTTGCCTTTTTAATTCAGTTGGGGTAATTTCTATAACATCATCGGAATTCTCGTCGGAATCCGATTCATCGGAGAATTGGTAATCCTCCCAATATTTTGCTTCCTTGGCGGAAACACCATTGACCATAATTAACTTTGGTCGGTTGGTTGAGGAGTTTCTTTTACTTAACCGTTTTATTATTTCCCCCACCGGTTCTATTTCTTCATCCGGTTCCGATTCTTCTTCCGGTTCCGATTCTTCTTCCGGTTCCGACTCTTCTTCCGGTTCCTCTTCGGGAACTTGTGAATCAGTCCACAAATCATTCCAATTTACATTTGACTCTTCATTATTATTAGGTGAGTCAATGGGACTTGTTCTAGAGGTAGACATCTATCACATAATATCAAACACGTTAAGAGATTAATATATCACATAATATTCATATGTTAAAAATATATAGTTTTCAACAAAAATGTTAAGCAATCATTTTTAAAGAAAACACGGTCGAAGTCCAGACTCACTAATGCATCCTAACAAACTCGATAAGACACACTAATGCAAATTTTTTGGTTCTCTAAGACCAACGCTCTGATACCAACTGAAATGTCCCGTTCTTATTGATTAAAAACGTTCCATATTAATTGATTTCGTTGCGAGGTTTTGACCTCTATATGAGACGTTTTTCAAAGACTGCATTCATTTTTAAAACAAACCATAACCTTTATTTCATAAATAAATGTTTAAAAAGCTTTACGTAGATTATCAAATAATGATAATCTAAAATATCCTGTTTACACACGACCATTACATAATGGTTTACAATACAAATATGTTACATCGAAATCAGTTTCTTGAATGCAGTTTTTACACAATATCAAACAAACATGGACTCCAAATCTTGTCCTTATTTTAGTATGCAACAGCGGAAGCTCTTAATATTCACCTGAGAATAAACATGCTTTAAACGTCAACAAAAATGTTGGTGAGTTATAGGTTTAACCTATATATATCAAATCGTAACAATAGACCACAAGATTTCATATTTCAATACACATCCCATACATAGAGATAAAAATCATTCATATGGTGAACACCTGGTAACCGACAATAACAAGATGCATATATAAGAATATCCCCATCATTCCGGGACACCCTTCGGATATGATATAAATTTCGAAGTACTAAAGCATCCGGTACTTTGGATGGGGTTTGTTAGGCCCAATAGATCTATCTTTAGGATTCGCGTCAATTAGGGTGTCTGTTCCCTAATTCTTAGATTACCAGACTTAATAAAAAGGGGCATATTCGATTTCGATAATTCAACCATAGAATGTAGTTTCACGTACTTGTGTCTATTTTGTAAATCATTTATAAAACCTGCATGTATTCTCATCCCAAAAATATTAGATTTTAAAAGTGGGACTATAACTCACTTTCACAGATTTTTACTTCGTCGGGAAGTAAGACTTGGCCACTGTTGATTCACGAACCTATAACAATATATACATATATATTAAAGTATGTTCAAAATATATTTACAACACTTTTAATATATTTTGATGTTTTAAGTTTATTAAGTCAGCTGTCCTCGTTAGTAACCTATAACTAGTTGTCCACAGTTAGATGTACAGAAATAAATCGATAAATATTATCTTGAATCAATCCACGACCCAGTGTATACGTATCTCAGTATTGATCACAACTCAAACTATATATATTTTGGAATCAACCTCAACCCTGTATAGCTAACTCCAACATTCACATATAGAGTGTCTATGGTTGTTCCGAAATATATATAGATGTGTCGACATGATAGGTCGAAACATTGTATACGTGTCTATGGTATCTCAAGATTACATAATATACAATACAAGCTGATTAAGTTATGGTTGGAATAGATTTGTTACCAATTTTCACGTAGCTAAAATGAGAAAAATTATCCAATCTTGTTTTACCCATAACTTCTTCATTTTAAATCCGTTTTGAGTGAATCAAATTGCTATGATTTCATATTGAACTCTATTTTATGAATCTAAACAGAAAAAGTATAGGTTTATAGTCGGAAAAATAAGTTACAAGTCGTTTTTGTAAAGGTAGTCATTTCAGTCGAAAGAACGACGTCTAGATGACCATTTTAGAAAACATACTTCCACTTTGAGTTTAACCATAATTTTTGGATATAGTTTCATGTTCATAATAAAAATCATTTTCTCAGAATAACAACTTTTAAATCAAAGTTTATCATAGTTTTTAATTAACTAACCCAAAACAGCCCGCGGTGTTACTACGACGGCGTAAATCCGGTTTTACGGTGTTTTTCGTGTTTCCAGGTTTTAAATCATTAAGTTAGCATATCATATAGATATAGAACATGTGTTTAGTTGATTTTAAAAGTCAAGTTAGAAGGATTAACTTTTATTTGTGAACAAGTTTAGAATTAACTAAACTATGTTCTAGTGATTACAAGTTTAAACCTTCGAATAAGATAGCATTATATGTATGAATCGAATGATGTTATGAACATCATTACTACCTTAATTTCCTTGGATAAACCTACTGGAAAAGAGAAAAATGGATCTAGCTTCAATGGATCCTTGGATGGCTCGAAGTTCTTGAAGCAGAATCATGACACGAAAACAAGTTCAAGTAAGATCATCACTTGAAATAAGATTGTTATAGTTATAGAAATTGAACCAAAGTTTGAATATGATTATTACCTTGTATTAGAATGATAACCTACTGTAAGAAACAAAGATTTCTTGAGGTTGGATGATCACCTTACAAGATTGGAAGTGAGCTAGCAAACTTGAAAGTATTCTTGATTTTATGAAACTAGAACTTTTGGAATTTATGAAGAACACTTAGAACTTGAAGATAGAACTTGAGAGAGATCAATTAGATGAAGAAAATTGAAGAATGAAAGTGTTTGTAGGTGTTTTTGGTCGTTGGTGTATGGATTAGATATAAAGGATATGTAATTTTGTTTTCATGTAAATAAGTCATGAATGATTACTCATATTTTTGTAATTTTATGAGATATTTCATGCTAGTTGCCAAATGATGGTTCCCACATGTGTTAGGTGACTCACATGGGCTGCTAAGAGCTGATCATTGGAGTGTATATACCAATAGTACATACATCTAAAAGCTGTGTATTGTACGAGTACGAATACGGGTGCATACGAGTAGAATTGTTGATGAAACTGAACGAGGATGTAATTGTAAGCATTTTTGTTAAGTAGAAGTATTTTGATAAGTGTATTGAAGTCTTTCAAAAGTGTATAAATACATATTAAAACACTACATGTATATACATTTTAACTGAGTCGTTAAGTCATCGTTAGTCGTTACATGTAAGTGTTGTTTTGAAACCTTTAGGTTAACGATCTTGTTAAATGTTGTTAACCCAATATTTATAATATCAAATGAGATTTTAAATTATTATATTATCATGATATTATCATGTATGAATATCTCTTAATATGATATATATACATTAAATGTCTTTACAACGATAATCGTTACATATATGTCTCGTTTAAAAATCATTAAGTTAGTAGTCTTGTTTTTACATATGTAGTTCATTGTTAATATACTTTATGATATGTTTTCTTATCATAGTATCATGTTAACTATATATATATATCCATATATATGTCATCATATAGTTTTTACAAGTTTTAACGTTCGTGAATCACCGATCAACTTGGGTGGTCAATTGTCTATATGAAACATATTTCAATTAATCAAGTCTTAACAAGTTTGATTGCTTAACATGTTGGAAACATTTAATCATGTAAATATCAATCTCAATTAATATATATAAACATGGAAAAGTTCGGGTCACTACAGCTACCGGCTCGTGGTTCACACCATACGCATTTGAGTCTCACTCGTTTATAGTGCTACCGGCTCGTGGTTCACACTCGATGCTACCGGCTCGTGGTTCACATCAATTACTTTATAGTGCTACCGGCTCGTGGTTCACACTCGATGCTACCGGCTCGTGGTTCACATCAATTATTTTATAGTGCTACCGGCTCGTGGTTCACACTCGATGCTACCGGCTCGTGGTTCACATCAATTATTTTATAGTGCTACCGGCTGGTGGTTCACACTCGATGCTACCATAACATCCACAAACAAATACGCCCTAAACATGAACGCATAATTATTCCACTCACAATAATAACCCTTCGCCATTGGGGTTATATAATCCACATCACACGCCCATGTGATAACGTACACACAAAGTGTGCACCTCGTCAAAGGTGGTCAACCAAAACGCACAACCGTGCCAATTGGACCTATATCCAAGTCCATCAATCCACCTATATGTGAAGTGAGCTCTATAACCGAGAACCACTTCACCCGACCCGCACCCATCCTACACATACATATGCACATAGGATATTAACACTCACCTTGAAGTCTTGAAGAAAGCTTCCAAGTAAACCGCAACCCGCCAATGGAAAATACCTATTCCATTATCACAATTACAACAATACACTTAGAGTGGATTTACAAATCAACCCAATTCGTCACTTAGTGTAATTTCGACCCAAATGCACTTCCAAGCACAAACCGTGCCCAAAACTAACCAATAATCACTAACACAAGTGAGAATGGTCCTAATATGCCAATTAAAGCCGAACTCAAGTGTTAAACACGTGTCATACCCATTTTGACACTAAAACCCTAGTTTTGACCCATTAAGTCAAAATCTCACCATTTACAAGTTTTAACACCAAAACACATTTAACTTGGTTTTATACTTCAACTTAATCCATTTCAAGTTTATAAACCGCATTAAATCGCCAATTGGGTCATAATCACCACCAAACCCTAATTTGACCCAAAGTCAAAGTTAGTCAACAAAATAACCTTAAATGGGTTTCAATACTTTCATAATCACTAACTTAAGTGATTAAACTTAATTTCAAGTCCTAAACATGGCCAATTAGTTCACCAACCCAAAATCCACCAACAATTAACAATAAACCCAATTACTAGCATCACTAAACCCATTTCATCATCTAAAAGGGTTTTTCATCAAACTAACTCAAACCCTGACTTGAATATCAAATCAAATAGATGAAATTCGGAGTTTGAGCTTACCAATACTACCACAACGTAGCTAGGAACGAAAGGAACAACTTTAGAACTCGAGCTTTTGATCAATTCGGCCTCCTTCTTCACCAAAACCCTAAATCTCTCTCTAGAATCTCTCTCTCTCTCTCTAGATAGTTGGGAGTGATGAATGGATGTGAAAATGATCCAAAACTGATCCAAACCAGCTAATGTGGCTCACAAATCCGGCCCCAAGTGAAATTACCCAAATACCCTTCATTTAAACCAATTTAAAACAAAGGATTCTGTCAGCGCCAAATGGCGCGGCGCGCCCCAAACCCACGCGGCGCGCGATCCTACTGGAACAGTTTCTTTTGCATTTTAATTTATATACAATAAAACCCACACCCTTGAACACCATAATACACAAGTATACCAGATAAATATTCGGGTCTTATAACTCTCCCCCACTTAAACTCGATCACGTCCTCGTGATCCTCGTCACTTAACCAAACGGACCACACTCCACGGTCCTCAAACATACGTCCCAATCCGACTTTCCTAGGCAACTCTTCCCAATGAATCACCTCTAACAACCAAAATCGTCACACGCGATTTAACAAATCACAATCCGAGCACTAAAACCATGCTCAATCCCTCACATCGGGAAACTCAATCAATCTCGAACCGAGATATCAACCCTATAGTGTACCCTTTTCAAGTACAATGCTAAAAACAACCAAATATCGACCTAAGGTCAACAAAACGAAACGATGAAGACCGAACCAAACGAACCCTTACGGATTACACCAATCACTAAACATCCCTTGTAGTGCGCCATACGACCAATACACAACTACCGTAACATCATAATCCAACGGCTAGAACCGATAGCGCCCAAAACGACCATGGAAATGCAAAACCCAAGGTGTACGAAATCAACCATCGTCACATCCGTAACAAACATGTGAGCGAAACACGGCTATCGCCTCACTAATCCCACAACATGGTCCTCACGACCCCACCATCGACGTATAAAACGACCGATAGTTCCCGCAACATGGTCCTTACGACCCTACCATTGGTGTATCAAACAACCAATAGATCACACGACACGAAGGCTGGCCGAAAATGAAATGTCCCGTTCTTATTGATTAAAAACGTTCCATATTAATTGATTTCGTTGCGAGGTTTTGACCTCTATATGAGACGTTTTTCAAAGACTGCATTCATTTTAAAACAAACCATAACCTTTATTTCATCAATAAAGGTTTAAAAAGCTTTACGTAGATTATCAAATAATGATAATCTAAAATATCCTGTTTACACACGACCATTACATAATGGTTTACAATACAAATATGTTACAACAAAATAAGTTTCTTGAATGCAGTTTTTACACAATATCATACAAGCATGGACTCCAAATCTCGTCCTTATTTAAGTATGCGACAGCGGAAGCTCTTAATAATCACCTGAGAATAAACATGCTTAAAACGTCAACAAAAATGTTGGTGAGTTATAGGTTTAACCTATATATATCAAATCATAATAATAGACCACAAGATTTCATATTTCAATACACATCCCATACATAGAGATAAAAATCATTCATATGGTGAACACCTAGTAACCGACATTAACAAGATGCATATATAAGAATATCCCCATCATTCCGAGACACCCTTCGGATATGATATAAATTTCGAAGTACTAAAGCATCCGGTACTTTGGATGGGGCTTGTTGGGCCCGATAGATCTATCTTTAAGATTCGCGTCAATTAGGGTGTCTGTTCCCTAATTCTTAGATTACCAGACTTAATAAGAAGGGGCATATTCGATTTCGATAATTCAACCATAGAATGTAGTTTCACGTACTTGTGTCTATTTTGTAAATCATTTATAAAACCTGCATGTATTCTCATCCCAAAAATATTAGATTTTAAAAGTGGGACTATAACTCACTTTCACAGATTTTTACTTCGTCGGGAAGTAAGACTTGGCCACTGGTTGATTCACGAACCTATAACAATATATACATATATATCAAAGTATGTTCAAAATATATTTACAACACTTTTAATATATTTTGATGTTTTAAGTTTATTAAGTCAGCTGTCCTCGTTAGTAACCTATAACTAGTTGTCCACAGTTAGATGTACAGAAATAAATCGATAAATATTATCTTGAATCAATCCACGACCCAGTGTATACGTATCTCAGTATTGATCACAACTCAAACTATATATATTTTGGAATCAACCTCAACCCTGTATAGCTAACTCCAACATTCACATATAGAGTGTCTATGGTTGTTCCGAAATATATATAGATGTGTCGACATGATAGGTCGAAACATTGTATACGTGTCTATGGTATCTCAAGATTACATAATATACAATACAAGTTGATTAAGTTATAGTTGGAATAGATTTGTTACCAATTTTCACGTAGCTAAAATGAGAAAAATTATCCAATCTTGTTTTACCCATAACTTCTTCATTTTAAATCCGTTTTGAGTGAATCAAATTGCTATGGTTTCATATTGAACTCTATTTTATGAATCTAAACATAAAAGTATATTTTTATAGTCGGAAAAATAAGTTACAAGTCGTTTTTGTAAAGGTAGTCATTTCAGTCGAAAGAACGACGTCTAGATGACCATTTTAGAAAACATACTTCCACTTTGAGTTTAACCATAATTTTTGGATATAGTTTCATGTTCATAATAAAAATTATTTTCTCAGAATAACAACTTTTAAATCAAAGTTTATCATAGTTTTTAATTAACTAACCCAAAACAGCCCGCGGTGTTACTACGACGGCGTAAATCCGGTTTTACGGTGTTTTTCGTGTTTCCAGGTTTTAAATCATTAAGTTAGCATATAATATAGATATATAACATGTGTTTAGTTGATTTTAAAAGTCAAGTTAGAAGGATTAACTTTTGTTTGCGAACAAGTTTAGAATTAACTAAACTATGTTCTAGTGATTACAAGTTTAAACCTTCGAATAAGATAGCTTTATATGTATGAATCGAATGATGTTATGAACATCATTACTACCTTAAGTTCCTTGGATAAACCTACTGGAAAATAGAAAAATGGATCTAGCTTCAATGGATCCTTGGATGGCTCGAAGTTCTTGAAGCAGAATCATGACACGAAAACAAGTTCAAGTAAGATCATCACTTGAAATAAGATTGTTATAGTTATAGAAATTGAACCAAAGTTTGAATATGAATATTACCTTGTATTAGAATGATAACATACTGTAAGAAACAAAGATTTCTTGAGGTTGGATGATCACCTTACAAGATTGAAAGTGAGCTAGCAAACTTGAAAGTATTCTTGATTTTATGTAACTAGAACTTTTGGAATTTATGAAGAACACTTAGAACTTGAAGATATAACTTGAGAGAGATCAATTAGATTAAGAAAATTGAAGAATGAAAGTGTTTGTAGGTGTTTTTGGTCGTTGGTTTATGGATTAGATATAAAGGATATGTAATTTTGTTTTCATGTAAATAAGTCATGAATGATTACTCATATTTTTGTAATTTTATGAGATATTTCATGCTAGTTGCCAAATGATGGTTCTCACATGTGTTAGGTGACTCACATGGGCTGCTAAGAGCTGATCATTGGAGTATACATACCAATAGTACATACATCTAAAAGCTGTGTATTGTACGAGTACGAATACGGGTGCATACGAGTAGAATTGTTGATGAAACTGAACGAGGATGTAATTGTAAGCATTTTTGTTAAGTAGAAGTATTTTGATAAGTGTATTGAAGTTTTTAAAAAGTGTATAAATACATATTAAAATACTACATGTATATACATTTTAACTGAGTCGTTAAGTCATCGTTAGTCGTTACATGTAAGTGTTGTTTTGAAACCTTTAGGTTAACGATCTTGTTAAATGTTGTTAACCCAATGTTTATAATATCAAATGAGATTTTAAATTATTATATTATCATGTATGAATATCTCTTAATATGATATATATACATTAAATGTCTTTACACCGATAATCGTTACATATATGTCTCGTTTAAAAATCATTAAGTTAGTAGTCTTGTTTTTACATATGTAGTTCATTGTTAATATACTTAATGATATGTTTACTTATCATAGTATCATGTTAACTATATATATATATCCATATATATGTCATCATATAGTTTTTACAAGTTTTAACGTTCGTGAATCACTGGTCAACTTGGGTGGTCAATTGTCTATATGAAACTTATTTCAATAAATCAAGTCTTAACAAGTTTGATTGCTTAACATGTTGGAAACATTTAATCATGTAAATATCAATCTCAATTAATATATATAAACATGGAAAAGTTCGGGTCACTACAGTACCTACCCGTTAAATAAATTTCGTCCCGAAATTTTAAGCTGTTGAAGGTGTTGACGAATCTTCTGGAAATAGATGCGGGTATTTCTTCTTCATCTGATCTTCACGCTCCCAGGTGAACTCGGGTCCTCTACGAGCATTCCATCGAACCTTAACAATTGGTATCTTGTTTTGCTTAAGTCTTTTAACCTCACGATCCATTATTTCAACGGGTTCTTCGATGAATTGAAGTTTTTCGTTGATTTGGATTTCATCTAACGGAATAGTGAGATCTTTTTTAGCAAAACATTTCTTCAAATTCGAGACGTGGAAAGTGTTATGTACAGCCGCGAGTTGTTGAGGTAACTCAAGTCGGTAAGCTACTGGTCCGACACGATCAATAATCTTGAATGGTCCAATATACCTTGGATTTAATTTCCCTCGTTTACCAAATCGAACAACGCCTTTCCAAGGTGCAACTTTAAGCATGACCATCTCTCCAATTTCAAATTCTATATCTTTTCTTTTAATGTCAGCGTAGCTCTTTTGTCGACTTTGGGCGGTTTTCAACCGTTGTTGAATTTGGATGATCTTCTCGGTAGTTTCTTGTATAATCTCCGGACCCGTAATCTGTCTATCCCCCACTTCACTCCAACAAATCGGAGACCTGCACTTTCTACCATAAAGTGCTTCAAACGGCGCCATCTCAATGCTTGAATGGTAGCTGTTGTTATAGGAAAATTCTGCTAACGGTAGATGTCGATCCCAACTGTTTCCGAAATCAATAACACATGCTCGTAGCATGTCTTTAAGCGTTTGTATCGTCCTTTCGCTCTGCCCATAAGTTTGTGGATGATAGGCAGTACTCATGTCTAGACGAGTTCCTAATGCTTGCTGTAATGTCTGCCAGAATCTTGAAATAAATCTGTCATCCCTATCAGAGATAATAGAGATTGGTATTCCATGTCTGGAGATGACTTCCTTCAAATACAGTCGTGCTAACTTCTCCATCTTGTCATCTTATCTTATTGGCAGGAAGTGTGCTGATTTGGTGAGACGATCAACTATTACCCAAATAGTATCAACACCACTTGCAGTCCTTGGCAATTTAGTGATGAAATCCATGGTAATGTTTTCCCATTTCCATTCTGGGATTTCGGGTTGTTGAAGTAGACCAGATGGTTTCTGATGCTCAGCTTTGACCTTAGAACACGTCAAACATTCTCCTACGTATTTAGCAACATCGGCTTTCATACCCGACCACCAAAAATGTTTCTTGAGATCCTTGTACATCTTCCCCGTTCCAGGATGTATTGAGTATCTGGTTTTATGAGCTTCTCTAAGTACCATTTCTCTCATATCTCCAAATTTTGGTACCCAAATCCTTTCAGCCCTATACCGGGTTCCGTCTTCTCGAATATTAAGATGCTTCTCCGATCCTTTGGGTATTTCATCCTTTAAATTTGCCTCTTTTAAAACTCCTTGTTGCGCCTCCTTTATTTGAGTAGTAAGGTTATTATGAATCATTATATTCATAGATTTTACTCGAATGGGTTCTCTGTCCTTCCTGCTCAAGGCATCGGCTACCACATTTGCCTTCCCCGGGTGGTAACGAATCTCAAAGTCATAATCATTCAACAATTCAATCCACCTACGCTGCCTCATATTCAGTTGTTTCTGATTAAATATGTGTTGAAGACTTTTGTGGTCGGTATATATAATACTTTTGACCCCATATAAGTAGTGCCTCCAAGTCTTTAATGCAAAAACAACCGCGCCTAATTCCAAATCATGCGTCGTATAATTTTGTTCGTGAATCTTCAATTGTCTAGACGCATAAGCAATCACCTTCGTTCGTTGCATTAATACACAACCGAGACCTTGCTTTGATGCGTCACAATAAATCACAAAATCATCATTCCCTTCAGGCAATGACAATATAGGTGCCGTAGTTAGCTTTTTCTTCAATAATTGAAACGCTTTCTCTTGTTCATCATTCCATTCAAATTTCTTCCCTTTATGCGTTAATGCAGTCAAGGGTTTCGCTATTCTGGAAAAGTCTTGGATGAACCTTCTGTAGTAACCAGCTAGTCCTAAAAACTGGCGTATGTGTTTCGGAGTTTTCGGGGTTTCCCACTTTTCAACAGTTTCTATCTTTGCCGGATCCACCTTAATACCTTCTTTGTTCACTATGTGACCGAGGAATTGAACTTCTTCCAACCAAAATGCACACTTTGAAAACTTAGCGTACAATTCTTCCTTCCTCAATACTTCTAACACCTTTCTCAAATGTTCACCGTGTTCTTGGTCATTCTTTGAGTAAATAAGTATGTCATCAATGAAACCAATGACAAACTTGTCAAGGTACGGTCCACACACTCGGTTCATAAGGTCCATGAACACAGCTGGTGCATTAGTTAAACCAAACGGTATGACCATAAACTCGTAATGACCGTAACGTGTTCTGAAAGCAGTCTTTGGAATATCATCTTCTTTCACTCGCATTTGATGATACCCGGAACGTAAGTCAATCTTTGAATGTAGTTGATCAAATAAGTCGTCGATTCTCGGTAGTGGGTAGCGGTTCTTGATGGTAAATTTGTTCAACTCTCGGTAGTCGATACACAACCTGAATGTACCATCTTTCTTCTTGACAAACAAAACAGGAGCTCCCCACGGTGATGTGCTTGGTCGAATGAAACCACGCTCTAAAAGTTCTTGTAATTGGCTTTGCAGTTCTTTCATCTCGCTGGGTGCGAGTCTGTAAGGAGCACGAGCTATTGGTGCAGCTCCTGGTACAAGATCTATTTGAAATTCAACGGATCGATGTGGGGGTAATCCCGGTAATTCTTTCGGAAATACATCGGGAAATTCTTTTGCAATGGGAACATCATTGATGCTCTTTTCTTCAGTTTGTACTTTCTCGACGTGTGCTAGAACAGCATAGCAACCTTTTCTTATTAGTTTTTGTGCCTTCAAATTACTAATAAGATGTAGCTTCGTGTTGCCCTTTTCTCCGTACACCATTAAGGGTTTTCCTTTTTCTCGTATAATGCGAATTGCATTTTTGTAACAAACGATCTCTGCTTTCACTTCTTTCAACCAGTCCATACCGATTATCACATCAAAACTCCCTAACTTTACTGGTATCAAATCAATCTTAAATGTTTCGCTAACCAGTTTAATTTCTCGATTCCGACATATATTATCTGCTGAAATTAATTTACCATTTGCTAATTCGAGTAAAAATTTACTATCCAAAGGCGTCAATGGACAACTTAATTTAGCACAAAAATCTCTACTCATATAGCTTCTATCCGCACCCGAATCAAATAAAACGTAAGCAGATTTATTGTCAATAAGAAACGTACCCGTAACAAGCTCCGGGTCTTCCTGTGCCTCTGCCGCATTAATATTGAAAACTCTTCCGCGGCCTTGTCCATTCGTGTTCTCCTGGTTTGGGCAATTTCTAATAATGTGGCCCGGTTTTCCACATTTATAACAAACTACATTGGCATAACTTGCTCTGACACTACTTGCTCCACCATTACTCGTTCCGACACCATTTGTTCCTTTCGTTCTATTAACTCCTGGTCCGTAGACCTCACACTTCGCCGCGCTATGACCATTTCTTTTACACTTGTTGCAAAATTTGGTGCAGAACCCCGAGTGATACTTTTCACACCTTTGGCGTAGCTGCTTCTGATTGTTGTTGTTGTTGCGGTTATTATTGTTGTTGGGATGATTGTTGTAGTTGTTGTTGTTGTTGTTGTTGTTGTTGGGCCGTTTGTTGTAGTTGCGATTGATGTTGCGATTGTTGGGATAATTGTTGCGATTATTGTTGTAATTGCTGTTGTTGTTGTATTGGTGATTCTTATCACCATTTTCCTCCCACTTTCTTTTGACTTGCTTTACATTGGCCTCTTCAGCAGTCTGTTCTTTAATTCTTTCTTCAATCTGGTTCACTAGTTTGTGAGCCATTCTACATGCCTGTTGTATGGAGGCGGGCTCGTGTGAACTTATATCTTCTTGGATTCTTTCCGGTAATCCTTTCACAAACGCGTCGATCTTCTCTTCCTCATCTTCGAATGCTCCCGGACACAATAGGCATAATTCTGTGAATCGTCTTTCGTACGTGGTAATATCAAATCCTTGGGTTCGTAACCCTCTAAGTTCTGTCTTGAGCTTATTGACCTCGGTTCTGGGACGGTACTTCTCGTTCATCAAGTGCTTGAATACTGACCACGGTAGTGCGTACGCATCGTCTTGTCCCACTTACTCTAGATAGGTATTCCACCATGTTAACGCAGAACCTGTGAAGGTATGCGTAGCGTACTTCACTTTGTCCTCTTCAGTACACTTACTTATGGCAAACACCGATTCGACCTTCTCGGTCCACCGTTTCAATCCGATCGGTCCTTCGGTTCCATCAAATTCCAAAGGTTTGCAGGCAGTGAATTCTTTGTAGGTGCATCCTACACGATTTCCTGTACTGCTAGATCCAAGGTTATTGTTGGTATGTAGCGCAGCCTGTACTGCGGCTATGTTTGAAGCTAGAAAAGTACGGAATTCCTCTTCATTCATATTCACGGTGTGTCGAGTAGTCGGTGCCATTTCCTTCAAAATAGTCAAATGGAACAAGTTAATCATACAGAATATTAAGAGTAGTTAATAGTATTTCGTAGCATAATATGAACTCATTTATAAAAGCTTTTTCTTCATATTAGCGTTTTATAAGTTTAAATTCGGGTAGTACCTACCCGTTAAGTTCATACTTAGTAGCTAATATACAATTCAACTACTACAATTCTATATGAAAAACTGATTATAATAATATTTCGCGTTCAAACTTTTACACAATATTTTACAAACTTACAATACCGCTTATTTTACATATAGCATGAAATATAGCACACAATAAATTTGATACAAGATGGTTGTGAAGATAATTCTAGCTAGTACACAAGTCGTTCAGCAAAGGCAATAAAGACACGTAATTCATACGTCCAGAAACAAGTCATGCATTCTGGTTTTACTAGGATTACTTCCCATCCTTGGTCTTGTGGAACATAACCATTATGGCCGTTGATAAAACAGCGTGTTGTAACGTCGTCAAAGGGACGAGGGTTACATAATGTCCAACAGTCCCGTAACAATCTAAAAACCTCATTTCTTACCCCAATTACCGACTCCGTCACTTGTGGGAACGTTTTGTTTAATAGTTGTAGCCCGATGTTCTTGTTCTCACTTTGGTGAGAAGCGAACATTACTAATCCGTAAGCATAACATGCTTCTTTATGTTGCATGTTAGCCGCTTTTTCTAAATCACGAAGTCCTATATTCGGATATACTGAGTCAAAATAATTCCTTAACCCGTTGCGTAAAATAGCATTTAGGTTCCCCGCAATATATGCGTCAAAGTAAACACATCGTAACTTTTGGATTTCTCAATGTGATATCCCCCATCTTTCGAACGAAAGCCTTTTATAAACCAAGGCATTCTTGGAACGTTCTTCGAATGTCTTACAAACTGATCTCGCCTTAAATAGTTGTGCCGAAGAATTCTGACCGACTCTAGACAAGATTTCATCAATCATGTCTCCGGGTAGGTCTCTTAAAATATTGGGTTGTCTATCCATTTTGTGTTTTTATACTGTAAAATAGACAAGAGTTAGATTCATAAAAAAAAATACTTATTAATACAAGCAATTTTTACATATATCATAAAGCATAAGCACACTATATTACATATATTACACCACACAAATACAACTATCTTATTCCGACTCGCTTGTTTCTTCTTCTTCTTCGGTTTTGGATCGTTTTGCCAAGTTTCTAGGGATATATGATGTTCCCCTAATACGAGCCATCGTTGTCCACATTGGTTTAGAAAAACCTGGTGGTTTAGAGGTTCCCGGGTCATTGTTACAACTTAAGGACTTCGGGGGTTGACGATACATATAAAGTTCATCGGGGTTGGAATTAGATTTCTCTATTTTTATGCCCTTTCCCTTATTATTTTCTTTTGCCTTTTTAAATTCAGTTGGGGTAATTTCTATAACATCATCGGAATTCTCGTCGGAATCCGATTCATAGGAGAATTGGTAATCCTCCCAATATTTTGCTTCCTTGGTGGAAACACCATTGACCATAATTAACCTTGGTCGATTGGTTGAGGATTTTCTTTTACTTAACCGTTTTATTATTTCCCCCACCGGTTCTATTTCTTCATCCGGTTCCGATTCTTCTTCCGGTTCCGATTCTTCTTCTGTTTCCGACTCTTCTTCCGGTTCCTCTTCGGGAACTTGTGAATCAGTCCACGAATCATTCCAATTTACATTTGACTCTTCATTATTATTAGGTGAGTCAATGGGACTTGTTCTAGAGGTAGACATCTATCACATAATATCAAACGCTTTAAGAGATTAATATATCACATAATATTCACATGTTAAAAATATATAGTTTCCAACAAAATTTGTTAAGCAATCATTTTTCAAGTAAACACGGTCGAAGTCCAGACTCACTAATGCATCCTAACAAACTAGATAAGATACACTAATGCAAAATTCTGGTTCTCTAAGACCAACGCTCTGATACCAACTGAAATGTCCCGTTCTTATTGATTAAAAACGTTCCATATTAATTGATTTTGTTGCGAGGTTTTGACCTCTATATGAGACGTTTTTCAAAGACTGCATTCATTTTAAAACAAACCATAACCTTTATTTCATCAATAAAGGTTTAAAAAGCTTTACGTAGATTATCAAATAATGATAATCTAAAATATCCTGTTTACACACGACCATTACATAATGGTTTATAATACAAATATGTTACAACAAAATAAGTTTCTTGAATGCAGTTTTTACACAATATCATACAAGCATGGACTCCAAATCTCGTCCTTATTTAAGTATGCGATAGCGGAAGCTCTTAATAATCACCTGAGAATAAACATGCTTAAAACGTCAACAAAAATGTTGGTGAGTTATAGGTTTAACCTATATATATCAAATCATAATAATAGACCACAAGATTTCATATTTCAATACACATCCCATACATAGAGATAAAAATCATTCATATGGTGAACACCTGGTAACCGACATTAACAAGATGCATATATAAGAATATCCCCATCATTCCGGGACACCCTTCGGATATGATATAAATTTCGAAGTACTAAAGCATCCGGTACTTTGGATGGGGCTTGTTGGGCCCGATAGATCTATCTTTAGGATTCGCGTCAATTAGGGTGTCTGTTCCCTAATTCTTAGATTACCAGACTTAATAAAAAGGGGCATATTCGATTTCGATAATTCAACCATAGAATGTAGTTTCACGTACTTGTGTCTATTTTGTAAATCATTTATAAAACCTGCATGTATTCTCATCCCAAAAATATTAGATTTTAAAAGTGGGACTATAACTCACTTTCACAGATTTTTACTTCGTCGGGAAGTAAGACTTGGCCACTGGTTGATTCACGAACCTATAACAATATATACATATATATCAAAGTATGTTCAAAATATATTTACAACACTTTTAATATATTTTGATGTTTTAAGTTTATTAAGTCAGCTGTCCTCGTTAGTAACCTATATCTAGTTGTCCACAGTTAGATGTACAGAAATAAATCGATAAATATTATCTTGAATCAATCCACGACCCAGTGTATACGTATCTCAGTATTGATCACAACTCAAACTATATATATTTTGGAATCAACCTCAACCCTGTATAGCTAACTCCAACATTCACATATAGAGTGTCTATGGTTGTTCCGAAATATATATAGATGTGTCGACATGATAGGTCGAAACATTGTATACGTGTCTATGGTATCTCAAGATTATATAATATACAATACAAGTTGATTAAGTTATGGTTGGAATAGATTTGTTACCAATTTTCACGTAGCTAAAATGAGAAAAATTATCCAATCTTGTTTTACCCATAACTTCTTCATTTTAAATCCGTTTTGAGTGAATCAAATTGCTATGGTTTCATATTGAACTCTATTTTATGAATCTAAACAGAAAAGTATAGGTTTATAGTCGGAAAAATAAGTTACAAGTCGTTTTTGTAAAGGTAGTCATTTCAGTCGAAAGAACGACGTCTAGATGACCATTTTAGAAAACATACTTCCACATTGAGTTTAACCATAATTTTTGGATATAGTTTCATGTTCATAATAAAAATCATTTTCTCAGAATAACAACTTTTAAATCAAAGTTTATCATAGTTTTTAATTAACTAACCCAAAACAGCCCGCGGTGTTACTACGACGGCGTAAATCCGGTTTTACGGTGTTTTTCGTGTTTCCAGGTTTTAAATCATTAAGTTAGCATATCATATAGATATAGAACATGTGTTTAGTTGATTTTAAAAGTCAAGTTAGAAGGATTAACTTTTGTTTGCGAACAAGTTTAGAATTAACTAAACTATGTTCTAGTGATTACAAGTTTAAACCTTCGAATAAGATAGCTTTATATGTATGAATCGAATGATGTTATGAACATCATTACTATCTTAAGTTCCTTGGATAAACCTACTGGAAAAGAGAAAAATGGATCTAGCTTCAATGGATCCTTGGATGGCTCGAAGTTCTTGAAGCAGAATCATGACACGAAAACAAGTTCAAGTAAGATCATCACTTGAAATAAGATTGTTATAGTTATAGAAATTGAACCAAAGTTTGAATATGAATATTACCTTGTATTAGAATGATAACCTACTGTAAGAAACAAAGATTTCTTGAGGTTGGATGATCACCTTACAAGATTGGAAGTGAGCTAGCAAACTTGAAAGTATTCTTGATTTTATGTAACTAGAACTTTTGGAATTTATGAAGAACACTTAGAACTTGAAGATAGAACTTGAGAGAGATCAATTAGATGAAGAAAATTGAAGAATGAAAGTGTTTGTAGGTGTTTTTGGTCGTTGGTGTATGGATTAGATATAAAGGATATGTAATTTTGTTTTCATGTAAATAAGTCATGAATGATTACTCATATTTTTGTAATTTTATGAGATATTTCATGCTAGTTGCCAAATGATGGTTCCCACATGTGTTAGGTGACTCACATGGGCTGCTAAGAGCTGATCATTGGAGTGTATATATGTAATGACCCGAAAATTTGCGACTAAATTTAAACTTAATCTTTAAAGGATTAATGATTTCGACACGATAAACAAAGTCTGTAAAACTGAATCTCAAAATTTTTGAACTATTCAAGTACCCTTCGATTTTCTCAACGATTCGCGAACAATTATATGTAAATAGATACATATATATACTATAACTTGAAAACGTAACAAAGTTTTAATTGCATAATACCGTACATTAAACTTATTGGTTTATATATCTAATTGAATATATATGATTTCAAGTTATTTAGTAAACGATAGTAACATTCGATTATTGATTTGATTAATATTTAGATAAGTTAACTAAAACGTTTAAGATGAACCAGTAAAACACTAATTTGATAAAGTATTTTCAAATTGCTACAGTACCCAAAATGCTACAGTGTTTTTGAAAATCACTATTTGCTACAGTAAAATTGACTTTGCTACATTGAATTGCTACAGTAAAAATTGACTTTGCTACAGTAACTTTGCTACAGTGAAACACTATTTTAAAAATGTATTTTAACAAATAGTGAGACGATGATTTATAGAAGTAAATGACCAAAATACTCGAAAGTTTAAGATATACTTTGAGTGGTATAGTTTAGGAATAATTTAAGGCTATATTTTAACAAAGGTACGAGTCACGAAATGTAAAATGCAAGTTTTCTCAGCGTACGAAAGGACATTCGAGAAACCGGAACCGGGACATAAGTCAAGTAACAACGTACGACTTATCGAAACAAAAGTTACAAGTTAACTATGCACGTAAATATAATATAATATATAAATAATTATATAAATTAAATATAATATATATTATATTTAAATATGTCGACAAACTAAAATACAAAACGATTGTGAGCTGGAAAAAGAGGCCATGCGATCGCATGGCCATTGTACCTCAGACCCATGCGATCGCATGGGAAGGCTGGGCAGGCAACCTCTATAAATTCAGTCGAATTCTTCCATTTTTTTTACACATATATTACTCAGTATTTATATTATTATTATTATTATTATTATTATTATTATTATTATTATTATTATTATTATTATTTTTAAGATTAATATTATTATTAATCTTATTATTATTAGTAGTAGTATTAATATTATACATAAAATACTACGACGAGGTCTTGAGCGTGTCACTTTCAAAACGAGTTTCCGAGCGAGCTAGAGCTAAGGAAAATATGGGTTATTACCAAGAAGGTTATGGGTAATGTTCGGGGGTATTTTTGTGAAGCAAACCTCGTGTTTATCATCTCCGATGCGTCTACGTGCTTTCCTACAATATTGTATATCAATATTTAACTGTGAGTTTCATAAGATCCCTTTTACTCTCTACATTTTTGGGCTGAGAATACATGCAAATGCTTTATTAACCGATATACAATATTTATTTGCGTGAGTTTCATTTGCTCCCTTTTTAAATGCTTTAAATATTTTTGGGCTGAGAATACATGCAATTTATTTTAAACTCAATGGATACAAGTACATACTTAATTCTACACTGAGTTAAACAGAAAATCCCTTAGCTTTGGTAACTAGTAGCTGCCAGTACATAGGATGTGGACTGGTGGGCGCGAATAATCGTATATGGATCCATAGGGCTTGACATCCCCGTCCGAGTTAGAGCGCTAGCCTTTTAACGGACGTATGCTATTTGAGAAGCGTACACGTTGGTTTGCGTGTATTATTAAGATGATTATACAAAGGTTACAAATTATATAAGCGTTAAAGTTTAGTTACCAGGGTGCTCAATTTTGTAGAACCGATTGATAAACGTTTCGGATGAAACAACTGAAATCTTGTGATCCACCTTTTATGTAAAACCTATTGATAAACTTTTTGAATAAAACAACTGAACTTTTGTAATCCACATTGATATACGGATTATGTGTAATATTAAAACTATGAACTCACCAACCTTTGTGTTGACACTTGAAGCATGTTTATTCTCAGGATTCTAGAAGTCTTCCGCTGTTTGCTTATACGTGATACAAGATATGTGCTTGGAGTCATACATGCTATATACAAGAAACTTGCATTCACCAAACCATTACCATGTATCTTATTTTGACTGTATTGTCAACAGATGTATTATTGTAAACCATTTAAATGGTGATTGTCTATACGTAGAAATCATCAGATGTTAAAAACCTGGAATTTATATATTCATTTATGAAATACCTTTTCAAATGAATACAATGTTACAAAATGTATCACATAGAGGTCAAATACCTCGCAATGAAATCAATGAATGACGTGTTCGTCCATATGGATTTGGAGCGATCGTCACAGTTGGTATCAGAGCGTTGGTCTTAGCGAACCAGAATTTGCATTAGCGTGTCTAACCGGTTATTGTTAGGATACATTAGTGAGTCTGGACTTCGACCATGTCTGCATGATAAAAGTTGTTGCTTATAATTTTTTTGTTAGAAATTACCTGCTTATCATTCCTTGTGTGGAAAATTACCTACCTATCATTTGTAGTCTAGACACACCTTATTGCATGGATTGCATGACTAGTGTATAGACAAAATGAATATCTTAGCATATCTGTTACTGTTACCTTTACTTGACAGTTTCCGAAAGTTTCTCCGTAATTTGCGGAACCTTTGTACTATATAAAGGTATTCTATGTAATTAGAATATCATCCGATATCCGAAAATCATTTCACATCAAAAATTCTTTATCTAACCGTGTAAGATGAATTCTACAAGTAATTCGAGTTCTTCGGATTCCGATATGAATTTCCACCTGAGTTCCGAAAGCAGTGTAACCGGAATGAATCAACCAATCAGTCATCACCAATTCTGGATGAATTGGGGATGGGTTCGTAATCAACTTAATCAATGGAGACAAGAGGAAGGCGATCCTTTCCACCAACCGAATTCACCTCTTGGTGAGGAACCTGAGGCACTTACCGGTGAACCCGTTCGAAACACTATATTCACCCTCATTTCCAGGATATCTCGCAACGATTATATGATAACCAGAATTTTAAACTTTATTCATCCTCTCGTACCAACCGCCAATCATTCCGGAATAATAGAAGAAGTTAACGAGCTTCGCGCTCGAGTTATGGCTTTGGAGAATATGATGCACAATTTGCAGGCATCACAGGCAGCACCGGTAGCACCACCAGTACCAACAGCACAACCAACAACAGTACCAGTACCACCAACAACAACATCCGCACCGGAAACCTCAACCTCACAATCTGTTCCACGAGTATCAACCTCATATGCACCGTAGACACCGAAGAATACTACTAACCATAAACGATGAAGTATTGATTCATAACTTCATTGGAGAAATATCCTGCGACGATTATGTAATCTTTAATATAGAAGAGATTATTCGTTTCTAGTTCCAACCGAAAATCAAATGAGTTTAATAACTCATTAAATTTATATTACATCTGAAGGAAATATACATACATATATTTTCATAAAGATTGTAATTGAAAATCCTTTTGTACAAACTGTTAATGATGAGAATATTTTAACGGGTAGGTAATACCCTAGAAATATATAAATTCTACATTAATATGTTACACTATACATTCTTCAATTCTGATTCAGCAATCATTAACTATACTACTCAAACCTATAGATATACGTATCTGTTCATCGCAGAATAACCATTTTCATTCAATTTCATATTCTGATTTCGATAGATCAGAATCCAAGTCAAGATTAAACGAAAAACATCACTCTTAGATTCCTACATCTTTCAAAACCATGCTTCGAAAACCATGCTTTGAATTCAGAACAGTACTAGAACATCATATGATTACATTTTGCGTTCAAACCCATCGAAATTCTTGGAAACACTTCAACTAATGAACAAACGAGAAGACAAACCAACTACACGATATCTACGAGAAGAAAGATTTGTACTTATAATCATATATCTGGAAAGCTCTCGAAACCTAAGTAAAACTTTAACACGTATCTGTGATAAATCCTTCGGCATTATTATTACTGAAAATAACCTTGAAATTCCTTTTTAAAAGTATCCAGTATTATCACCCATTCAACTAGTCAACGACGACCTTTCAGACTTATAACTTTGGCATATACGTTTTTGTTACTGGGAAACCTTTTATGTTCCACCATATTAGCAGTAAATGTACCAGCGACTCCGTCACTCTGCTATTTGAATCTCTCCGGAAATCACTATATATACATTGAAACCCTATCATGTACTCATCCACATCTTGTAACAATAGTTTCCGTTCCAACTATCGGGAATTTGCAATCAGTATTTTGAAATCTTGCAGCACGTCTACGCCAACAGTTATATGTGTACATATAACGTCTACCTCCTCGAATTACATACTTCGAATGTGAAGTTTCCGAAAAACACCCCAAACTATGAAACTAGTTCTCTGAAATTGGAACAATGCTGATGAAGCAGCAAAAACTATAAACGACCTTAACAGTCAAAAGTTTGATGATAAAGAATAGTATGGTGGTAAAGCTGAGAAAAAAAAAAAGGTTTGAAACTGGAAAACGGATTGAGCAAAGTATGAAGGAGGGCTGTGGATAAATCACAAAGACTAAACCTGCCTTCAAAGAATACAAATGATTCAGTATCTGCTGAAGTCATTAACGAATACCTTGCTACTAACTCAAAATCCGTTACGAACAAATCTTCTTCATCATTCTTCGATATTAGAAATTCTAAGATATCATCGTATCTTTTATTATAAATATCCTCGATATTTCTGAGATATTTTCATAAGCATTCTTATCTGAAATCATTCATCTCTTCGCGCTATCTGTATTACATCATAAAAGAAACTATTTTAGTTTCTAAATTCTGAAACCTTCAAGTTTAAAATTTGAATGTTTTGAAGTAGTGTTGGGAACTGAAGCATGAATTAGTATAATATAATGACACTTGATCAACGTGATTATATTACAGTAAGTCATGCTGAGTTTCTAATGGAACTTGATAAAGGTTCACATATCACACCCTCATCATGAACCATGTTACATAACTCTTTTATTCTATTTAAACTCTAAACATATCAAGAAAATATTTTTCTTGATGATTCGGTCTTTTTCGAATATTCTGGTAATTTGACAAATCAAGATCGTGCCATTACGATTACCTTCTCAGAACATTAACTATGTTCATCCAAAACTCCATACCTACGAATTCTGGACCATTATTCGCTTGACTTGAGGTCGGGAAGAGAAAACAAAAACCTGGAACTTCAGAATATGAACAGGAGTATACATCACAGCAAACAAGAAAGATCATAAACCATGTATGTCTATGCGAATAGCAAGATAAAGACACGGGAGAATGATAAATACAACAATCCCTAGAGCATAATAGAAATAAACAGATTCTTCTGGTGGGAGTTGGAAAAGAAGGATGATTGTTGCAAACGTCAATATTAGGTCAAGAACCAGAACTGGATTGAGCATTTTCACAATCTTTTGAATGTATTAATTGGGGAAGAAAGTAGGGATGGTGAAAATAATGAGACGGAATAGGTCAATTTATAGCGAAATATCAGACATAGCAATCGAGGCAGATTACACATTTAATCAAAGAAAATCCTAATTTCCGCAAATTCCGAAGAATAAAATCTTATTTAGATTATGAAGATTTTCTATTCCCTAAATTCCGGAAATCAACTCTGACTACGTCAAACGATAAGACGAAGCTTTAATTACCTCATTTCACTATTTTGTGATAGCTTCACTCATACTATCCGTATAATCGAATTGTTTTATCCATATCTACACATAGGTGAAAAACTTGTTATTTATTTAACTCACGCTATTCATAAACGAAACTCGACTAATTTAAGGTATACAAAACATTTCATTCTGTTATATCCTTTTGATGAGGATTTTATGAACAAACGAATTCATGATGAGAATTCAAACTATATCATATTCTTTGATACAAGAATATCCTGATCTACGTTATTAAACTTTCCTTCACCAAATTTCGGGACGAAATTTCTTTAACGGGTAGGTACTGTAATGACCCGAAAATTTGCGACTAAATTTAAACTTAATCTTTAAAGGATTAATGATTTCGACACGATAAACAAAGTCTGTAAAACTGAATCTCAAAATTTTTGAACTATTCAAGTACCCTTCGATTTTCTCAACGATTCGCGAACAATTATATGTAAATAGATACATATATATACTATAACTTGAAAACGTAACAAAGTTTTAATTGCATAATACCGTACATTAAACTTATTGGTTTATATATCTAATTGAATATATATGATTTCAAGTTATTTAGTAAACGATAGTAACATTCGATTATTGATTTGATTAATATTTAGATAAGTTAACTAAAACGTTTAAGATGAACCAGTAAAACACTAATTTGATAAAGTATTTTCAAATTGCTACAGTACCCAAAATGCTACAGTGTTTTTGAAAATCACTATTTGCTACAGTAAAATTGACTTTGCTACATTAAATTGCTACAGTAAAAATTGACTTTGCTACAGTAACTTTGCTACAGTGAAACACTATTTTAAAAATGTATTTTAACAAATAGTGAGACGATGATTTATAGAAGTAAATGACCAAAATACTCGAAAGTTTAAGATATACTTTGAGTGGTATAGTTTAGGAATAATTTAAGGCTATATTTTAACAAAGGTACGAGTCACGAAATGTAAAATGCAAGTTTTCTCAGCGTACGAAAGGACATTCGAGAAACCGGAACCGGGACATAAGTCAAGTAACAACGTACGACTTATCGGAACAAAAGTTACAAGTTAACTATGCACGTAAATATAATATAATATATAAATAATTATATAAATTAAATATAATATATATTATATTTAAATATGTCGACAAACTAAAATACAAAATGATTGTGAGCTGGAAAAAGAGGCCATGCGATCGCATGGCCATTGTGCCTCAGACCCATGCGATCGCATGGGAAGGCTGGGCAGGCAACCTCTATAAATTCAGTCGAATTCTTCCATTTTTTTTTACACATATATTACTCAGTATTTATATTATTATTATTATTATTATTATTATTATTATTATTATTATTATTATTATTATTATTATTATTATTATTATTATTATTATTATTATTATTATTATTATTTTTAAGATTAATATTATTATTAATCTTATTATTATTAGTAGTAGTATTAATATTATACATAAAATACTACGACGAGGTCTTGAGCGTGTCACTTTCAAAACGAGTTTTCGAGCGAGCTAGAGCTAAGGAAAATATGGGTTATTACCAAGAAGGTTATGGGTAATGTTCGGGGGTATTTTTGTGAAGCAAACCTCGTGTTTATCATCTCCGATGCGTCTACGTGCTTTCCTACAATATTGTATATCAATATTTAACTGTGAGTTTCATAAGATCCCTTTTACTCTCTACATTTTTGGGCTGAGAATACATGCAAATGCTTTATTAACCGATATACAATATTTATATGCGTGAGTTTCATTTGCTCCCTTTTTAAATGCTTTAAATATTTTTGGGCTGAGAATACATGCAATTTATTTTAAACTCAATGGATACAAGTACATACTTAATTCTACACTGAGTTAAACCGAAAATCCCTTAGCTTTGGTAACTAGTAGCTGCCAGTACATAGGATGTGGACTGGTGGGCACGAATAATCGTATATGGATCCATAGGGCTTGACATCCCCGTCCGAGCTAGAGCGCTAGCCTTTTAACGGACGTATGCTATTTGAGAAGCGTACACGTTGGTTTGCGTGTATTATTAAGATGATTATACAAAGGGTACAAATTATATAAGCGTTAAAGTTTAGTTACCAGGGTGCTCAATTTTGTAGAACCGATTGATAAACGTTTCGGATGAAACAACTGAAATCTTGTGATCCACCTTTTATGTAAAACCTATTGATAAACGTTTTGAATAAAACAACTGAACTTTTGTAATCCACATTGATATACGGATTATGTGTAATATTAAAACTATGAACTCACCAACCTTTGTGTTGACACTTGAAGCATGTTTATTCTCAGGATTCTAGAAGTCTTCCGCTGTTTGCTTATACGTGATACAAGATATGTGCTTGGAGTCATACATGCTATATACAAGAAACTTGCATTCACCAAACCATTACCATGTATCTTATTTTGACTGTATTGTCAACAGATGTATTATTGTAAACCATTTAAATGGTGATTGTCTATACGTAGAAATCATCAGATGTTAAAAACCTGGAATTTATATATTCATTTATGAAATACCTTTTCAAACGAATACAATGTTACAAAATGTATCACATAGAGGTCAAATACCTCGCAATGAAATCAATGAATGACGTGTTCGTCCATATGGATTTGGGGCGATCGTCACAATATACCAATAGTACATACATCTAAAAGCTGTGTATTGTACGAGTACGAATACGGGTGCATACGAGTAGAATTGTTGATGAAACTGAACGAGGATGTAATTGTAAGCATTTTTGTTAAGTAGAAGTATTTTGATAAGTGTATTGAAGTTTTTAAAAAGTGTATAAATACATATTAAAATACTACATGTATATACATTTTAACTGAGTCGTTAAGTCATCGTTAGTCGTTACATGTAAGTGTTGTTTTGAAACCTTTAGGTTAACGATCTTGTTAAATGTTGTTAACCCAATGTTTATAATATCAAATGAGATTTTAAATTATTATATTATCATGATATTATCATGTATGAATATCTCTTAATATGATATATATACATTAAATGTCTTTACAACGATAATCGTTACATATATGTCTCGTTTAAAAATCATTAAGTTAGTAGTCTTGTTTTTACATATGTAGTTCATTGTTAATATACTTAATGATATGTTTACTTATCATAGTATCATGTTAACTATATATATATATATCCATATATATGTCATCATATAGTTTTTACAAGTTTTAACGTTCGTGAATCACCGGTCAACTTGGGTGGTCAATTGTCTATATGAAACCTATTTCAATAAATCAAGTCTTAACAAGTTTGATTGCTTAACATGTTGGAAACATTTAATCATGTAAATATCAATCTCAATTAATATATATAAACATGGAAAAGTTCGGGTCACTACAGAAAACACACGCGCCCTAGTGAATCCGAACTACACGCGACTCACTACCTTCACCATAACAACAATCGGGAATGGCCGAACCACACGCGCCATAGTGAATCCGAACTACACGAGAGTCACTATCCCGGAGGAATGACCGAACTACACGAGTCATTTGTGAATCCGAACTACACGAGACTCACTCCTCAATACAATGACCAAAACCACACGAGTCATTTGTGAATCCGAACTACACGAGATTCGCTTCCACAACATCGAGGTTGGCCGAACTACACGAGCCTTAGTAATCCGAAACCACACGAGATTACTACCTCAATAAGATGACCGAACTACACGAGTCACCATGAATCCGAACTACACGAGATTCATTTTGATAAGATGACCGAACTACACGCGTCATGGTGAATCCGAAACCACACGCGATTCACAATCTCAACATAGGAATGGTACTCGCATTTCCCACCGGTACTCGCATTTCCCGATAGTGTTACACCATACCGACATAACACTACTCCCTTGATGAAGTCAGCGGACCCCGAAGGTCATGCTCCACCAATCACAACACCGGATGAAGTCAGCGGACCCGAAGATCATGCTTCACCGATCACAACACCGGATGAAGTCAGCGGACCCGAAGATCATGCTTCACCGATATAACACCACGCTCATGATGAAGTCAGCGGACCCCGAAAGTCATGCTCCACCAATCACGTATTCCCATGATGAAGTCAGCGGACCCTAAAGATCATGCTTCATCAAACAACCATACCATAATCGAGCAAGAACCACCTATACCAAACATAGGTACCAAACAATAATTCTCCACAAGAGAACCCGACACACACCTCCCTTAACCGGAGGATTTCACCTTGCTCGCCAAACACGTCCATTATCTCTCAACGAGATTTACCACGTTACCACCTCGGTGATGATTCAAATCCAAACCATAAGTACAATTTATCCGAAATTGTACTCTACCACAAATCGACCCAACCAGGTCTCGACAACATTTTCCGGATGTACCAATAGCATCATCCGAAATCTCACACTAAAACTTCCTCGTGCGGGAGTGTAACTCCCCCACTTAGAACCACGTTCCATATCCACAACTCGTACAACCGCACAATGCTACCACAGGTAGACTTTACCAACAATTGGGCTCACACGACCCATTACCACATCTTGCTCCAACCTTGAGCACACGAAGGATTTTAACCAACCCTTAAACACTTTGTACGAAAAGTGTACCGCAACACAATCGGAGTCGAACACCACGCTAGTAGGTATAAAAGAGGCACCTAATGTCGTGTCATAAAGACTCCATTACCAACACACATCGAGATTTAAAACACTCGATCTCAAGGGTTCCAACCAACCGACGAACCTCATGATTCGTCACTTCAACATCAAAGCGAACACGCGCTTAACAACCAAACACCAAAACCATTTCCGTGGCTTGGTAGAAACGTTTCCCAAATACTAAGGAATGCTTGGTTGCACCAAGTCTTACGCCCTTCGCCCGTCAATCAATCATCAACATAGGGTACTTCCATTAGGAACGTCACCCATAGCATAACATGCACAACAAAGGCACGCAACTCAAACTCAAACGGCATTTGATAAATAATCAGAAGACATATTTATCAAAATTAAACGTACCTTAACGTCTCCTGGCCGCACCCGTCCCCGCTAACTTGGGACATTCCGACTTACGATGTCCTTCTTTTTGGCAATTGAAGCACACCATACCATCACCCTTTGGTACCGAACATTCCCATGACTTGTGACCCCTCACGCCACAATTGTAACATCTAGCCGCACTAGAATCCGACATACCCTCTCGCGTACCACCCGTGCTCACACTCGGACCCTTAGCCCTCTTACTCGGAGCACCATAAGAAACGACCCTTCGCTCACTTGAAGGTTCACCCTTTTTCGATCGTGAATACGACTCGAAACCTCTAGCCAAGTCGAATAATTCCGAAAACGATTTCGCTTGACCCCGGCTAATTTTACTTTTCAAGTCATCATTCAAGGTCCGATAGAAATCTCCCATCAACAAACGATCATTCCCCAAATACTCCGGACAAAAACGAGCCTTCGCCATAAAGGTCGTCTTGAGAGTACTCAAATCCATAGATCCTTGTCGCAAATTTCGCAACTCATTACGCAATTCCCACAAATCGGCCGAAGTCCGGAACTCCTCGAAGAATTCCTCCTTAAAGTCGTCCCACGATAAAGCCATAAACGTCTCGCCACCGACAAGATCAATCTTACCATCCAACCAATCCCTTGCCCTACCCCGCAACAAACTCGTAGCGAGTCTCGTCTTTCTCTCGGGAGGGAAATCAATAGTACAGAAACACCCTTCGACGTCCGAAATCCAAGTTGTGCTTACCAAAGGATCCGGCTTTCCGTCATACATCGGGGGTTTAGTCCTCATGAAGCTCTTAAGATAACGCTCCATTTCACCACTACTTTGAAGTTCAGAATACCTCCTTTCCATTCTTTCTTCTAACGCACCCATTTGCTCCACAACGGTGGCCGCAACTCTAGTATTAAACTCCTCGTCATTCGTCTCGATCTCATTTCGCGTCGCCATTCTAAAGAATGCAAAACGATTAGTCCACGAACGTGTAAAACCGTACGCACGACACAGCCCCATCTTGCTAAACACTCATCGTGCATCACTTGTTAGACACGATTTGCACCCGTAATAAGGTTTGCAAGTTCTTATTACGCACACATGCTGCATCGACTCGTTAGTACAACGACCGTCTCGCTCGATGATATACACAAACACAACCAAAATTCTACGTGGTACAAACACACGCGAGAATTATTATCACAACACAACAACATATTAATAATATCCGCATTACTAATACAAACGTTAGTCAACCTATAACAAGGCACTAACTAAACCCATTCCGACCCGTAATCCTACAAGTCCCGCAACAATTTAAGCACACACAAGTCTAAGTCTAGGCACCTATCTCAAGTCACCTAAATCCCTTAGACCATGCTCTGATACCACTTGTAACAACCCAAACCAAACCACGACAAAACCCGTTAATTTTCACAACAAAAAAAAATCCTGAACAGCATACCCGCGCGCCGCGCCCCCTACCTGGCGCGCCGCGCCAAAACGGGCTGTCCCCGGGACTTTTAAGTGCGAAAAAGATAAGCGAGTTCCCGACACATTTAACCAAAACGCTTTTAGACACAAGTTTATATATGTTAAACTAGCACATAACTAAGGTGTGAACGAATTTTACAAAGCGGGGCCCACATCAACCCAAATTACCACTTAAGTACCAATTACACGTTTTTGACCATAAGACTTTTAATACACAATAAAGCCGAGCATGGCGATCGGGGATACGCTACCCAATCCTAAACAATCCAGAAGCAAGTCTCTAAGCAACTATGCAAGTCTTCTAGTCCTCGCGCTTACCCGAGCCACCGTCCGCATGCAATCTATAAAAAGTCAACAACGAGAGGGTAAGCTAACGCTTAGTGAGTGATAATATACTACATACATATATATGTATAAAATGAATACGCCACCCAAATAACAAATACCGCATACCGAACGTCCAAGCATAAAGGCAAGCTAGTCTAGGCGTACCGTACAAACACTAAGCACCAAGCTAATAATATCAACAAATATAAGTTCACAGTAACGATGTGAACGATGCCAATTAGCTACACCCATAAGGTTAGCCACATAACGACAATGCAACATTATACGTATACAATATACATATATAACAACGCGTAAAAACACCCAAGGTTAACCATAATGCTATGGTGCTACCGGCTCGTGGTTCACACCATACGCATTTGAGTCTCACTCGTTTATAGTGCTACCGGCTCGTGGTTTACACTCGATGCTACCGGCTCGTGGTTCACATCAATTACTTTATAGTGCTACCGGCTCGTGGTTCACACTCGATGCTACCGGCTCGTGGTTCACATCAATTATTTTATAGTTCTACCGGCTCGTGGTTCACACTCGATGCTACCGGCTCGTGGTTCACATCAATTATTTTATAGTGCTACCGGCTCGTGGTTCACACTCGATGCTACCATAACATCCACAAACAAATACGCCCTAAACATGAACGCATAATTATTCCACTCACAATAATAACCCTTCGCCATTGGGGTTATATAATCCACATCACACGCCCATGTGATAACGTACACACAAAGTGTGCACCTCGTCAAAGGTGGTCAACCAAAACGCACAACCGTGCCAATTGGACCTATATCCAAGTCCATCAATCCACCTATATGTGAAGTGAGCTCTATAACCGAGAACCACTTCACCCGACCCGCACCCATCCTACACATACATATGCACATAGGATATTAACACTCACCTTGAAGTCTTGAAGAAAGCTTCCAAGTAAATCGCAACCCGCCAATGGAAAATACCTATTCCATTATCACAATTACAACAATACACTTAGAGTGGATTTACAAATCAACCCAATTCGTCACTTAGTGTAATTTCGACCCAAATGCACTTCCAAGCACAAACCGTGCCCAAAACTAACCTATAATCACTAACACAAGTGAGAATGGTCCTAATATGCCAATTAAAGCCGAACTCAAGTGTTAAACACGTGTCATACCCATTTTGACACTAAAACCCTAGTTTTGACCCATTAAGTCAAAATCTCACCATTTACAAGTTTTAACACCAAAACACATTTAACTTGGTTTTATACTTCAACTTAATCCATTTCAAGTTTATAAACCGCATTAAATCGCCAATTGGGTCATAATCACCACCAAACCCTAATTTGACCCAAAGTCAAAGTTAGTCAACAAAATAACCTTAAATGGGTTTCAATACTTTCATAATCACTAACTTAAGTGATTAAACTTAATTTCAAGTCCTAAACATGGCTAATTAGTTCACCAACCCAAAATCCACCAACAATTAACAATAAACCCAATTACTAGCATCACTAAACCCATTTCATCATCTAAAAGGGTTTTTCATCAAACTAACTCAAACCCTAACTTGAATATCAAATCAAATAGATGAAATTCGGAGTTTGAGCTTACCAATACTACCACAACGTAGCTAGGAATGAAAGGAACAACTTTAGAACTCGAGCTTTTGATCAATTCGGCCTCCTTCTTCACCAAAACCCTAAATCTCTCTCTAGAATCTCTCTCTCTCTCTAGATAGTTGGGAGTGATGAATGGATGTGAAAATGATCCAAAACTGATCCAAACCAGCTAATGTGGCTCACAAATCTGGCCCCAAGTGAAATTACCCAAATACCCTTCATTTAAACCAATTTAAAACAAAGGATTCTATCAGCGCCAAATGGCGCGGCGTGCCCCAAACCCGCGCGGCGCGCGATCCTACTGGAACAGTTTCTTTTGCATTTTAATTTATATACAATAAAATCCACACCCTTGAACACCATAATACACAAGTATACCAGATAAATATTCGGGTCTTACACTTGAATCTCCCCATACTTAGGTAGCTGTGGTGTCGAAATTGTGAATAACTTCATCGTCAATTTCTCTTGGACCATAATCAACTTGCATATCTATGACTTTTTTTTAAGCCATTGGTCGGATTCCTGTGTAATATCCACAATTTCAACTAGTTTCGCCTTTTCTTTAGGCTATAGATTAGATACTAACCGGTTACATAACTTAGAGTTCCCCTTGGTTCTAGCATCGCGAATCCGTTTAATAAGTTTCTTCATTGAACTATTAATAACGGGATCATTTAATTTCGTATCAACAACGGGGTTCTTTGTTATCAGGTCATCATTAGGTGTTACTTCATTTTCCCTACACTTAGGCATTTTATTATTGTTAAGCACTACCGTTGGAGTTGGTAAAACAACATGGTTCTTACCAATCGTTTCCGCTGGTTCAACGGTTTTGGTTGATGGAGATTTAGACTTTTGAATCATAAAGGTGATCGATTTCTCATCATTACTAAGTGTCATTCTACCCTTTCTTACATCAAATAACGCCCCGGTGGACGCTAAGAATGATCAACCTAAAATTAGAGGAACGTTTGAGTCCTCTTCTATGTCAATGACAATGAATTCGACTAGAAAGGTTAAATTACCTAATTGAACGGGTAGGTTGTCAGCAATTCCAACTGAGTGCTTAATGGTTTGATCAAGGAGTCGAACACTCATATCCGTTGGACTTAACTCACCTACACCTAATCTCTTATATAATGAAAGAGGCATAATACTTACACTTGAACCTAAATCTGCTAGTGCATCATACATGACACAGTCACTAAGTAGACAAGGAACAATAAATTCACCCGGATCACCTACCCTAGGTGGAGGATTTGGTGGAACTGTCTTCACCGGGTTTACTTCTACTATTTTTGTTTCTTGCACTTTTTTATTCTTCTTCTTCTTCTTTCCAGAGGTATCACAAACTTTATTACCTATTACTTGCTCATACTCAACTCCTTTTCTTGAAAACGGGATGGGTGTTTTGTATGGTGCCACCACTGGCTTTACATACTCGGGTGGTGGTGATGTTGTAACTTCTTCATTGTTACTTACATCTAAAACTTTCCCATCTTCTGGTATTGGTTTTTCAGAATTTGTTGATATCATGTTAACATTTTCATTCCGAGGATTTACTTCATTATTACTCGGTAGCTTTCCTTGTTCCCTTTCACTCATCAATCTAACAAGAGTACCTACTTGTTTTTCTAGATTCAAAATGGAAGCTTGTTGAGTTCTAAATGACTGATCAAACCTCTCATTCGTTTGGGTTTGAGTTTCAATAAATTGTGTTTGAGATTCAACTAGCTTAAATACCACTTCTTCCAGATTTGACTTCTTCTCGTCGGTTTGTTGTGGTGGTTTATATAAGCCAGGTCTTTGTTGATTGAAAGTGTTGTTTTGAGTTGGTTGGTTATTCGGACCTTGTTGGTTATACGAGTTATTGTCGGGTCCTTTTGGATTGTAAAGAATGTTTTGATTTCGATTGAAGTTTAGCCTTGGCGGTTGATAATTATTTCCCGACCTTTGGTTCATGTAGGAAACATTCTCACGTTGTTCCATCGTTTGTACAACATTACAATCTTTCATTAAGTGTGGTCCACCGCATTGCTCACAACTGATTCGTATTGCGTGAATGTCTTTAGTCATCTTTTCCATTCGTCTCTCGAAAGCATCTATTTTTGTGGAAACAGAATCAAAGTTATGGCTAGAATCGGCTCTAGCTGCTTTAGATGATCTAACGATATCTTTTTCTTGGTGCCACTCATGTGAGTGGGAAGCAGCGTTATCAATAATTTTGTAAGCATCAGTTTCGGTTTTCTTCATAATAGAACCACCAGCTGCTGTGTCGATATCTTTTCGTGTAGCGATGTTTACGCCTTGGTAGAATATTTGTACTATTTGATAAGTGTCTAAACCGTGTTGAGGACATCCTCTCAACAACTTTCCAAATCTTGTCCACGCCTCATATAGAGTTTCATTTGACTTTTGTGTAAACGTAACAATTTCTCCTTGAAGTCTCACGGCTTTAGATGCCGGAAAGAATCTTTTAAGAAATTTCTCAACTAAAACATCCCATGTGTCAATCGCCCCTTCAGGTAACGATTCTAACCAATCTTTGGCTTCTCCCTTTAAAGTCCAGGGAAACAACATGAGATAGATCTGTTCATCCTCAACTTCTCGGATTTTGAATAGTGTACAGATCCTATTAAACGTACGAAGATGTTCGTTTGGATCTTCCTTCGGCGCACCACTATATTGGCACTGATTAGTTACCATGTGTAGGATTTGTCCTTTGATTTCATAATCTGGCGCATTAATGTCTGGCTTAATAATGGCGTGACCTTGGCCCGTGCGTGTGGCTCTCATTCGGTCTTCCATACTTAAAGGTTCCAGATTCTCCATAATTGAATTTGTTGAATCGGAATCACTAGAGGATTCTGATTTAATGGTTTGTTCCTCAACAATCTCTGTTTGAATGATTGGTGGTTCCGGAGGAAAATTTAATGGTTCAGGATCTATGAATCGTCCCTGAATATTCTCCGGATTCTCAATTGTGAGGTCGGGTTCAAAAAATGGATTATCGGAAATTTGAATTGGAGTACTTGGTTGACTGGATGACGATTCTAAAGAAAAATCAACGGCGGTAATATTTGCTAAATGTCTTGATCGAGTTATAGGTGGTGAACGTATGAAAGGTGGTGAACGTTTTACTCGGTGCATTCACTGAATATCCTATTAGTTTTTAAAAGGAAAGAAAAATTATATAAGTTATCCAATTAATAGACTTTTCTGATTTTGCCCACATTTCGAATAGCCAAAAGATGCAGCAGAGGGGCAGGATTCGTTTGGTCTCAATATAATTGAGTACTGTTTGACTCCAATAACCCGGTCCACGTACAAATCCAACTATTACTACGAACCAGAAAATTTTGTTGTCTATCAATTTAACCATTTAAAATAAATTTTCGTAATTTTAAGAAATTTAGATAAGAAGTAGAATAAAAATCTTATCCTAAAACTAGAATAGCGAAAAATAAGAAAGAAAAAAAAAACGCGTCGAAAAAGGTCGAAAAATAGGCGTCGAAAAATAAAAATAAGAAAGTAGCGCGAAAAACGGCGTCGCAAAATTCTAAAGCACATAAATCTTAGTCTAAGGAATAAGCACTTAAGGGATTTTACGGCAAACCTAAAAATTCTAGAAATAAAAATAACTATGGCAAAACTAAACTTAATACTAAAAATTGTAACTAGAGTCTAAAAATCTAAAGGTAATAAAAAAAAAACTTTTTTTTTAATTTTTTTTTATATTTCGTTTTTTAAGGATTTTAAAAATTTTTTTTTAAAATTTTTTTTTTATAAAAAAAACGATTTTTTTTTACAATTTTTTTTTTAAAACGAATTTTTTTCCTTTAAAAAAACGATTTTTTTACACAATTTTTTTTTATTAAAGGAATTAATAATTTTTTTATTATTATTATTTTTTTTCAAAACTTTTTTTTAACTCATTTACTATTCATGAATAGTAAATGAAAAGAAATTAATTAATTTACTATTCACATGAAAGCGACATGATAAAAATTATTAATTGCAAGTTACATAATATACTCCTGAAATATTTAATAAATACGACTTTTTAAAACTTTTAAAACTTTTACGATTCAAAATAGTAAAGGAAAGAAATTAATTAATTTACTATTCACATGAAAGCGACATTATAGAAATTATTAATTATAAGTTACATAATATACCCCTGAAATATTTAATAAATACGACTTTTTAAAACTTTTAAAACTTTTACGTATCAAATTTGATTCTAAAATATTATTATATTTTATTTCAATATTATTATATTATTATATTTATTAAATTATTATATTTAAATTAATATATCTTTAATCAATCAAAAACAAAAAAAAAAAAACTTAAATACCCCGTGAAAACACAAAAAGTGTCCCCGAAATTACTTTTTTTTATAACTATATTTTTACAGATATAAATTAAAAATATAGCGTTTTAGCGCTCCCCGGCAGCGGCGCCAAAAACTTGATGATGTAGCGTGAGGGTACGAAATAGTATTTTTTTTAATACAAAATATGACACAAGTTTTATTAATTTACGGATGGGATATACCTAAACCTTGCTACAACACTATAGGCAGTGTACCTAATCGTAGAGTAGTGTAGTTTTTAGTAAGTCCGGTTCGTTCCACAGGGAGCTAGTGATTACGTACTATATTTTTATAAAACTATATTTATATATATATATATATATATATATATATATATATATATATATATATATATATATATATATATATATATATATATATATATATATATATATATATATATATATATATATATATATATATATATATATATAAGTAGTAATATTATTATAAAAGGGGGTTTTTTACCGTTTAATGACCGGTTTGTCGATTTTATATTTTTAAGCGTAAAGATAAATGACAATAATTAAAGTGCGTAAAATATATAAATGACGATAAATAAAATAACAATAAATAAAATTGCGATAGAATATGAAATAAAAAGGGTTATGCTTATTTAAACTTCCGTAATCATGATGTTTAACGTTTTGATTTTAATTAATTGTTACTCGGGTTAATTGTCCTTTGTCATGGTTTATTTGATACCTATCTGGTTTTTGTCCATAATAGTCCATCGGTCATAAATATAAAGTGCGAGTGTCCTCATCAAATTACCCTTATACCCGAAGTCAAATATTCCAACTAATTAAGGATTTAAACTGTGACGCAGTTATCACTTCTGTTAACAATTACACCAGTTATCACTGTATGTAATCCACCCCTGTTTTGATTAGATATGAATATTAATTTACCCACTTGATCAGTTTGAATAATCAATTACCCAACTCGAATAATTAATTAAATGATTATAATAGAGTCCATATGAATGTCACTAAATAGGACAACCATAATCATTATTAATTATTAGGATAATTAATTTGAAGATAGGTTCGACAGACTCCAATGAGTTGTCACTCAATTAGACAATACCCCCCATCTATTAATAGTCAATAGTCCAATTTCTACAAGTGTCGGTCTTTTGCCCAAACCTTAATTATGGTACAAAATCCAATAACCCCATCTTAATATTTTAGCCTAACATCACGATTACTTCGGCTCAAATAAGCATAATAATAACTTAGTTACGAGACATTAAATTAAAAAGGAAGAACATAGCTTACAGTGGTGATTAATCGCGTAGCATTGCACGGACAGAATTTCGACTTAAAAACCCGTAAAATATTTCTTACAATAACCCAACTAAACCATAACTTTATTATTAAAATTAACTTATATTAAAATTATAATATAAATATATATATTACATATTACAGAAGAGAGAAAGAAATATGAAGAAAGGTGTTCTTTTCATTACACCGTGAATTTCATTTTATAGACAATTGGTGATTTGAAATTTTCACTTATGACCCCTTAACTATGCTCAATTAACAACTTTTTATTATTTATTATTATTCTTATTATGAATTATTTAAATATTATATTATATTCTTGTGCATAGTTGACTTGTACTTTTAGCTCCGTTGCGTCGAGCGTTGATAGTTGGCTCGGGTACCGGTTCCGGATTTTCGAACGTCCTTTCGTATAATTTAATATCTTGTACTCTGCATTTTGTAACTTGTACTCTTGTCATTTTTAGACGTTTCTCATCAATAAATTGAACCTTTTGAATTGTATCTTGTACATTTGAGCTTTTTGGACGTTTGTGTCTTCAAATCTTCGTTTTCGCCTTTTGTCTTCGCACTTATATATTTAAACAATTACAATGAAAATATAATACAATTATATATGAAAACCTATTATTTAGAAGGGATATTGCTATGAAATATATGTTCCTTTTTAGCCTTATCAAATATCCCCACACTTGAGCGTTGCTTGTCCTCAAGCAATACATAACTTGAAATAAAAACATACATGAATCACTTTTTTATTCATCACACTTTGTACATTAGTGATTTTGATATGGTGGTATAAACAATGATAGTAACGATAGAACCATGGTTAAAGGTGGGTGTGTCATCCACAGTTGCCTCGGGTTTAGGTCAACGACACTTGCAATCAAATAGCCGATTTACTTTCGGTTTCCAAAGCAAAGTGCACATTTGAAAGGTGGTTTACAGTCCCACATGACTATGAAAATGTAGATCCTTAAGGAAATTGGATCTTTATGAAAACATTTGATCTTTTTGAAAATTTAATCTAGCTTTTACCCTAGATAAGTTTTCCGGAATAACCCTTCACCGGTGTTTGCAAAATATTTTTGTGGGTTGTGTGGGTTTCAGATTTGAAAATTTTAGCTCAACACTTGTGGTTTTGTGTTACCCACTTGCTAACCTTGTATTGGGAAAGCAACACATCCAGTTTACTTGTTCCGTATATTACCTTTCGGTAAACTACCGTCCGGTTGTAAAGGAAAGCGATGAACAAGAAACTGTTAAGGCAATGTTTAATGACATGCATTTGTTCATGGTCTAAAACGTGTCGGATGCAATTACTATCCTTTGTAGGAGCAATAGTAAAGATCACCCTATAATTTTTTTCGGTCTGGCACAAGGTCCTGTCTTCGACCATGCTATGCAACCACCGTTCTTACGGTTGATACCCGAATTGGTTCAGGTGACCTAATGAATTCTAGGTGAATTCCTAGGATTTTACGTTCAATGGTAATGAACGCATTGAAAATAGGTTTTCAGAAAACAAATCGGTTTTATTTTTTATCAAAATATTTTCTCGTTCAAGCTCGAGTTTAGATATCATTGAATTCCATGAGTTTGTAATTCTCAATCTTTAAGGTCAATCTCTAGGATTGAGTAATATCAGTCTTAAAAGCTGATTTTTTGATCTTTAAGGAGATTATCCTTTCTGGGGATTTGATTCATTAGTCTTATCAAGCTAATTTGCACGGTGCCCCCCATTGTACGAGATAAATCCTTCTCATGGTTAGGATAAATCTGACCATTTGGCGACCCTGTTTGATGCTGAGGTCCTTGAATTTCCTGCTGATTTTAGAGATGACTTTTCTAGATTTTTTGTCAACCTACAGCTGGTCTGGACGACAACTTCTTGACCTAAATCAAGAAGCGCGTGTCTTTTTCGGAAGACTTTACTTCCTTTTAATGATGGAATTGATTCATCGTGTAGATCCATCTTTCTTTAAAATATATTACAGTAAACCGGGTAAAACTGATTAGTATCGTCCAAAGCAAAAGTACCTGCAATAATTCTTATACAAAAATGTGATAGATAGTTTTTAATTGAATAACTTGGTACATTCTCCCCACACTTAGCTTTTATTTATTCTTTTCTTTGCCTTTTTATTCTCTTTTATCCCATTTTAAATGAATTCAAGCGTTTTGGGTTGTTTCTCAATTTATGTCCTCGAGGTAACAATAATTTCGGCATTAACACCTAGTTTTATCGTTCATAAATATGTATAAACATGATTTTGAATTCATTTAGTTGAAAATTTTTCAAATTTTCACAAAATATGGCAATTAAAACAAGTGTAAACCCGAAAGAATTTATAACCCTTCCCCACACTTGAGATCTTGCAATGCCCTCATTTGCAAGAAATCAGTAAAAATTTAAATTCATGAGGGTGATTAGTGTAGAAAAATGATTAAAAATACCGAGTTTGCAAACATATTGTTGTTATTTCACATTTGATATTTTGTTTCTTGTCGTCAAAATTAGTATCTTTTTCTGAACTTAATGACAGTCTTTGAAAGTGCGTTGTTTTACCCTGTTTTGTATATAACATAAAATACAAACATACATAATTTTGAAGTTGGGTATATTACCCCACGTTCAAAAATTTATAAAATCTAATATTTTTTTTGGCATACTTTAAATCAATTAAATTAAAAATAATGATAACAAAATTTCTCGTCCCGCCCTCGGTTAAAGTAATTTCGGTTCAACTACCTAATCTTCAACTCACGACGAATTTTAGAAATCATTTTTTTACTTAATGAAATAAAGTAAATTTTGTTTTTAAATTCACACAAAACTTAAATTTAAAAAGCATATTAATTTCATATAAAACCTACAAAATAAAATAAAAAAAATCAGAATGGGGGGAGAAAACTAGTTCTTTAGTGTCTGCTAGCGGAAAAGACCAATCGGATTCCATTCTCGGAGGAAGCAAAATGGTGTTTCCGCCGAGGAAGCAAAATATTGGGAAGATTACCAATTTTCTGATGAATCGGATCCTGATGAGGATTCCGATGATGTTATAGAAATTACCTCGACCCAATTTAATATAGCAAAAGAAAATAATAAGGGAAAAGGTGTAAAAATAGAGAAACCTGATTCCAACCCCGATGAACTTTATATGTATCGGCAATGCCCGTATTTTCTAAATTGTAACAATAACTCGGGAACCTCTAAACCACCAGGTTTTTCTAAACCATTGTGGAAAACGACGGCTCGTATTAGAGGAACACCATATATCCCTAGAAAATTAGAAAAACGAACCAAGTCCGAAGAAGAAGAAACCAGTGATTCAGATTAGAGGGTTGTAATCATGTTGTGTATTATATGTATTGTAGTGTGCTTGTACTTTTATGTTCTATGTAAAAATTGCTTGTATTGTTTGTTAATTATCTTTTACGAATCTAATCCTTGTCTATTTTACAGTATAAAAACAAAATGGATTTTAAGGGTAGACAACCGAATATTTTAGAAGACCTACCAGAGGATATGATTGAGGAAATCTTGTCTAGAGTCGGTCGGAATTCATCAGCACATTTAGTTATGGTGAAATTAACTTGTCAAACATTTGAAAGACTTTCTAGAAATGCCTTAGTTTATAAAAGGCTTTCCTTTAATAGGTGGGGTATATCACATTGGGGAGACCGTAAGTTACGCCGTATTTTCTTTAAAACGTTAGATGCGGGGAACCCAAATGCAATGTTACGCTACGGGTTAAGAACCTATTTTGACTCAACATATCCCAACATAGGATTTCGTGAGTTAGAAAGAGCTTCTAACATGCAACATAAAGAAGCATGTTATACTTACGGGTTAGTGATGTTCGCTTCTTACCAAAGTGAGAAGAAGAACATCAGATTACAACTTTTAAATAAAACCTTCCCACAAGTGACGGATTCAGTAATTGGGGTGAGAAACAAGGTTTTTAGATTATTACGGGGCTGTTGGACATTATGAAACCCTCATCCTTTTGACGACATTACAACATGCTTCCTAGCCAATGGTCATAACGGTTACTTTCCACAAGACCAAGGATGGGAAGTCGTCTTAGTAAAACCAGAATGCATGACTTGTTTCTGGACTAATGAATTACGTGTCTTTATTTATTTTTCTGAACAACTTGCGTATTAACTAGAATTTCCTTTATAGCTGCCGAGTAGCAAAGTTATTATGTGTTATATTTCATCCTATATGTATAATAGTGGTATTGTAAGTTTGTAATTTTGTATAAAATTTGAACGCGAAATTTTATTATAATCAGTTTTTTCATATAGAATTGTAGTAGTTGAATTGTATATTAGCTACTAAGTATGAACTTAACGGGTAGGTACTACCCGAATTAAAACTATAAAACGCTAATATGAAGAAAAAGCTTTTATAAATGAGTTCATACTATGCTACAAAATACTATTGACTACTCTTAAAATTCTATATGATTAACTTAATTCTTTTGGGCTATTTTTGAAGGAAATGGCACCGGCAACTCGTCAGAATTTGAACATGAGTAAGGAAGACTTTCGTGTTTTCCTTGCAGCAAACATAGCCATAGTACAGGCTTCGATGCAAAATAACAATAACTTTAGATCTAGCAGTGGAACTAATTTCACAAGAAATCGTGTAGGATGCTCCTACAAAGAATTCACTGCCTGCAAACCTTTGGAATTTGATGGAACCGAAGGACCAATTGGATTGAAACAGTGGACCGAGAAAGTCGAATCGGTGTTTACCATAAGTAAGTGTACTGAAGAGGACAAAGTTAAGTACGCTACGCATACCTTCACAGGTACTGCGTTAACATGGTGGAACACCTATCTTGAACAGGTAGGACAAAATGCTGCTTACGTACTACCGTGGTCGGCATTCAAGCAATTAATGAACGAGCAGTACCGTCCTAGAAACAAAGTTAATAAGCTCAAGGTAGAGCTTAGAGAGTTATGAACACAAGGGTTTGACATTACCACATATGAACGACGATTCACAGAGTTGTGCCTATTGTACCCGGGAACGTTCAAAGATGAAGAAGAGAAGATCGGCGCATTTATAAAAGGGTTACCAGTAAGGATTCAAGAAGATGTGAGTTCACACGAGCCCGCTTCCATACAAAAGGCAAGTCGAATGGCTCATAAACTCATAAATCAGATTGAGGGAATAATTAAAGAGCATGCGACCGAAGAAGCCAACACGAAACAACTCAAGAGGAAGTGGGAGGAAAACAGTGACAAGAATCACCAGTACAACAACAATAACAATTACAACCACAATCGCAACAACCGCAACAACAATCGCAACAATAACCGCAATCCTAACAATAACTACAACAAACGTCCCAACAACAACAACAACAACTACAACAACCGTTCCAACAACAATAACAATCCCAACAACAACCTCAATAACAATAACGGCAACAAAAACCAAAAATGCCAAAGGTGTGAAGAGTACGACCAGAATGAGTTCTGCACGACATTTTACACCAAGTGTAAAAGAACTGGCCTTGGTGCGAAAAAGTGTGAGGTCTACGAACCAAAGTTTAACAGAACTAAAGGGACAAATAGTGTCGAAACAAGTAATGCCGCCTTTGTTTGTTATGGATGTGGAAAACCGGGCCACATTAGAAGTAATTGCCCGAATCAGGGGAATACTAATGGTCAGGGCTGCGGAAGAGTTTTCAAAATTAATACGGCAGAAGCGCAGGAAGACCCGGAGCTTGTTACGGGTACGTTTCTTATTGACAATAAATCTGCTTATGTTTTATTTGATTCGGGTGCGGATAGAAGCTATATGAGTAGAGATTTTTGTGCTAAATTAAGTTGCCCATTGACGCCTTTAGATAGTAAATTTTTACTTAAATTAGCAAACGGTAAATTAATTTCAGCAGATAATATACGTCGGGATAGAGAAATTAAACTAAGGGATGAAACGTTTAAAATTGATTTAATACCAGTCGAGTTAAGGAGTTTTGATGTAATAATTGGCATGGACTGGTTGAAAAAGGTGAGAGCAGAGGTCGTTTGTTACAAAAATGCGATTCGCATTATGCGTGAAAAAGGAAAACCTTTAATGGTGTACGGAGAAAAGAACAACGCGAAATTAAATCTTATTAGTAGTTTGAAGGCATAAAAATTAATAAGAAAAGGTTGTTACGTCATTCTAGCACACATCAAGGAAGTTAAACCTAAAGAAAAGAACATCAGTGATGTTCCCGTCGCAAAAGAATTTCCCGATGTATTTCTGAAAGAATTACCAGGATTACCCCCACATCGATCCGCTGAATTTCAAATAGACCTTGTACCAGTAGCTGCACCAATAGCTCGTGCTCCATACAGAATCGCACCCAGCGAAATGAAAGAATTACAAAGTCAGTTACAGGAACTTTTAGAGCGTGGTTTCATTCGACCAAGCACATCACCGTGGGGAGCTCCTGTTTTGTTTGTCAAGAAGAAGGGTGGTACATTTAGGTTGTGTATCAACTACCGAGAGTTGAACAAACTTACCATCAAGAACCGCTACCCACTACCGAGAATCGACGACTTATTTGATCAACTACAAGGCTCGTCGGTTTATTCGAAGATTGATTTACGTTCTGGGTATCATCAAATGCGGGTGAAGGAGGATGATATTTCAAAGACTGCTTTTAGGACGCGTTACGGTCATTACGAGTTTATGGTTATGCCATTTGGGTTGACTAACGCACCAGCTGTGTTCATAGACCTCATGAACCGAGTGTGTGGACCATACCTTGACAAGTTTGTCATTATTTTCTTCGATGACATACTTATTTACTCAAAGAATGACCAAGAGCACGAAGAACATTTGAGAAAAGTGCTAGAGTTGTTAAGGAAAGAAAAACTATACGCTAAGTTTTCAAAGTGTGCATTTTGGTTAGAAGAAGTTCAATTCCTCGGTCATATAGTGAACAAAGAAGGTATTCAGGTGGATCCAGCAAAGATTGAAACCGTTGAAAAGTGGGAAACCCCGAACACTCCGAAGCATATACGCCAATTTTTAGGACTGGATGGTTACTACAGAAGGTTCATCCAAGATTTTTCCAAAATAGTAAAACCTTTGACTGCATTAACGCATAAAAGGAAGAAATTTGAATGGAAGGATGAGCAGGAGAAAGCGTTTCAATTGTTGAAGAAAAAGTTAACTACGACACCTATATTGTCATTGCCTGAAGGGAATGATGATTTTGTGATATATTGTGACGCCTCAAAGCAAGGTCTCGGTTGTGTATTAATACAACGAATGAAAGTAATTGCTTATGCATTTAGACAATTGAAGATTCACGAGCAGAATTATACGACACATGATTTGGAATTAGGCGCGGTTGTTTTTGCATTAAAGACTTGGAGGCACTACTTATATGGGGTCAAAAGTATTATATATACCGACCACAAAAGTCTTCAACACATATTTTATCAGAAACAACTGAACATGAGGTAGCGCAGATGGATTGAATTGTTGAATGATTACGACTTTAAGATTCGTTACCACCCGGGGAAGGCAAATGTGGTAGCCGACGCCTTGAGCAGAAAGAACAGAGAACCCATTCGAGTAAAAGCTATGAATTTAATGATTCGCACTAACCTTACTACTCAAATAAAGGAGGCGCAACAAGGAGTTTTAAAAGAGGGAAATTTAAAGGATGAAATACCCAAAGGATCGGAGAAGCATCTTAATATTCGGGAAGACGGAACCCGGTATAGGGCTGAAAGGATTTGGGTACCAAAATTTGGAGATATGAGAGAAATGGTACTTAGAGAAGCTCATAAAACCAGATACTCAATACATCCTAGAATGGGGAAGATGTACAAGGATCTCAAGAAATATTTTTGGTGGCCGGGTATGAAAGCCGATGTTGCTAAATACGTAGGAGAATGTTTAACGTGTTCTAAGGTCAAAGCTGAGCATCAGAAACCATCAGGACTACTTCAACAACCCAAAATCCCGGAATGGAAATGGGAAAACATTACCATGGATTTCATCACTAAATTTCCAAGGACTGCAATTGGTTTTGATACTATTTGGGTAATAGTTGATCGTCTCACCAAATCAGCACACTTCCTGCCAATAAGAGAAGATGACAAGATGGAGAAGTTAGCACGACTGTATTTGAAGGAAGCCGTATCCAGACATGGAATACCAATCTCTATTATCTCTGATAGGGATGGCAGATTTATTTCAAGATTCTGGCAGACATTACAGCAAGCGTTAGGAACTCGTCTAGACATGAGTACTGCCTATCATCCACAAACTGATGGGCAGAGCGAAAGGACGATACAAACGCTTGAAGACATGCTACGAGCATGTGTTATTGATTTCGGAAATAGTTGAGATCGACACCTACCGTTAGCAGAATTTTTCTACAGCAACAGTTACCATTCAAGCATTGAGATGGCGCCGTTTGAAGCACTTTATGGTAGAAAGTGCAGGTCTCCGATTTGTTGGAGTGAAGTGGGGGATAGACAGATTACGGGTCCGGAGATAATACAAGAAACTACCGAGAAGATCATCCAAATTCAACAACGGTTGAAAACCGCCCAAAGTCGACAAAAGAGCTACGCTGACATTAAAATAAAAGATATAGAATTTGAAATTGGAGAGATGGTCATGCTTAAAGTTGTACCTTGGAAAGGCGTTGTTCGATTTGGTAAACGAGGGAAATTAAATCCAAGGTATATTGGACCATTCAAGATTATTGATCGTGTCGGACCAGTAGCTTACCGACTTGAATTACCTCAACAACTCGCGGCTGTACATAACTCTTTTCACGTCTCAAATTTGAAGAAATGTTTTGCTAAAGAAGATCTCACTATTCCGTTAGACGAAATCCAAATCAATGAAAAACTTCAATTCATCGAAGAACCCGTCGAAATAATGGATCGTGAGGTTAAAAGACTTAAGCAAAACAAAATACCAATTGTTAAGGTTCGATGGAATGCTCGTAGAGGACCCGAGTTCACCTGGGAATGAGAAGATCAGATGAAGAAGAAATACCCGCACTTATTTCCAGAAGATACGTCAACACCTCCAACTGCTTAAAATTTCGGGACGAAATTTATTTAACGGGTAGGTACTGTACTGACCCGAACTTTTCCATGTTTATATATATTAAATGAAATTGATGTTTATATGATTAAGTGTTTCCAACATGTTAAGCAATCAAACTTGTTAAGACATGATTAATTGAAATAGGTTTCATAGAGACAATTGACCACCCAAGTTGACCGGTGATTCACGAACGTTAATATTTGCAAAAACTATATGATGACATATATATGGATATATATATAGTTAACATGATATTATGATAAGTAAATATATCATTAAATATATTAACAATGAACTACATATGTAAAAACAAGACTACTAACTTAAGGTTTTCGAATCGAGACATACATGTAACGATTGTCGTTGTAACAACATTTAAATGTATATATATCATATTAAGATATATTAATACATCATTATATCATGATAATGTAATGATTTAATATCTCATTAGATATAATAAATAATGGGTTAACAACATTTAACAAGATCGTTAACTTAAAGGTTTCAAAACAACACTTACATGTAACGACTAACGATGACTTAATGACTTAGTTAAAATTTTTATACATGTAGTGTTTTAATATGTATTCATACACTTTTGAAAGACTTCAAGACACTTATCAAAGTACTTCTACTTAACAAAATTGCTTATAATTACATCCTCATTCATTTTCATCAACAATTCTACTCGTATGCACCTGTATTCGTACTCATACAATACCTAGCTTCTAAATGTATTTACTATTGGTATATACACTTCAATGATCAGCTCTTAGCAGCCCTTGTGAGTCACTAACACATGTGGGAACCATCATTTGGCAACTAGCATGAATGATTACACAAAATAACAAACTTATGGAGCCTATATGGAGACCCATTTTCACGTGAACTTACACCTACCACAAACACATTTCCATTTCAATTTTTATGCATCAAACTCATCTCTCTCAAGTGTTCTTCCTTTGTTCTAAGTGTTCTTCATCATCTTCAACAAAATCTAGCTCAATCTAGTTCATAAATCCATACATAAACCAAGTTATAAAACAACTACTCAAGAACACACCAACAACACTTCCAAGTTTGCTAGCTTACTTTCAATCTTGCAAATCCACTTTGAGTGATCATCCAACCTCAAGAAATCTTTCTTATTTACAGTAATATATCTTTCTAATACAAGGTAATACTCATATTCAAACTTTGATTCAATTTCTATAACTTTAACAATCTTATTTCGAGTGGAAATCTTACTTGAACTTGTTTTCGTGTCATGATTCTACTTCAAGAAATTTCAAGCCATCCAAGGATCCTTTGAAGCTAGATCTATTTTTTTTCATTTCCAGTAGGTTTATCTACAAAACTTGAGGTAGTAATGATGTTCATAACATCATTCGATTCATATATATATAAAGCTACCTTATTCGAAGGTTTAAACTTGTAATCACTAGAACATACTTTAGTTAATTCTAAAAAACAAAAGTTAATCCTTCTAACTTGACTTTTAAAATCAACTAAACACATGTTCTATAGCTATATGATATGCTAACTTAATGATTTAAAACCTGAAAACACGAAAAACACCGTAAAACCAGATATACGCCGTCGTAGTAATACCGCGGGCTGTTTTGGGTTAGTTAATTAAAAACTATGATAAACTTTGATTTAAAAGTTGTTCTTCTGGGAAAATTATTTTTCTTATGAACATGAAACTATATCCAAAAATTATGGTTAAACTCAAAGTGGAAGTATGTTTTCCAAAATGGTCATCTAGACGTCGTTCTTTCGACTGAAATGACTACCTTTACAAAAATGACTTGTAACCTGTATTTCTGACTATAAAATTATACTTTTTCTGTTTAGATTCATAAACTTAAGTTCAATATGAAACCATAGCAACTTGAATCACTCAAAACGGATTTAAAACGAAGAAGTTATGGGTAAAACAAGATTGGATAATTTTGCTTGTTGTAGCTACGTGAAAATTGGTAACAAATCTATATTAATCATATCCTAGCTAACTCATATTGTATTATACATGTATTATAATATATTATGTAATCTTGGGATACCATAGACATGAATACAATGTTTTGACATATCATATCGACCCATCTATATATATATTTCGGAACAACCATAGACACTCTATATGTAGTAATGTTGGAGTTAGCTATACAGGGTTGAGGTTGATTCCAAAATGTTATATATACTTTGAGTTGTGATCTAGCCTGAGGCTTGTATACACGAGGTCATGGATTGATTCGAGATCATATATATTGCTTTATTTTCTGTACATCTAACTGTGGACAACTAGTTGTAGGTTACTAACGAGGACAGCTGACTTAATAAACTTAAAACAGTAAAACGTATTAAAAATGTTGTAAATATATTTTGAACATACCTTGATATGTATGTACATATTTGTTATAGGTTCGTGAATCGACCAGTGGCCAAGTCTTACTTCCCGACGAAGTAAAAATATGTGAAAGTGAGTTATAGTCCCACTTTTAAAATCTAATATTTTTGGGATGAGAATACATGCAATTTTATAAATGTTTTACGAAATAGACACAAGTAAATGAAACTACATTATATGGGTTAATGATCGAAGTCGAATATGCCCCTTTTTAGCTTGGTAGCCTAAGAATTTGGGAACAGACCCCCAAATTGACTCGAATCCTAAAGATAGATCTATCGGGCCCAACAAGCCCCATTCTGGAATTTGGAATGCTTTAGTACTTCGAAATTATCATGTTCGATGGGTGTCCCGGAATGATGGGGATATTCTATATGCATCTTGTTAATGTCGGTTACCAGGTGTTCACCATATGAATGATTTTTATCTCTATGTATGGGATGTATATTGAAATATGAAATCTTGTGGTCTATTATTACGATTTGATAAATATATAGGTTAAACCTATAATTCACCAACATTTTTGTTGACGTTTAAAGCATGTTTGATAGGTCAGATCATGTTGAGATTGAGAGAAATGATTAGATAGAATGAGATTCGGTATGTAAGAAGGAGACTCGATAATAGAGAGAATCGGTACAAATTAAATTCCACAGCTTCTAGAACTCGGTTACAATACAATGGCTATCTAATTAGGACTACATAGGTTCCTTATATAGCCCTCTTCTAAGGAACCTTCATTTAAGCTTAATTCAAATTAACACTATACAACTTCGGGGTCCTAACAATCTCCCCCTTAGTGTTAAATGTGAACTTTACAATATAATCCTATTGTGAAATCTTGAGAGGTCCAAACGTTAGTTTCCATCGTGAGCCATCTGGTTTTGAAACTTATACTTGATTTTCTGAAATTTGCTTAGAAGTTTTCCAGACTCCCCACATTTTTCTTGGATCTCCCTCATTTCCTTGAAATACCTTCTCTTTCTCTGGCCACGAAGAATCTCAAACTGTCTTGTACGGATTCGGAGCTTTAAACGATCTCTGATATGCTTTATAAACTCTCCAAGACCCATTTTTGTATCAAAGTCATCAACCTTGCTTTGACGAATTTTAAGATACTTCAGTGCAGCCTTAAGTGTTCCATCTGAATATTTGTTCAGCTCTTCAGTACGAATGAACACCTTTTCCTTTTGAGAATTTACAAATACAAACCCTTCGGGTTCGAATTGCATTTGAAACATCCTCATATCCTCCAGTCCCTCTGTAAATTGATTCGAACACGTTATTCGAATATTTTTCCTATTTGCTTCGAGACCTATTTGAAAATCTTCACGTCTCATCAGTTCAATTGTCTCCATCATGTATCTTTTCACAGCTTCTAAAGCTTGAGCTTTAGCAAAAGGTCGAATGGTGATGATACTGGGGTAGTTGTAGATGTGAATGATGTCAAGCATATCATGATTATGAAAATTTGCTTCTGTGAACTTGTACTCTTTCTCATTTTCTCTTATAACATGGAACTGACTGATGACGTCTTTCTTTTCACTTATCTCTACTCTGACTCGAGCAATATTCAACACTTCTGAAATACGATATTTTCTTTGAAGCCAAAAATCATCTTCATCTTTATTGATATGTTTCCTCCACATAAACTCATTGATGATGTAGCGTGAGGGTACGAAATAGTATTATTTTTAATACAAAATACTACAAAATATGACACAAGTTTTATTAATTTACGGATGGGATATACCTAAACCTTGCTACAACACTATAGGCAGTGTACCTAATCGTAGAGTAGTGTAGTTTTTAGTAAGTCCGGTTCGTTCCACAGGGAGCTGGTGATACTTACTATATTTTTAACTATATTTATACAAAATATATATAATTATATAAGTAGTAATATTATTAAAAAAAGGGGGTTTTACCGTTTAATGACCGGTTTGTCGATTCTATATTTTAAGCGTAAAGATAAATGACGATAATTAAAGTGCGTAAAATAATGACAATAAATAAAATGACAGTAAATAAAATTGCGAGTAATAAAATGACAGTAAATAAAGATACGATGAGAAATATAATAAAAGAATTATGCTTATTTAAACTTCCGTAATCATGATGTTTGACGTGTTGATTTTAATTTATTACCATGAGTTAATTGTCCTTTGTCCTGGTTTATTTGATACGTCTATCTGGTTTTTGTCCATAATAGTCCATCGGTCATAAATATAAAGTGCGAGTATCCTCGTCAAATTACCCTTATACCCGAAGTCAAATATTCCAACTGATTAAGGATTTAAACTGTGACGCAGTTATCACTTCTGTCAACAATTACACCAGTTATCACTGTATGTAATCCACCCCTGTTTTAATTAGTTTATGAATATTAATTCATCCACTTGATCAGAATGAATAATCAATTACCCAACCCAATTGATTAATTAAATGATTATAACAGATTCCATATGAACGTCACTAAATAGGACAACCATAATCATTATTAATTATTAGGTTAATTAATTTGAAGATAGGTTCGACAGACTCCAATGAGTTGTCACTCAATTAGACAATACCCCCCATCTATTAATAGTCAATAGTCCAATTTCCACAAGTGTCGGTCTTTTGCCCAAACCTTAATTATGGTCCAAAGTTCAATAACCCCATCTTAATATTTTAGCCTAACATCACGATTACTTCGGCTCAAATAAGCATAATAATAACTTAGTTACGAGACATTAATTTAAAAAGGAAGAACATAACTTACAATGATTATTTATAGCGTAGCGTTACACGGACAGAGTTTCAACTTACACACTCAAACGATCTCTATCATAAATCTTATTATTATCATAATTTAAACTTAAAATTAAGATTATTGTTATATCTTATTACATTAACATTATGATAGAGATATAGAATATAGATATTGATAATTGATATTGATATTTGATCGGATAAAAAAAAAAGATAGAAAAGTTGATCGAAAAAAGGTCTCTCTAATTTTGATCGTAAATCATCCTTTTATAGCGAAATTAGAAATTGAATTTTCATTTACGACCCCTGAACTATGCTCAATTAACAACTTTTTATTATTTAATATTATTCTTATTATGAATTATTTAAATATTATATTTTATTCTTGTGCATAGTTGACTCGTAATTTTTACACCGTTGCGTCGAGCGCTGAAAGTTGGTTCATGTCCCGGTTCCGGATTTTCGAACGTCCTTGCGTACTATTTAATATCTTGTACTTTGCGTTTTGTAACTTGTACTCTTGTCATTTTTAGACGTTCTTCATCAATAATTTGAACCTTTTTGATTGTATCTTGTACTTTTGAGCTTTTTGGACCTTTGTGTCTTCAATTCTTCGTTTTCGCCTTTTGTCTTCGCACTTATTTAAAATAAACGAATATTACTCGAAAATGGAACAATTGCAACTAAAATCTTGTCTTTCTTGGGGGATTTTGCTATGAAATATATGTTCCTTTTTAGCCTTATCAATATCCCCACACTTGAGCGTTGCTTGTCCTCAAGCAATACAGTCTTGAAATAATATAATACATCACACGAATCACTTCTTTATTCTTCACACTTTGTACATCAGTGATTTTGATAGAGGGGTATAAACAATGATATTAACAATAGAACCATGGTTAAAGGTGGGTGTGTCATCCACAGTTGCCTCGAGTTTAGGTCAACGACACTTGCAATCAAATAGCCGATTTACTTTCGGTTTCCAAAGCAAAGTGCACATTTGAAAGGCGGTTTACAGTCCCACATGACTATAAAAATTTAGATCCTTTAGGAAATAGGATCTTTATGAAAATATTTGATCTTTTGAAAATTCAATCTAGCTTTTACCCTAGATAAGTTTTCTGATTTGATCCACCATTGGTGTTGCAAAATATATTTGTGGATCAATATTTTGGCTAAAAACATTTAGGTTCGTGTAATCCACTGCTATCCCGGTATCGGAAAGCACACATCCAGTTTACTTGTTCCGTATATTACCTTTCGGCAAACTACCGTCCGGTTGTAAAGGAAAGCGATGAACAAGAAATTGTTAAGGCAATGTCCCGTGACATGCAGATGATTATGGTCTTTTAACGTGTCGGATGCTAGAACTATCCTTGGTAGGAGCGATAGTAAAGATCATCCTATGATTTTTCGGTCTGGCACAAGGTCCTGTCTCCGACCATGCTATGCAACCACCGTTCTTACGGTTGACACCCGATTTGGTTCAGGTGACCTAATGAATTCCAGGTGAATTCCTAGGATTTTACGTTCAATGGTAATGAACGCATTGAAAATGGATTTTCAGAAAACAAATTGGTTTGTAATTTTGATCAAAATATTTTCTCGTTCATGCTCGAGTTTAGATATCATCGAATTCCATGAGTTTGAATTCTCAATCTTTAAGGTCAATCTCTAGGATTGAGTATTATCAGTCTTAAAAGCTGATTTTTAATCTTTAAGGAGATTATCCTTTCTGGGGATCTGATTCATTAGTCTTATCAAGCTAATTTGCACGGTGCCTTCCCATTGTACGAGATAAATCCTTCTCATAGTTAGGATAAATCTAACCACTTGGCGACCCTGTTTGATGCTGAGGTCCGTGGATTTCCTGCTGATTTTAGTGATGACTTTTCTAGATTTTTCGTCAACCTACAGCTGGTCTGGACGACAACTTCATGACCTAAATCAAGAAGCGCGTTTCTTTTTCGGAAGACTTTACTTCCTTTTAATGATGGAATTGATTCATCGTGTAGATCCATCTCTTCTTTCAAAAGTATTACAATAAATCGGGTAAAATAGTTAATTTAGTCCAAAACAAAAGCACCTGCAATAAACTTTACACAAACATGTGATAGATAGTTTTTAATTGAATAACTTGGTACATTCTCCCCACACTTAGTTTCTTTCTTTGCCTTTTTATTCTCCTTTATTCCATTTTAAATGAATTCAAGCGTTTTAGGTTGTTTCTCAATTTATGTCCTTTCCGAGGTAACGATAATTTCGGTATTAACACCTAGTTTTCACCGTTCATAAATATGTATAAACATGATTTTGACTTCATTTAATTGAAATTTTTTCAAATTTTCGCAAAATTTGGCAAATAAACCAAGTATAAACCCGAGAGAATTTATAACCCTTCCCCACACTTGAGATCATGCAATGCCCTCATTTGCATGAAATCAGATTCTAATTATAAATTCATGAGGGTGATTAGTGTAGAAAAGTGATTAGAAATACCCAGTTTGTAAATTCTAAGCTCATCGAATGATAGATGGCGCGCCTCATCGTTCATTCCTTCATTTGTATATCACATTTGTTGTTTTGCGTCTTGTCGTCAAAATCAGTAGCTATTGCTGAACTTAATGTTAGTATTTGAAAGTGCGTTGTTCTACCCTGTTTTGTACATAATATAAAATACAAACATATATATACATATTTTTGAAGTTGGGTATATTACCCCACGTTCAAAAATTTATAAAGTCTAATATCTTTTTGGCATACTTTAGATCAATAAAATTAAAAATAATGATAACAAAATTTGCCGTCCCACCCTCGGGTAAAGCAATTTCAGCTCAACGACCTAGTCTTTAACTCACGACGAATTTTAGAAATCATTTTTTTAAACTTAATGAATTAAAGTAAATTTTGTTTTTAAAAACTTAAATTAAAATGCATATTAATTTCATAAAAAAAAAAAACTACAAAACAAAAATTCAGAATGGAGGGAGAAAACTAGTTCTTTAGTGTCTGCTAGCGGAAAAGACCAATCGGATTCCATTCTCGGAACTACACGAGAACAGAACAAATAACTTTAGACAGCATTATCTTTTTAGAACATTCGAATCTCCCCACACTTAGGTAGCTGTGGTGTTGAAATTGTGATTAACTTCATTGTCAATTTCTCTTGGTCCATAATCAACTTGCCTATCTGTGACTTTTTCTTTAAGCCAGTGCCCGGCTTCTTCCGTAATATCCCATAATTCAACTAGCTTCGCCCTTTCTTTAGGCGACAGATTGGATACTAACCGGTTACATAACTTAAAGTTCCCCTTACTTCTAGCATCAATAGCCCGTTTAAAAAGTTTCTTCATTGAACTGTTAATAATGGGGTCATTTAATTTCGTATCAATAACGGGGTTCTTTGTTATCATGTCATCATTAGGTGTTACTTCATTTTCCCCACACTTAGGCGTTTTATTATTATTAAGCACTACCGTTGGAGTTGGTAAAACAACATGGTTCTTACCAATCATTTTTTCTGGTTCAACGGTTTTGGTTGGTGGAGATTTAGACTTTCGAATCATAAAGGTGATAGATTTGTCACCACTTTTAAGTGTCATTCTTCCATTTCCTACATCAAATAACGCCTTGGTGGACGCTAAGAATGGCCGACCTAAAATTAGAGGAATGTTTGAGTCCTCTTCTATGTCAATGACAATAAATTCGACTAGAAAGGTTAAATTACCTACTTGAATGGGTAGGTTGTTAGCAATTCCAACTGGGTGCTTAATGGTTTGATCAAAGAGTCAAACACTCATATCCGTTGGACTTAACTTACCTACACCTAATCTCTTATATAAGGAAAGAGGCATAACACTTACACTTGCACCTAAATCTGCTAGTGCATCATACATGACACAATCACTAAGTAGACAAGGAACAATAAATTCACCCGGATCACCTACCCTAGGTGGAGGTTTTGGTGGAACTGTATTCACCGGGTTTACTTCTACGGCTTTTGTTTCTTGTACTTTCTTATTCTTTTTCTTCTTCTTCTTTCCAGAAGTATCACAATCTTTATTACTTATTACTTGCTCATACTCAACTCCTTTTCTTGGAAACGGGATGGGTGGTTTGTATGGTGTCACCACTGGCTTTACATACTCGGGTGGTGGTGGTGGTGTAACTTCTTCATTGTTACTCACATCTAAAACCTTCCCATCTTCTGGAGCTGGTTTTTCAGAATTTGTTGACACCATATTAACATTCTCTTTCCGAGGATTTACTTCAGTATTACTCGGTAGCTTTTCTTGTTCCCTCTCACTCATCATGCTAGCAAGAGTACCTACGTGTTTTTCTAGATTCAAAATGGAAGCTTGTTGAGTTCTTAATGACTGATCAAACCTCTCGTTCGTTTGGGTTTGAGTTTCAATAAATTGTGTTTGAGATTCAACTAGCTTGAATACCACGTCTTCCATATTTGACTTTTTCTCTTCAGTTTGTTGTTGTGGTTTATATAAGCCAGGTCTTTGTTGATTGAAAGTGTTGTTTTGAGTTGGTTGGTTATTCGGACCTTGTTGGTTATACCAGTTATTTTCGGGTCCTTTTGGATTGTAAAGAATGTTTTGATTTCGATTAAAGTTTAGCTTTGGCGGTTGATAATTATTTTGATAATTATTTCCCGGCCTTTGGTTCATATAGGAAACATTCTCTCGTTGTTCCATCGTTAGTTCAATGTGACAATCTTTCAATAAGTGTGGTCCACCGCATTGCTCACAAATGATTCGTATTGCGTGAATATCTTTATTCATCTTTTCCATTCGTCTTTCGAAAGCATCTATTTTTGCGGAAACGGAATCAAAGTCATGGCTAGAATCGGCTCTAGCCGCTTTAGATGATCGAAAGATATCTTTTTCTTGATGCCACTCATGTGAGTGGGAGGCTGTGTTATCAATAATTTTGTAAGCTTCAGTTGCGGTTTTCTTCATAATGGATCCACCGGCTGTTATGTCGATGTCTTTTCGTGTAGCAACGTTGACACCTTGGTAGAATATTTGTACTATTTGGTAAGTGTCTAAACCGTGTTGAGGACATCCTCTCAACATCCTTCCGAATCTTGTCCACGCCTCATATAATGTTTCATTTGGCTTTTGTGTGAACGTAACAATTTCTCCTTGAAGTCTCACGGCTTTAGATGCCGGAAAGAATCTTTGAAGAAATTTTTCAACTAAGACATCCCATGTGTCAATCGCCCCTTCAGGTAACGATTCTAACCAATCTTTGGCTTCTCCCTTTAAAGTCCAGGGAAATAACATGAGATAGATCTGTTCATCCTCAACTTCTCGGATTTTGAATAGTGTACAGATCCTGTTAAACGTACGAAGATGTTCGTTTGGATATTCTTTTGCCGTACCACCGAATTGGCATTGATTAGTTACCATGTGTAGGATTTGTCCTTTGATTTCATAATCTGGAGCATTAACTTATGGCTTAATAATGGCGTGACCTTGGCCCGTGCGTGTAGCTCTCATTCGGTCTTCCATACTTAGAGGTTCCGTTACTTCCATAATTGAATTTTTTGAATTCGAATCACTAGAAGATTCTGATTTAACGGTTTGTAGCTCAGGAGGAATGACTAGTGGTTCAGGATCTTGGAATTGTCCTTGAATATCCTCCGGGTTCTTAGTTGTGAAGTCGGGTTCAAAAGATGGATTATCGAAAATTTGAATTGGAGTACTTGGTCGACTAGATGACGATTCTAAAGAAAAATCAACGGCGACAATATTTGCTAGATGTCTTGATCGAGTTACAGGTGGTGAACGTATGACCGGCGGCGAACGTCTTGCTCGGTGCATTCACTGAATATCCTATTAGTTTTTAAAAAGGAAAGAAAAATTATAATAAGTTATCCAATTAATAGACTTTTCTGATTTTGCCCACGTTTCGAATAGCCAAAAGATGCAGCAGAGGGGCAGGATTCGTTTGGTCTCAATATAATTGAGTACTGTTTGGCTCCAATAACCCGGTCCACGTACAAATCCAACTATTACTACGAACCAGAAAATTTTGATGTCTATCAATTTAACCACTTAAAATAAATTTTCGTAATTTTAAGAAATTTAGAGAAGAAGTAGAAAAAATTCTAAGTCCTAAAAACTAGAATGGCGAGAAATAAGAGAGAAAAAGATTGCGCGTCGAAAAGTGTCGAAAAATAGAAAGGTCGAAAAATAGGCGTCGAAAAATAAAAATAAGAAAGTAGTGCGAAATACGGCGTCGTAAAATTCTAAAGCACCTAAAACTTAGTCTAAGGAATAAGCACTTAAGGGATTTTACGGCAAAGCCTAAAAATTCTAGAAGTAAAAATAACTATGGCAAAACTAAACTTAATACTAAAAGTTGCGAATATAGTCTAAAAATCTAAAGGTAATAAAACAAAAAAAAAAAAATTTTTATAGACAAAATCTTAAAAATATATTTTTTTTATAATTTTTTTTTTTTTACGTTTTTTTTTTTTTTTTACGTTTTTGTGTGTTTTTTTTTTTTTTACGTTTTTTTTTTTTTTTACGTTTTTTTTTTTTTTTTTTTTTTTTGCAAATATAAATAAAAAATATAGCGTTTTAGTGCTCCCCGGCAGCGGCGCCAAAAACTTGATGATGTAGCGTGAGGGTACGAAATAGTATTATTTTTAATACAAAATACTACAAAATATGACACAAGTTTTATTAATTTACGGATGGGATATACCTAAACCTTGCTACAACACTATAGGCAGTGTACCTAATCGTAGAGTAGTGTAGTTTTTAGTAAGTCCGGTTCGTTCCACAGGGAGCTGGTGATACTTACTATATTTTTAACTATATTTATACAAAATATATATAATTATATAAGTAGTAATATTATTAAAAAAATGGGGTTTTACCGTTTAATGACCGGTTTGTCGATTCTATATTTTAAGCGTAAAGATAAATGACGATAATTAAAGTGCGTAAAATAATGACAATAAATAAAATGACAGTAAATAAAATTGCGAGTAATAAAATGACAGTAAATAAAGATACGATGAGAAATATAATAAAAGAATTATGCTTATTTAAACTTCCGTAATCATGATGTTTGACGTGTTGATTTTAATTTATTACCATGAATTAATTGTCCTTTGTCCTGGTTTATTTAATACGTCTATCTGGTTTTTGTCCATAATAGTCCATCGGTCATAAATATAAAGTGCGAGTATCCTCGTCAAATTACCCTTATACCCGAAGTCAAATATTCCAACTGATTAAGGATTTAAACTGTGACGCAGTTATCACTTCTGTCAACAATTACACCAGTTATCACTGTATGTAATCCACCCCTGTTTTAATTAGTTTATGAATATTAATTCATCCACTTGATCAGAATGAATAATCAATTACCCAACCCAATTGATTAATTAAATGATTATAACAGATTCCATATGAACGTCACTAAATAGGACAACCATAATCATTATTAATTATTAGGTTAATTAATTTGAAGATAGGTTCGACAGACTCCAATGAGTTGTCACTCAATTAGACAATACCCCCCATCTATTAATAGTCAATAGTCCAATTTCCACAAGTGTCGGTCTTTTGCCCAAACCTTAATTATGGTCCAAAGTTCAATAACCCCATCTTAATATTTTAGCCTAACATCACGATTACTTCGGCTCAAATAAGCATAATAATAACTTAGTTACGAGACATTAATTTAAAAAGGAAGAACATAACTTACAATGATTATTTATAGCGTAGCGTTACACGGACAGAGTTTCGACTTACACACTCAAACGATCTCTATCATAAATCTTATTATTATCATAATTTAAACTTAAAATTAAGATTATTGTTATATCTTATTACATTAACATTATGATAGAGATATAGAATATAGATATTGATAATTGATATTGATATTTGATCGGATAAAAAAAAAAGATAGAAAAGTTGATCGAAAAAAGGTCTCTCTAATTTTGATCGTAAATCATCCTTTTATAGCGAAATTAGAAATTGAATTTTCATTTACGACCCCTGAACTATGCTCAATTAACAACTTTTTATATTTTATTCTTGTGCATAGTTGACTCGTAATTTTTACACCGTTGCGTCGAGCGCTGAAAGTTGGTTCATGTCCCGGTTCCGGATTTTCGAACGTCCTTGCGTACTATTTAATATCTTGTACTTTGCGTTTTGTAACTTGTACTCTTGTCATTTTTAGACGTTCTTCATCAATAATTTGAACCTTTTTGATTGTATCTTGTACTTTTGAGCTTTTTGGACCTTTGTGTCTTCAATTCTTCGTTTTCGCCTTTTGTCTTCGCACTTATTTAAAATAAACGAATATTACTCGAAAATGGAACAATTGCAACTAAAATCTTGTCTTTCTTGGGGGATTTTGCTATGAAATATATGTTCCTTTTTAGCCTTATCACTCATACCAATTCCTTTCACTTGCTGGAAGCAATCGTGAACCTATATAAGTAAACCTTTTACTCCTTAGTGTATCATTGATGCGGAAGATCTTGTAAGCATTTTCTTCGATGAATGTGTTTCGTAACGTTATAAAATCATGTTCAACTCCCAATAACAATCTTTGTTCCTGATTCTTAAAGAATATTCCATGGTTGTATTTGAATCTGAAATTTACTATTTCACTTGATGTAGATGTACCAGAAGTTGAGCTTTCATTAGCATTTATTGGATGTGAACTCGATGAAGGTGTAGAATTCGATGAATGATTAGTAGGATTTGTTGCATCATCATTTGGAACATCATCATCTTCAATATGATCAAAGATATCATCTTCATTTGGATCAACATAAAGATTGTCTTCTTCGTCATCAGAAGAATCCATTTCATCATCACTTTCTATTACTGGATCAGGATTCCCTTCATCTACAATCTCTACATCTTCAGGAATTGAAGATACTGAAGATAACTTGCTTAAGATGACAAACCCATCATCATCCGTCTCTTCAAGATAAAAATTACTTAAGTTCAAATCCTCATCTACTGGTCCACTATCAGCCTCTCTATGAACAATTGGAATTATAACTTGCTCAGGCTCCTTATCATTAATTTCATCATGTACAGAAGCCATTTCTGATTCCGTCTGAACTCGTTGAGCTTGTGAAGCTGATGAAGATCTCACATCATGAAAGGACCCGTTCATATACATTATAAACGATTCACAATAGTTGATTACATCGCGAGGTATTTGACCTCTATATGATACATTTTACAAACATTGCATTCGTTTTTAAAAGATAAACTTTCTTTACAACAAAAGTTGACGGCATGTACACCATTTCATAATACATCCAACTATAATTGGCTTAATAATAATCTTGATGAACTCAATGACTCGAATGCAACGTCTTTCAAAATATGCCATGAATGACTCCAAGTAATATCCTTAAAATGATCTAATGCACAGCGGAAGATTTCTTTAATACCTGAGAATAAACATTCTTTAAAGTGTCAACCAAAAGGTTGGTGAGTTCATAGGTTTATCATAACAATCATTTCAATATATTAATAGACCACAAGATTTCCGTTTATAAATATATGTACACTCGCGAGTGTATAAAAGTATTCTATAAGTTGTAGGCACCCGGTAACAAGCCTTAACGTTCATGTTTTACCCTCTGAAGTACACCAGATCAGGTGTGTTTAAAATAACCTCGAAGTACTAAAGCATCCCATAGTCAGGATGGGGTTTGTCATGCCCAATAGATCTATCTTCAGGATTCGCGCCTACCGTACATAGACAAGTAGTTTAATGTTACCAAGCTAAGGGTATATTTCTGGTTTAAACCCACATAGAATTAGTTTTAGTACTTGTGCCTATTTCGTAAAACATTTATAAAACAGCGCATGTATTCTTAGCCCAAAAATATATATTGCAAAAGCAATTAAAAAGGGAGCAAATGAAACTCACAATACTGTATTTCATAGTAAAAATACATATAACGTCATTTAACAAGTGCAAGGTTGGCCTCGGATTCACGAACGTATCAATATTGAGATTCAATATTGCAGGAAAGTACGTAGACGCAACGGAGATGATAAACACTAGATTGACCTCACGAGCATACCCATGAACTATACCCATCACCTCCATAGCTATAACCCATAATTTCCTTAGTTTCGACTCATTCAAAAAAACTATTTTGAAATCACTCGGACAGTACTCCGTCGTAATATTTTATGTATACTAATAATATCTTGAAATAATACAGAGCAAATATATATATATATATATATATATATATATATATATATATATATATATATATATATATATATATATATATATAATCGACTGAGAGGGTTTACAGAAATATATTTTCAAGTTTCTATAAAATAATGAAACCTATTAAATTCTATTTATAATATATTTTTGAATTATTAAAGTGAATTATTAAAATATAAATTATTAAAGTGAATTATTAAAGTATGAATTATTAAAGTGAATTATTAAAGTATGAATTATTAAAGTGAATTATTAAAGTGAATTATTAAAGTGAATTATTAAAGTATGAATTATTAAAGTGAATTATTAAAGTGTGAATTATTAAAGTGAATTATTAAAGTTAAAGTAAAGTAAAAGTAAAGTAAAGGTAAAGTTAAAGTATAGTAAAAGTATAAAAACTATGTATGTATAATACGCGTATAAATATATATAATATTAATTTAAATCATTATATATATTTAATGAAATAAAATATAAATATCGTTATATTTATTATACTGGTTAAGTAATGAGTTGTCAAAAGTGATTCTAGATATTTATAAAAGTTATATACGTTTTAATAATAAAGTTCTTTTTAAACTGAAAACGTCTTTGTACGTTTGAAAATAGATTAATAGAATATTTTGGAAACCAATTCTCCACTAACTTTTGTCTAACTTTCGTAAATGACACTTTTTGTTTTTATTTATAAATAGCTTTACAAATTATTCTGAATATCGTTAAGAGGAATAGATTTTCTCAAATCATAGTGGACCTCTCAACAGAGACTTGTAATCATAATTCAATGTTTCTGATAATTCAATCATTTAATATATATTTTTTTAATTTCGTCAAAAATCATATTGAAACAAATACGGTCGTGTAAAGTATTATACGTTTAATACTTTATTAATATTCTCAAGTTATAATATATATATATATATATATATATATATATATATATATATATATATATATATATACATATACATATCTATTTATATATAACGGTTCGTGAATCGTCGGAATTTGGTCGAGGTTATAATGAATGTATGAACACAGTTTAAAATTCTTGAGATTTAACTTAACAAACTTTGCTTATCGTGTCAGAATAATATAAAGATTAAAGTTTAAATTTGGTCGGAAATTTCCGGGTCGTCACAGTACCTACCCGTTAAAGAAATTTCGTCCCCGAAATTTGATAGAGGTCGTCATGACTAACAATGAGAATGTTATTATAACGATTATAGAGTTTTATCATGTTCAAGAAGAATGGATAAAATAACTCGATTACTCGAAGCGTGTGAGTGAAGTTATCGTAAATGAATGAAATAAGATAATAGTGATTCATCGTATCTTTTGACGTCATCACGATTGTTCTCCGAAAAGAAAATCTTTGTAATCTATATTGGATTTGATTATTCGGCGATTAAGGAAATTATGATCCTCTTCGAATTAATGCGATAATCCATTTTGATTTCTCTGTCGGATATTTCACTATAAATCAACCTCATTTGTTTTCTTACAACTCACACCTTGTCAACTCATATTTTAAAGTATTTGTCAATATGCTTCATCCAGTGCTGATTCTTGATATACTCCTCACTTTCATATCTGTCGATCTTCTTTTTCATCTGCCTCCGGAAGAATCTATTTACTTCTACTATACTCTTGGTTTTATAGTGTTTTTAGTTCTCCCGTGTCTTTATATTGCTATATGCATTGATATATACAGTTTGTGATTTCTGGGTTGTTGTTGGGTTTTATATCTTCTCTTATATTTCAAAGTCCTTGCTTCTTCTATAATCATTGTCATCCACAGTTAATGCCCTCTTCTATTTGCTATGATTTATACTCCCATTTCTAGTTCAGAGCTATTTCCTTTCGTTTCTTCTTCTTGCCATTAAGTACCGCTTGTAATGGTCCAGAATTCGCAGATATAAATTTCGGAATGAACATTGTTAATGTTCTAGGAAGGAAATTGTAATGGCACGATCTTGACTTGTCAAATTACCAGAATACCTCGGAAAAGGCCGAATCATCAAGAAATATTTTCTTGATATTTAGAGATCAAAGAGAATACAAGAGTCGTGTAACATAGCACATGATGACGTTATGATCTGTGAATCATCATGTTCCATTTAGAAACTCAGCATGAATTACTGTAATATAATCACGTTGATCAAGTGTCATTATATTATAATAACTCATGCTTCAGCTCCCAACACTTCTTCAAGAATATTCCTATTTTAAACTCGAATGTTTCAGAATTTAGAAACTAAAATAGTTTCTTTTATAATATAATACAGATAGCGCGAAGAGGTAAATGATTTCAGATAAGAATAATTATAAAAATATCTTTAGAAGTATGGATGATATTTATAATGAAAGATACGATGATATCTTAGAATGTCTAATATCAGAGGATGATGAAGGATATTGTCCGCAGGGGTTTAGAGTCAGGAGCAAGTATTCGTTAATGACTTCAGCAAGTACCGAATCATTTGGATTCTTTGAAGGCAGGTTCAGCCTTTGTGATTTGTCCACAGCCTCCTTCATACTTTGCTCAATCCGTTTTCCAGTTCCAAAGCTTCTCTTTTTCTGAGCTTTGCCAATATACTATCCTTTATCATCCAACTTTTTACTGTTAAGGTCGTTTACAGTTTTTGCTGCTTCATCAGCATTTTTCAAAATTTTGAGAACTGGTTCGCAGTTTAGGGTGTTTTCAGAAATTTCTCATTCAAAGAATGTAAGTCTTGGAGGTAGACATTGTGCGTATATGTAATTGTTGATGTAGACATGCTGAGGTTTCAAAATACTAATTGCTGATTCTCAATAATTGGTATGGCAATTCTTGTTATAAGGTACGAATGAGTATATGATAGGGTTTCGATAATTATAATGATTTTTTTTTTTTTTTGGAAAGTCAAAGATCAGTGAAGTTGTTGGTAAGTTTATTGCTAATGTGGTGAATATAAACGATTCCCCGATAACGTTGGCGAAAGGGCAACGTATCTATCGAGGTTATAATAAGACTGTTTTGATTGAGAAGTCAAAGTTGACTTGCTGGAGCTGTGACAAAACTGTCTATTTTGAAACGGAATTGAAAAGTTATTTTAGCTAGTAAATGCCAAAGGGTCTAACACGGATCATGTGTATAACTGTGACTTGGGTTTTGAGAGTTTTTCAGGTGTATAACTGTGGGTAACATGTGGTTGGATCATCATCTCGATTGTTCCTTAGTTGAAGTGTCTTCAGGAATTTCGAAAGGTTTGAGCACATATTGTAATCGTTAATACATATGATGTTCTAACACAGTTTTGAAGTCAAAGTATAGCTTTGAAAGATATAGGAATCTAAGAGTGATGATACTGGTTATATTTTGAATTGAATTATGCGATTTCAAAATCAAAATATGTAATTGAATTTGAATGAGTATGATTGTTTTGATTTATATGAAAGAATGGATATTGTTGTGAAAGTAGGGAGTATAGTTGATGATTGCTGAATCAGTTTCGAAAAATGTAATATATTAATTGTGAATTTATATATCTCTCGGGTATTACCTACCCGTTAAAAAAAATTTCACAATTAATATTTTGTACAAAAGAAGTTTATTACAGTCTTTATGAAAATATATGTGTATATTTTCTTTAGATGTAATATAGATTTAATGAGTTAATATTAAATTAAACTCATTTGTTTAATGGTTGGAACTAGAATTGAGTAATCCCTAAAACTTTATAAATTGCATAAGTATTTCTTCAATAATATTGAAATTATGAATCATTACTTTGTTATTTGTTGGTTTTCGTGAAATTCTTGTGAACTTCGCAAGGTACGAATGATGTTATTTGAAAAGTTTCGAGTACATCGATGATGAAAGTGTAAAATCAAACATATATTGGAATAATACACTTGATTTATTATGAATTGGATTTTTGTTGAATTGAGACAGAGATTGTAATTAACGATGGTTAAGTTGCGGACGAAGGACGTACATCATTGCATATTTGTAATATGAATTAACTGAGTAGTTAAGATTCACACATAATAGCTTAGTACGGGAAGATTTATTATGGTTTAAAAATTTATACATATAAAATATACATATAAATCTTTCGATTGGAAATGAGTTAATACTTCATAACTCGTTAATACAATATATTTGTTGTTGATTCGTAATGATGTCCACAATGATTCTTGAACTGACAGAGTTTGTGATGTTACAGGTGCTGTTGATTCTGACGATACTGACGGCACTGACTGTGTTGATGGTGCTACGGTCCCGTTGATGCTGTTGGTAAAACAATTCTAGCTTGTAAATCGTACACCATTTTCGATCAAAGTTTCTACTCTACCATCTCCGTTCACTCATCCGATTTACGGTCAGAATTAAATAATCTCTAAGATTTTGGAGATTACATAACTGCCGCAGAGATATCTCTTCAATGAAGTTTATGAATTAATACTTCATCGTTTGTTGTTGTTGTTGATATTCCTGGATATTTACAGGGCGTATGATGTTGATGTTTGAGATACAGATTGTGATGTTGCGGCGTGGGATGTGGATGTTGTTGTTGGTGGTGGTGATGGTACTGTTGGTGTTGCTGATGGTGGTACTGTTTATACTACTGGTGCTGCTGCTGGTGTTTGTAACCTTTGCACCATATTCTCCAAAGCCACTACCCGAGCGTGAAGCTTGTTGACTTCTTCTATTACATCGGGGTGATTTTCGGTTCGGACGAGCGGATAAATAAAATCTAGAATTTGGTGTAGTATGTAATCGTTACGAGATACTCTAGAAATAAGAGAGAAAATGGTGTTTCGGATAGGTTCGCCGGTAAGTGCTTCAGGTTCTTCGCCAAAAGGGAATGTGGTGGATGGAAGGGATCACCTTCTTCTTGTCTCCAATGATTAAGGAGGCTACGAACCCATCCCCAATTCATCCAGAATATATGATGACTAATTGGTTTTTCCATTCCGGTCACACTGCTTTCGGAACTTGAGTGGGATTCCATTTCGGAATCCGAGGGACTTGAACTAATGACGAATTCCATTTCGTACGATTGAATAAAGAATTTTTCGATATGAAATGATTTTCCGGCTATCGGGTGGTATTCTAATTATATAGAGCAAAAGGTTTCGTAGATTATGGAGGAATTTACGGAATATGTCAGGCAAAGTTTACAGTAACAGATACGCTAAGATATGAATTAGCAGATACGCTAAGATATGAATTTTGTCTATACACTATTCATGCAATCAATGCAATAAGATGTGTCTAGACTAAGAATGATAAGCAGGTAATTTTCGACAAAAATGATAAGCAAAACTTTTGACATGCAGACACGGTCGAAGTCCAGACTCACTAATGCATCCCAATGACTATCAGTTAGACACACTAATGCAGACCTGGTTCGCTAAGACCACCGCTCTGATACCAACTGAAAGGACCCATCATATACATTATAAACGATTCACAATAGTTGATTACATCGCGAGGTATTTGACCTCTATATGATACATTTTACAAACATTGCATTCGTTTTTAAAAGACAAACTTTCTTTACAACGAAAGTTGACGGCATGTACACCATTTCATAATACATCCAACTATAATTGGCTTAATAATAATCTTGATGAACTCAATGACTCGAATGCAACGTCTTTCAAAATATGCCATGAATGACTCCAAGTAATATCCTTAAAATGAGCTAATGCACAGCGGAAGATTTCTTTAATACCTGAGAATAAACATGCTTTAAAGTGTCAACCAAAAGGTTGGTGAGTTCATAGGTTTATCATAACAATCATTTCAATATATTAATAGACCACAAGATTTTCGTTTATAAATATATGTACACTCGCGAGTGTATAAAAGTATTCTATAAGTTGTAGGCACCCGGTAACAAGCCTTAACGTTCATGTTTTACCCTCTGAAGTACACCAGATCAGGTGTGTTTAAAATAACCTCGAAGTACTAAAGCATCCCATAGTCAGGATGGGGTTTGTCATGCCCAATAGATCTATCTTTAGGATTCGCGCCTACCGTACATAGACAAGTATTTTAATGTTACCAAGCTAAGGGTATATTTCTGGTTTAAACCCACATAGAATTAGTTTTAGTACTTGTGCCTATTTCGTAAAACATTTATAAAACACCGCATGTATTCTCAGCCCAAAAATATATATTGCAAAAGCAATTAAAAAGGGAGCAAATGAAACTCACAATACTGTATTTCGTAGTAAAAATACATATAACGTCATTTAACAAGTGCAAGGTTGGCCTCGGATTCACGAACGTATCAATATTGAGATTCAATATTGCAGGAAAGTACGTAGACGCAACGGAGATGATAAACACTAGATTGACCTCACGAGCATACCCATGAACTATACCCATCACCTCCATAGCTATAACCCATAATTTCCTTAGTTTCGACTCATTCAAAAAAACTATTTTGAAATCACTCGGACAGTACTCCGTCGTAATATTTTATGTATACTAATAATATCTTGAAATAATAACTTGAAATAATACAAAGCAAATATATATATATATATATATATATATATATATATATATATATATATATATATATATATATATATATATATATATATATATATATATATATATAAATTGATTGAGAGAGTTTAGAGAAATATATTTTCAAGTTTCTATGAAATAATGAAACCGATTGAATTCTATTTATAATATATTTTTGAATTATTAAAATATGAATTATTAAAGTGAATTATTAAAGTATGAATTATTAAAGTAAATTATTAAAGTATGAATTATTAAAGTGAATTATTAAAGTATGAATTATTAAAGTGAATTATTTAAGTGAATTATTAAAGTATGAATTATTAAAGTGAATTATTAAAGTATGAATTATTAAAGTGAATTATTAAAGTATGAATTATTAAAGTAAAGTAAAAGTAAAGTAAAGGTAAAGTTAAAGTAGAGTAAAAGTATAAAAACTATGTATGTATAATACGCGTATAAATATATATAATATTAATTTAAATCATTATATATATTTAATGAAATAAAATATAAATATCGTTATATTTATTATACTTGTTAAGTAATGAGTTGTCAAAAGTGATTCTAGATATTTATAAAAGTTATATACGTTTTAATAATAAAGTTCTTTTTAAACTGAAAACGTCTTTGTACGTTTAAAAATAGATTAATAGAATATTTTGGAAACCAATTCTCCACTAACTTTTGTCTAACTTTCGTAAATGACACTTTTTGTTTTTATTTATAAATAGCTTTACAAATTATTCTGAATATCGTTAAGAGGAATAGATTTTCTCAAATCATAGTGGACCTCTCAACAGAGACTTGTAATCATAATTCAATGTTTCTGATAATTCAATCATTTAATATATATTTTTTTAATTTCGTCAAAAATCATATTGAAACAAATACGTTCGTGTAAAGTATTATACGTTTAATACTTTATTAATATTCTCAAGTTATAATATATATATATAATATATATATATACATATATATATCTATTTATATATAACGGTTCGTGAATCGTCGAAATTTGGTCGAGGTTATAATGAATGTATGAATACAGTTTAAAATTCTTGAGATTTAACTTAACAAACTTTGCTTATCGTGTCAGAATAATATAAAGATTAAAGTTTAAATTTGGTCGGAAATTTTCGGGTCGTCACACATCACCACCCTTGGTTGAAATGTTCACCGATAAATTTTCTCCATCTACTCCTATCTCAACCTCATGGCTATTCTGAGGATCAGAATCGTCATGTTCATCATCACGGTGAGGACTTAAAGGAGAAGAGCAGGAAGTAAGTGGATATCGAACACGAGCACGAAACAATGCTTGAAGCGAAGTACGTCGAAGAATATCAAGATTGACTCTAGAAAACATACGACAGAAATATTCTTGCTCCAAAGCATCATAGAAATGTGGTAAACGAGAGAGTGATGATGGAAAAGTAACAATGGGAACAGCAGCAGCAGTACCTGTTGAAGGCGATGTCGATGGATGTGTATGAGTTGCCGTGAGGGCAGTTAAGGATGATTGTGCGGTATTATTCTTATATGTAGGGCTGTACATACTACTAGTCAGATTCGTGATATCCCCTTCTGATGGAGGTTGGGTAACAACCGGAGTTGTCACCGGCGAAGTTTCTTTCAAAGCATCCGCCTCCATGACTTTGGTCTCATGGGACTCTGACAAAGTAGCAGAACTACCCGTCGGTTTAGCTCTCGCAGAGATATTGCTATCTCCAACTCCTGAAATCATTGATATACCATGAGGTGGTAAATCTCTTTCAGTTAAAGACTCTTCCTCCAGACCCTGAGATTCAGAATCCGGAAGAGAAGTGGTTTGATCCAATAAATCACTTTCATGAATCAAGGGATCAGTCTGCTGGAAGTCTGATAAATATCCCGAAGGATTGTCATGTTGACTCGTTTCCATGGGACACGGCAGATCTTCCTCATCAAGATAAGCCAGACCTCGAGACCCTGTTGTATGTTGAGGCACAGGAGGATTTCCAGCCGATACGCAGGGTGCCTTTTCAAGACTTTTCGGCTCCCCTTCGGCTGTTCTGGACTTCAATGATTTAGTTTCCTCAATCGATTGAGTCAACGCAGACTTTACTGCAGAGGAAGACTTTACTTCCTTAGATGCCGAAGCACCTTGCTTTGTAGGATTTATTATTAAGTCCTGTTTAGATTGGATGGGCTTAGTGGCCTTTTTACCATCCGTGTGTTTAGATCTCTTGCCTATCGTAACTTGTGCTTCATTTAGCGTAGGACTTACTGTTATTATTGGATGTGATACGGAGATGGGTAAGGGTGACCTAATTGGTTCTAGGTCTTGGTTCGTATCACCAACGGTAGTAGTAACTGTTTGGCGGACGATAGGTGTCGAAGTCCTAGATCTAGTTACTCGTTGGGTTGGCGGAGTCTGAATCATCTCATCAGGTATATATCGAGTTCTCTTAGGAGAATGTTCGGGAGATGATTCAGATGCTGTTGCTAAAGTGTCGGTGTCACTGCTCACTTCGGGTGTTGTGTAAAGGGTTGGTTCAATCCTAGTTGGACTAGATTCCCTGATCCTCATGGGTTGAGCTTGGTGTGCTGCCCTAGATCATTTAAGGTTCACCCTAAGTGGAGGATTAGCTGGCCCGGGTGGTTGAACTACAGGTTCCCCTACAACCTCTGGGGCTGGAACCGCGGCAGGTTCAACTTGTTCTTGTTGTACCGGGTTCGGAAGAGGTATTCCTACAACCTCAAAATAAGAACGCATACTAGCGTCTTGGGGTTCAGCTAGCCTCACTAGCCAATTTGGAAGTGGCACAGTGAATTGATTATCAGACACCATTGGGGTATTCATCTTCAGCTCCCCAAATCGTTTCATATGTGATCCATGTGTACCTGGTACAAATATATTTGCATTTCTGCAAGCATTTATAGCATCATGGATAAAGATACAGAAAAACCTTTTGCAAGGGATGTATGAACCCCTTGGCTTATCAACTTGAGCTTGAACCAGATCCCATAAAAGTTCAGCATAGTCAGGAGCCTCTACTCTTATGAAAGAGTAGAATACTTTCAGCATTGGCACAGTCAAGCTATCGGATTCACTCCTTGTCATCAATAAGCATCTGTTGATGATTGAGAAGATCACATACCACCTTGAGTGCAGATATTTCTTCTGAAACTTAGCTGGTGGAACATTGGTAGCTCCAACATAACCAAGATCAAAGACAGAAGTCATCATTTGCTGAGTAGCAGGAAAAGCAGGAGCATTCTGCACAACAGGAAGTCTGAATATCCTCCTGAAATCAGCTTTAGTGATACTCCTCCTCCCTTGAACTCCTCTCAGTTGAAATTCAAAACGAGCTTGTGTTCCCTCTGGATTTTCAGTAGTAGGTTGTGTAGCTTCCACAAACCTAATTGTTCTGTTAAGTAACTCCAGATCTGTTACAGTTACACTGGCAGTAGTACTGAGAGCAGGCCACAGTGTGTGCCTCTCTAGAATTGCTGTCCAGTAGTTGCAGGGAATACTGGTTTCAGAGTTGATGAAGTGATTGTTCGCCATTTAGCTGTACAAATAAGAAATAGAAGACCACAAGATATTCAAAAAACATATATCTCTATTCTTATTTGTCTTTGAAATCCTTTGTATATGTTTTATCTTTTCTATTTTAAGATTTTATGGTTTTTCAAAAATATAAAAATCTTTTATTCTCAAATATGATAAAATAATTGACAATCATGACATTCATATGATATTCATCACAATACAAATTTATCATGCAAAGTCAATTATACTACTGATGTCAAAGCTAAGGGGTATATAAAATAGTTATTATTTTACTAGAAAATACTATTAAATACGATACAATTTTACACAAGATATTTATTTATTTATAGAATGGATATACTTAAACCTTGCTACAACACTTATAGGCAGTGTACCTAATCGTACAGTAGTGTAGTTTTTAGTAAGTCCGGTTAGTTCCACAGGGAAATCTTTAAACAAAGCTCAACGCTATATTAGTTCACTTTTATAAAAATACAAATATATATATAAGTAATATTATTATTATAAAGGGGGGTTTTTACCGTTTAATGACCGGTTTGTCGATTTTAAAACTTTAGTCGCAGTTAAAACCTAATGTAAAATATAAAATAAATACAAGACTTAAATTAAAGCGTAAAGTAAATAACGATAATGAAATTGCGAATAATAAAAGTGCGATAAAATAAACTTGCGATAATTAAAAAGTACGATAATTAAAAGTGCGAATAAATAAAAGTGCGATTAAATATAAAATAAAGGAAATTAAATATGAAATAAAAGAATTATGCTTATTTAAACTTCCGTAATCATGATGTTTGACGTGTTGATTTTAGTTTTATGCCCATGGGTTAATTGTCCTTTGTCCTGGATTATTTAATATGTCCGTCTGGTTTTTGTCCATAACAGTCCATCAGTCATAAATATAAATTGCAAGTGTCCTTGTCAAATTATTATTATACCCGAAGATAAATATTTCAACTAATTGGGGATTCGAATTGTAACAAGGTTTTAATACTTTGTTTAATGAATACACCAGGTTATCGACTGCGTGTAAACCAAGGTTTTACTACTTTGTTAACAATTACACCAATTACCCTTGAATGTAATTTCACCCCTGTTTTAATTATTCTAGTGGCTATTAATCCATTCCCGTGTCCGGTTAAATGAACGATTATTCGTACATATAAATACCCCGCCCATCGTGTCCGATCGAGTGTATATGGTAATTTATAGGGACGCCCAATTGTAAATCTTTATATTAACATTAACAAACTTTCATTTAGTTAAACAAATATAAAGCCCATTAATAGCCCATAGTCTAATTTCCACAAGTGTCGTTCTTTTGTTCAAACCCCAATTATGGTACAAAGCCCAATTACCCAATTTTAGTAATTAGCCCAACATCATGATTACTTCGTTTTAAATAAGCATAATAATAACTTAGCTACGAGACATTAATATAAAAAGGTTGAACATAACTTACAATGATTAAAAATAGCGTAGCGTTACACGGACAGAATTTCGACTTACACCCTTACAACATTCGCTAACATACCCTTATTATTAGAATTATAATTAAAATTAAAATATAAATTATATATATATAAGTTTTACGTATGAAGAGGAAGAAAAAGATTATGAAATTTGATCAGAATTCGGTTTGCTTTATAGCCAGAGTAGAATTTTGGGGCTCCGCGACTCGCGGCAAAAACCCCTTCAAACTCCGCGAGTCGCGGAGGATGTATTTACAGCTCACACCCTTGGAGTTTCTCTGCCGACGGTTTTATTATATATAAATATAATATATATATAATTAATATAATTAATTATATATTATATTATATTTATATACATAGTTAACTTGTAATTTTTAGTCCGTTGCGTCGAGCGTTAAGAGTTGACTCTGGTCCCGGTTCCGGATTTTCGAACGTCCTTGCGTACAATTTAATATCTTGTACTTTGCGTTTTGAATCTTGTACTTTTGTAATTTCGAGACGTTTCTTGAAATGTCCCGTTCTTATTGATTAAAAACGTTCCATATTAATTGATTTCGTTGCGAGGTTTTGACCTCTATATGAGACGTTTTTCAAAGACTGCATTCATTTTTAAAACAAACCATAACCTTTATTTCATAAATAAAGGTTTAGAAAGCTTTACGTAGATTATCAAATAATGATAATCTAAAGTATCCTGTTTACACACGACCATTACATAATGGTTTACAATACAAATATGTTACATCGAAATCAGTTTCTTGAATGCAGTTTTTACACAATATCATACAAACATGGACTCCAAATCTTGTCCTTATTTTAGTATGCAACAGCGGAAGCTCTTAATATTCACCTGAGAATAAACATGCTTTAAACGTCAACAAAAATGTTGGTGAGTTATAGGTTTAACCTATATATATCAAATCGTAACAATAGACCACAAGATTTCATATTTCAATACACATCCCATACATAGAGATAAAAATCATTCATATGGTGAACACCTGGTAACCGACAATAACAAGATGCATATATAAGAATATCCCCATCATTCCGGGACACCCTTCGGATATGATATAAATTTCGAAGTACTAAAGCATCCGGTACTTTGGATGGGGTTTGTTAGGCCCAATAGATCTATCTTTAGGATTCGCGTCAATTAGGGTGTCTGTTCCCTAATTCTTAGATTACCAGACTTAATAAAAAGGGGCATATTCGATTTCGATAATTCAACCATAGAATGTAGTTTCACGTACTTGTGTCTATTTTGTAAATCATTTATAAAACCTGCATGTATTCTCATCCCAAAAATATTAGATTTTAAAAGTGGGACTATAACTCACTTTCACAGATTTTTACTTCGTCGGGAAGTAAGACTTGACCACTGTTGATTCACGAACCTATAACAATATATACATATATATTAAAGTATGTTCAAAATATATTTACAACACTTTTAATATATTTTGATGTTTTAAGTTTATTAAGTCAGCTGTCCTCGTTAGTAACCTATAACTAGTTGTCCACAGTTAGATGTACAGAAATAAATCGATAAATATTATCTTGAATCAATCCACGACCCAGTGTATACGTATCTCAGTATTGATCACAACTCAAACTATATATATTTTGGAATCAACCTCAACCCTGTATAGCTAACTCCAACATTCACATATAGAGTGTCTATGGTTGTTCCGAAATATATATAGATGTGTCGACATGATAGGTCGAAACATTGTATACGTGTCTATGGTATCTCAAGATTACATAATATACAATACAAATTGATTAAGTTATGGTTGGAATAGATTTGTTACCAATTTTCACGTAGCTAAAATGAGAAAAATTATCCAATCTTGTTTTACCCATAACTTCTTCATTTTAAATCCGTTTTGAGTGAATCAAATTGCTATGATTTCATATTGAACTCTATTTTATGAATCTAAACAGAAAAAGTATAGGTTTATAGTCGGAAAAATAAGTTACAAGTCGTTTTTGTAAAGGTAGTCATTTCAGTCGAAAGAACGACGTCTAGATGACCATTTTAGAAAACATACTTCCACTTTGAGTTTAACCATAATTTTTGGATATAGTTTCATGTTCATAATAAAAATCATTTTCTCAGAATAACAACTTTTAAATCAAAGTTTATCATAGTTTTTAATTAACTAACCCAAAACAGCCCGCGGTGTTACTACGACGGCGTAAATCCGGTTTTACGGTGTTTTTTGTGTTTCCAGGTTTTAAATCATTAAGTTAGCATATCATATAGATATAGAACATGTGTTTAGTTGATTTTAAAAGTCAAGTTAGAAGGATTAACTTTTGTTTGCGAACAAGTTTAGAATTAACTAAACTATGTTCTAGTGATTACAAGTTTAAACCTTCGAATAAGATAGCTTTATATGTATGAATCGAATGATGTTATGAACATCATTACTACCTTAATTTCCTTGGATAAACCTACTGGAAAAGAGAAAAATGGATCTAGCTTCAATGGATCCTTGGATGGCTCGAAGTTCTTGAAGCAGAATCATGACACGAAAACAAGTTCAAGTAAGATCATCACTTGAAATAAGATTGTTATAGTTATAGAAATTGAACCAAAGTTTGAATATGATTATTACCTTGTATTAGAATGATAACCTACTGTAAGAAACAAAGATTTCTTGAGGTTGGATGATCACCTTACAAGATTGGAAGTGAGCTAGCAAACTTGAAAGTATTCTTGATTTTATGAAACTAGAACTTTTGGAATTTATGAAGAACACTTAGAACTTGAAGATAGAACTTGAGAGAGATCAATTAGATGAAGAAAATTGAAGAATGAAAGTGTTTGTAGGTGTTTTTGGTCGTTGGTGTATGGATTAGATATAAAGGATATGTAATTTTGTTTTCATGTAAATAAGTCATGAATGATTACTCATATTTTTGTAATTTTATGAGATATTTCATGCTAGTTGCCAAATGATGGTTCCCACATGTGTTAGGTGACTCACATGGGCTGCTAAGAGCTGATAATTGGAGTGTATATACCAATAGTACATACATCTAAAAGCTGTGTATTGTACGAGTACGAATACGGGTGCATACGAGTAGAATTGTTGATGAAACTGAACGAGGATGTAATTGTAAGCATTTTTGTTAAGTAGAAGTATTTTGATAAGTGTATTGAAGTCTTTCAAAAGTGTATAAATACATATTATAACACTACATGTATATACATTTTAACTGAGTCGTTAAGTCATCGTTAGTCGTTACATGTAAGTGTTGTTTTGAAACCTTTAGGTTAACGATCTTGTTAAATGTTGTTAACCCAATGTTTATAATATCAAATGAGATTTTAAATTATTATATTATCATGATATTATCATGTATGAATATCTCTTAATATGATATATATACATTAAATGTCTTTATAACGATAATCGTCACATATATGTCTCGTTTAAAAATCATTAAGTTAGTAGTCTTGTTTTTACATATGTAGTTCATTGTTAATATACTTTATGATATGTTTTCTTATCATAGTATCATGTTAACTATATATATATATCCATATATATGTCATCATATAGTTTTTACAAGTTTTAACGTTCGTGAATCACCGATCAACTTGGGTGGTCAATTGTCTATATGAAACATATTTCAATTAATCAAGTCTTAACAAGTTTGATTTCATAACATGTTGGAAACATTTAATCATGTAAATATTAATCTCAATTAATATATATAAACATGGAAAAGTTCGGGTCACTACAGTACCTACCCGTTAAATAAATTTCGTCCCGAAATTTTAAGCTGTTGAAGGTGTTGACGAATCTTCTGGAAATAGATGCGGGTATTTCTTCTTCATCTGATCTTCACGCTCCCAGGTGAACTCGGGTCCTCTACGAGCATTCCATCGAACCTTAACAATTGGTATCTTGTTTTGCTTAAGTCTTTTAACCTCACGATCCATTATTTCGACGGGTTCTTCGATGAATTGAAGTTTTTCGTTGATTTGGATTTCATCTAACGGAATAATGAGATCTTCTTTAGCAAAACATTTCTTTAAATTCGAGACGTGGAAAGTGTTATGTACAGCCGCGAGTTGTTGAGGTAACTCTAGTCGGTAAGCTACTGGTCCGACACGATCAATAATCTTGAATGGTCCAATATACCTTGGATTTAATTTCCCTCGTTTACCAAATCGAACAACGCCTTTCCAAGGTGCAACTTTAAGCATGACCATCTCTCCAATTTCAAATTCTATATCTTTTCTTTTAATGTCAGCGTAGCTCTTTTGTCGACTTTGGGCGGTTTTCAACCGTTGTTGAATTTGGATGATCTTCTCGGTAGTTTCTTGTATAATCTCCGGACCCGTAATCTGTCTATCCCCCACTTCACTCCAACAAATCGGAGACCTGCACTTTCTACCATAAAGTACTTCAAACGGCGCCATCTCAATGCTTGAATGGTAGCTGTTGTTGTAGGAAAATTCTGCTAACGGTAGATGTCGATCCCAACTGTTTCCGAAATCAATAACACATGCTCGTAGCATGTCTTCAAGCGTTTGTATCGTCCTTTCGCTCTGCCCATCAGTTTGTGGATGATAGGCAGTACTCATGTCTAGACGAGTTCCTAATGCTTGCTGTAATGTCTGCCAGAATCTTGAAATAAATCTGCCATCCCTATCAGAGATAATAGAGATTGGTATTCCATGTCTGGAGACGACTTCCTTCAAATACAGTCGTGCTAACTTCTCCATCTTGTCATCTTCTCTTATTGGCAGGAAGTGTGCTGATTTGGTGAGACGATCAACTATTACCCAAATAGTATCAAAACCACTTGCAGTCCTTGGCAATTTAGTGATGAAATCCATGGTAATGTTTTCCCATTTCCATTTCGGGATTTCGGGTTGTTGAAGTAGACCTGATGGTTTCTGATGCTCAGCTTTAACCTTAGAACACGTCAAACATTCTCCTACGTATTTAGCAACATCGGCTTTCATACCCGGCCACCAAAAATGTTTCTTGAGATCCTTGTACATCTTCCCCGTTCCAGGATGTATTGAGTATCTGGTTTTATGAGCTTCTCTAAGTACCATTTCTCTCATATCTCCAAATTTTGGTACCCAAATCCTTTCAGCCCTATACCGGGTTCCTTCTTCCCGAATATTAAGATGCTTCTCCGATCCTTTGGGTATTTCATCCTTTAAATTTCCCTCTTTTAAAACTCCTTGTTGCGCCTCCTTTATTTGAGTAGTAATGTTATTATGAATCATTATATTCATAGATTTTACTCGAATGGGTTCTCTGTCCTTCCTGCTCAAGGCATCGGCTACCACATTTGCCTTCCCCGGGTGGTAACGAATCTCAAAGTCGTAATCATTCAATAATTCAATCCACCTACGCTGCCTCATATTCAGTTGTTTCTGATTAAATATGTGTTGAAGACTTTTGTGGTCGGTATATATAATACTTTTGACCCCATATAAGTAGTGCCTCCAAGTCTTTAATGCAAAAACAACCGCGCCTAATTCCAAATCATGCGTCGTATAATTTTGTTCGTGAATCTTCAATTGTCTAGACGCATAAGCAATCACCTTCGTTCGTTGCATTAATACACAACCGAGACCTTGCTTTGATGCGTCACAATAAATCACAAAATCATCATTCCCTTCAGGCAATGACAATATAGGTGCCGTAGTTAGCTTTTTCTTCAATAACTGAAACGCTTTCTCTTGTTCATCCTTCCATTCAAATTTCTTCCCTTTATGCGTTAATACAGTCAAGGGTTTTGCTATTCTGGAAAAGTCTTGGATGAACCTTCTGTAGTAACCAGCTAGTCCTAAAAACTGGCGTATGTGTTTCGGAGTTTTCGGGGTTTCCCACTTTTCAACAGTTTCTATCTTTGCCGGATCCACCTTAATACCTTCTTTGTTCACTATGTGATCGAGGAATTGAACTTCTTCCAACCAAAATGCACACTTTGAAAACTTAGCGTACAATTCTTCCTTCCTCAATACTTCTAACACCTTTCTCAAATGTTCACCGTGTTCTTGGTCATTCTTTGAGTAAATAAGTATGTCATCAATGAAAACAATGACAAACTTGTCAAGGTATGGTCCACACACTCGGTTCATAAGGTCCATGAACACAGCTGGTGCATTAGTTAAACCAAACGGCATGACCATAAACTCGTAATGACCGTAACGTGTTCTGAAAGCAGTCTTTGGAATATCATCTTCTTTCACCCGCATTTGATGATACCCGGAACGTAAGTCAATCTTTGAATAAACAGACGAGCCTTGTAGTTGATCAAATAAGTCGTCGATTCTACGTAGTGGGTAGCGGTTCTTGATGGTAAGTTTGTTCAACTCTCGGTAGTCGATACACAACCTGAATGTACCATCTTTCTTCTTGACAAACAAAACAGGAGCTCCCCACGGTGATGTGCTTGGTCGAATGAAACCACGCTCTAAAAGTTCTTGTAATTGGCTTTGCAGTTCTTTCATCTCGCTGGGTGCGAGTCTGTAAGGAGCACGAGCTATTGGTGCAGCTCCTGGTACAAGATCTATTTGAAATTCAACGGATCGATGTGGGGGTAATCCCGGTAATTCTTTCGGAAATACATCGGGAAATTCTTTTGCAATGGGAACATCATTGATGCTCTTTTCTTCAGTTTGTACTTTCTCGACGTGTGCTAGAACAGCATAGCAACCTTTTCTTATTAGTTTTTGTGCCTTCAAATTACTAATAAGATGTAGCTTCGTGTTGCCCTTTTCTCCGTACACCATTAAGGGTTTTCCTTTTTCTCGTATAATGCGAATTGCATTTTTGTAACAAATGATCTCCGCTTTCACTTCTTTCAACCAGTCCATACCGATTATCACATCAAAACTCCCTAACTCTACTGGTATCAAATCAATCTTAAATGTTTCGCTAACCAGTTTAATTTCTCGATTCCGACATATATTATCTGCTGAAATTAATTTACCATTTGCTAATTCGAGTAAAAATTTACTATCCAAAGGCGTCAATGGACAACTTAATTTAGCACAAAAATCTCTACTCATATAACTTCTATCCGCACCCGAATCAAATAAAACGTAAGCAGATTTATTGTCAATAAGAAACGTACCCGTAACAAGCTCCGGGTCTTCCTGTGCCTCTACCGCATTAATATTGAAAACTCTTCCACGGCCTTGTCCATTCGTGTTCTCCTGGTTCGGGCAATTTCTAATAATGTGGCCTGGTTTTCCACATTTATAACAAACTACATTGGCATAACTTGCTCCGACACTACTTGCTCCGCCATTACTCGTTCCGACACCATTTGTTCCTTTCGTTCTATTAACCCCTGGTCCGTAGACCTCACACTTCGCAGCGCTATGACCATTTCTTTTACACTTGTTGCAAAATTTGGTGCAGAACCCCGAGTGATTCTTTTCACACCTTTGGCATAGCTGCTTCTGATTGTTGTTGTTGTTGCGGTTATTATTGTTGTTGGGATGATTGTTGTAGTTGCTGTTGTTGTTGTTGTTGTTGTTGTTGTTGGGCCGTTTGTTGTAGTTGCGATTGATGTTGCGATTATTGTTGTAATTGCTGTTGTTGTTGTATTGGTGATTCTTATCACCATTTTCCTCCCACTTTCTTTTGACTTGCTTCACATTGGCCTCTTCAGCAGTCTGTTCTTTAATTCTTTCTTCAATCTGGTTCACTAGTTTGTGAGCCATTCTACATGCCTGTTGTATGGAGGCGGGCTCGTGTGAACTTATATCTTCTTGGATTCTTTCCGGTAACCCTTTCACAAACGCGTCGATCTTCTCTTCCTCATCTTCGAATGCTCCCGGACACAATAGGCACAATTCTGTGAATCGTCTTTCGTACGTGGTAATATCAAATCCTTGGGTTCGTAACCCTCTAAGTTCTGTCTTGAGCTTATTGACCTCGGTTCTGGGACGGTACTTCTCGTTCATCAAGTGCTTGAATGCTGACCACGGTAGTGCGTACGCATCATCTTGTCCCACTTGCTCTAGATAGGTATTCCACCATGTTAACGCAGAACCTGTGAAGGTATGCGTAGCGTACTTCACTTTGTCCTCTTCAGTACACTTACTTATGGCAAACACCGATTCAACCTTCTCGGTCCACCGTTTCAATCCGATCGGTCCTTCGGTTCCATCAAATTCCAAAGGTTTGCAGGCAGTGAATTCTTTGTAGGTGCATCCTACACGATTTCCTGTACTGCTAGATCCAAGGTTATTGTTGGTATGTAGCGCAGCCTGTACTGCGGCTATGTTTGAAGCTAGAAAAGTACGGAATTCCTCTTCATTCATATTCACGGTGTGTCGAGTAGTCGGTGCCATTTCCTTCAAAATAGTTAAATGGAACAAGTTAATCATACAGAATATTAAGAGTAGTTAATAGTATTTCGTAGCATAATATGAACTCATTTATAAAAGCTTTTTCTTCATATTAGCGTTTTATAAGTTTAAATTCGGGTAGTACCTACCCGTTAAGTTCATACTTAGTAGCTAATATACAATTCAACTATTACAATTCTATATGAAAAACTGATTATAATAATATTTCGCGTTCAAACTTTTATACAATATTTTACAAACTTACAATACCGCTTATTTTACATAAAGCATGAAATATAGCACACAATAACTTTGATACAAGATAGTTGTGAAGACAATTCTAGCTAGTACACAAGTCGTTCAGCAAAGGCAATAAAGACACGTAATTCATACGTCCAGAAACAAGTCATGCATTCTGGTTTTACTAGGACTACTTCCCATCCTTGGTCTTGTGCAACATAACCGTTATGGCCGTTGATAAGACAGCGTGTTGTAACGTCATCAAAGGGACGAGGGTTACGTAATGTCCAACAGTCCCGTAATAATCTAAAAACCTCATTTCTTACCCCAATTACCGACTCCGTCACTTGTGGAAACGTTTTGTTTAATAGTTGTAGCCCGATGTTCTTGTTCTCACTTTGGTGAGAAGCGAACATTACTAATCCGTAAGCATAACATGCTTCTTTATGTTGCATGTTAGCCGCTTTTTCTAAATCACGAAGTCCAATATTCGGATATATTGAGTCAAAATAATTTCTTAACCCGTTGCATAAAATAGCATTTGGGTTCCCCGCAATATATGCGTCAAAGTAAACACATCGTAACTTATGGGTTTCCCAATGTGATATCCCCCATCTTTCAAACGAAAGTCTCTTATAAACCAAGACATTCTTGGAACGTTCTTCGAATGTCTTACAAACTGATCTCGCCTTAAATAGTTGTGCCGAAGAATTCTGGCCGACTCTAGACAAGATTTCATCAATCATGTCTCCGGGTAGGTCTCTTAAAATATTGGGTTGTCTATCCATTTTGTGTTTTTAAACTGTAAAATAGACAAGAGTTAGATTCATAAAAAAATACTTATTAATACAAGCAATTTTTACATATATCATAAAGCATAAGAACACTATATTACATATATTACACCACACGAATACAACTATCTTATTCCGACTCGCTCGTTTCTTCTTCTTCGGTTTTGGTTCGTTTTGCCAAGTTTCTAGGGATATATGATGTTCCCCTAATACGAGCCGTCGTTGTCCACATTGGTTTAGAAAAACCTGGTGGTTTAGAGGTTCCCGGGTCATTGTTACAACTTAAGGACTTCGGGGGTTGACGATACATATAAAGTTCATCGGGGTTGGAATTAGATTTCTCTATTTTTATGCCCTTTCCCTTATTATTTTCTTTTGCCTTTTTAAATTCAGTTGGGGTAATTTCTATAACATCATCGGAATTCTCGTCGGAATCCGATTCATCGGAGAATTGGTAATCCTCCCAATATTTTGCTTCCTTGGCGGAAACACCATTGACCATAATTAACTTTGGTCGGTTGGTTGAGGATTTTCTTTTACTTAACCGTTTTATTATTTCCCCCACCGGTTCTATTTCTTCATCCGGTTCCGATTCTTCTTCCGGTTCCGATTCTTCTTTCGGTTCCGACTCTTCTTCCGGTTCCTCTTCGGGAACTTGTGAATCAGTCCACAAATCATTCCAATTTACATTTGACTCTTCATTATTATTAGGTGAGTCAATGGGACTTGTTCTAGAGGTAGACATCTATCACATAATATCAAACACGTTAAGAGATTAATATATCACATAATATTCATATGTTAAAAATATATAGTTTCCAACAAAAATGTTAAGCAATCATTTTTAAAGAAAACACGGTCGAAGTCCAGACTCACTAATGCATCCTAACAAACTCGATAAGACACACTAATGCAAATTTTCTGGTTCTCTAAGACCAACGCTCTGATACCAACTGAAATGTCCCGTTCTTATTGATTAAAAACGTTCCATATTAATTGATTTCGTTGCGAGGTTTTGACCTCTATATGAGACGTTTTTCAAAGACTGCATTCATTTTTAAAACAAACCATAACCTTTATTTCATAAATAAAGGTTTAGAAAGCTTTACGTAGATTATCAAATAATGATAATCTAAAGTATCCTGTTTACACACGACCATTACATAATGGTTTACAATACAAATATGTTACATCGAAATCAGTTTCTTGAATGCAGTTTTTACACAATATCATACAAACATGGACTCCAAATCTTGTCCTTATTTTAGTATGCAACAGCGGAAGCTCTTAATATTCACCTGAGAATAAACATGCTTTAAACGTCAACAAAAATGTTGGTGAGTTATAGGTTTAACCTATATATATCAAATCGTAACAATAGACCACAAGATTTCATATTTCAATACACATCCCATACATAGAGATAAAAATCATTCATATGGTGAACACCTGGTAACCGACAATAACAAGATGCATATATAAGAATATCCCCATCATTCCGGGACACCCTTCGGATATGATATAAATTTCGAAGTACTAAAGCATCCGGTACTTTGGATGGGGTTTGTTAGGCCCAATAGATCTATCTTTAGGATTCGCGTCAATTAGGGTGTCTGTTCCCTAATTCTTAGATTACCAGACTTAATAAAAAGGGGCATATTCGATTTCGATAATTCAACCATAGAATGTAGTTTCACGTACTTGTGTCTATTTTGTAAATCATTTATAAAACCTGCATGTATTCTCATCCCAAAAATATTAGATTTTAAAAGTGGGACTATAACTCACTTTCACAGATTTTTACTTCGTCGGGAAGTAAGACTTGGCCACTGTTGATTCACGAACCTATAACAATATATACATATATATTAAAGTATGTTCAAAATATATTTACAACACTTTTAATATATTTTGATGTTTTAAGTTTATTAAGTCAGCTGTCCTCGTTAGTAACCTATAACTAGTTGTCCACAGTTAGATGTACAGAAATAAATCGATAAATATTATCTTGAATCAATCCACGACCCAGTGTATACGTATCTCAGTATTGATCACAACTCAAACTATATATATATTGGAATCAACCTCAACCCTGTATAGCTAACTCCAACATTCACATATAGAGTGTCTATGGTTGTTCCGAAATATATATAGATGTGTCGACATGATAGGTCGAAACATTGTATACGTGTCTATGGTATCTCAAGATTACATAATATACAATACAAATTGATTAAGTTATGGTTGGAATAAATTTGTTACCAATTTTCACGTAGCTAAAATGAGAAAAATTATCCAATCTTGTTTTACCCATAACTTCTTCATTTTAAATCCGTTTTGAGTGAATCAAATTGCTATGATTTCATATTGAACTCTATTTTATGAATCTAAACAGAAAAAGTATAGGTTTATAGTCGGAAAAATAAGTTACAAGTCGTTTTTGTAAAGGTAGTCATTTCAGTCGAAAGAACGACGTCTAGATGACCATTTTAGAAAACATACTTCCACTTTGAGTTTAACCATAATTTTTGGATATAGTTTCATGTTCATAATAAAAATCATTTTCTCAGAATAACAACTTTTAAATCAAAGTTTATCATAGTTTTTAATTAACTAACCCAAAACAGCCCGCGGTGTTACTACGACGGCGTAAATCCGGTTTTACGGTGTTTTTTGTGTTTCCAGGTTTTAAATCATTAAGTTAGCATATCATATAGATATAGAACATGTGTTTAGTTGATTTTAAAAGTCAAGTTAGAAGGATTAACTTTTGTTTGCGAACAAGTTTAGAATTAACTAAACTATGTTCTAGTGATTACAAGTTTAAACCTTCGAATAAGATAGCTTTATATGTATGAATCGAATGATGTTATGAACATCATTACTACCTTAATTTCCTTGGATAAACCTACTGGAAAATAGAAAAATGGATCTAGCTTCAATGGATCCTTGGATGGCTCGAAGTTCTTGAAGCAGAATCATGACACGAAAACAAGTTCAAGTAAGATCATCACTTGAAATAAGATTGTTATAGTTATAGAAATTGAACCAAAGTTTGAATATGATTATTACCTTGTATTATAATGATAACCTACTGTAAGAAACAAAGATTTCTTGAGGTTGGATGATCACCTTACAAGATTGGAAGTGAGCTAGCAAACTTGAAAGTATTCTTGATTTTATGAAACTAGAACTTTTGGAATTTATGAAGAACACTTAGAACTTGAAGATAGAACTTGAGAGAGATCAATTAGATGAAGAAAATTGAAGAATGAAAGTGTTTGTAGGTGTTTTTGGTCGTTGGTGTATGGATTAGATATAAAGGATATGTAATTTTGTTTTCATGTAAATAAGTCATGAATGATTACTCATATTTTTGTAATTTTTTGAGATATTTCATGCTAGTTGCCAAATGATGGTTCCCACATGTGTTAGGTGACTCACATGGGCTGCTAAGAGCTGATAATTGGAGTGTATATACCAATAGTACATACATCTAAAAGCTGTGTATTGTACGAGTACGAATACGGGTGCATACGAGTAGAATTGTTGATGAAACTGAACGAGGATGTAATTGTAAGCATTTTTGTTAAGTAGAAGTATTTTGATAAGTGTATTGAAGTCTTTCAAAAGTGTATAAATACATATTATAACACTACATGTATATACATTTTAACTGAGTCGTTAAGTCATCGTTAGTCGTTACATGTAAGTGTTGTTTTGAAACCTTTAGGTTAACGATCTTGTTAAATGTTGTTAACCCAATGTTTATAATATCAAATGAGATTTTAAATTATTATATTATCATGATATTATCATGTATGAATATCTCTTAATATGATATATATACATTAAATGTCTTTATAACGATAATCGTCACATATATGTCTCGTTTAAAAATCATTAAGTTAGTAGTCTTGTTTTTACATATGTAGTTCATTGTTTATATACTTTATGATATGTTTTCTTATCATAGTATCATGTTAACTATATATATATATCCATATATATGTCATCATATAGTTTTTACAAGTTTTAACGTTCGTGAATCACCGATCAACTTGGGTGGTCAATTGTCTATATGAAACATATTTCAATTAATCAAGTCTTAACAAGTTTGATTGCTTAACATGTTGGAAACATTTAATCATGTAAATATTAATCTCAATTAATATATATAAACATGGAAAAGTTCGGGTCACTACATTTCTTATCAATAATTGGAACCTTTTTGATTGTCTTTTGTACTTTTGAGCTTTTTGGTCGTTTGCGTCTTCAATTCGTCGAATCTGTCTTTTGTCTTCACCTTTTATTATTTAAACGAATATCACTTGTAAATAGAAAAATTGCAACTAAAAGCTTGTCTTTCTTGAGGAATAATACTATGAAATATATGTTCGTTTTTAGCATTATCAAATATTCCCACACTTGAGCGTTGCTTGTCCTCAAGCAATATCGTCTTGAAATACTAGAATCACTTCTTTATTCTTCACACTTTGTACATCAGTGATTTCTATACGGCGGTATAAACAATGGTAGTAACGATATGGTTTACAGTCCCACATGACTATAAAAATTTAGATCCATTAAGGAAATTGGATCTTTATGAAAATATTTGATCTAGTTTTTACCCTCGATAAGTTTTCCGGAATAACCCTTTACCGGTGTTTGCAAAATATTTTTGTGGGTTTGGTGGGTTTCAGATTTGAAAATTTTAGCTCAAACTTGCGGTTTTGTGTCACCCACTTGCTAACCTTGTATTTGGAAAGCAACACGTCCAGTTTACTTGTCCCGTATATTACCTTTCGGCAAACTACCGTCCGGTTGTAAAGGAAAGCGTTGAACAAGCAACTGTTTAAGGCAATGTCCCGTGACATGCTTTTGATTATGGTCTATAACGTGTCGGACGCAATTACTATCCTTGGTAGGAGCAATAGTAAAGCTCACCCTAATAATTTTTTTCGGTCTGGCACAAGGTCCTGTCTTTGACCACTATGCAACCACCGTTCTTACGGTTGACACCCGATTTAGTTCAGGTGACCTAATGAATTCCAGGTGAATTCCTAGGATTTTACATTCAATGGTAATGAACGCATTGAAAATAGGGTTTTCAGAAAACAAATCGGTTTATAATTTTGATCAAAATATTTTCTCGTTTAAGCTCGAGTTTAGATATCATTGAATTCCATGAGTTTGAATTCTCAATCTTTAAGGTCAATCTCTAGGATTGAATAATATCAGTCTTAAAAGCTGATTTTTAATCTTTAAGGAGATTATCCTTTCTGGGGATCTGATTCATTAGTCTTATCCAGCTAATTTGCATGGTGCCCCCCCATTGTACGAGATAAATCCTTCTCATGGTTAGGATAAATCTGACCACTTGGCGACCCTGTTTAATGCTGAGGTCCGTGGATTTCCTGCTGATTTTAGTGATGACTTTTCTAGATTTTTCGTCAACCTACAGCTGGTCTGGACGACAACTTCATGACCTAAATCAAGAAGCGCGTGTCTTTTTCGGAAGACTTTACTTCCTTTTAATGATGAAATTGATTCATCGTGTAGATCCATCTTTTCTTTTCTTTCATCGGGTAAAACAGTTTAGTTTAGTCCAAAGCAAAAGTATTTTCAGTTATTTGTTACAGATATATGTGACATATGTTAAGATAACTTGGTAAATTTTCCCACACTTGGCTTTTATTTTCCTTTTTATCGTCCTCTATTCCATTTTAAATGAATTTTAACATTTTAGTTTGTTTCTCAATTTATGTCCTTTCCGAGGTAACAATAATTTCGGTGTTAAAACCTAGTTTTATCGTTCATAAATATGTATAAACATGATTTTGAATTCATTTAATTGAAAATTTTGAAAAATTTTACTAGAATTGGGTAGTCAGTATATAAGACTAGGGCTGTTCTTTTTTATCAGAGAGCACTAGATTCTAATACAACTACTGCTTTACTAGTATTTTTAATGGTAACCAAGTGTTTAATATAAAAATTTTAAAATCCGAAAGAATTTAATCCCTTCCCACACTTAAGATCTTGCAATGCCCTCATTTGCAAGAAATCAGTAACAATTTAAATTATTGAGGGTGATTTGTGTGAAAATGATTAAATTTTTACCAAAGTTTCCAAATATATTGGCGTTTGTTTGCTGAATGATAAATGGTGCACATCATTTGTTCATTCCGTCTTGTTGTTATTTCACATATATTTTGCATCTTGTCGTCAAAATTACTTGCTTTTGCTGAACTTAATGCCAGTCTTTGAAAATGCGTTGTTTTACCCTGTTGTGTACATAAGATAAACTGCAAACATATATACATATTTTTGAAGTTTGGTATATTACCCCACGTTCAAAAATTATTAAAATTTAAGAATAAAAGTTAGATAATTATAAAAATGATTACAATATTAACAAAAATATTAAATGTATCAATAAATACAAATTACAAAATAATAAAAAAAATAATAAGTAAACTAAGGATGATATTGGTACCAATAGGGGTTCCAGGCATAACCATACGTGCTATAGAATGCTTCGGCATGATCATACGTAGGATATGGTGGCTGCATCTCTATCGACCAAGGAGGGAAGACGGGTTTCAGTGTAGGAATATAGTTTCTACCTATATGTTGGCAATGCGCTATGATCTGGTTCTGATGAATTGCCAATCTTCAAATGCTCTCTGTCTAGCATTTTCGTATTCCTGAGAAGCTATAAACCTATGCATTTCTTGCATCTCATTCCCTCCTCCTACATTACCTTGTTCCTGGTTTCTCTCCACCTGTGGATGTCTACCATGGTATCGTACTGCGGCGTTATTTCGCCGCTTCAAAACTTTCGCACCATGGTATACATTTAAACCTATAGTGTCGCGGGGTTCCGGCTCTTCTAGTAATAATCCCCCCCGACTTATATCCACACCGAGATATTCACCAATCAAAGTAATAAAAATACCACCTCCTATTATGCTATGTGGACGCATCCCCCGAACCATAGCTGATAAATAATAACCCACACAATATGGTATACTTACAGCGCTCTGTGGGTCTCGAATACACATATGGTAAAACAAATCTTGTTCATTTACCTTTTCTTTATTTTTACCCCTTTGTGTAATCGAATTAGCTAAAAACCTATGTATTACTCTTAATTCGGCTCTATCTATATCCAAATAAGAGTAGTTTCCCCCTTTGAAACGGTGATGGCTTGTCATTTGACTCCACACACCGTGTGTATCAAAATTCTCATCTATCTTTCTACCGTTTAGTATCAATCCTCTACAATCGGCAGACGCTAACTCCTCAGGCGTATATATACGTAAAGCCTGAGCCATGTCCAGTAAAGACATGTGGCGCATCGAACCGCCTAACAAAAATCTAATAAAAGAACGATCGGTTAAACTAGCTACCCGATCATTCAACTCTATACTACATAACAACTCTTCACACCATACTTTATATACAGGTCGGCGTATGGTGAATAAACATATCCAGTCATTAAAAGAAGAATTACCATACCTCTGTACAAGTAATTCCCTAATTGGCCCGGCCAATTCTACAGCTTCTAAGGGTCCCCATTCTATGACCCTCGGTACCTCAACAACCTTGGAATGAAGAGTATGCAAACCCCGTTGATATTTTGGATAATCTATCCAAAGTCTGTCAAATCTCAGGTTCGGGTGCAACTCTTCCAAATGCATATCGGAAAAGGTCATGACTGGATGAGGTACATCCTGCTTGTAGTAGTTATCTACCTCCTGTTGTTCCAAATTCTCAGCAGGAGCATGGCGGGCTTGGGATGAAGATTCACCCCTTTCATTCTGCAAAACACATCAAACACAAATTTTGTGCATCCAAATATGCATTAGTGTCAGCAAAATCATCAATTAAAATAATTACAATGACATTATCAATTTATATCAAACTTAAGCTTATTTTCACATTTTTATCAAATCTACACTTTTTCAAATAAGCATATACGAAAATTTTCGCCAAGTTCATAAGCATTCAACTCAAATAACATGTCAAAATAATCATTACTAGCAATCAAACAAGTCTCAAATGGCATTATCTTTCAAAAATCAAGTTCATGAATTTTGGACTTGAAAAAGTCCACTTTAATTCTCAAAATCATGTTTAGGCTCAAAGTTTGGATCATTTAACTACCTAGACATGTTACACTACTTAATTTAGCAACAATTCATGACAAAAATCGGCCATAACCTGTTTATATCAAAAAGCCCCAAATTGCTCAAGAACACAAACCCTAGATTATTCAAAATTTGAAGTTTAAGGCTTCTAATCATGTTAAACAACATCAATCTAGGTTATACAAGCATAATACATAAACAATTTAAGTCTAATTACACTAAAAAGCATCAAAATCAAATTGGGGAAAAAATAGCTCAAGAACACTAAAATTCGAATTAAATGGTGTTTAGGTGTAGAAATTTACCGTTTTTCTTGAGAAATTCTTAGATAGCATCCTTCTTAACATGATTTTAGCAAAAAATTTGGTGATTAACGGTTAAAAATTGGGATTTTTGGGGGTGATTTTCGGGTTTTTTCGGGTCTGTTTTCGAGCTGTATTTCGCAGTGTTTTTTGAGTGTGGGAGAGTGATCAGTTCGTGCAGCTCTTTTATTTTTTTTCTGGGTTTTGGTCCCTCCGCGACTCGCGGAGATTTAGGCTCCAAACTCCGCGAGTCGCGGAGTTTGGTATTTTTTATTTTTATTTTTTTTTTATAATCTTTAACTTATAAAACATTTAAGAAATTAATTTTAAAATTTTGTTTCCCTTGTTATTTAGGACGAGGTCATTTCGGATCGATGTCCTAGTCCGTCCCTCGACAAAATTTTAAAATTTGTCTTTTTGTAGCGATTGTTTTAAAAGCTAAGATTTTTGGGTTTTTTCAATGTTTTTGGCATACTCTAATTCAATAAGATTAAAAATATTGATAATAAAAGTTCTCGTCCCTCCCTCGGGTAAAGCAATTTCGGTTCAAAGACCTAGTCTTCAACTTACGACGAATTTTTAAAAATCATATTTTTAACTTAATGAGATAAAGTAAATTTTTGTTTTTAAATTCACACAACTTAAATATAAAATTCAAAATTAATATTAAAAATTCACACCAAACTCAAAATTTAAAATGCATAAAATTAAAAATTAATATTTTAAAAATTAAAAATTCACACCAAACTTAATTTAAAAATTCATATTATAAATTCATACCAAACTTATATTAATTTTTCAAATATTTACAATTTTAAATATATTGTTTTTACAAAGTTTACAATATTAATTTAAGATTTAAATATTAAGATTAAAAACATGGTAAAAATAAAATTAAAAATCTTTTTGTCTTTTTATCCCACTTTAATCAATCAAATATTATCAAAAATATGCGCCCCTCTTTTCGGTAAAGTAATTTCGGTTCCAAGACCTAATTTAACTCATGACGAATTTTTGAAATATTTTGGGTTGATTGATTAAAGATATTTATACCTTAAGAATAAACGTTAAATTTCGCAGTGATGTAATAAATTTTTGAATGATATCAATAATTTCGGTCGCCAAACCTAATTTTATTCAATACCAATTTTAATACTTTTTAGCGAACAAATTAGCGTTTATTATCAAAAGGTTAAAAATAAAAATAAAAATAAAAACTGTACAGACATACCTGTGAAATAGATTTCTTAGTTATATGATCTATTCCATTCATAAGATAGTCGGTTTAATTGGTTTTCCATGGCTACATAGGCGTAACCTCGAGCATTCAGTGTCTTTTCTTCTAAACATATGAACGGTCCGTCTCTGCATAAAGTAACAAATTCGGTATTTGAATAGGTTTGATTATTTGAACATTTACCTCCATGTGACCATTTTCCGCATTTGTGACATCTTTCTAGGTGTCGTGCTCTTCTTTTCGCTGCGGATTTTGATTTTCCTTTACCAAATTGTAACTTATTATCTTCGCATCTGGATTCTTTTCTAACTCCGTCCATTCTTTCTCTGATTACTGATACTATTTCACTCGGTAGTATATCATTATTTCTTTTAGTGATCAAAGCGTGTAGCATTAGACCATGGTTTAGTTCACAGGCAGTCTTCATTTCGTAAAAACCTAAAAAAATAAAAATTCAGAATGGGGGGAGAAGACTAGTTCTTTAGGGTCTGCTAGGGAAAGACCATACGTGTTCCATTTTCGAGAACTACACGAAAACAGACAATCTAACTCTTAACAGAAATACATATTATCCTTTAAAGACTTGATTCTCCCCACACTTAGTTAGCTGTGGTGTCGAAATTGTGATTAACTTCGTTGTCGACTTCCATCGGACCATGTATGTAATGTTTAACTCTGTGACCATTAACTTTAAATTCAATCCCATTTGAATTTATCAATTCTATCGTTCCGTATGGGAAAACTCTTTTGACTATGAATGGTCCAGACCATCTTGATTTCAATTTTCCAGGAAATAGCTTGAATCGTGAATTGAAAAGAAGAACTCTGTCTCCTTCTTTAAATTCTTTTGAACTTCTGATTCTTTTATCATGCCATTTCTTCGTTCTTTCTTTATAGATTAACGAATTTTCGTATGCTTCATGTCTTAATTCTTCTAATTCGTTTAGTTGACTTAATCGTAGACGTCCGGCTTCATGTAAATCAAGATTACATGTCTTCAAAGCCCAAAATGCTTTGTGTTCAATTTCTACTGGAAGATGACATGCTTTTCCATAAACAAGTCTAAAAGGTGTGGTTCCAATTGGAGTTTTGTAGGCTGTTCTAAAAGCCCAGAGTGCATCTTCCAATTTAATGGACCATTCCTTCGGATTTGATCCTACGGTTTTCTCTAGAATACGTTTTAAAGCTCGGTTGGTATTTTCAAATTGTCCACTTGTTTGTGGATGATATGCGGTGGAGATTTTATGAGTTACTCCATATCTTTTAAGAACTTTCTCAAGTTGATTATTACAAAAATGAGTACCCCGATCACTTATTAAAGCTTTCGGTGTTCCAAACCTTGCAAAAAGACGTTTTAAAAAGTTGACTACAACTCGTGCATCGTTAGTTGGGAGAGCTTGTGCTTCCGCCCATTTAGATACATAATCAATGGCTACGAGTATATATAGATTATTATGAGATTTTGGAAATGGACCCATAAAGTCAATACCCCAAATGTCAAATACTTCACATACTTGGATGACATTTTGTGGCATTTCATCACGTTGACTTATTTTTCCGGTCCTTTGACATGCATCACAGGATTTACAAAGAAGGTGTGCGTCTTTGTAAATTGTAGGCCAATAGAATCCAGCTTCATAAACTTTTCTTGCTGTTAGTTGAGGCCCATAATGCCCTCCTGTTGGTCCTGTGTGACAATGGTTTAAAATTTTACTAGCTTCATCTCCAAATACACATCGGCGTATTATTCCATCGGGACAACTTTTAAACAGATGTGGATCTTCCCAGAAATAGTGTTTTATATCACTGAAGAATTTCTTTCGTCTTTGGTACGATAATCCTTTTTCAAGGAATCCACAAACTAAGTAGTTTGCATAGTCTGCAAACCATGGAATTTCTTTATAATCTATCTTCAATAGATATTCATCAGAAAAGTTGTCTTGTATGGCCGATTCATTTAGAACTTCTAATTCGGGATTTTCAAGACGAGAAAGATGATCAGCGGCGAGATTTTCTGCTCCTCTTTTATCTCGGATTTCAATATCAAACTCTTGTAAGAGTAAGATCCAACGGATTAATCTTGGTTTAGCATCTTGTTTTGAAAATAGGTATCTAAGAGCAGAATGGTCGGTATAGACCACCGTTTTTGCTAAAACGAGATATGCTCGGAATTTGTCAAAAGCAAAGACAATAGCAAGGAGTTCTTTTTCAGTAGTTGTATAGTTCGTTTGTGCTCCTTGTAACGTCTTACTAGCATAGTATATAGGTTGAAATCGTTTTTCAATCCTTTGTCCTAAAACGGCTCCCATTGCAAAATCACTTGCATCGCACATTAGTTCAAATGGTAGATTCCAATTTGGTGTTATCATGATTGGTGCATTAGTGAGTTTTTCTTTAAGAATATTAAAAGATTTGATACATTCATCTGAAAAGATGAATGGCGCATCCTTTTCTAGGAGTTTATTCATAGGAGTGGCAATTTTAGAAAAATCTTTTATGAAACGTCGGTAAAAACCGGCATGCCCTAGAAAACTCCTAACTCCTCTAACATTGGTGGGATGTGGAAGTTTAGCAATTACATCTACTTTAGCTCTATCCACTTCAATTCCTTCTTTTGAAATTTTATGTCCAAGAACGATGCCTTCTTTAACCATGAAATGGCATTTCTCCCAATTAAGTACTAGATTTGATTTTTCGCATCTAATTAGCATTCGTTCCAGATTAACTAGACATGATTTAAATGTATCACCGAAGACTGAAAAGTCATCCATGAAAACTTCCATGCATTCTTCTATCATGTCATGAAAAATTGCCATCATACACCTTTGAAAGGTTGCAGGGGCGTTGCAAAGTCCAAATGGCATGCGTTTGTAAGCAAAAGTACCATAAGGGCACGTGAATGTGGTTTTCTCTTGATCTTCGGGTGCTATTGGAATTTGAAAATATCCGGAAAATCCATCTAGAAAACAATAGTAACTATTTCCGGCTAATCTTTCCAACATTTGATCTATGAAAGGTAAGGGAAAGTGATCTTTTCTGGTGGCGTCATTTAATTTTCTATAATCAATACATACACGCCATCCTGTTACAGTCCTAGTAGGAATAAGCTCATTTTTCTCATTTGTGATTACAGTCATGCCACCCTTCTTAGGTACGCATTGAACTGGGCTTACCCATGGACTATCAGAGATTGGATAAATTAAACCTGCATCTAGCAGTTTAATAATCTCTTTCTTAACTACATCTTGCATATTAGGATTTAGTCTTCGTTGGCGTTGCACATACGTTTTATGACCTTCTTCCATAAGGATTTTATGTGTGCAATACGAAGGACTTATTCCTTTAATATCATGAATCTTCCATGCAATGGCTGGTTTATGAGCTTTCAACACAGAAATGAGTTGTGATTTCTCATTTTCAGTAAGAGAAGACGATATTATTACAGGTAATTCAGATTCACCATGTAAATAAGCATATTCCAAATGGTTTGGAAGTGGCTTTAACTCTAATTTCGGAGGTTCTTCTATCGATGATTTATATCGATATCTGTCTTCTTCTTTTAGCATTTGAATTTCTTCTGTTGTTGGTTCATATCCATTAGCTATAAGTGTAGCTAACATTTCAGCTTCATCAATTGGTTCATTACCTTCTCCTAAAGAACATTCTCCTGTTCCTTGTAATTCTGGAAATTCTTCTAACAATTCTGCATGTGCATCTATAGTTTGAATATAATAACATGTATCATCTGCAGATTGCGGTTGTTGCATTACTCTATCAACTGAAAAGGTAACACTCTCATCCTCTATACTTAGGGTCAGTTTCTTACCGAACACGTCTATCATTGCTTTAGCCGTGTTTAAGAATGGTCTTCCTAATATGAGAGGAACTTGAGAATCTTCTTCCATGTCCAAAACAACAAAATCTACTGGAAATACTAAAGTACCAACTTTAACTAGCATGTTCTCCATTATCCCTCTAGGATATTTTATTGATCGGTCGGCTAGTTGTATACTTATTCTTGTTGGTTTCAATTCTCCAAGGTCTAGTTTAGCGTATAGTGAATACGGCATTAGATTTATACTAGCACCTAAGTCTGCCAATGCTTCTATTGAACTAAGACTACCCAGAAAACATGGAATTGTGAAACTTCCTGGATCAGATAATTTTTCTGGTATCTTATTCAACAGCACTGCTGAACAATTAGCATTCATAGTGACAGCCGAGAGTTCTTCCATTTTCTTTCTATTTGAGATTAGATCTTTCAAGAATTTAGCATATCTTGGCATTCCTGAAATCACATCAATGAAAGGAAGATTTACATTTATCTGTTTAAACATATCCAAGAATTTGGATTGCTCGGCTTCAAGTTTTTCTTTCTTCATTTTACTCGGGTAAGGAAGTGGTGGTTGGTATGGTTTAACATAAGGTTTATCCTTAACTGTGTTATCTTCATTAACCTTTTCAACTACCGGTTCTTTTTCTTTATCTTGATCAGGTTGTGGTTCTTGTGGAGTAGGAATAGTTTCATCAGAAGTTACAGGTATTTCAGGTGATTTAAGTGTTGTACCACTTCTTGTGGTAATAGCTTTAGCTGTTTCATTCCTGGGGTTAGCATTTGTATCACTAGGTAAATTTCCCGGTTTTCTTTCACCTATTAACCTTGCTAGGTTACTTACTTCTTGTTCCAGATTTTGAATAGAAGCTTGTTGATTTCTAAATGCTTGAGCATTTTGTTCATTAGTTTGTTTTTGAGATGTGAAAAACTGCGTTTGAGTTTCAACTAGCTTCGTCATCATATCTTCTAAATTCGGCTTTTTATCATCGGTTTGTTGTGGTGGTTTGTTTTGAAAATTTGGTCTTTGCTGATTGTAAGTATTATTGGATACTTGTTGATTGCTAGGACCTTGTTGGTTGTTGTATGGAATATTTCGGTTATAATTCTGGTTTTGATTGTAAATCGGTCTTGGCGGTTGATAATTATTCTGATAATTATTTCCAGGCCTTTGGTTTATGTATGAAATATTCTCTCTTTGTTCCATTGTTAATTCAATACTGAGATAATCTTTTGTCAAATGTGGTCCTCCACACTGCTCACAACTAATTCGTATAGCATGAATATCTTTAGTCATCTTTTCCATTCGTCTCTCGAAAGCATCTATCTTTGCCGAAATGGAATCTAAGTCATGACTAGAATCGGCTCTAGCTGCTTTAGATGATCTAATGATATCTTTTTCTTGGTGCCACTCATGTGAGTGGGAAGCAGTGTTATCAATAATTTTGTAAGCATCAGTTTCGGTTTTCTTCATAATAGAACCACCAGCTGCTATATCTATGTCTTTTCTTGTAGTGATGTCGCATCCTTGGTAGAATATTTGTACTATTTGGCAGGTGTCTAAACCATGTTGCGGACATCCTCTTAACAACTTTCCATATCTTGTCCACGCCTCATATAGAGTTTCATTTGGTTTCTGTGTGAACGTAACAATTTCTGCTTGAAGTCTTACGGCTTTAGATGCAGGAAAGAATTGTTTAAGAAATTTGTCAATTAAAACGTCCCATGTATCAATCGCCCCTTCAGGTAACGATTCCAACCAATCTTTGGCTTCTCCCTTTAAAGTCCAGGGAAATAACATGAGATATATCTGTTCATCCTCCACTTCTCGGATTTTAAATAGTGTGCAGATCCTATTAAAGGTACGTAGATGTTCATTTGGATCTTCCTTCGGCGCACCACTAAATTGGCATTGATTAGTCACCATGTGTAGAATTTGTCCTTTGATTTCATAATCTGGCGCATTAATGTCTGGATGAGTAATTGCGTGACCTTGGCCAGTGCGTTTAGCTCTCATTCGGTCTTCCATACTTAAAGGTTTCAGATTCTCCATAATTGAATTTGTTGAATCAGTATCACTAGATGCTTCAGATTTAATGATTCGTTCCTCAACAATCTCTGTTTGAATGATTGGTGGTTCCGGAGGAAAGTTTAGTGGTTCAGGATTTATGAACCGTTCCTGAATATTTTCCGGATTCTCAATTGTGAGGTTGGGTTCAAAAAATGGATTATCGGAAATTTGAACTGAAGTACTTGGTCGACTGGATGACGATTCTAAAGAAAAATCAACGGCGGTTATATTTGTTAAACGATGTCTTGATCTAGTTACAGGTGGTGAACGTACAAAAGGTGATGAACGTCTTGCTCGGTGCATTCACTGAATATCCTATTAGTTTTTAAAAAGGAAAGAAAAATTATAATAAGTTATCCAATCAATAGACTTTTCTGATTTTGCCCACGTTTCGAATAGCCAAAAGATGCAGCAGAGGGGCAGGATTCGTTTGGTCTCAATATAATTGAGGACTGTTTGGCTCCAATAACCCGGTCCACGTACAAATCCAACTATTACTACGAACCAGAAAATTTTGATGTCTATTAATTTAACCACTCAAAATAAATTTTCGTAATTTTAAGAAATTTAGATAAGAAGTAGAATAAAAATCTATGTCCTAAAACTAGAATAGCGAGAAATAAGAGAGAAAAAGAGTTCGTCGAAAAAGGTCGAAAAAGAAAAAAATGGTTGAAAAATAAAAGGTGACGGAAAAATAAAAGAAACTTATAAAAACTTAAAAATACTTAACTAATTTAACCTTATTACTACAACTAATTTAAAATTATAATCGCAAATTGAAATTACTAATAGGAATGATAATTGGTACATAGTAAAAGGTGTCTAAAAATATTAAAGCTTACAAGGAAAAACTAAATCCCAAATGGAAATGACTTAAAAAGAAACTAAAACTTAAAAAGGCGTCGCAAAATTCTAAAGCACCTAAATCTTAGTCTAAAGAAAAAACACTTAAGGAATTCTACGGCAAAGCCTAAAAATCTAGGAGTAAAAATAACTATAGCAAAAAGTAAGTTTAAAATTAAATATGAGCTAAAAATACAAAAATTACGCTACAACGATTAAAAAGGGACAAAATATAAAAATATACAAAAAGTTGTACAAAGTACAATTTTTATAAAAATATTATTTTTATATTATTTATTAAACTATTAATTTTACAATTTTAAAAAAAAAACTAATTAAACAAAATACATAAATTAAATAAAAAGTAAAAATAAAACTAAAACTAATAATAATAATAATAATAATTAGGTTAAATAATAATTATAATTAATAATATCCCGTAATTAATGCAGTTTTAGGGTTTCTGTTTGCGTGTCAGAGTATCTCCGCGAGTCGCGGCAATTAAAGAAGAAAACCCCGCGAGTCGCGGGGTTCAGAAATTCTGTTGACAGCTTTCAATTTTTACGCGTTTTTCTTTATTTTTTTTTATTTTATGTTTTCTGTTTTTTAAATAAATAAAAGATTTTAAAATAAAACTTATATTTTTATAAACTAAAATAGAAATAAAGAAACTTATAAAACTTTAATATTTAACAAAATCTTAAAAATGCTTATATTTTTGTTTTTCTTTTTATATTTTTTAAATAATTAAAACGTATTTTTACAAAAACGAATTTTAATAAAAGTAGATAAAAATCTTTTTTTTTATTAGCGTTGCGCTTCCGGCTTTTAAGAGAGTTCCCCGGCAGCGGCGCCAAAAATACTTGATGTCAAAGCTAAGGGGTATATAAAATAGTTATTATTTTACTAGAAAATACTATTAAATACGATACAATTTTACACAAGATATTTATTTATTTATAGAATGGATATACTTAAACCTTGCTACAACACTTATAGGCAGTGTACCTAATCGTACAGTAGTGTAGTTTTTAGTAAGTCCGGTTCGTTCCACAGGGAAATCTTTAAACAAAGCTCAACGCTATATTAGTTCACTTTTATAAAAATACAAATATATATATAAGTAATATTATTATTATAAAGGGGGGTTTTTACCGTTTAATGACCGGTTTGTCGATTTTAAAACTTTAGTCGCAGTTAAAACCTAATGTAAAATATAAAATAAATACAAGACTTAAATTAAAGCGTAAAGTAAATAACGATAATGAAATTGCGAATAATAAAAGTGCGATAAAATAAACTTGCGATAATTAAAAAGTACGATAATTAAAAGTGCGAATAAATAAAAGTGCGATTAAATATAAAATAAAGGAAATTAAATATGAAATAAAAGAATTATGCTTATTTAAACTTCCGTAATCATGATGTTTGACGTGTTGATTTTAGTTTTATGCCCATGGGTTAATTGTCCTCTGTCCTGGATTATTTAATATGTCCGTCTGGTTTTTGTCCATAACAGTCCATCAGTCATAAATATAAATTGCAAGTGTCCTTGTCAAATTATTATTATACCCGAAGATAAATATTTCAACTAATTGGGGATTCGAATTGTAACAAGGTTTTAATACTTTGTTTAATGAATACACCAGGTTATCGACTCCGTGTAAACCAAGGTTTTACTACTTTGTTAACAATTACACCAATTACCCTTGAATGTAATTTCACCCCTGTTTTAATTATTCTAGTGGCTATTAATCCATTCCCGTGTCCGGTTAAATGAACGATTATTCGTACATATAAATACCCCGCCCATCGTGTCCGATCGAGTGTATATGGTAATTTATAGGGACGCCCAATTGTAAATCTTTATATTAACATTAACAAACTTTCATTTAGTTAAACAAATATAAAGCCCATTAATAGCCCATAGTCTAATTTCCACAAGTGTCATTCTTTTGTTCAAACCCCAATTATGGTACAAAGCCCAATTACCCAATTTTAGTAATTAGCCCAACATCATGATTACTTCGTTTTAAATAAGCATAATAATAACTTAGCTACGAGACATTAATATAAAAAGGTTGAACATAACTTACAATGATTAAAAATAGCGTAGCGTTACACGGACAGAATTTCGACTTACACCCTTACAACATTCGCTAACATACCCTTATTATTAGAATTATAATTAAAATTAAAATATAAATTATATATATATATAAGTTTTACGTATGAAGAGGAAGAAAAAGATTATGAAATTTGATCAGAATTCAGTTTGCTTTATAGCCAGAGTAGAATTTTGGGGCTCCGCGACTCGCGGTAAAAACCCCTTCAAACTCCGCGAGTCGCGGAGGATGTATTTACAGCTCACACCCTTGGAGTTTCTCTGCCGACGGTTTTATTATATATAAATATAATATATATATAATTAATATAATTAATTATATATTATATTATATTTATATACATAGTTAACTTGTAATTTTTAGTCCGTTGCGTCGAGCGTTAAGAGTTGACTCTGGTCCCGGTTCCGGATTTTTGAACGTCCTTGCGTACAATTTAATATCTTGTACTTTGCGTTTTGAATCTTGTACTTTTGTAATTTCGAGACGTTTCTTATCAATAATTGGAACCTTTTTGATTGTCTTTTGTACTTTTGAGCTTTTTGGTCGTTTGCGTCTTCAATTCGTCGAATCTGTCTTTTGTCTTCACCTTTTATTATTTAAACGAATATCACTTGTAAATAGAACAATTGCAACTAAAAGCTTGTCTTTCTTGAGGAATAATACTATGAAATATATGTTCGTTTTTAGCATTATCAACTACACAAAGAATCAGAACAACACTTAGTCAATTTTTAAACACATTTCAAGCAGATTCGGTAGTCATGAAAACTTGAGATTTTGTAACCAAATAAGCTTGAGTTTTCAGATCAGAAAGATATAGAATAAACAAGTTAAGTGTTTGAAGATAAAAATCAGAAAATTTCAAGGTATCAAAAGTCAGATTCGGTATCAAGAGAAGAACAGATTCGGTATCTCCAAAATTAACATAAAGACACTTAAACATGCATATTCTATCATGTAAAATCACAACCATAATCAATTAACCAATCAATTAAAGCATAGCAACATGTTAATTGTATGAACAGACTCGGTACAGTAGATAGAACATATTCGGTAGATACAGAATCCATCAAACAATCAATTAAACATGTAATCAAGCTTGGTCAAATGATAGATCAATCAATATAACTCAGATTAGACAAGAATTCATGTTAATTAACCAAATCAATTGAGTTTAATCAAGGATTCATAGAATACGACTCAGACTCGGTAAAATCAACAGAATTTCAAAATTGAGAGTTAAAATCCAGTTATTTTGATCTTTTCTGGTTGATAGACACATAATTATCTCAGATCTATAAGTATGTTAATTAAATGAACATTTACCCAAGAATTTGAAGATACAGAGAGACGGACTCGGTAGATTAGGCAGATTCGGTATAATCAAGCAGACTCGGTAGGTAATTAACAACAGTAAATGAGTAAGTTTGACTTTGACCCTCCTTTTATAGATACCGAAGGTAAAATACCGAATGGGCTTTACAGAATGGGCCTATTATACCGAATTCAGTCCAATTTTCAAAACTTTATCAATTTAACTTCAAATCTTGACAAATTGACTTTTTCTCTCAATATTCATTTCAATCTTTTTATGAAAAATATTTCTGAGACAATTTTGAAAACTTTGAACTTACCGAATCTGTACTGTTGGATGTCAGATTCAGTATAATGCTAAAAATAGCATTTTATCCAGTAAAAAACAAATATTTTTGGATTTTATCTTTTCCAATTTTTATGAATTTTCCAAAATAAGATTTGTACTTAAAAGAACTTTGAATTTTGTGAACAAAGTACAAATCTTCAGTGATACCAATTGTTAAAACGGGTTGCATACTGAGATGTATACAAGCCTTAGTAAATTATTTTAGATATAAAACAAAGAATTTATGAATTCACTTTTGAAAAACAATATTTTTGAGTAATTTTCCCATTTTCTCCCTTTTTCTCCCCCTCAAAATGTGATATACAAGAACGTAAATCAGCATTTTGATAAATTACCCTAGAAAATGAATTAACTCCCCCTTGAGATATGATATCAATGAGTTACCTCCCCCTTACGTAACCATTGAACAATTATATCCAGGAAGTTATCATAAATCTAAAGGCTCCCCCTTAAAAGATGATATCCAAAGCATATGAAAGTAGTTGCTCCCCCTAGAAAGTATCTACTCCCCCCTTAACACAAGATCTCAAGAATAAGTCCCAACAGATCTAAGGAATATCAAGCACTATACTCTACCATGCCAATCTCTTTGATCAAGAATTTTAGCCTAAGTTCATCTAAAGGCTTAGTGAACATGTCAGCTAATTGCACTTTGGTAGGCACAAAGTATAACTCTACATCCCCTTTCTCTACATGGTCCTTAATGAAATGATAGCGAATATCTATGTGTTTAGTCTTAGAATGCTGGACCGGGTTGCTTGTAATTGCAATAGCACTTTGTGAATCACAGTAAATCGGGGTCTTAGAAATCTTAAAGCCATAGTCTAAAAGTTGAGTTTGCATCCACAAAACTTGTGAACAACAATGAGCTACAGCAATGTACTCAGACTCAGCTGTTGATAAAGACACACAGTTCTTCTTTTTGGATGACCAACCAACTAGCCTATTCCCCAACATCTGAATTGATCCAGATGTGCTTTTTCTATCAACATGGCAACCGCCATGATCCGCATCAGTGTAAGCAGTGAGATTGAAATCGAATCCATGAGGATACCAGATCCCAAGGTTAGGTGTACCTTTAAGGTACTGAAAAATCCTAACAACCGCTTTGGAATGAGATTTCTTAGAGTTTGACTGAAAACGGGCACAGACAGTTACAGCAAGTGTAATGTCGGGTCGAATTGCAGTCAGATACATTAAAGAACCAACCATGCTTCGATAAAGTGTAACATCAAAGGGTTCCCCATTAGCATCAGCATCCAGTAAAGTCCTCATTGGGGTTGTCATTAGTTTTAAAGCAGTCATTTTAAATCGTTTTAGCATATCATTGATATACTTTGTTTGACTGAGAAAAATCCCGTTTGGTAATTGTTTTACTTGTAACCCCAAAAAGAAATTTAACTAGTCAAGCATGCTCATTTCGAATTTGTTGGCCATAAGATCACCAAATTCTTTGCATAAGGCCGGGGACGTGGAACCAAAAATAATGTCATCAACGTAAATTTGAACCAAGAGAATGTGACCATGGTTTTTACGGATGAATAGCGTTATATCAATCGTTCCACGAGAGAAGCCGTTGTCCAGCAAGTACTTTGTTAAAGTCTCGTACCATGCATGCGGTGCTTGATTCAGACCGTATAAAGCTTTCTCCAAGTAGTAGACGTGATTTGGATGAATGGGATCGATAAAGCCTTCTGGTTGATCGACATAGACTTCCTCTTGAAGATGACCGTTCAGAAAAGCAGTTTTGACGTCCATTTGAAACACCGTGAACTTCATATGAGAAGCAAATGCAAGGAAAAGACGAATAGCCTCAATCCTAGCAACCGGAGCAAACGTTTCGTCATAATCAATACCCTCTTGTTGTCGATATCCCTTGGCCACAAGACGTGCCTTATTCTGAACCACAATTCCATCAGAATCCTTCTTGTTCTTAAAAATCCACTTAACCCCTATTGGTCGTTGACCAGTTGGTCTTGGAACCAATCGCCATACTTTCAACCGTTCAAATTGATTGATCTCTTTTTGCATTGTAACCACCCAGTTCGGATCTAGTAAAGCTTGAGCAATCGTTGTTGGTTCAATCTTACTAAGAAAGGCAGTGTATAGACAGATATTCCAAGTAGCCCTTCGAGTTGAGACTGGAGCAGATGCATCACCAATAATAAGATCTATTGGATGACTTTTAGTCCATCAGTTGTGTGGAAGAGGTTATACATTAGTGGTATCCATTGAAACATCAACCGTTGTTGACGTTGAGCCTTGATATGCTTGATCTGATGTAACGTTATCTAATGGATTCAATTGAGTATCTGGAGAAACAGCTGGAGTTGTATCAACTGATGAATCTTGAATTAGTTCAAGATTATCAGTAACAGGAGGTGGTAGGGAGGATGAAGAAGCAACAGGTGAATCAGTTGGTGTTGTATCTTCATCAAAAAGACTTTGTTGAGTCTCCACAGTAGTTGACTGTGACGGTGTAACCGGTACGGTTTGAACATTTGAAATCCGTTGAGGAGCATAAAGACTATCAAACAAGATATCCAGTTCCTCTGATGTAACCGTAGGAACACCCTTCGTCGAGAAAATTGAGTTTTGCGCGGAAGAAGAAGTAGCCAGGTTAGGATCGGGTTTTGAACTGAGTTGTTCAAAAGCCATTCCCGAAAATTCATCGAACTTGACATTGATGCTCTCTTTAATTATTTTTGTCCGTTTGTGATAAACCCGATAAGCAACTTTGTTCGAAGAATAACCGAGAAATATGGCTTGATCGCCATTTGGATCAAACTTTTCGAGGCTATCAAAATCGTTAAGCACATAGCATATACAACCAAAGACACGGAAATATTTGACATTCGGGCGTCTACCATATAATAACTCATATGGAGTTTTATCAAAACGTTTATTAACAATACAATGATTTTGGGTATAGCATGCAGTTGAAATAGCCTCCCCCCACATTTTTGGAGGTAGTTTGGAGTAAGCAAGCATCGTTCGAGATGCTTCGCATAACGTACGATTACGTTGTTCGACTACTCCATTCTGTTGGGGTGTCCGAGCAGCAGAGAACTGATGTTCAATGCCTTGGTCTTTCAAATAACTATCAAGCAGGTCATTCGTAAATTCCGTCCCATTATCAGTTTGAATGCTCTTAACATGTTTGTTAAAAGAGCGTTGAGTCTTTTTAATGAACTCAATGATAATGGCGGGGGTTTCTGACTTAGTTCGCAGAAGAAAAATCCATGTAAAACGAGTATAGTCATCGACAATGACAAGCACATGTTTCTTGCCACCGAGGCTTGAAATACGCATGGGTCCACATAAGTCCATATGCAATAGTTGCAAAGACGATGAAGTACTGGGGTTTTGCTTAAGCGGATGATTAGTCCGTTTCAGCTTACCCATCGCACATGATGAACACACATGATGCTTATCATAGTGAAAGGTAGGAATACCATCAACTAAGTCTTTGGAGACTAGTCGATTGATACCCTTGTAATTCAGGTGTGACATCCGATGATGCCATTACCATGAATTTTCTTTGGTAGAACGAGTGGCCAAACACATGGTTGTATGTGAAGGTGCATCATTGAGGTCAATAGTGTATAGTGAAGCACAACGTTTACCAACAAGAAGATCATTTCCTTCGGTGGATTGCACCGAGCATTGTCGACGTTCAAACAGAACTTTAAGATCTCCATCGCAGAATTGACTTACACTAAATAAACTGCACCCCAAACCTTCAACATATGAAACCCGTTTGATTGATATACCATTTTGCACAAAATCTCCGTAACCCGTTATCGCTGCAATTTCATCATTTCCAAAAGTAACCGTTCCTAGGAATTTGTCAATGAAGTTGACAAGCAAGGATTTATCGCCCGTCATGTGTCGAGAACAACCGGAATCGATATACCAAACACAGACGTCAAAACCCTGTAAATGTGAATTTCCTAGAGTTTAGGTACCCAAAGTTTCTTGGGTCCTCTACGGTTAGTACCAACAATAAACTTTGGATCAACGACAAGATAATCACGTAAAGCATCATGCAGTTTAGACAATAAATCATCATTTAAAAACACATTACATGAAGCATCATACGCAATATCAAGTTTTACATCGTTATCAGAAGTCTTAACACACAACTTATTCCAAGTAGATGTTTTGTTCACAGACGAAAATTGAAAAACATGAGATGATTTCCTAGGCCGACTAGCAGATTGCGTTGGTTTGGTTGCTACTTTCTTAGTCGTGGACTTAGGAACCCATACAGATTTGTAATTCAAGTTTGGATTATGACCTGTGACACGAGAAACACCTTTGTTAGTTAGACGTCCAAACTCTTCAGTTGACACATGAGATGATTGATTTTGCAAAATTTCCAATTTGATTTTACGTTCTTTTGCATCATACTCACTTAAATCAGGTTTAGGACTTATGTGTTGTGTGGACTTAACTGATGTTGTTAAAAGACTCGCTTTTGAAGTTTTTGTCATTGGAATCATAGGAATCTTTTCATTTGACACAGAACCATCAGGAGAATGAACCTTTTTGACAACAAATTGAGTTGTAGAAACAACTTTTGAACCACAATTGCCAAATTGAGAACGGAGAGGATTTTTAAGAATAGTAATGAATTTTACATCCTTAGATGTTGACATTCCCTTTCCCTTCTTAGTAATCCCACCAATACATTCAAGCACATTGGTTTCAACATTAGACGATTGCTTAAGTGTGTTAGCCTGTTTCAGTTGAATTATCTTTTGTTTTAAGCTTTTAATCTCAAGACATAATTCTTCCGCAAAAACTATCACTTCACCCTCCTTAAAAGCATAGGAACATTCTTTCTTAGGCAGTGAAGGCAATTTATCACACAGGGCAAGCATTTGTTCTAATGATTGGCACTTAAGTTGCAAGTCAATATTCTCCTTTTCTAGTTGAGCTACTATACGATTCAAATTCCGTACAGCAGGTAAATGCAAATAATAATCGTGCAAAGGATCAAGTTGACTTTCAAAATCTATCAAAGGTTCAATGATCGGTTCAGTATGAGGTTCTACTTTTTCATCTAAAGAATTTTGACCTAGAGATTCTGTCTCAAAGAAAACAGTTAGTTCATGTGCTAGGTCTTTACGGAAAACATTATCAGAACATGCAGGTAAAGCAGGTAGAACTGGTTTCACATCAAAAGTTGGTTCATCAAACACCTCATCTATGTTAACAATGCTAGATCTAGGTTTGTTAAACACGTCATTCTCAAGCATTAAAATGTATTTCTCTAGCATGAGTGTAGGAATGTAAACCAATCTACGTGTCGGCACATAATTAGCACATTGCACATTCTTTTCATTTTCAACAAGTTCCTTCAAGAAAGCAGGATTTGATTTACCTATTTTTGCATTAATTTTCTCATACATTAAGCTAATTTGATGGTATTTTTTAGATTTGCGATTAACAATAATATCATCAAAATCAGCATCAGAAGAATGCACAAAATGCGGTGGTAAACCAGCTTGAAAGTAATCAGAATGATATAATCCTGGAATCTTTTTGGAAGCTCCATCTAAGATCTTAGGATCTTCAAAACCCAACCCCCACTTTTCACCATGAATCGTTTTTGGTCTATTCATGAAAATCGTTTGCTTTGAAAGTTCCATATCCATGATAGCTTTGGATTGCTCTGTTCGATAGAGTTTTTCCTCATATCGAGCAAGTTGAGCTTTCATTAGAACAGACTCTTTTGACAATGAAGAGATTTCAGTGTCTTTTTCAATTATTGCGTTTTCCAAATGAATAATTTTCTTGTTTAGCTTTGAAAGTGTGGGTTTATGTTGGTTTTTTAAATCAGAAAGATCTTTTTCTAAGAATTGAACTTTTTCTGCAAGTCGTTCAGATTTTAAACGATAATCAGTTCGTTCGACTTTAATCGGATGAATTGTCTTTTTAAGATTTTCCAACTCAGATTCCGAGGAGCTGAGTTGGACGGTCAACTTTTGCAATTCCGATTGTAATTTGGATGAAGATGGTTTGGTCTCAGAAAGTTTGATTTTGTCTTTTAAAACCTTGTTTTCAGATTTTAAGCCTTTGACTTCTTTTGACATTGAGACCAGATTCTTCATCAAGTCATTTTGCATTTTTATAAAATCAGGTGAGATTTCAGTTGATTGTACCTCATCATCATCAGATGTTGAGTCAGAATTCTCCAATGCTTCCTTAGCTTTGATGAGCTTGGTCACCTTGCAAACATTTGCATGTTCCACCTCTGAGTCTGAATCATCAGTCCAGTTAAACCAAGTATCATCAACCGGTTTCAGCTCTCCCCCAGTTTCCACAATCTTAGCCATCAACATTTTCTTCTTGTAGTAAGCTGCGTCCTTCTTCTTAGGCATTTTGCACTCACGAGAGTAATGACCAGCTTTGCCACAATTGAAACAGATTGAATCTTCATTCTTGGAATCATCAGTACGTTGTTGTTTGGATTGATCAGCTTTCTTGTAGTACGAGGAAGATGATGAGTGTTTGCGTTGATTGCTTGATTTGCCTTTAAACTTGTGTTTGTTCAAGGCGTTTGTGAACATGGCTGCCATCTTGACTAATTCAAGGTGTGAATCATCAACATCAGAAAGATTCAACTCTTCAGAATCAGTTGATTCTTCAACAAGCACTTTCTTGGACAAGCTTTTGGAAAATGATTTGCTCTTCTTTTTGGCAATTAGAGCAAGAGGATCACTTGGAGATGACTCTTTCCTTCCTTTTTGAAGTTTAGACACCTCAGGTTGGTAATGCATAAGAACTCCAACAAGCTCATGAATAGTTAACTTTTCAATCTCTTTGGTAGATCGAACAATGGTTCCATAAGGAAGCCAATCAGCATTGAGCTTTTTGAGGAATTTCATGTTGACTTCAGCATGTACTTTTACAATCTTACACCTTTTCAACTCATTGAGAACACCATTGAAATGACGGTAGGTATCCTTGAGTAGCTCTTCTGGTTCCTGCTTGAAATCTTCATACAATCCCAGAGCCTTATTCAATTTAGTAACGTCTGACATGTCATAACCTTCTTGTTGTCGTTTGATCTCATCCCATATATCTTTTGCAGTAGTGTTGCTATCAACATTTTCAAATAGCTCATATGGGATAGCTTGCATGACAATATTCTTAGCCTCTATGTTACCCTGAGCTCTTTCACGTTTATCACCAGAAAGTTCATTGACTGGAATTGGCATACCAGTATCCGGATGAAAATCAACAACTGGACCATCTCTCAGAGAAGCCCAAATATGTTTAGCTTTATCACCCTTATAGTCTATGTACTGAGTAATACGATGAAGCCACTGAGTGTACTTGCCATCAAACAACACTGGAGGTCGGGAATCTGATCCAATGATAAGAGTATCTTGAGTAGACATCTTAAATTAAGGTAGATTCGGTATAGATTCGGTATTAAACACAATCTATGATCAGGGTTCGGTATAAAATCTAACAAGAATGTCAGATTCGGTAAAAATTCGGTACAGTAGTAGATTCGGTAAGTGGTTCGGTACTGTAGCATATTCGGTAACAATTCGGAATACCAGATTCTGTATCAGAAACTGATAAGAATCACAAGTAACACACCCAAATTCGGTATGGATTCGGTAACCACACAACTTGAAGCCTCAGAATACTTAAAACTAATGGATTAAGTGATACAGAAAATCAAATTCTGTATCTGACTCGGTAGTCAGATTCTGTATGAATTTGAAGTTCAAACTCAATTCAATCCCTTTGAATTAGATTCTGTAACCTTGCTGCACAAGGAAACAAGTTAGTATCACACAAAATATCAAAGATACCGAATGTATAGAATACCGAATGTCAACTGTAGCAGTTGATAATACCGAGTCTAAGTCTAAAACTTAGAACTATAATAGAATCCTTTCTCAAACCACACCAATTAGCTGCGTATGATCAAACCGAATGTGATAGAATCACAAACATACCACAATCTGCAACACTTAAGATGAATTTCCAGTAATGAAGCAGATTTGGTATGACAGTTACGATACCGAATATTGATCAAATCTTCAAAACTTGAAGAATTGAAGAAATTGAACCGACAGAAATGTGATTTAACACCTCATGAACACAACTGAATCTTTAAATCTTCACAAAACACCAGAATCAAGCTTGAATTAAGCAATACCAAGAGTTTTAGCCACAAACTCTAAAAATCAACTTGATTCTCCATAATTGAAGTTAAAAAGCTGTAATGATGATCGAAACTCTTTCTAATAGACCTAATACACCTTTGCTGAACTTATCACAAGAATCTGAACGTCAGATTATCAAATTCGATAATACCGAATCTGATTCAATATACCGAGAGTGTTCAGATTCTGTAAACTACAATCTCTGGATCGATATAGTGATGTAGAATCACTTCCTGGTAGCTCTGATACCAAATGATAGGTCAGATCATGTTGAGATTGAGAGAAATGATAAGATAGAATGAGATTCGGTATGTAAGAAGGAGACTCAATACTAGAGAGAATCGGTACAAATTAAATTCCACAGCTTCTAGAACTCGGTTACAATACAATGGCTATCTAATTAGGACTACATAGGTTCCTTATATAGCCCTCTTCTAAGGAACCTTCATTTAAGCTTAATTCACATTAACACTATACAACTTCGGGGTCCTAACAATGTTTATTCTCAGGTGATTATTAAGAGCTTCCGCTATTGCATGCTAAAATATGGACAAGATTTGGTGTCAGCATGTTTGTATAATATTGTTTAAAACTGCATTCGAGATTTACTTTGTTGTAACATATTAATATTGTAAACCAATATGTATTGGTAGTGTGTAAGTGTGATATTTTTAGATTATCATTTCTGGATAATCTAGGTGGTGTCCTTTTAACCTTGTCGATAAAGATAAATATTATGGTTTGTTTTAAAAACGAATGCAGTCTTTGAAAAACGTCTCATATAGAGGTTAAAACCTCGCAACGAAATCAATTAATTTGGAACATTTATAATAAATATGAATGAGACATTTCATTTAGCACCTTTATGTTTTCAAAATGGGATTGGATAACTCTGAAGGTGAAGGTGATTTCGGTAACATATCCCTAAAACACTCTACCGTTCACCACTACCCTCATCACCACCACCTCCATCATCACATCACCCCCAATTTCGAATATGTGCAACAAACACCACACACATATCGTGATGTGTGGTGTGTGGTGCTTTGTGTGTAGTGCGTGGTGCTCAAAACATGAAACCGTCTACTTTACAAACATAAAATATATGTTTCACGAGCTTAAAACAGCTCTTCAATTGAACCTTGAATTTTTGGGATAACTAATCGTCTATTCTATTTTTCAGGGTAATTGATCTTGATGACGTTATCTTTAAGTTCTTGATGATCCACCATTTATTTCAAGATCTTATCAACCTCGTTCATTGCATACTCTTAATGGTTCCAATTTCACCAAATGGTAAGTGTACACTGCAAGAGTAAAGTACTTCATACTTAAATATAGTTAAACTTATAAGATTACAAATACACTGTTGGTGGTATGATGGTAATAAGTACGTCATAGCGGTGGAATCTTTTGACACTATAATGGATTCCTATGGGTGTATTCTATTATACAACATCCATCAAGTACAACATGTGACTCTTAACTATATGGTAGTTGGATAACATCTATCTAAGTCGATATTTATAGAACTCTCCTCCAATCGCTTTAATACGTAGGGCCTGTAGTAGTGGGTAGCTACTTAGATAACAAACATTGAACTGGTGTGCTTCATTATCAGTACACGAAAGAATTATAAAGATAGGTCTTCCCGCAATCCCAATCATATTTATCAGAGTACTCTCATTCATATACTATAACAGAAGCATCCCATGTTGGTAGGAAATAGTTTCACAAAATCTGTGTTTTTAAACAACCCATGTCGTTGAATAACCATGTCGTTATTCAACGACATGGTTTTTTAATAAATACAAATTTTGTGAGGGCGCTTCTGACCAACATTGAGTGTTTCTGTTATAATGACGGAGAGTATTGCAGATTATGATTGAGATTGTGGAAAGACGTATCTCTATCATTATTATGTGAATGCCAACAGAGCACACCAGTTAAAGGTTTGTTATTAAAGCAGTTATCCACTTCTGCATGCCCTCGTATTACAGCAACTGGGGAAGATTTCTATAATGGACTTAGATAGATGTTATCACACTCTCCGCTGGTTATGAGTCACATGGTGACGTAACGGCTATTGTATCCCATAACAGACATCCATAAAAATTTATTCGAGTGTCAAAAGATTCCACAGTTGCGATGTACTTATTACCATCATATCCACCAACAATGTATCTGTAAGTTTTTAAGTTTAAGTTTAGGTATGCTGTACTTGACTCAATTCAGTGTGTACTTACAACAACAACAACAACCCAATACCACATAAGTGGTGTATGGGGGAGGTGAGATGTAGACAATCATTCCCCTATTCGAGAATAAGGAAAAGTCATTTCTCCATCCATAGTGAAAAACACTCTCAAAAGTAGAGAAATTCATCCCTCTCTCTATTCGACGGATAGAGAGATTGCTTCCGAGTGGACCTCCGGCCAATAAGTAGGAAAAAAATTTAAAACAATAAAATTAAATTAAAAAAAATTGAGACGCCATGAAAATGGTAAAATCAAATTTCCATGAGTTTTAAATCCTGCCTGAAATTTAATTTAGGCTCTAAGAGTCAGTCAAGTCGCCAATAAATCGACGTTTGCTGTCGACTTAATAACTAGAGCCGTCCAGTGTGTACTTACCATTTGATAAAAGTGGAACTCACTATAGAGGACAAATATAATAGATAAGTAGAGTAATGATCGATTACGAGTTGTTTATTGTTAAGAATAAAGCACGTGAGCCCTAACAAGACTTGATAACCCTAGGTTATCAAACCTACTTACAATAAATGAAAATAATTGATGTATATGAAGAAGCTAGCAAAAATGATAAAGACAAGAGAATTTAACGAGGTTATATGTAATCATGAACGATTACTTTAATCCTCAGCCACCAAAGAGAGTTATTTTATTGATAATTTTTGTGGATACATGTATGGGTTACAATAAGATGCTTAAATAGGCAAAACTCAACAAGGAAATAGCTTTGGCAACAAGTAAACGCGTTTTTGGAAACTTCCTCGTCAGACTGTAGCCGCGTCGCGTCAGGGAGAGCCGCGCCGCGCCTCCAAGGCTTCCAAAACAGAATTTTTTCTTTCTTCATTTCGCAAGTCTGTAACACCCCGTTTTTCTAAACATGATGCTCGGGGCATCATACGGAGTCCAAGGTAGGTGTTTAAATCTTTAGGACGCGTTTAAATTGACCACATTTGACTTATGGTGTTTTTAAAGTGGAAAAGGGTACCATCAGGTCATCTGTCGCGTTTGAAGGAGGTTCATCACGTTCTGGTGGGTCGCGAACTGCGACATTTGTTGTCGAAACACGACGTCTTAAGAATCCCCTCACCTGATCAACATATCGCGTTCAAGTTGGGCATGTCGCGTTTGGAGGTATTTGTTTCTTGGAGGGTTTATGGAAACTTGTTATTTTGATACTTGGCGGGTTTTAGGTTGGTTGATGATTTAACCATGTTTAAAGCTTGTAAGTGGTGTATAATCACTAGTGTTAGTGATTATAGAAGTGTTGGAACCCATTTGGGTGTATTTGGGTTGACTAATTTTGAAATGAGTTAAAATTAGGGTTTAGGTGTCAAAATGGGCAAGATTGGTGTTTAACACTTATGATTGGGTTTGATTGGTGTATTAGGACCATTCTCACTTGTGTTAGTGATTATTGGTTATTTGAGCGCAGTTTGTGCTTGGAAGTGCAATTGGGTCGAAATTGCACTAAGTGTCAATTTGGGTTGAATTGTAAATCCACCCTAATGGCGCTGTTTGTTATGTGATTAATGGGATAGGTACATTTTATTGGCGATCGCGGATTATTTCGGTTGCATTCATCAAGGCGATAAGGTGAGTGTAAATATATTATATGCGTATGTATACATAGGATTGGTGCGGGTTGGTAGGGTGATCCTTGCTCGGATTCACTCTACATGTGATGGGAAAATGGATTCTTGGAGTTTGAGTCCATGTTGTACGCTTGTGCGTTTTGGTTTACCACCCTTAGGGTAGTGAATCTTTGGAGTATACGGATTCACGTTGGCATGTCGGGCCAACCCCGTAGTTGTTGATGTTGTGGAGGAGATAAATCTCGGGTAGTGCGGATTCATTATGACTCGGGTAGTTCGGTCATCTTGGTGATGAGGTGGTGAATCTCGGGTAGTGCGAATTCACTAGGGCACGGGTAGTTCGGCCAACCTCGATTGTTGAAGCGGTGAAGGAAGTGAATCTCGGGTAGTGTGAATTCACTAAGGTTCGGGTAGTTCATCCAACCTTCATATATATGAGGTTAAGGGGTTAACCTTGGTATCTTGGTTATCTATTGTATATGCATATATATATTTATTATATGTTGTAGCTAATCTTTCGGATTTAGCTCGGTGGTACGTTAGGTATAGCTTGCTAGTTATACTTGGATTGTGGTATGTGTGTACTTTATGTGTTCGGTTGTACGTATTCATTTTATTCATATGTATGTATATAGTATATTTATACTCACTAAGCTTTCATAGCTTACCCTCTCGTTGTTTACATTTTTATAGGTTCGCGAGGTGACGGCTTGGGTAAGCATGAGGACTAGTGCTTGCGGGCTGCTTTAGAAGATTGTGCTCTAGACTTTTGATTAGTATTGGGTAGCGTTCCCAATCACCATGCTTGGTCTTTTATTGGAAAACTTATTAGTATCTTTTGGTTATGTCAAACGGGTCTCGGGTTGTATGCCCGTTTGTGATTCAACTTATGTAATAAATGTTTTAAAGTTTATTAAACTTACTATTGTATTAAAGATGTTTTTGGAAACATAATTGGGACCTAAATGATAACGATATTAATGTATTATATAAAAAACATATATGGGCCGGTTTAAATACGGATTGGGTTGTTTCAAGTGGTATCGGAGCATGGTCTAAGGGATTTAGGCGACTTGAGATAGGTGCCTAGACTTAGACTTTTGTGTGTGCTTATTTGTTGCAGGACTTGTAGGTGAACGGGTCGGACGGGGACTTGGTTAGTGCCTTCACATGTAGGTGAACTAACTAGGATTGTGGCTTGTGTTGTGATGTAATTCTTACGTGTGTTTATATCGCGTATAATTTTTGTTTGTATTGGTTTATATCATTGAGCTAGATAGTCGTTGTACTAATGAGTTGAGACGGCATGTGCACGTAATAATGACTAGCTACCATTGTTACAAGTACAAATCGTGTCTAACAAGTGATGTACGTCGAATATTGAGCAAGATGGGGCGGTGTTGTGTGTGTGGTTTTATACGTTCATGATCTAATCGCTTTGCATTCTTTAGAATGACGACGAGAAACGGGATCGAGGCGAGCGATGATGAGTTTAACACTAGAGTTGTGGCCGCCGTGGCGGAGCAAATGGGTGCGTTATGAGAAGAAATGGATAGGAAGTATTCCGAATTTCGAAGTAGTAGTGAAATGGAGCATTGTCTTAAGAGCTTCATAAGGACTAAACCCCCGATGTATGACGGGAAACCGGATCCTTTGATAAGCACAACATGGATCTCGGATGTCGAAGGGTGTTTTTGCACTATTGAATGTCCTCTCGAGAAGAGGACAAGACTCGCTACTAGCTTGTTGCAGGGTAGGGCGAAGGATTGGTTGGATGGTAAAATTGATATTGTTGGTGGTGAATCGTTTATGGGGTTATCGTGGGACAATTTTAAGAAGGAATTCTTGAAGAGTTTCGGACGCAAGCCGATTTGTCGAATTTGCATGATGAGTTGCGAAATTTGCGACAAGGATCTATGGACTTGAATACTCTCAAGACGACATTTATGGCGAAGGCTCGTTTTTGCCCGGAGTATATTGGGAATGATCAATCGTTGATGGGGTATTTCAATCGAACTTTGAATGATGACTTGTAAACAAAATTAGCTGGGGGCAAGTGAAGTCATTTGCGGAGTTATTCGCGGTGGTTAGAGGTTTCGAATCGCATTCACGATCGATGGTTAGTGAACCTTCAAGTAAGAGAAGGGTTGATTCGTATGGTGCTCCAAGTAAGAAAACTAAGGGTGAAAGTGCGAGTACGGGTAATGTGGGGAAAGGCACGATGGATTCTCGTGCACCTAGATGTTTCAACTGTGGTGTTAGGGGCCACAAGTTATGGGAGTGCACAATACTGAGAAGTGATGACGGGATGTGCTACTATTGTCATAAAGAGGGACATCGCAAGCTGGATTGTCCCGGGTTGGCGGCGGTGAATACCGCGAGGAGACATTAAGGTACTTTTCGTTTTAATGAATATGTCCTTAATTATTTATTGTGTACCGATGATTTCGAGTTTGTTAAATGCCTTGTGTTGTGCATCTTATTGTTATGGGTGACATTCCTAATGGAATTACCCTACGGTGGCGGTTGGATTGACGGGTGAAGGGCGTAAGACTTAGTGCAACCAAGCATTCCTTAGTGTTTGGGAATTGTTTCTACCAAGCCATGGGTATGGACTTTGGTGTTCGGTTGTTAAGCGCGCGTTCGCTTTTGTGTTGAGGTTGGTGAACCATGAGGTTCATCGGGTGGATGGAACCCGAGAGATCAAGTGTTTGATCTCGATGTATGTTGGTGAAGGAGTCTACATGATGCGACGTTAGGTGCCTCTTTCATACCTACTAGAGTGGTATTCGACTCTGATGGTGTTGCGGTTACAATGAACTTAGGGTACCGGTGAGAAACCCTTAGGTGCTTGAGTGATGGTGTGAAAGTTACAAGTGATAGAAACTCGGTGATTACTAGAGTGATTGATATGGCATATTTTTTACATGTTTTCCTTAGCGATATCGGGCACATTTTGGTCCTTTTGGATACGATTTGGTGTTATTTCGATAAGTGTTGTGAAAGTTCGAGTTCTAAGACCAAGGAGATGAAATTTGAAGTTATTTGATGGTTTTAGTGATTTTCTATGTAAACGAGTGAAAGTGATTGGTCCGATTCGAGTTTGGGTGGTTTTACTGAGTTTTACAGTCCGGAATCAGCAAAAAGGGCCTGGAGCGCAGCTCAGAAACATGGAGCGCCGCTCCAGTAGGCAGCAAATTCAGTTCGAGAGTTTTCAGAAAACCAGAAATCAATTTTCAGTGATATGGAGCGCCGCTCCATATATGGAGCGCCGCTCCACCTTCTGTCGGTTTCAGAAATTTACTATTTAAAGGCCGAATTTTTACCCTAATTATTCATTATTGCATCCAGACGAATTCCAGCAGCTTTTTGACGAAAAGGGTGATTTTTGGGGAATCCCAAGATCATTCTAACACATCAATCATTCCGGAAACGCGTCTCGATCCGTTCATCATTCAAGAACACAATTTTCATAAGGTTTAATTCTTATCATCATAATGAATACTCTTAATTATTTATTTGTGATTTTGGCTTTAGCTATGATTGTTGGCTAAGCACTTTAATGTTTGTCTAGATTGAATATTCGTATGTGTTTGGATGATACTTTAATGTTTAATTTGATTATTGCATGATAATTATGAGTTTTGATTAAGAACTATTCTTGTGGGTGTTGATTATTGTTACTAGGTTGATTAGTGTAGTTGTTTGAACAAAGGGAACCCTGTTTCAATTTAGTGCATTAGTTTTCAATTACTTTGTCTTAACCAATTGGGTGCTTACTGGACCAAGGGGGTAAACCGGGTAACATAGATAGAACAAAATAGGGGTAAATTGTGTGGAGCGAACGCGTAACTAATTGAATCTTAATCTTATAATTAGTTAATTACTAAGTCACAAACGAAAGAGGTCTTTGGTGAAAGGGAACCCTAAGCCAATAAATCCTAGTTTGACGTGTTTGCTAAAAGAGAACTCTGGGTAAACTGACTCTGTAATTTCATGTATTGATAAATTGAATTAGTGCTTAATAACAAATCATCCGACACTACAAATAGGAGATCTAGGCGAACATTCTTTTATCTATTGAATTCAAATATCTTTACTTTTCGTTGAGTCTGCATTTACTTTCTATAAACTTAAAAACACAAAAAAAATATTGTCTTTTACTTTTAATCTATCCTTGATTTGGCTAATCGTTAAATAGCCACAAAACAAATTATCTCGTACTTTCGATTTTCATAGACTAATTTAGTTTATTTTTATTAGTTGCAATCTTAGTTCTCACGTTAAACTATCCTTAGAACGATACTTGGAATTACCAATTTTATACTATTGCACGATCGGGTACACTGCCCGTTAGTGTGTAGTAATCTTTAAACCGGCATTTTTCCAGAGATAAATTATATACTAGATTTTACACATCAAGTTTTTGGCGCCGCTGCTGAAATGTCCCGTTCTTATTGATTAAAAACGTTCCATATTAATTGATTTCGTTGCGAGGTTTTGACCTCTATATGAGACGTTTTTCAAAGACTGCATTCATTTTTAAAACAAACCATAACCTTTATTTCATAAATAAAGGTTTAAAAAGCTTTACGTAGATTATCAAATAATGATAATCTAAAATATCCTGTTTACACACGACCATTACATAATGGTTTACAATACAAATATGTTACATCGAAATCAGTTTCTTGAATGCAGTTTTTACACAATATCATACAAACATGGACTCCAAATCTTGTCCTTATTTTAGTATGCAACAGCGGAAGCTCTTAGTATTCACCTGAGAATAAACATGCTTTAAACGTCAACAAAAATGTTGGTGAATTATAGGTTTAACCTATATATATCAAATCGTAACAATCGACCACAAGATTTCATATTTCAATACAAATCCCATACATAGAGATAAAAATCATTCATATGGTAAACACCTGGTAACCGACATTAACAAGATGCATATTTAATAATATCCCCATCATTCCGGGACACCCTTCGGGTATGATATAAATTTCGAAGTACTAAAGCATCCGGTACTTTGGATGGGGTTTGTTAGGCCCAATAGATCTATCTTTAGGATTCGCGTCAATTAGGGTGTCTGTTCCCAAATTCTTAGATTACCAGACTTAATAAAAAGGGGCATATTCGATTTCGATAATTCAACCATAGAATGTAGTTTCACGTACTTGTGTCTATTTTGTAAATCATTTATAAAACCTGCATGTATTCTCATCCCAAAAATATTAGATTTTAAAAGTGGGACTATAACTCACTTTCACAGATTTTTACTTCGTCAGGAAGTAAGACTTGGCCACTGGTTGATTCACAAACCTATAACAATATATACATATATATCAAAGTATGTTCAAAATATATTTACAACACTTTTAATATATTTTGATGTTTTAAGTTTATTAAGTCAGCTGTCCTCGTTAGTAACCTACAACTAGTTGTCCACAGTTAGATGTACAGAAATAAATCGATAAATATTATCTTGAATCAATCCACGACCCAGTGTATACGTATCTCAGTATTGATCACAACTCAAACTATATATATTTTGGAATCAACCTCAACCCTGTATAGCTAACTCCAACATTCACATATAGAGTGTCTATGGTTGTTCCGAAATATATATAGATGTGTCGACATGATAGGTTGAAACATTGTATACGTGTCTATGGTATCTCAAGATTACATAATATACAATACAAGTTGATTAAGTTATGGTTGGAATAGATTTGTTACCAATTTTCACGTAGCTAAAATGAGAAAAATTATCCAATCTTGTTTTACCCATAACTTCTTCATTTTAAATCCGTTTTGAGTGAATAAAATTGCTATGGTTTCATATTGAACTCTATTTTATGAATCTAAACAGAAAATTATAGGTTTATAGTCGGAAAAATAAGTTACAAGTCGTTTTTGTAAAGGTAGTCATTTCAGTCGAAAGAACGACGTCTAGATGACCATTTTAGAAAACATACTTCCACTTTGAGTTTAACCATAATTTTTGGATATAGTTTCATGTTCATAATAAAAATCATTTTCTCAGAATAACAACTTTTAAATCAAAGTTTATCATAGTTTTTAATTAACTAACCCAAAACAGCCCGAGGTGTTACTACGACGGCGTAAATTCGGTTTTACGGTGTTTTTCGTATTTCCAGGTTTTAAATCATTAAGTTAGCATATCATATAGATATAGAACATGTTTTTAGTTGATTTTAAAAGTCAAGTTAGAAGGATTAACTTTTGTTTGCGAACAAGTTTAGAATTAACTAAACTATGTTCTAGTGATTACAAGTTTAAACCTTCGAATAAGATAGCTTTATATGTATGAATCGAATGATGTTATGAACATCATTACTACCTTAAGTTCCTTGGATAAACCTACTGGAAAAGAGAAAAATGGATCTAGCTTCAACGGATCCTTGGATGGCTTGAAGTTCTTGAAGCAGAATCATGACACGAAAACAAGTTCAAGTAAGATCATCACTTGAAATAAGATTGTTATAGTTATAGAAATTGAACCAAAGTTTGAATATGATTATTAACTTGTATTAGAATGATAACCTACTGTAAGAAACAAAGATTTCTTGAGGTTGGATGATCACCTTACTAGATTGGAAGTGAGCTAGCAAACTTGAAAGTATTCTTGATTTTATGTAACTAGAACTTGTAGAATATATGAAGAACACTTAGAACTTGAAGATAGAACTTGAGAGAGATCAATTAGATGAAGAAAATTGAAGAATGAAAGTGTTTGTAGGTGTTTTTGGTCATTGGTGTATGGATTAGATATAAAGGATATGTAATTTTGTTTTCATGTAAATAAGTCATGAATGATTACTCATATTTTTGTAATTTTATGAGATATTTCATGCTAGTTGCCAAATGATGGTTCCCACATGTGTTAGGTGACTCACATGGGCTGCTAAGAGCTGATCATTGGAGTGTATATACCAATAGTACATACATCTAAAAGCTATGTATTGTACGAGTACGAATACGGGTGCATACGAGTAGAATTGTTGATGAAACTAAACGAGGATGTAATTGTAAGCATTTTTTTTAAGTAGAAGTATTTTGATAAGTGTATTGAAGTCTTTCAAAAGTGTATAAATACATATTAAAACACTACATGTATATACATTTTAACTGAGTCGTTAAGTCATCGTTAGTCGTTACATGTAAGTGTTGTTTTGAAACCTTTAGGTTAACGATCTTGTTAAATGTTGTTAACCCAATGTTTATAATATCAAATGAGATTTTAAATTATTATATTATCATGATATTATCATGTATGAATATCTCTTAATATGATATATTGTAACGACCCAGAAATTTCCGACCAAATTTAAACCTTATCTTCTATATGTCTCCGACACGATAAGCAAAAACCCTAATGTTGAGTCTAGAAAGTTTAAAATCTATAATCAGTTACCCTTTAAACATGCCTGACGATTCACGAACAATGGTGTGTAAATATATATATATATATATATATATATATATATATATATATATATATATATATATATATATATATATATATATATATATATATATATATATGTGTAAAAAAAAATAATAAAAATAAATAAATAAATATATAAATTGAAAATACAAAGTTTAATACTAGTTATTATAGGATATATGATTATTGTTACATTCACATTGATATTTGTATTAGTATTTTGGTATCAATTATTTATTACTATGAACATTATTATTTATGATTAATATTATCAGTATTCTTATTATTATTTATTTGTTATTATTAATAAATTATTATTAATGTTATTAGTACTATTAAATTATTCAATTAATAATTATTAAACTTATTTTTTTATTTATTTATATTATAAATATTATTATATCAATATTTTCTAGTACACTTTATTAATCGATATTATTATTATTAGTATTAAATTGATAAAATTATTATTAATATTATTATCATTATATTTATATAGGTAGTGGTATTCTTAATATATTTTTTTTGATTTATTAAAAGATACATGTTATTATGTAATAATACAAAATCTAGTATGATATATACATATATACATACAGATATATAACAGATATATAATATATAAATAAATACGGTATATGAATACAGATAATATACGTATTCTGTTGAAGATCATTTTCAAACTATTGCTAATTTTGTTTTCTGTCATCTACTTTGTGGAACAACAAAATCAATCGTACAATTGAGATAGAATGTAATCTGTTTTTATTCTATTATCTGTATTCTGAAAGGAATCCTTCAGTAGAGCCAACTTAGCTATAAAACAATTGATAATCGAGACCACAGGGTAGTAATGACATCTTTCTCCCTACATAAACACCTACTTAGCAACCCTCGAATAAGAACTACTGCTGCCCTCCTATCTCTAATCACCACTACCATTATGAACAACCAACTATCTCCTGCAACCCGTTTCACCATTACCTCGCAGACATATACATATATACAAGAGTATTATCTAGTCACTTGCAGTCTTATTCGAACTCACCATAATCTACCACGATCCACCACCATCGTCAACTCCCTTTTCGAACCAACAAAACAAGAATCATCATCATCATCACTGTTACGCTGCAGCTAATTGTTGTTTCTACTGTTTTAGTCGAAATATAATGACTAACCCTCTTTTCTCTCTCCCTCTAACTCTTCGTAAACCTTCAAACCTACAACCCACCATCGTGAACCATCTCAACCGCCACCTCTTACCTTGAACCACCACTCTATCATTTAACCATCACCACCAAGAAAATTATCTCATAACCATCATCATCACCTCAACCATCTAAAACCAATTCATCTTCTTGAACCATTACACCTTTCTCTCTTCTATCTCTCTCTATCTCTCTCATACTTCTGAGTGAATTCAACGTAAACCCTAACCAAGAACCGTCGCAATTACTGTAAACAATAATCAAACACCATTGATCGCCGCTTTCTTTTTCTTCTGTTGTTTTTGTTTACCAATCGCTACTGGAGAATTCATGGGAACAAGCTTGTACTACGGCATTTAAATTCTTTATTTTTGACAGCCGACACTTACATATAATAAGGAGAATAATAAACAGCAAGATAATTAAAGAATATTTTATAGCAAGTGCTGTTTAGCTGTAAAGGTTTAAAAAGAAAAAAAAAAGAGAAACACAGATAATATGCACCAAACCCTTTTAGGGTTGTCGACCTCTTATCTGTTTATATCGGGACATAAAACAAGAATTAAATCATGGACTTGAAGTTAATTGTTGGATCGTGTTCTATTTTGTGAGGATGGGCCGAAATCCAGATGTTAAACAGGCCGAGTTCTTGATTGGGCCGTGGTTGATAAATTACTATTGGGCCGAGTTAATTTGGGTTATGGAATGGGTAGGACGATGGTACGGGTTATAATTAATCTGGATGAATTTAAATCAGAAAAATATACATGGTTTGATGGTCAAAGGTGTTGGGATATGAGCAGGAGGTCTAGAGTTCGAGTCTTGTCACGTACAATTATTTGTTTTAACCATTTGAGGTTCGTGAATCCGAGGCCAACCCTATACTTGTTCGATGTCGTTATATGTATTTTTACTACAAAATACAGTATGGTGAGTATATAGATCCCTTTTAAACTTTAAATATGTTGGGCTGAGAATACATGCGCTGTTTTTATAAATGATTTACGTTATGGACACAAGTGATTAAAAATGATATTCTGCGGATTGATGTGCTAGGTAATTTAGTTATATGTTATAATAGCATGTAAGCGCGAATCCTAAAGATAGATCTATCGGGTTTAACACCCCCATCCAGTAGGCTGCACTAGACATAAGAACTAGTGGGCGGATGTTTAGTACTTCGAGGATTATTTATACACTTGCGAGTGTACATATCCATCTTTGCGAAGATGACTTATTATATTATTGTTAAGGTTGGTTACTGAGGCCTCAACATAAGCAGAATGATTTTATACACTTGCGAGTGTATTATATCTTTTATACATGAAATCTTGTGGTCCATAGTTATAACGCTGCTAGCATCAAACCTATATATCTCACCAACTTTATGTTGACTTTTAAAGCATGTTATTCTCAGGTACGAATTAAGTCTTCCGCTGTGCATTTGCTCATGTTAAGGACCCTACTTGGAGTCGATCATCGCAATGGGACCAACTGTTGAAGACTTCGTCCGTGAGGATAAGGTCGAGGCCCTCACAGGTGGTATCAGAACGGTGGTCTTAGCGAACCAGGTCTTGCATTAGTGTGTCTGACTAGTAGTTGTTAGGATACATTAGTGAGTCTGGACTTTGACCGTGCCTACATGTCAAAAAGTTTTGCTTATCATTTCTAGTCGGAAACCATCTACTTATCATCCTTAGGGAATTGCCTGCTTATCATTCATAAGTCTAGACACGCCTTACTGCAGTTACTGCATCGATAGTGTATAGACAAAACTCATATCTTAGTGTATCTGATAATTCCTATCTTAGCGCATCTGTAGATTTTCCTGACATATGCCGTAAATTCCTCCGTAGCCTACAAAATCTTTAGTACTATATATATAGATATTCTATGAAGTTAGAATATCATTCTATATTCGAAAATCATTTCACGACGAAGATCCTTTCCACCCACCGAATTGCTCTTTTGGCGATGAACTTGAAGCGCTTACCGGCGAACCTGTTCGAGAAACCATTTTCTCTCCCCTTTTCCGAGTACCTCGTCACGATTACATATTTCATCCGCTCGCTCCAACCGCCAATCATCCAGATGTACTAGAAAAAGTTAACGAACTTCGCGCTCGCATGACGGCTTTGGAGAACATGATGCGAAGGTTACAAACATCAGCAGCAGCACCAGCAGCATAATCGGTACCGTTAACAACATCAACCTCGCAATCTTCAGTACCAGCAGCATCACCGACGTCAACGACATTATCAGCATCAACACCAACCGTATCATTCCCACCACCAACAATCACACTCGCACCACGTACCTCAATATCATCATCTGAACTTCGAATATGATCTTCGTTCTACATATCGTTCTACATCGATTATCTTCGCTTTACGTATCATTCTACCTCATTTTTCCTCGTTCGACATGATGATTATGTAATTTCTAAAGTTTTAGAGATTATGTAATCTAGTATTAACGATAAATCAAATGAGTTTTTGACTCATTAAATCCATAATTACATCTGACGAAAATATATATGCAAGTATATTTTCATAAGGATTGTAATTAAAAAAAATTCTTTTGTACAAACTGTTAATGATGAAAATATTTTAACGGGTGGGTAGTACCCGAGGAATATTTAAATTTCACAATAATGAGTTACACTGTACATTCCTCGAATCTGATTCAATGGTCCTTTGCTATCCTACTTACAATCACCGATATACGTATCCGTTCACCCAGAATAGCCATTTCCATTCAAATTTCATATTTGGATTTTGACCTATCAGAATCCAACAAGTGGCAAAAAGAAGAAAACATTGAACAAAATAAAAATTTGTTAGAAACAGATGAATTAACTAATTGAAATATTGTTAGGAATCCACGCTAACTGTTCCTAGCTAACTGTTCCCGGCTAACATTTAATTTATCGCAATTTACATTCTCGCAATTTTATTTATTGTTATTTAATTTCTGCACTTTAAATAACGGGACACGTATACAAGGTTTCGACTTATCATATCGACGCATCTATATATATATTTCGGAACAACCGTAGACACTCTATATGTGAAGGTGGGAGTTGGCTATACAGGGTCGGAGTTGATTCCAAAATATATATATACTTTGAGTTGTGATCGACACCGAGACCGGTACACGGGTCACGATACGTATTATTTAACTCGAATATTATATAATAAATTATATATGAATCATTGAACCATCGGACTGCTAATTTTGGACAACTAACATGAATTAAATTAAAATATTGATTATAACATATGAAACTAAACAATTCTTCAAGTTTGCCACTTGATTTCATTCTAAACCTCATTTGTATCTCGACAATTACAATCCGCGTTCAAATCTTTCATGATTCTTGGAAATACCTCAATCGAGAAGTTGAACCAACCGCATCTCATCTACAGAAGAAAAGATTTATGCTTCTGTAAAACTCTCGGAGATTGAGTCAACGTTTAACACGCAGCAGTGTTAATTCCTTTAGTATTATTATTACCCAACATAACTTTGCAATCCCTTTTCAAATTAGCAAATTTTGTCACAGCGCCAGCAAGTTAACCTCGACTTCTCATAAAGCTTAGTCTCGATATATATACGTTATTCTTTCACCGTCGTTACCGGAGAACATTTTATATTCCACCATATTACCATCAGCGTTTAATTATCTAAAAACACAATTCTCCTGAAACCACCTCAGTTTGATAACCGATGACCCAGATCCGTTAACTTTGAGAATGCTGACAAAGCAGCACGTTGTAGATGATCTTAATGGCCAAAAGTAGATGATAAAGAAAAGAGGGTTAGGAACGCTCGATAGAAAATTTAGTACCGAAAAGCAGATTATGCGAAACTATGAAGGAATCCGTAGACAAATCATAAAGAATAATTTTGACTTCAAAGGATCCAAATGATTCAGTGCCTGCTGAAACTGTTAGTGAAAACTCTACTCCTTATTCTAAATCTTTCCAGATGATATTCTTCATCATCATCAAATCTTAGATATTATAAGATATCTTCATATCTTCCGTTAAACATATTCTTCATACTTCTGGAGATATTTTTACAACTATTCTTATCTGGGATCATTTATCTATCCGTAACATTCGAGTTACAACATAAAAGAAACTGTGTTAGTTTCTAAGTTCTAAAACCTTCGAGTTTAAAATAGGAATGTTCTGAAGCAGTGTTGGGAACTGATACATGAATTAATATAATATCATGAAACTTGATCAACTTCATTATATTACAGTAAGTCATGTTAAGTTTCTAATGGGATGTGATGATTTACAGTACCATCATCATGTGCCATATTACACGGCTCTTACATTCTATCCAATCTCCAAACATATCAAGAACATATCATCTTGATAGTTCTATCTTTCTGGATATTCTGGTAATTTGACAAATCAAAATTTTGCCATTACCATTTCTTTCTAAGAGCATTAGTTAAGTTCATACCTACGAATTCCGGACCATTACAATAGATGCTTAGTTGGAAAGGAGGAAAAGAAAAAAAAAATGAAGCTCCGAAATAAAGATTGTAGTAAAAATCGCAACAAATATGAAAGAGCATTAACTGTGGATGACAATGATTATAGAAAACAAAAGCAAGGACATCAAAGTATAAGGGAAGATATAAAATCCAACAACCACCCAGAAACTACAAACCGTGTATATCAATACGTATTGCAACGTAAAGACACGGGAGAATTAGAAACATTATAATTCTAAGGAAATCATAAGAGTGAATAGATTCTTTTGGAGGCAGATGAAAGAGAAGAATGAAAGATATGAAAGTTAGAAGAATAATAAGAGTCAGGATTGGATGGAGCATATTAAGGAATGAGAAGAGGAAGAAAGAATAGAAGGTGTGGAGAATAAGGAAACGAAGGGGGTGGATTTATAGCAATATGTCCGACAGAGAAATCGGAACAGATTATTGCATTAATCAAAGAAGATTTTGAATTCCTAAATCACCGCAGAACTAAATCTTATTACGAAGATTTTCTTTCTGTAAATTCCAGAAATCAATTTTAACCACGTCATCAATTAAAACAATTCCATATTTACTTATTTCACTCTTTTATGATAGCTTCACTCGTACACTTCACTTGATCGAATCGTTTTATCTATACCTCTCAATAATGATAAAACTTCATTATTACCCCATATTCGTCATGAAAACATTCATATTGTTATTTATGACAACCTCTACCAAATTTCGGGGACGAAATTTCTTTAACGGGTGGGTACTGTAACGACCCAGAAATTTCTGACCAAATTTAAACCTTATCTTCTATATGTCTCCGACACGATAAGCAAAAACCCTAATGTTGAGTCTAGAAAGTTTAAAATCTATAATCAGTTACCCTTTAACCATGCCTGACGATTCACGAACAATGGTGTGTAAATATATATATATATATATATATATATATATATATATATATATATATATGTGTGTGTGTAAAAAAAATAATAAAAAAAATAAATAAATATATAAATTGAAATTACAAAGTTTAATACTAGTTATTATAGGATATATGATTATTGTTACATTCACATTGATATTTGTATTAGTATTTTGGTATCAATTATTTATTACTATGAACATTATTATTTATGATTAATATTATCAGTATTCTTATTATTATTTATTTGTTATTATTAATAAATTATTATTAATGTTATTAGTACTATTAAATTATTCAATTAATAATTATTAAACTTATTTTTTTATTTATTTATATTATAAATATTATTATATCAATATTTTCTAGTACACTTTATTAATCGATATTATTATTATTAGTATTAAATTGATAAAATTATTATTAATATTATTATCATTATATTTATATAGGTAGTGGTATTCTTAATATATTTTTTTTGATTTATTAAAAGATACATGTTATTATGTAATAATACAAAATCTAGTATGATATATACATATATACATACAGATATATAACAGATACATAATATATAAATAAATACAGTATATGAATACAGATAATATACGTATTCTGTTGAAGATCATTTTCAAACTATTGCTAATTTTGTTTTCTGTCATCTACTTTGTGGAACAACAAAATCAATCGTACAATTGAGATAGAATGTAATCTGTTTTTATTCTATTATCTGTATTCTGAAAGGAATCCTTCAGTAGAGCCAACTTAGCTATAAAACAATTGATAATCGAGACCACAGGGTAGTAATGACATCTTTCTCCCTACATAAACACCTACTTAGCAACCCTCGAATAAGAACTACTGCTGCCCTCCTATCTCTAATCACCACTACCATTATGAACAACCAACTATCTCCTGCAACCCGTTTCACCATTACCTCGCAGACATATACATATATACAAGAGTATTATCTAGTCACTTGCAGTCTTATTCGAACTCACCATAATCTACCACGATCCACCACCATCGTCAACTCCCTTTTCGAACCAACAAAACAAGAATCATCATCATCATCACTGTTACGCTGCAGCTAATTGTTGTTTCTACTGTTTTAGTCAAAATATAATGACTAACCCTCTTTTCTCTCTCCCTCTAACTCTTCGTAAACCTTCAAACCTACAACCCACCATCGTGAACCATCTCAACCGCCACCTCTTACCTTGAACCACCACTCTATCATTTAACCATCACCACCAAGAAAATTATCTCATAACCATCATCATCACCTCAACCATCTAAAACCAATTCATCTTCTTGAACCATTACACCTTTCTCTCTTCTATCTCTCTCTATCTCTCTCATACTTCTGAGTGAATTCAACGTAAACCCTAACCAAGAACCGTCGCAATTACTGTAAACAATAATCAAACACCATTGATCGCCGCTTTCTTTTTCTTCTGTTGTTTTTGTTTACCAATCGCTACTGGAGAATTCATGGGAACAAGCTTGTACTACGGCATTTAAATTCTTTATTTTTGACAGCCGACACTTACATATAATAAGGAGAATAATAAACAGCAAGATGATTAAAGAATATTTTATAGCAAGTGCTGTTTAGCTGTAAAGGTTTAAAAAGAAAAAAAAAAGAGAAACACAGATAATATGCACCAAACCCTTTTAGGGTTGTCGACCTCTTATCTGTTTATATCGGGACATAAAACAAGAATTAAATCATGGACTTGAAGTTAATTGTTGGATCGTGTTCTATTTTGTGAGGATGGGCCGAAATCCAGATGTTAAACAGGCCGAGTTCTTGATTGGGCCGTGGTTGATAAATTACTATTGGGCTGAGTTAATTTGGGTTATGGAATGGGTAGGACGATGGTACGGGTTATAATTAATCTGGATGAATTTAAATCAGAAAAATAGACATGGTTTGATGGTCAAAGGTGTTGGGATATGAGCAGGAGGTCTAGATTTCGAGTCTTGTCACGTACAATTATTTGTTTTAACCATTTGAGGTTCGTGAATCCGAGGCCAACCCTATACTTGTTCGATGTCGTTATATGTATTTTTACTACAAAATACAGTATGGTGAGTATATAGATCCCTTTTAAACTTTAAATATGTTGGGCTGAGAATACATGCGCTGTTTTTATAAATGATTTACGTTATGGACACAAGTGATTAAAAATGATATTCTGCGGATTGATGTGCTAGGTAATTTAGTTATATGTTATAATAGCATGTAAGCGCGAATCCTAAAGATAGATCTATCGGGTTTAACACCCCCATCCAGTAGGCTGCACTAGACATAAGAACTAGTGGGCGGATGTTTAGTACTTCGAGGATTATTTATACACTTGCGAGTGTACATATCCATCTTTGTGAAGATGACTTATTATATTATTGTTAAGGTTGGTTACTGAGGCCTCAACATAAGCAGAATGATTTTATACACTTGCGAGTGTATTATATCTTTTATACATGAAATCTTGTGGTCCATAGTTATAACGCTGCTAGCATCAAACCTATATATCTCACCAACTTTATGTTGACTTTTAAAGCATGTTATTCTCAGGTACGAATTAAGTCTTCCGCTGTGCATTTGCTCATGTTAAGGACCCTACTTGGAGTCGATCATCGCAATGGGACCAACTGTTGAAGACTTCGTCCGTGAGGATAAGGTCGAGGCCCTCACATATATATACATTAAATGTCTTTACAACGATAATCGTTACATATATGTCTCGTTTAAAAATCATTAAGTTAGTAGTCTTGTTTTTACATATGTAGTTCATTGTTAATATACTTAATGATATGTTTACTTATCATAGTATCATGTTAACTATATATATATATCCATATATATGTCATCATATAGTTTTTACAAGTTTTAACGTTCGTGAATCACCGGTCAACTTGGGTGGTCAATTGTCTATATGAAACATATTTCAATTAATCAAGTCTTAACAAGTTTGATTGCTTAACATGTTGGAAACATTTAATCATGTAAATATGAATCTCAATTAATATATATAAACATGGAAAAGTTCGGGTCACTACAGTACCTACCCGTTAAATAAATTTCGTCCCGAAATTTTAAGCTGTTGAAGGTGTTGACAAATCTTCTGGAAATAGATGCGGGTATTTCTTCTTCATCTGATCTTCACGCTCCCAGGTGAACTCGGGTCCTCTACGAGCATTCCATTGAACCTTAACAATTGGTATCTTGTTTTGCTTAAGTCTTTTAACCTCACGATCCATTATTTCGACGGGTTCTTCGATGAATTGAAGTTTTTCGTTGATTTGGATTTCATCTAACGGAATAGTGAGATCTTCTTTAGCAAAACATTTCTTTAAATTCAAGACGTGGAAAGTGTTATGTACAGCCGCGAGTTGTTGAGGTAACTCAAGTCGGTAAGCTACTGGTCTGACACGATCAATAATCTTGAATGGTCCAATATACCTTGGATTTAATTTCCCTCGTTTACCAAATCGAACAACGCCTTTCCAAGGTGCAACTTTAAGCATGACCATCTCTCCAATTTCAAATTCTATATCTTTTCTTTTAATGTCAGCGTAGCTCTTTTGTCGACTTTGGGCGGTTTTCAACCGTTGTTGAATTTGGATGATCTTCTCGGTAGTTTCTTGTATAATCTCCGGATCCGTAATCTGTCTATCCCCCACTTCACTCCAATAAATCGAAGACCTGCACTTTCTACCATAAAGTGCTTCAAACGGCGCCATCTCAATGCTTGAATGGTAGCTGTTGTTGTAGGAAAATTCTGCTAACGGTAGATGTCGATCCCAACTGTTTCTGAAATCAATAACACATGCTCGTAGCATGTCTTCAAGCGTTTGTATCGTCCTTTCACTCTGCCCATCAGTTTGTGGATGATAGGCAGTACTCATGTCTAGACGAGTTCCTAATGCTTGCTGTAATGTCTGCCAGAATCTTGAAATAAATCTGCCTTCCCTATCAGAGATAATAGAGATTGGTATTCCATGTCTGGAGACGACTTCCTTCAAATACAGTCGTGCTAACTTCTCCATCTTGTCATCTTCTCTTATTGACAGGAAGTGTGCTGATTTGGTGAGACGATCAACTATTACCCAAATAGTATCAAAACCACATGCAATCCTTGGCAATTTAGTGATGAAATCCATGGTAATGTTTTCCCATTTCCATTCTGGGATTTCGGGTTGTTGAAGTAGACCTGATGGTTTCTGATGCTCAGCTTTGACCTTAGAACACGTCAAACATTCTCCTACGTATTTAGCAACATTGGCTTTCATACCCGGCCACCAAAAATGTTTCTTGAGATCCTTGTACATCTTCCCCGTTCCAGGATGTATTGAGTATCTGGTTTTATGAGCTTCTCTAAGTACCATTTCTCTCATATCTCCAAATTTTGGTACCCAAATCCTTTCAGCCCTATACCGGGTTCCGTCTTCCCGAATATTAAGATGCTTCTCCGATCCTTTGGGTATTTCATCCTTTAAATTTCCCTCTTTTAAAACTCCTTGTTGCGCCTCCTTTATTTGAGTAGTAAGGTTATTATGAATCATTATATTCATAGATTTTACTCGAATGGGTTCTCTGTCCTTCCTGCTCAAGGCATCGGCTACCACATTTGCCTTCCCCGGGTGGTAACGAATCTCAAAGTCGTAATCATTCAATAATTCAATCCACCTACGCTGCCTCATATTCAGTTGTTTCTGATTAAATATGTGTTGAAGACTTTTGTGGTCGGTATATATAATACTTTTGACCCCATATAAGTAGTGCCTCCAAGTCTTTAATGCAAAAACAACCGCGCCTAATTCCAAATCATGCGTCGTATAATTTTGTTCGTGAATCTTCAATTGTCTAGACGCATAAGCAATCACCTTCGTTCGTTGCATTAATACACAACCAAGACCTTGCTTTGATGCGTCACAATAAATCACAAAATCATCATTCCCTTCAGGCAATGACAATATAGGTGCCGTAGTTAGCTTTTTCTTCAATAACTGAAACGCTTTCTCTTTTTCATCATTCCATTCAAATTTCTTCCCTTTATGCGTTAATGCAGTCAAGGGTTTTGCTATTCTGGAAAAGTCTTGGATGAACCTTCTGTAGTAACCAGCTAGTCCTAAAAACTGGCGTATGTGTTTTGGAGTTTTCGGGGTTTCCCACTTTTCAACAGTTTCTATCTTTGCCGGATCCACCTTAATACCTTCTTTGTTCACTATGTGACCGAGGAATTGAACTTCTTCCAACCAAAATGCACACTTTGAAAACTTAGCGTACAATTCTTCCTTCCTCAATACTTCTAACACCTTTCTCAAATGTTCACCGTGTTCTTGGTCATTCTTTGAGTAAATAAGTATGTCATCAATGAAAACAATGACAAACTTGTCAAGGTATGGTCCACACACTCGGTTCATAAGGTCCATGAACACAGCTGGTGCATTAGTTAAACCAAACGGCATGACCATAAACTCGTAATGATCGTAACGTGTTCTGAAAGCAGTCTTTGGAATATCATCTTCTTTCACCCACATTTGATGATACCCAGAATGTAAGTCAATCTTTGAATAAACAGACGAGCCTTGTAGTTGATCAAATAAGTCGTCGATTCTCGGTAGTGGGTAGCGGTTCTTGATGGTAAGTTTGTTCAACTCTCGGTAGTCGATACACAACCTGAATGTACCATCTTTCTTCTTGACAAACAAAACAGGAGCTCCCCACGGTGATGTGCTTGGTCGAATGAAACCACGCTCTAAAAGTTCTTGTAATTGGCTTTACAGTTCTTTCATCTCGCTGGGTGCGAGTCTGTAAGGAGCACGAGCTATTGGTGCAGCTCCTGGTACAAGATCTATTTGAAATTCAACGGATCGATGTGGGGGTAATCCCGGTAATTCTTTCGGAAATACATCGGGAAATTCTTTTGCAATGGGAACATCATTGATGCTCTTTTCTTCAGTTTGTACTTTCTCGACGTGTGCTAGAACAGCATAGCAACCTTTTCTTATTAGTTTTTGTGCCTTCAAATTACTAATAAGATGTAGCTTCGTGTTGCCCTTTTCTCCGTACACCATTAAGGGTTTTCCTTTTTCTCGTATAATGCGAATTGCATTTTTGTAACAAACGATCTCTGCTTTCACTTCTTTCAACCAGTCCATACCGATTATCACATCAAAACTCCCTAACTCTACTGGTATCAAGTCAATCTTAAATGTTTTGCTAACCAGTTTAATTTCTCGATTCCGACATATATTATCTGCTGAAATTAATTTACCATTCGCTAATTCAAGTAAAAATTTACTATCCAAAGGCGTCAATGGACAACTTAATTTAGCACAAAAATCTCTACTCATATAGCTTCTATCCGCACCCGAATCAAATAAAACGTAAGCAGATTTATTGTCAATAAGAAACGTACCCGTAACAAGCTTCGGGTCTTCCTGTGCCTCTGCCGCATTAATATTAAAAACTCTTCCGCGGCCTTGTCCATTCGTGTTCTCCTGGTTCGGGCAATTTCTAATAATGTGGCCTGGTTTTCCACATTTATAACAAACTACATTGGCATAACTTGCTCCGACACTACTTGCTCCGCCATTACTCGTTCCGACACCATTTGTTCGTTTCGTTCTATTAACCCCTGGTCCGTAGACCTCACACTTCACCGCGCTATGACCATTTCTTTTACACTTGTTGCAAAATTTGGTGCAGAACCCCGAGTGATACTTTTCACACCTTTGGCATAGCTGCTTCTGATTGTTGTTGTTGTTGCGGTTATTATTGTTGTTGGGATGATTGTTGTAGTTGTTGTTGTTGTTGTTGTTGGGCCGTTTGTTGTAGTTGCGATTGATGTTGCGATTGTTGGGATAATTGTTGCGATTATTGTTGTAATTGTTGTTGTTGTTGTATTTGTGATTCTTATCACCGTTTTCCTCCCACTTTCTTTTGACTTGCTTCACATTGGCCTCTTCAGCAGTCTGTTCTTTAATTCTTTCTTCAATCTGGTTCACTAGTTTGTGAGCCATTCTACATGCCTGCTGTATGGAGGCGGGCTCGTGTGAACTTATATCTTCTTGGATTCTTTCCGGTAATCCTTTCACAAACGCGGCGATCTTCTCTTCCTCATCTTCGAATGCTCCCGGACATAATAGGCACAATTATGTGAATCGTCTTTTGTACGTAGTAATATCAAATCCTTGGGTTTGTAACCCTATAAGTTCTGTCTTGAGCTTATTGACCTTGGTTCTGGGACGGTACTTCTCGTTCATCAAGTGCTTGAATGCTGACCACGGTAGTGCGTACGCATCATCTTATCCCACTTGCTCTAGATAGGTATTCCACCATGTTAACGCAGAACCTGTGAAGGTATGCGTAGCGTACTTCACTTTGTCCTCTTCAGTACACTTACTTATGGCAAACACCGATTCGGCCTTCTCAGTCCACCTTTTCAATCCGATCGGTCCTTCGGTTCCATCAAATTCCAAGGGTTTGCAGGCAGTGAATTCTTTGTAGGTGCATCCTACACGATTTCCTGTACTGCTAGATTCAAGGTTATTGTTGGTATGTGGCGCAGCCTGTACTGCGGCTATGTTTGAAGCTAGAAAAGTACGGAATTCCTCTTCATTCATATTCACGGTGTGTCGAGTAGTCGGTGCCATTTCCTTCAAAATAGTCAAATGGAACAAGTTAATCATACAGAATATTAAGAGTAGTTAATAGTATTTCATAGCATAATATGAACTCATTTATAAAAGCTTTTTCTTCATATTAGCGTTTTATAAGTTTAAATTCGGGTAGTACCTACCCGTTAAGTTCATACTTAGTAGCTAATATACAATTCAACTACTACAATTCTATATAAAAACTGATTATAATAATATTTCGCGTTCAAACTTTTATACAATATTTTACAAACTTACAATACCGCTTATTTTACATAAAGCATGAAATATAGCACACAATAACTTTGATACAAGATAGTTGTGAAGATAATTCTAGCTAGTACACAAGTCGTTCAGCAAAGGCAATAAAGACACGTAATTCATACGTCCAGAAACAAGTCATGCATTCTGGTTTTACTAGGACTACTTCCCATCCTTGGTCTTGTGGAACATAACCGTTATAGCCGTTGATAAGACAGCATGTTGTAACGTCGTCAAAGGGACGAGGGTTACGTAATGTCCAACAGTCCCGTAACAATCTAAAAACCTCATTTCTTACCCCAATTACCGACTCCGTCACTTGTGGGAATGTTTTGTTTAATAGTTGTAGCCCGATGTTCTTGTTCTCACTTTGGTGAGAAGCGAACATTACTAATCCGTAAGCATAACATGCTTCTTTATGTTGCATGTTAGCCGCTTTTTCTAAATCACGAAGTCCAATATTTGGATATTTTGAGTCAAAATAATTTCTTAACCCATTGCGTAAAATAGCATTTGGGTTCCCCGCAATATATGCGTCAAAGTAAACACATCGTAACTTATGGATTTCCCAATGTGATATCCCCCATCTTTCGAACGAAAGCCTTTTATAAACCAAGGCATTCTTGGAACGTTCTTCGAATGTCTTACAAACTGATCTCGCCTTAAATAGTTGTGCCGAAGAATTCTGACCGACTCTAGACAAGATTTCATCAATCATGTCTCCGGGTAGGTCTCTTAAAATATTGGGTTGTCTATCCACTTTGTGTTTTTATACTGTAAAATAGACAAGAGTTAGATTCATAAAAAAAAAATTACTTATTAATACAAGCAATTTTTACATATATCATAAAGCATAAGCACACTATATTACATATATTACACCACACGAATACAACTATCTTATTCCGACTCGCTTGTTTCTTCTTCTTCGGTTTTGGTTCGTTTTGCCAAGTTTCTAGGGATATATGATGTTCCCCTAATACGAGCCGTTGTTTTCCACATTGGTTTAGAAAAACCTGGTGGTTTAGAGGTTCCCGGGTCATTGTTACAACTTAAGGACTTCGGGGGTTGACGATACATATAAAGTTCATCGGGGTTGGAATTCGATTTCTCTATTTTTATGCCCTTTCCCTTATTATTTTCTTTTGCCTTTTTAAATTCAGTTGGGGTAATTTCTATAACATCATCGAAATTCTCGTCGGAATCCGATTCATCGGAGAATTGGTAATCCTCCCAATATTTTGCTTCCTTGGCGGAAACACCATTGACCATAATTAACCTTGGTCGGTTGGTTGAGGATTTTCTTTTACTTAACCGTTTTATTATTTCCCCCACCGGTTCTATTTCTTCATCCGGTTCCGATTCTTCTTCCGGTTCCGATTCTTCTTCCGGTTCCGACTCTTCTTTCGGTTCCTCTTCGGGAACTTGTGTATCAGTCCACGAATCATTCCAATTTACATTTGACTCTTCATTATTATTAGGTGAGTCAATAGGACTTGTTCTAGAGGTAGACATCTATCACATAATATCAAACGCGTTAAGAGATTAATATATCACATAATATTCACATGTTAAGAATATATAGTTTCCAACAAAATTTGTTAAGCAATCATTTTTCAAGTAAACACGGTCGAAGTCCAGACTCACTAATGCATCCTAACAAACTCGATAAGACACACTAATGTAAAATTCTGGTTCTCTAAGACCAACGCACGGATACCAACTGAAATGTCCTGTTCTTATTGATTAAAAACGTTCCATATTAATTGATTTCGTTGCGAGGTTTTGACCTCTATATGAGACGTTTTTCAAAGACTGCATTCATTTTTAAAACAAATCATAACCTTTATTTCATAAATAAAGGTTTAAAAAGCTTTACGTAGATTATCAAATAATGATAATCTAAAATATCCTGTTTACACACGACCATTACATAATGGTTTACAATACAAATATGTTACATCGAAATCAGTTTCTTGAATGCAGTTTTTACACAATATCATACAAACATGGACTCCAAATCTTGTCCTTATTTTAGTATGCAACAGCGGAAGCTCTTAGTATTCACCTGAGAATAAACATGCTTTAAACGTCAACAAAAATGTTGGTGAATTATAGGTTTAACCTATATATATCAAATCGTAACAATAGACCACAAGATTTCATATTTCAATACACTTCCCATACATAGAGATAAAAATCATTCATATGGTGAACACCTGATAACCGACATTAACAAGATGCATATTTAAGAATATCCCCATCATTCCGGGACACCCTTCGGATATGATATAAATTTCGAAGTACTAAAGCATCCGGTACTTTGGATGGGGTTTGTTAGGCCCAATAGATCTATCTTTAGGATTCGCGTCAATTAGGGTGTCTGTTCCCAAATTCTTAGATTACCAGACTTAATAAAAAGGGGCATATTCGATTTCGATAATTCAACCATAGAATGTAGTTTCACGTACTTGTGTCTATTTTGTAAATCATTTATAAAACCTGCATGTATTCTCATCCCAAAAATATTATATTTTAAAAGTGAGACTATAACTCACTTTCACAGATTTTTACTTCGTCGGGAAGTAAGACTTGGCCACTGGTTGATTCACGAACCTATAACAATATATACATATATATATCAAAGTATGTTCAAAATATATTTACAACACTTTTAATATATTTTGATGTTTTAAGTTTATTAAGTCAGCTGTCCTCGTTAGTAACCTACAACTAGTTGTCCACAGTTAGATGTACAGAAATAAATCGATAAATATTATCTTGAATCAATCCACGACCCAGTGTATACATATCTCAGTATTGATCACAACTCAAACTATATATATTTTGGAATCAACCTCAACCCTGTATAGCTAACTCCAACATTCACATATAGAGTGTCTTTGGTTGTTCCGAAATATATATAGATGTGTTGACATGATAGGTCGAAACATTGTATACGTGTCTATGGTATCTCAAGATTACATAATATACAATACAAGTTGATTAAGTTATGGTTGGAATAGATTTGTTACCAATTTTCACGTAGCTAAAATGAGAAAAATTATCCAATCTTGTTTTACCCATAACTTCTTCATTTTAAATCCGTTTTGAGTGAATCAAATTGCTATGGTTTTATATTGAACTCTATTTTATGAATCTAAACAGAAAAAGTATAGGTTTATAGTTGAAAAAATAAGTTACAAGTCGTTTTTGTAAAGGTAGTCATTTCAGTCGAAAGAACGACGTCTAGATGACCATTTTAGAAAACATACTTTCACTTTGAGTTTAACCATAATTTTTGGATATAGTTTCATGTTCATAATAAAAATCATTTTCTCAGAATAACAACTTTTAAATCAAATTTTATCATAGTTTTTAATTAACTAACCCAAAACAGCCCGAGGTGTTACTACGACGGCGTAAATCCGGTTTTACGGTGTTTTTCGTGTTTCCAGGTTTTAAATCATTAAGTTAGCATATCATATAGATATAGAACATGTGGTTAGTTGATTTTAAAAGTCAAGTTAGAAGGATTAACTTTTGTTTGCGAACAAGTTTAGAATTAACTAAACTATGTTCTAGTGATTACAAGTTTAAACCTTCGAATAAGATAGCTTTATATGTATGAATCGAATGATGTTATGAACATCATTACTACTTTAAGTTCCTTGGATAAACCTACTGGAAAACAGAAAAATAGATCTAGCTTCAACGGATCCTTAGATGGCTCGAAGTTCTTGAAGCAGAATCATGACACGAAAACAAGTTCAAGTAAGATCATCACTTGAAATAAGATTGTTATAGTTATAGAAATTGAACCAAAGTTTGAATATGATTATTAACTTGTATTAGAATGATAACCTACTATAAGAAACAAAGATTTCTTGAGGTTGGATGATCACCTTACAAGATTGGAAGTGAGCTAGCAAACTTGAAAGTATTCTTGATTTTATGTAACTAGAACTTGTAGAATATATGAAGAACACTTAGAACTTGAAGATAGAACTTGAGAGAGATCAATTAGATGAAGAAAATTGAAGAATGAAAGTGTTTGTAGGTGTTTTTGGTCGTTGGTGTATGGATTAGATATAAAGGATATGTAATTTTGTTTTCATGTAAATAAGTCATGAATGATTACTCATATTTTTGTAATTTTATGAGATATTTCATGCTAGTTGCCAAATGATGGTTCCCACATGTGTTAGGTGACTCACATGGGCTGCTAAGAGCTGATCATTGGAGTGTATATACCAATAGTACATACATCTAAAAGCTGTGTATTGTACGAGTACGAATACGGGTGCATACGAGTAGAATTGTTGATGAAACTGAACGAGGATGTAATTGTAAGCATTTTTGTTAAGTAGAAGTATTTTGATAAGTGTATTGAAGTCTTTCAAAAGTGTATAAATACATATTAAAACACTACATGTATATACATTTTAACTGAGTCGGTAAGTCATCGTTAGTCGTTACATGTAAGTGTTGTTTTGAAACCTTTAGGTTAACGATCTTGTTAAATGTTGTTAACCCAATGTTTATAATATCAAATGAGATTTTAAATTATTATATTATCATTATATTATCATGTATGAATATCTCTTAATATGATATATATACATTAAATGTCTTTACAACGATAATCGTTACATATATGTCTCGTTTAAAAATCATTAAGTTAGTAGTCTTGTTTTTACATATGTAGTTCATTGTTAATATACTTAATGATATGTTTACTTATCATAGTATCATGTTAACTATATATATATATATATATATATATATATATATATATATATATATATATATATATATATATATATATATATATATATATATATATATATATATATATATATATATATATATATATATATATATATATATCCATATATATATGTCGTCATATAGTTTTTACAAGTTTTAACGTTCGTGAATCACCGGTCAACTTGGGTGGTCAATTGTCTATATGAAACATATTTCAATTAATCAAGTCTTAACAAGTTTGATTGCTTAACATGTTGGAAACATTTAATCATGTAAATATGAATCTCAATTAATATATATAAACATGGAAAAGTTCGGGTCACTACAGCTGCCGGGGACAGTTGTGTCAAAAATTAAGATTGTTATCTAATTGTTCTTAGTTTAGTTTTAATTATAGTTTATTTTTACTTTTCATTTATTCTCAGTTGAATCGGTGCATTTAATCAGTTGTTAGTTGTGATTTCGCAGATAACAGGTAGTGCATGCCACATACGCGTTCTTCTAATTCTCCGATTCTTCAACCATTTGACGAACCCGAAAGAGAGTTATTCAGAGGGTCAAGTCAAGAGCAACAGTCTACAGTAGATTCATCAGCTTCTTCAAGCAATAATATAATTAATTTGGGTAGTAGTGCTGAGACTGTGGTGCCCGAATCACCACCTGTAATCAACGAAGCAGAAGACTCTTACGTTTCATTTAATACTTTCGATACTGAAGAGATGGCTGAACAACCAAATCGTCCTCAGACTATGGCAGAAAAGCTGAAGGCCACCCGAGCTGGCCAAGGCAATTCGATTACTCAACCAAACATCACTCAGCCTTTTCAAATTACAGGTCCGATTCTGAGTTTGATTTCTTCCGACTGCCAATTTCATGGCAAGGATAGTGAGGATGCTAACGAGCATCTTCGTATTTTCAATGATGTTTGCAACCTTTTCAAGCTGCATGAGGTTGCCGATACTTCGATCAAGACAAGGCTTTTTCCCTGGACTCTTAAGGGAGAAGCTAAGAGATGTCTAGATAAGCAACCAGAGGGAGCGATTACCTCTTGAGAAGTTTTGGTAGATAAGTTCTTAGCAAAGTTTTTCCCTGCGTCTCGAGCTACTAGACTTCAAGCAGAAATTTCACAATTCAGGCAAAAGAGCAGTGAGACATTATTTGATGCTTGGGACCGTTATGCTAATATGTTACGCTTGTGTCCTCAACACGGGTTGAATGATTTACAAAAGGTCCAAATTTTCTATAAGGGGTGTGACATACCAACTCGTCAGAGTATTGATCAAGCAGCAGGTGGAACTTTAATGGATAAGACCGAAGAAGAGGCGTTAGAGATTATTGAAAAGCAATCTGCCTACACTCACGAATGGCACCAAGATCATGAGTCAACCCGTTCAGCTTCAGTTAAGAGAACCGAAACCACTGGTGCGTTTGATGATTATGGGTCTATTAATGCTAAGTTAGACAAATTTGGTAGACACGTGGAGAAGTTGGAAAAGGACATGCATGGTATTAAGGTTGATTGTGAGTTTTGCGGGGGATTACACTTAGGAAAAGATTGTGATGCAGGTTTGACTATGAACCAGAAAGAAGAGATCGCTTATATTAGTCAACAGAACAATAATCAGTTTCAGGGACGTGCGCAGTTTACTAGAAATTTCAACAATCCCTATAATCCTCAAGGTAATCAAGGTTCGAGGTTCCAGCCAGGATCTAGTGGAGGATATCAACAGCAAGCTCCCGGGTATTTTCAGAAACCCCAAGCTGAAGAGAAAAAGTCCAACCTTGAAGCTATGATTGAAAAGCTTGTGATGTCTCAAACTCAGCTTGTTACTACTGTTACTCAAAACAATGAGAAGAATGATCAAATGTTTCTAAATCAATAAGCGACTATTCAGAATCTGGAGAAACAAATTGGTCAACTTGCTAATCAGAGTAATGAGAGGAAACCGGGGGAGTTACCGAGCAAAATGGATACTAACCCGAAGAATGGGCACGTTAATGCTATCACCACCCGAAGTGATTTAGCATATGATTCACCGCCGAAGCCCGATGAGTATGATTTGCGAGTGCCGTTAGCTAAGGATAGTGAACCGGTTGTTGTTAGTGAACCGGAGGGGGAAAAGGAGCCGGAACAGGAGATTGAGAAAGTTGTGAGGGTACCGAAAACTGTTGCTGCTAAACCGGTAGTTAAAGAGTATCAACCACTGCTCCCATTCCCGAGGAAGCAGAGATTGGAGAAGCTTGAGGCGGAAAAGTCCAAGTTCATGGACTTGATTAAAAAAGTTAACATAAATATGCCTTTTATTGATGTGATTGCAGGTATGCCAAAGTATGCAAGGTTTCTGAAAGATTTGCTAACTAACAGGAAGAAGCTGGAGAACGTGTCTTCAGTCAGGTTGAATGCCGCATGCTCAGCGGTAGTTGCAAACAAGCTTCCCGAGAAGCTTGAGGATCCTGGGAGTTTTACCATTCCTTGTTTACTTGGTAATTTGGACTGTGTGATGGCGTTGGCGGATTTGGGGGCTCGCATAAATTTAATGCCTTATTCTATTTATTTACAGCTAGACCCCGGGGAGTTAAAACCCACGCGTATGGCTATTCAGCTAGCTGACCGTTCTATTAAATTCCCTCGTGAAATTATAGAGAATATGCTAGTTAAGACCGGGTCATTGGTTTTCCCGGCTGATTTCGTGGTTTTGGATATGGAAGTGGATGAAAGGATTCCACTTATTTTGGGTCGGCCATTTTTGAATACTGCTAGGTGTATCATCGATGTTTATGGCCAAAAGTTGACCCTTAGGATAGATGACTTAAGTGAAACATTCTCAATCGACCATGCTTTAAAGTACCTTGCCTACACTGATGATACATGTTATTTTCTTAACACTGTGGATGTTCAGTTTGAGTTTTTGCAGGAATTCCCAGAGTTACAGGGTTCAGGAGAATGCTCATTGGTTGAAATTGATGAGGAGTTACAGGTTGAGGAGGTGGATATTTTAACTGCCTTGATGGAAAACGGCTATGAGCCGACTGAGGAGGAGTTCAAAGAACTCGAATGTGATGTGGATTACCGGAGCAAGTCTTCAATTGAAGAACCTCCCGAGTTAAAATTGAAGCCACTTCCAGATCATTTGGAATACGCTTATTTGCAGGAGGAATCTAAGCTCCCTGTAATTATTTCTTCTTCTCTTACTACAGGTCAGAAAACTGAACTTGTGACCATGCTAAATGTAGTGACCCGAACTTTTCCATGTTTATATATATTAATTAAGATTGATATTTACATGATTAAATGTTTCCAACATGTTAAGCAATCAAACTTGTTAAGACTTGATTAATTGAAATATGTTTCATATAGACAATTGACCACCCAAGTTGACCGGTGATTCACGAACGTTAAAACTTGTAAAAACTATATGATGACATATATATGGATATATATATAGTTAACATGATACTATGATAAGTAAACATATCATTAAGTATATTAACAATGAACTACATATGTAAAAAAGACTACTAACTTAATGATTTTTAAACGAGACATATATGTAACGATTATCGTTGTAAAGACATTTAATGTATATATATCATATTAAGAGATATTCATACATGATAATATCATGATAATATAATAATTTAAAATCTCATTTGATATTATAAACATTGGGTTAACAACATTTAACAAGATCGTTAACCTAAAGGTTTCAAAACAACACTTACATGTAACGACTAACGATGACTTAACGACTCAGTTAAAATGTATATACATGTAGTGTTTTAATATGTATTTATACACTTTTGAAAGACTTCAATACACTTATCAAAATACTTCTACTTAACAAAAATGCTTACAATTACATCCTCGTTCAGTTTCATCAACAATTCTACTCGTATGCACCCGTATTCGTACTCGTACAATACACAGCTTTTAGATGTATGTACTATTGGTATATACACTCCAATGATCAGCTCTTAGCAGCCCATGTGAGTCACCTAACACATGTGGGAACCATCATTTGGCAACTAGCATGAAATATCTCATAAAATTACAAAAATATGAGTAATCATTCATGACTTATTTACATGAAAACAAAATTACATATCCTTTATATCTAATCCATACACCAACGACCAAAAACACCTACAAACACTTTCATTCTTCAATTTTCTTCATCTAATTGATCTCTCACAAGTTCTATCTTCAAGTTCTAAGTGTTCTTCATAAATTCCAAAAGTTCTAGTTTCATAAAATCAAGAATACTTTCAAGTTTGCTAGCTCACTTCCAATCTTGTAAGGTGATCATCCAACCTCAAGAAATCTTTGTTTCTTACAGTAGGTTATAATTCTAATACAAGGTAATAATCATATTCAAACTTTGATTCAATTTCTATAACTATAACAATCTTATTTCAAGTGATGATCTTACTTGAACTTGTTTTCGTGTCATGATTCTGCTTCAAGAACTTCGAGCCATCCAAGGATCCATTGAAGCTAGATCCATTTTTCTCTTTTCCAGTAGGTTTATCCAAGGAACTTAAGGTAGTAATGATGTTCATAACATCATTCGATTCATACATATAAAGCTATCTTATTCGAAGGTTTAAACTTGTAATCACTAGAACATAGTTTAGTTAATTCTAAACTTGTTCGCAAACAAAAGTTAATCCTTCTAACTTGACTTTTAAAATCAACTAAACACATGTTCTATATCTATATGATATGCTAACTTAATGATTTAAAACCTGGAAACACGAAAAACGCCGTAAAACCGGATTTACGCCGTCGTAGTAACACCGCGGGCTGTTTTGGGTTAGTTAATTAAAAACTATGATAAACTTTGATTTAAAAGTTTTTATTCAGAGAAAATGATTTTTATTATGAACATGAAACTATATCCAAAAATTATGGTTAAACTCAAAGTGGAAGTATGTTTTCTAAAATGGTCATCTAGACGTCGTTCTTTCGACTGAAATGACTACCTTTACAAAAACGACTTGTAACTTATTTTTCCGACTATAAACCTATACTTTTCTGTTTAGATTCATAAAATAGAGTTCAATATGAAACCATAGCAATTTGATTCACTCAAAACGGATTTAAAATGAAGAAGTTATGGGTAAAACAAGATTGGATAATTTTTCTCATTTTAGCTACGTGAAAATTGGTAACAAATCTATTCCAACCATAACTTAATCAACTTGTATTGTATATTATGTAATCTTGAGATACCATAGACACGTATACAATGTTTCGACCTATCATGTCGACACATCTATATATATTTCGGAACAACCATAGACACTCTATATGTGAATGTTGGAGTTAGCTATACAGGGTTGAGGTTGATTCCAAAATATATATAGTTTGAGTTGTGATCAATACTGAGATACGTATACACTGGGTCGTGGATTGATTCAAGATAATATTTATCAATTTATTTCTGTACATCTAACTGTGGACAACTAGTTGTAGGTTACTAACGAGGACAGCTGACTTAATAAACTTAAAACATCAAAATATATTAAAAGTATTGTAAATATATTTTGAACATACTTTGATATATATGTATATATTGTTATAGGTTCGTGAATCAACCAGTGGCCAAGTCTTACTTCCCGACGAAGTAAAAATCTGTGAAAGTGAGTTATAGTCTCACTTTTAAAATCTAATATTTTTGGGATGAGAATACATGCAGGTTTTATAAATGATTTACAAAATAGACACAAGTACGTGAAACTACATTCTATGGTTGAATTATCGAAATCGAATATGCCCCTTTTTATTAAGTCTGGTAATCTAAGAATTAGGGAACAGACACCCTAATTGACGCGAATCCTAAAGATAGATCTATCGGGCCCAACAAGCCCCATCCAAAGTACCGGATGCTTTAGTACTTCAAAATTTATATCATATCCGAAGGGTGTCCCGGAATGATGGGGATATTCTTATATATGCATCTTGTTAATGTCGGTTACCAGGTGTTCACCATATGAATGATTTTTATCTCTATGTATGGGATGTGTATTGAAATATGAAATCTTGTGGTCTATTATTATGATTTGATATATATAGGTTAAACCTATAACTCACCAACATTTTTGTTGACGTTTTAAGCATGTTTATTCTCAGGTGATTATTAAGAGCTTCCGCTGTCGCATAGTTAAATAAGGACGAGATTTGGAGTCCATGCTTATATGATATTGTGTAAAAACTGCATTCAAGAAACTTATTTTGTTGTAACATATTTGTATTGTAAACCATTATGTAATGGTCGTGTGTAAACAGGATATTTTAGATTATCATTATTTGATAATCTACGTAAAGCTTTTTAAACCTCTATTTATGAAATAAAGGTTATGGTTTGTTTTAAAAATGAATGCAGTCTTTGAAAAACGTCTCATATAGAGGTCAAAACCTCGCAACGAAATCAATTAATATGGAACGTTTTTAATCAATAAGAACGGGACATTTCAGTTGGTATCCGAGCGTTGGTCTTAGAGAACCAGAATTTTGCATTAGTGTGTCTTATCGAGTTTGTTAGGATGCATTAGTGAGTCTGGACTTCGACCGTGTTTACTTGAAAAATGATTGCTTAATAAATTTTGTTGGGCACTATATATTTTTAACATGTGAATATTATGTGATATATTAATCTCTTAACGCGTTTGATATTATGTGATAGATGTCTACCTCTAGAACAAGTTCCATTGACTCACCTAATAATAATGAAGAGTCAAATGTAAATTGGAATGATTCGTGGACTGATTCACAAGTTCCCGAAGAGGAACCGGAAGAAGAGTCGGAACCGGAAGAAGAATCGGAACCGGATGAAGAAATAAAACCGGTGGGGGAAATAATAAAACGGTTAAGTAAAAGAAAATCCTCAACCAACCGACCAAGGTTAATTATGGTCAATGGTGTTTCCGCCAAGGAAGCAAAATAATGGGAGGATTACCAATTCTCCGATGAATCGGATTCCGACGAGAATTCCGATGATGTTATAGAAATTACCCCAACTGAATTTAAAAAGGCAAAAGAAAATAATAAGGGAAAGGGCATAAAAATAGAGAAATCTAATTCCAACCCCGATGAACTTTATATGTATCGTCAACCCCCGAAGTCCTTAAGTTGTAACAATGACCCGGGAACCTCTAAACCACCAGGTTTTTCTAAACCAATGTGGATCACGACGGCTCGTATTAGGGGAACATCATATATCCCTAGAAACTTGGCAAAACGAACCAAAACCGAAGAAGAAGAAACAAGCGAGTCGGAATAAGATAGTTGTATTCGTGTGGTGTAATATATGTAATATAGTGTGCTTATGCTTTATGATATATGTAAAAATTGCTTGTATTAATAAGTATATTTTTTTTTATGAATCTAACTCTTGTCTATTTTACAGTATAAAAACACAAAATGGATAGACAACCCAATATTTTAAGAGACCTACCCGGAGACATGATTGATGAAATCTTGTCTAGAGTCGGCCAGAATTCCTCGGCACAACTATTTAAGGCGAGATCAGTTTGTAAGACATTCGAAGAACGTTCCAAGAATGTCTTGGTTTATAAGAGACTTTCGTTTGAAAGATGGGGGATATCACATTGGGAAACCCATAAGTTACGATGTGTTTACTTTGACGCATATATTGCGGGGAACCCAAATGCTATTTTACGCAACGGGTTAAGAAATTATTTTGACTCAATATATCCGAATATTGGACTTCGTGATTTAGAAAAAGCGGCTAACATGCAACATAAAGAAGCATGTTATGCTTACGGATTAGTAATGTTCGCTTCTCACCAAAGTGAGAACAAGAACATCGGGCTACAACTAAAACGTTTCCACAAGTGACGGAGTCGGTAATTGGGGCAAGAAATGAGGTTTTTAGATTATTACGGGACTGTTGGACATTACGTAACCCTCGTCCCTTTGACGACGTTACAACACGCTGTCTTATCAACAGCCATAACGGTTATGTTGCACAAGACCAAGGATGGGAAGTGGTCCTAGTAAAACCAGAATGCATGACTTGTTTCTGGACGTATGAATTACGTGTCTTTATTGCCTTTGCTGAACGACTTGTGTACTAGCTAGAATTATCTTCACAACTATCTTGTATCAAAGTTATTGTGTGCTATATTTCATGCTTTATGTAAAATAAGCGGTATTGTAAGTTTGTAAAATATTGTGTAAAAGTTTGAACGCGAAATATTATTATAATCAGTTTTTCATATAGAATTGAAGTAGTTGAATTGTATATTAGCTACTAAGTATGAACTTAACGGGTAAGTACTACCCGAATTTAAACTTATAAAATGCTAATATGAAGAAAAAGCTTTTATAAATGAGTTCATATTATGCTACGAAATACTATTAACTACTCTTAATATTTTGTATGATTAACTTGTTCCATTTGACTATTTTGAAGGAAATGGCACCGACTACTCGACATACCGTGAATATGAATGAAGAGGAATTCCGTACTTTTCTAGCTTCAAACATAGCCGCAGTACAGGCTGCGCTACATACCAACAATAACCTTGGATCTAGCAGTACAGGAAATCGTGTAGGATGCACCTACAAAGAATTCACTGCCTGTAAACCTTTGGAATTTGATGGAACCGAAGGACCGATCGGATTGAAACGGTGGACCGAGAAGGTCGAATCGGTGTTTGCCATAAGTAAGTGTACTGAAGAGGAAAAGTGAAGTACGCTACGCATACCTTCACAGGTTCTGCGTTAACATGGTGGAATACCTATCTAGAGCAAGTGGGACAAGACGATGCGTACGCACTACCGTGGTCAGCATTCAAGCACTTGATGAACGAGAAGTACCGTCCGAGAACCGAGGTCAATAAGCTCAAGACAGAACTTAGAGGGTTACGAACCCAAGGATTTGATATTACCACGTACGAAAGACGATTCACAGAATTGTGCCTATTGTGTCCGGGAGCATTCGAAGATGAGGAAGAGAAGATCGACGCATTTGTGAAAGGATTACCGGAAAGAATCCAAGAAGATATAAGTTCACACGAGCCCGCCTCCATACAACAGGCATGTAGAATGGCTCACAAACTCGTGAACCAGATTGAAGAAAGAATTAAAGAACAGACTGCTGAAGAGGCCAATGTGAAGCAAGTCAAAAGAAAGTGGGAGGAAAACGGTGATAAGAATCACCAATACAACAACAACAGCAATTACAACAATAATCGCAACAATTATCCCAACAATCGCAACATCAATCGCAACTACAACAAACGGCCCAACAACAACAACAATAATAACAACAGCAACTACAACAATCATCCCAACAACAATAATAACCGCAACAACAACAACAATCAGAAGCAGCTATGCCAAAGGTGTGAAAAGAATCACTCGGGGTTCTGCACCAAATTTTGCAACAAGTGTAAAAGAAATGGTCATAGTGCGGCGAAGTGTGAGGTCTACGGACCAGGGGTTAATAGAACGAAAGGAACAAATGGTGTCGGAACGAGTAATGGCGGAGCAAGTAGTGTCGGAGCAAGTTATGCCAATGTAGTTTGTTATAAATGTGGAAAACCGGGCCACATTATTAGAAATTGCCCGAACCAGGAGAACACGAATGGACAAGGCCGTGGAAGAGTTTTCAATATTAATGCGGCAGAGGCACAGGAAGACCCGGAGCTTGTTACGGGTACGTTTCTTATTGACAATAAATCTGCTTACGTTTTATTTGATTCGGGTGCGGATAGAAGCTATATGAGTAGAGATTTTTGTGCTAAATTAAGTTGTCCATTGACGCCTTTGGATAGTAAATTTTTACTCGAATTAGCAAATGGTAAATTAATTTCAGCAGATAATATATGTCGGAATCGAGAAATTAAACTGGTTAGCGAAACATTTAAGATTGATTTGATACCAGTAGAGTTAGGGAGTTTTGATGTGATAATCGGTATGGATTGGTTGAAAGAAGTGAAAGCGGAGATCGTTTGTTACAAAAATGCAATTCGCATTATACGAGAAAAAGGAAAACCCTTAATGGTGTACGGAGAAAAGGGCAACACGAAGCTACATCTTATTAGTAATTTGAAGGCACAAAAACTAATAAGAAAAGGTTGCTATGCTGTTCTAGCACACGTCGAGAAAGTACAAACTGAAGAAAAGAGCATCAATTATGTTCCCGTCGCAAAAGAATTTCCTGATGTATTTCCGAAAGAATTACCGGGATTACCCCCACATCGATCCGTTGAATTTCAAATAGATCTTGTACCAGGAGCTGCACCAATAGCTCGTGCTCCTTACAGACTCGCACCCAGCGAGATGAAAGAACTACAAAGCCAATTACAAGAACTTTTAGAGCGTGGTTTCATTCGACCAAGCACATCACCGTGGGGAGCTCCTGTTTTGTTTGTCAAGAAGAAAGATGGTACATTCAGGTTGTGTATCGACTACCGAGAGTTGATCAAACTTACCATCAAAAACCGCTACCCACTACCGAGAATCGATGACTTATTTGATCAACTACAAGGCTCGTCTGTTTATTCAAAGATTGACTTACGTTCCGGGTATCATCAAATGCGGGTGAAAGAAGATGATATTCCAAAGACTGCTTTCAGAACACGTTACGGTCATTACGAGTTTATGGTCATGCCGTTTGGTTTAACTAATGCACCAGCTGTGTTCATGGACCTTATGAACCGAGTGTGTGGACCATACCTTGACAAGTTTGTCATTGTTTTCATTGATGACATACTTATTTACTCAAAGAATGACCAAGAACACGGTGAACATTTGAGAAAGGTGTTAGAAGTATTGAGGAAGGAAGAATTGTACGCTAAGTTTTCAAAGTGTGCATTTTGGTTGGAAGAAGTTCAATTCCTCGGTCACATAGTGAACAAAGAAGGTATTAAGGTGGATCCGGCAAAGATAGAAACTGTTGAAAAGTGGGAAACCCCGAAAACTCCGAAACATATACGCCAGTTTTTAGGACTAGCTGGTTACTACAGAAGGTTCATCCAAGACTTTTCCAGAATAGCAAAACCCTTGACTGCATTAACGCATAAAGGGAAGAAATTTGAATGGAATGATGAACAAGAGAAAGCGTTTCAGTTATTGAAGAAAAAGCTAACTACGGCACCTATATTGTCATTGCCTGAAGGGAATGATGATTTTGTGATTTATTGTGATGCATCAAAGCAAGGTCTCGGTTGTGTATTAATGCAACGAACGAAGGTGATTGCTTATGCGTCTAGACAATTGAAGATTCACGAACAAAATTATACGACGCATGATTTGGAATTAGGCGCGGTTGTTTTTGCATTAAAGACTTGGAGGCACTACTTATATGGGGTCAAAAGTATTATATATACCAACCACAAAAGTCTTCAACACATATTTAACCAGAAACAACTGAATATGAGGCAGCGTAGGTGGATTGAATTATTGAATGATTACGACTTTGAGATTCGTTACCACCCGGGGAAGGCAAATGTGGTAGCCGATGCCTTGAGCAGGAAGGACAGAGAACCCATTCGAGTAAAATCTATGAATATAATGATTCGTAATAACATTACTACTCAAATAAAGGAGGCGCAACAAGGAGTTTTAAAAGAGGGAAATTTAAAGGATGAAATACCCAAAGGATCGGAGAAGCATCTTAATATTCGGGAAGACGGAACCCGGTATAGGGCTGAAAGGATTTGGGTACCAAAATTTGGAGATATGAGAGAAATGGTACTTAGAGAAGCTCATAAAACCAGATACTCAATACATCCTGGAACGGGGAAGATGTACAAGGATCTCAAGAAACATTTTTGGTGGCCGGGTATGAAAGCCAATGTTGCTAAATACGTAGGAGAATGTTTGACGTGTTCTAAGGTCAAAGCTGAGCATCAGAAACCATCAGGTCTACTTCAACAACCCGAAATCCCGGAATGGAAATGGGAAAACATTACCATGGATTTCATCACTAAATTGCCAAGGACTGCAAGTGGTTTTGATACTATTTGGGTAATAGTTGATCGTCTCACCAAATCAGCACACTTCCTGCCAATAAGAGAAGATGACAAGATGGAGAAGTTAGCACGACTGTATTTGAAGGAAGTCGTCTCCAGACATGGAATACCAATCTCTATTATCTCTGATAGGGATGGTAGATTTATTTCAAGATTCTGGCAGACATTACAGCAAGCATTAGGAACTCGTCTAGACATGAGTACTGCCTATCATCCACAAACTGATGGGCAGAGCGAAAGGACGATACAAACGCTTGAAGACATGCTACGAGCATGTGTTATTGATTTCGGAAACAGTTGGGATCGACATCTACCGTTAGCAGAATTTTCCTACAACAACAGCTACCATTCAAGCATTGAGATGGCGCCGTTTGAAGCACTTTATGGTAGATAGTGCAGGTCTCCGATTTGTTGGAGTGAAGTGGGGGATAGACAGATTACGGGTCCGGAGATTATACAAGAAACTACCGAGAAGATCATCCAAATTCAACAACGGTTGAAAACCGCCCAAAGTCGACAAAAGAGCTACGCTGACATTAAAAGAAAAGATATAGAATTTGAAATTGGAGAGATGGTCATGCTTAAAGTTGCACCTTGGAAAGGCGTTGTTCGATTTGGTAAACGAGGGAAATTAAATCCAAGGTATATTGGACCATTCAAGATTATTGATCGTGTCGGACCAGTAGCTTACCGACTTGAGTTACCTCAACAACTCGCGGCTGTACATAACACTTTCCACGTCTCGAATTTGAAGAAATGTTTTGCTAAAGAAGATCTCACTATTTCGTTAGATGAAATCCAAATCAACGAAAAACTTCAATTCATCGAAGAACCCGTCGAAATAATGGATCGTGAGGTTAAAAGACTTAAGCAAAACAAGATACCAATTGTTAAGGTTCGATGGAATGCTCGTAGAGGACCCGAGTTCACCTGGGAGCGTGAAGATCAGATGAAGAAGAAATACCCGCATCTATTTCCAGAAGATTCGTCAACACCTTCAACAGCTTAAAATTTCGGGACGAAATTTATTTAACGGGTAGGTACTGTAGTGACCCGAACTTTTCCATGTTTATATATATTAATTAAGATTGATATTTACATGATTAAATGTTTCCAACATGTTAAGCAATCAAACTTGTTAAGACTTGATTAATTGAAATATGTTTCATATAGACAATTGACCACCCAAGTTGACCGGTGATTCACGAACGTTAAAACTTGTAAAAACTATATGATGACATATATATGGATATATATATAGTTAACATGATACTATGATAAGTAAACATATCATTAAGTATATTAACAATGAACTACATATGTAAAAAAGACTACTAACTTAATGATTTTTAAACGAGACATATATGTAACGATTATCGTTGTAAAGACATTTAATGTATATATATCATATTAAGAGATATTCATACATGATAATATCATGATAATATAATAATTTAAAATCTCATTTGATATTATAAACATTGGGTTAACAACATTTAACAAGATCGTTAACCTAAAGGTTTCAAAACAACACTTACATGTAACGACTAACGATGACTTAACGACTCAGTTAAAATGTATATACATGTAGTGTTTTAATATGTATTTATACACTTTTGAAAGACTTCAATACACTTATCAAAATACTTCTACTTAACAAAAATGCTTACAATTACATCCTCGTTCAGTTTCATCAACAATTCTACTCGTATGCACCCGTATTCGTACTCGTACAATACACAGCTTTTAGATGTATGTACTATTGGTATATACACTCCAATGATCAGCTCTTAGCAGCCCATGTGAGTCACCTAACACATGTGGGAACCATCATTTGGCAACTAGCATGAAATATCTCATAAAATTACAAAAATATGAGTAATCATTCATGACTTATTTACATGAAAACAAAATTACATATCCTTTATATCTAATCCATACACCAACGACCAAAAACACCTACAAACACTTTCATTCTTCAATTTTCTTCATCTAATTGATCTCTCTCAAGTTCTATCTTCAAGTTCTAAGTGTTCTTCATAAATTCCAAAAGTTCTAGTTTCATAAAATCAAGAATACTTTCAAGTTTGCTAGCTCACTTCCAATCTTGTAAGGTGATCATCCAACCTCAAGAAATCTTTGTTTCTTATAGTAGGTTATCATTCTAATACAAGGTAATAATCATATTCAAACTTTGGTTCAATTTCTATAACTATAACAATCTTATTTCAAGTGATGATCTTACTTGAACTTGTTTTCGTGTCATGATTCTGCTTCAAGAACTTCGAGCCATCCAAGGATCCATTGAAGCTAGATCCATTTTTCTCTTTTCCAGTAGGTTTATCCAAGGAACTTAAGGTAGTAATGATGTTCATAACATCATTCGATTCATACATATAAAGCTATCTTATTCGAAGGTTTAAACTTGTAATCACTAGAACATAGTTTAGTTAATTCTAAACTTGTTCGCAAACAAAAGTTAATCCTTCTAACTTGACTTTTAAAATCAACTAAACACATGTTCTATATCTATATGATATGCTAACTTAATGATTTAAAACCTGGAAACACGAAAAACACCGTAAAACCGGATTTACGCCGTCGTAGTAACACCGCGGGCTGTTTTGGGTTAGTTAATTAAAAACTATGATAAACTTTGATTTAAAAGTTGTTATTCAGAGAAAATGATTTTTATTATGAACATGAAACTATATCCAAAAATTATGGTTAAACTCAAAGTGGAAGTATGTTTTCTAAAATGGTCATCTAGACGTCGTTCTTTCGACTGAAATGACTACCTTTACAAAAACGACTTGTAACTTATTTTTCCGACTATAAACCTATACTTTTCTGTTTAGATTCATAAAATAGAGTTCAATATGAAACCATAGCAATTTGATTCACTCAAAACGGATTTAAAATGAAGAATTTATGGGTAAAACAAGATTGGATAATTTTTCTCATTTTAGCTACGTGAAAATTGGTAACAAATCTATTCCAACCATAACTTAATCAACTTGTATTGTATATTATGTAATCTTGTGAGACGACCCGACCCAATCCATAGGGACGAATACAATAACATATGATAACATTGCGAGGTACTTGACCTCTATATGATACATTTTACAAACGTTGCATTTATTCTTAAAAGGCAAACTATCATTACATCAATATTTGACATTTTCGTCTAACATTTCATAATATCCAAATGACCTAATCTGTCATTTACTTATTTATATTCTCTATTGAACTCCAATGACTCGAATGCAACGTCTTTGTATCATGGCTTAAAAAGGTCCCAAGTAGTATCCTTAACATGAGCTAATGCACAGCGGAAGACTTAATTCATACCTGAGAATAACATGCTTTAAAACGTCAACATAAAGTTGGTGAGATATATAGGTTTGATGCTAGCAGCGTTATAACAATGGAACACAAGATTTCATATATAAACATTTTAATAAAAATATTCTAAGTGGTTGAGCACTTGGTAACCATACTTAACATTTAATCACGTCGCATATTCCCTTTATTATGAAATCTTACTACACCGTACCAAGGTGTAGTCACGAAACGAAGTACTGTGCAACCGTTGAATACTGGTCGTCCAGTCCGGTTGGGGTTGTCAGGCCCGATAGATCTATCAACAGGATTCGCGTTTACAATACCGCTGTAAATAACAGTTACCAAGCTACAGGGAAGTATGCCAGTGGTACAACTCAACGTAGAATATATTTTTCAGTTACTTGTGTCCATATCGTAAAACATAAAATACATGTATTCTCATCCCGAAATATTTAGAGTTTAAAAGTGGGACTATATACTCACTTTTGTCTTGAAGATATGTAATTTCGACTTGGTCTCCGATTGATATCACGAACCTATCCATATATAATATATCAATACCTTTTCTTTTTAAACAATCGTCACATATATATACTTATAATACTTTTAATACTTTTAATAATTCCTTAGTCCGTAGTTAGCAGTCCGATGTTAGTAATTCAATTTTAATGGTTCATATTTAGTTGTTTAATAAACCCCCAATGAAATAAATAAAACCCCCATCGTATATGTATTGGTCGAGATTAATCTTGACCCATGGTACCGTGTTGTCAAATGACGTATTGCGTACATAAAGTACCGGTGTTGTCAAATGACGTGTTGCGTACGTTCATGAGGTCTTATGATTATTCTTCTCGTGTTGTTTACGGGTGGTCCTGAAATATATAAAATTAAATCATGAGTAAATATATATGAAATATCATATTAATTAGGAAAGATATGATTTATTTAATTTTTCTCCAATTATTTTCGTTGTTAAACAAGCTTTGGACACCCGATCTTATTTTAGTCGTAGTTTCTTCGTTACAACTCCGTTTTTGTTGATTCAACTTGCCATCTCCTTGGATCGAGTCAAAATTTAAGAATATGAACTGTAAATACCATGGTTTATATTCGTGATCACAGGTTATAGTCCATACTCTAGGTGAATCTTATGAAAGTAATCATTTTTGTCATAAAAACAACATTTAATGGGTCATTGGTTATCAAACCAAGATGGTTTAAGGAGAATTGTATTTTTAGATGATTAAACGCTGATGGTAATATGATGGAATATAAAAGGTTCTCCGGTAACGATGGCGAAAGAACAACGTACATATATATATCGAGATTGTAATAAGAGTAGTCTTACTGAGATATCGAAGTGGAGCTGTGACAAAATTAGTTAATTGAAAAGGAATCGCGTGATTGTTTTTGCTAATGGATGATAAGGAATTCGATGCGGATACGTTTTAACTATAACTTCGAGTTCAAAAATTTTTAGGTGCATAACTGTATGCATAAATCTTTATTCCGTAGACGAGGTGCGGCTGGTTGAACTTCTCGATCGAGATGTTTTCAAGAATCATGAAAAGTTGTGAATGCGAATTGTAATCGTCAAGATACAAATGAGGTTTAAAATAGAATCAAGTGGCAAACTTGAAGGATTGTTTAGTTTCATATGTAATAATCATCATTTTAACTCATTTTTAATTGTCTAAAGTTAGCAGTCCAATAGTCCGATTGTCCAATGGTTCAATAAATTCATATATGAACTAAATATATAATATTCGAATTACTTAATACGTATCGTGACCCGTGTACTGGTCTCGGTGCCGATCACAACTCAAAGTATATATATATTTTGGAATCAACTCGGACCCTGTATAGCCAACTCCCACCTTCACATATAGAGTGTCTATGGTTGTTCCGAAATATATATATAGATGGATCAATATGATAAGTCGAAACCTTGTATACGTGTCCCGTTATTTAAAATGCGTAAAATAAATAAATATATATCATGACCCATTATACAACGTGTTGTCTCAGAATTAATCCGACGTGTTGTTGTACATGTGTCCCGACGGTATGTAAAGTACAGAAATTAAAATTGCAAGAATGTAAATTGCGATAAATTAAATATAATCAGTTAGCTGGGAACAGTTAGCCGGAACAGTTAGCGTGTAATCCTATCACAATTTCAATTAATTAATTCATCTGTTTCTAACAATTTTTATTTTGCCAATGTTTCTTCATTATGCCACTTGTTGGATTCGGATAGGTAAAAATCCAAATATGAAATTTAAATGGAAATGGTTAATCTGGGGTGAACGGATACGTATATCGGTAATTGTAAGTAGGATAATAAATGATCGTTGAATCAGATTCGAAGAATGTACAGTGTAACTTGTTAATGTGAATTCTAAATATTCCTTGGGTACTACCCACCCGTTAAAATATTTTCATCATTAACAGTTTGTACGAATGAAATTTTTAATTACAATCTTTATGAAAATATATTTGCATATATATTTTCTTCGGAGGTAACTATGAATTTAATGAGTCAATAAAATATTCAACTCATTTGATTTATCGTTATTACTAGATTACATAATCTCCAAAACATTAGAGATTACATAATCGTCATGTCGAACGAAGAACGATACGTAAAGAAGAGGTAATCGGTGTAGAATGATATGTAGAACAAAGATCATATTCGAAGTTCAGATGATGATGTTGAGGTACGTGGTGCGGATGTGATTGTTGGTGGTGGTAATGATACGGTTGGTGTTGATGCTGATGATGTCGTTGACGTCGATGATGCTACTGGTACTGAAGATTGCGAGGTTGATGTTGTTAACGGTACTGGTTATGCTGCTGGTGCTGCTGCTGGTGTTTGTAACCTTCGCACCGTGTTCTCCAAAGCCGTCACACGAGCGCGAAGTTCGTTAATTTCTGCTAGTACACCAGGATGATTGGCGGTTGGAGTGAGCGAATGAACAAGATCCGAAATATGGGATAGGATATAATCGTGACGAGATACTCGAGAAATGAGAGAGAAAATGGTTTCTCGAACAGGTTCGCCGGTAAGTGCTTCAGGTTCGTCGCCAATGGGGCAATTCGGTGGGTGAAAGGGATCACCTTCTTCTTGTCTCCAATAATTTAGTATACTACGAACCCATCCCCAATTCATCCAGAATAGATGATGAGAAATTGGTTGATCCATTCCAGTGACGCTGCCTTCGGAGCCCGAATGGAAATCCATATCAGCGTAGCTGTCGGAGTTGGAGGAATTCGAACTGGACGCGGAGTTCATCTTGTACAGTCGGGGAAATGAATTTTTAGTTTGGTATAGATTATAGGAGTTGGGTTTGGTATTCTTCAATACATAATTTACATATGTATTTATAATACTCAAAATCCCGTGAATTACGGAGAATCTTTGAAATTCGTCAGGCAATGTCTATAGCAACAGATACGCTAGGATACGAATTTTGTCTATACACTATCGATGCACCAAATGCAGTAAGACGTGTCTAGACTTAAGAATACTAAGCAGGCAATTCTTAAGGATGATAAGCAGATGATTTTCGACTAGATATGATAAGCAAAACTTTTGACATGTAGACACGGTCAAAGTCCAGACTCACTAATGCATCCTAACAACTACCAGTTAGACACACTAATGCAAGGCCTGGTTCGCTAAGACCAACGCTCTGATACCACATGAGACGACCCGACCCAATCCATAGGGACGAATACAATAACATATGATAACATTGCGAGGTACTTGACCTCTATATGATACATTTTACAAACGTTGCATTTATTCTTAAAAGGCAAACTATCATTACATCAATATTTGACATTTTCGTCTAACATTTCATAATATCCAAATGACCTAATCTGTCATTTACTTATTTATATTCTCTATTGAACTCCAATGACTCGAATGCAACGTCTTTGTATCATGGCTTAAAAAGGTCCCAAGTAGTATCCTTAACATGAGCTAATGCACAGCGGAAGACTTAATTCATACCTGAGAATAACATGCTTTAAAACGTCAACATAAAGTTGGTGAGATATATAGGTTTGATGCTAGCAGCGTTATAACAATGGAACACAAGATTTCATATATAAACATTTTAATAAAAATATTCTAAGTGGTTGAGCACTTGGTAACCATACTTAACATTTAATCACGTCGCATATTCCCTTTATTATGAAATCTTACTACACCGTACCAAGGTGTAGTCACGAAACGAAGTACTGTGCAACCGTTGAATACTGGTCGTCCAGTCCGGTTGGGGTTGTCAGGCCCGATAGATCTATCAACAGGATTCGCGTTTACAATACCGCTGTAAATAACAGTTACCAAGCTACAGGGAAGTATGCCAGTGGTACAACTCAACGTAGAATATATTTTTCAGTTACTTGTGTCCATATCGTAAAACATAAAATACATGTATTCTCATCCCGAAATATTTAGAGTTTAAAAGTGGGACTATATACTCACTTTTGTCTTGAAGATATGTAATTTCGACTTGGTCTCCGATTGATATCACGAACCTATCCATATATAATATATCAATACCTTTTCTTTTTAAACAATCGTCACATATATATACTTATAATACTTTTAATACTTTTAATAATTCCTTAGTCCGTAGTTAGCAGTCCGATGTTAGTAATTCAATTTTAATGGTTCATATTTAGTTGTTTAATAAACCCCCAATGAAATAAATAAAACCCCCATCGTATATGTATTGGTCGAGATTAATCTTGACCCATGGTACCGTGTTGTCAAATGACGTATTGCGTACATAAAGTACCGGTGTTGTCAAATGACGTGTTGCGTACGTTCATGAGGTCTTATGATTATTCTTCTCGTGTTGTTTACGGGTGGTCCTGAAATATATAAAATTAAATCATGAGTAAATATATATGAAATATCATATTAATTAGGAAAGATATGATTTATTTAATTTTTCTCCAATTATTTTCGTTGTTAAACAAGCTTTGGACACCCGATCTTATTTTAGTCGTAGTTTCTTCGTTACAACTCCGTTTTTGTTGATTCAACTTGCCATCTCCTTGGATCGAGTCAAAATTTAAGAATATGAACTGTAAATACCATGGTTTATATTCGTGATCACAGGTTATAGTCCATACTCTAGGTGAATCTTATGAAAGTAATCATTTTTGTCATAAAAACAACATTTAATGGTCATTTTTCTAAAAATACTTATACTTTGAATTAAACCATGAAATTTTTATGTGTTAACATATTCATAAGAAATATCATTTTTCCAGAACATGAACTTCTAAATCAAAGTTCAAGATGGTTTTTAATTATCCAACCCAAAACAGCCCCCGGTTACACTCCGACGCCGTAGATTCAGTTTTAAGGTGTTCTTTGTAAAAACAAGTTGTATCTTGTTAAGTTAGCATATCATTATGATATATTACAGGTCTTGAAGTGTTTTAAAAGTTAAGTTAGAAGGATCTATTTAGTTTGCGAATAAATTTGAAATCATTCAAACTATGTTCTAGTTTATAAATTCTTATATAGATAACTATAAACATATGAATTGAACAAGAGTTGAAGTAGAGTTTTTACCTTAAGTTTAAAATGTAAAGTTGCTGGAAAGAAGTAGTAAAATAAATTTGAGAGAGTTCTTGCAAGTGTGTGTGAAAATTGAAAGTAAAATTTGGAAAATGAATGTGTAAAAATGAGTTAAAAATGGTGCTTATTTATAGGCTTGAAAATTTGGTTTTTAGTGAAAATATCTAAGATAAGTTAAAATATATTATGTCATGAATGACATATTACACCAATAATTGAAGATTTCTATTGGTATATACCAATAGTAAATACTTCTAGAAGCTGTGTATAGTACGAGTATAATACGGGTATAAAATATATAAAGATGTTTCATGAATCATATATAATGACAAAGATGTCATTTTCCATGATAAAAGGTTGAAAATGATGTTTTCCTACTAGTATATTCCAATAGTAAATACATCTTAATACAATACATATATATTTATTTTAACTTAGAAGTTATAACGTCGTTAAGCTTTATATATATATATATATCAATTCGAAGTCCTTAAGTTAGTAGTCCAATTTTATGTATATAATCCATTGTTAATATATTTAATGAGATACTTAATTATCATATATTCAAGATAGATATAATCCATATATATCCGCATATATACATAAGTATATAATTAATACAAGTTATGATGTTCGTGAATCGTCGGACAAATAGATGGTCAAAGGGTAACTAATCATCCGAATAACAATTTCAAACTTTCTAGACTCAACTTTAGGGTTTTTGCTTATCGTGTCGGAACCATATAGAGTTTAGGGTTTAAATTTGGTCGGAAATTTACGGGTCGTTACAGTACCCACCCGTTAAAGAAATTTCGTCCTCGAAATTTGGTAGAGGTTGTCATAAATAACAATAGGAATGTTTTCATGACAATTATGAGGTGATAATGAAGTTTTATCTTTATTGATAGATATAGATAAAATATTTCGATCATGTAAAGCGTACGAGCGAAGCTATCATAAAAGAGAGTGGAATGAGTAATATGATATCGTTTTAACTGATGACGTGGTTTAGAATTGATTTCCGGGATTTAAAGAAAATCTTATGTAATAAGATTTGGTTCTTCGATGATTTAGAAAACAGGATCTCCTTTGATTTAATGCGATAATCTGTTTCGATTTCTTTGTCGGATATTTCACTATAAATCCACCTCCTTCCCTTTCTTACTTCCATACCTCACATCTCTTACTCTTCCTCCTCTAATTCATACCTTAAGGTATCCTTTAAAATGCTTCATCCCGTTCTGATTTTTGTTATACTTCTAACTTTCATATCTTTCATTCTTCTCTTTCATCTACCGCTAGAAGAATCTATTCACTTTTATGATTTTCTTGGAATTATAATGTTTCTAATTCTCCCGTGTCTTTACGTCGCCATACGTATTGATACACACGGTTTGTAGTTTCTGGGTGGTTATTGGGTTTGATATCTTTCCTTATATTTCGATGCTCCTGCTTCTGTTTTCCATAATCATTGTCATCCATAGTTAATACTCTCTCCTATTTGCTGTAATCTATAACCCAATTTCTATTTTGGGACTTTGTCCCTTCGTTTCTTCTTCCCGTCCTTGAGTCAAGCGATCAATAGTTCGAAATTCGTAGGTATAAAATTCGGAATGAACATAGCTAATGCTCTAAGAAAGGAATGGTAATGGCACGATTTTGATTTGTCAAATTACCAGAATATCCAGGAAAATAGAACTATCAAGATGATTTGTTCTTAATATGTTTCGGAATTGGATAGAATGTAAAAGTCGTGTAACATGGCACATGATGACGGTACTGTGAATCATCATATTCCATTAGAAACTTAACATGACTTACTGTAATATAATGAAGTTGATCAAGTTTCATTATATTATACTAGTTCATGCATCAGTTCCCAACACTGCTTCAGAACATTCCTATTTTAAACTTGAAGGATTTAGAAACTAACACAGTTTCCTTTATATTGTAACGCAGATATTACAGAGAGATAAATGATTTCAGATAAGGATAGTGGTGAAAATATCTTCAGAAATATTGAGGATATTTATAATGAAAGATATGATAATATCTTGGAATTTCTAATGTCGAAGGATGATGATGAAGATTGACCCGTAAGGGTTTAGATTCAGAAGCAAGGTGTTTGCTACAGAATCATCATAATTCTTTATGTACAAGTTTAGTCCTTGTAACTTGTTCAGAGTCTCCTTCATGGTTTGTTCAATCCGGTTTTCAGTACCAATTTTCTATCGAGCGTTCCTAACACTTCCTTCTTTTATCATCAACATTTGGTCATTAAGACCTTCTACAACATGCTGCTTCGTCAGTATTTTCAAAGTTATCGGATCTGGGTCATTGGTTATCAAACCAAGATGGTTTAAGGAGAATTGTATTTTTAGATGATTAAACGCTGATGGTAATATGATGGAATATAAAAGGTTCTCCGGTAACGATGGCGAAAGAACAACGTACATATATATATCGAGATTGTAATAAGAGTAGTCTTACTGAGATATCGAAGTGGAGCTGTGACAAAATTAGTTAATTGAAAAGGAATCGCGTGATTGTTTTTGCTAATGGATGATAAGGAATTCGATGCGGATACGTTTTAACTATAACTTCGAGTTCAAAAATTTTTAGGTGCATAACTGTATGCATAAATCTTTATTCCGTAGACGAGGTGCGGCTGGTTGAACTTCTCGATCGAGATGTTTTCAAGAATCATGAAAAGTTGTGAATGCGAATTGTAATCGTCAAGATACAAATGAGGTTTAAAATAGAATCAAGTGGCAAACTTGAAGGATTGTTTAGTTTCATATGTAATAATCATCATTTTAACTCATTTTTAATTGTCTAAAGTTAGCAGTCCAATAGTCCGATTGTCCAATGGTTCAATAAATTCATATATGAACTAAATATATAATATTCGAATTACTTAATACGTATCGTGACCCGTGTACTGGTCTCGGTGCCGATCACAACTCAAAGTATATATATATTTTGGAATCAACTCGGACCCTGTATAGCCAACTCCCACCTTCACATATAGAGTGTCTATGGTTGTTCCGAAATATATATATAGATGGATCAATATGATAAGTCGAAACCTTGTATACGTGTCCCGTTATTTAAAATGCGTAAAATAAATAAATATATATCATGACCCATTATACAACGTGTTGTCTCAGAATTAATCCGACGTGTTGTTGTACATGTGTCCCGACGGTATGTAAAGTACAGAAATTAAAATTGCAAGAATGTAAATTGCGATAAATTAAATATAATCAGTTAGCTGGGAACAGTTAGCCGGAACAGTTAGCGTGTAATCCTATCACAATTTCAATTAATTAATTCATCTGTTTCTAACAATTTTTATTTTGCCAATGTTTCTTCATTATGCCACTTGTTGGATTCGGATAGGTAAAAATCCAAATATGAAATTTAAATGGAAATGGTTAATCTGGGGTGAACGGATACGTATATCGGTAATTGTAAGTAGGATAATAAATGATCGTTGAATCAGATTCGAAGAATGTACAGTGTAACTTGTTAATGTGAATTCTAAATATTCCTTGGGTACTACCCACCCGTTAAAATATTTTCATCATTAACAGTTTGTACGAATGAAATTTTTAATTACAATCTTTATGAAAATATATTTGCATATATATTTTCTTCGGAGGTAACTATGAATTTAATGAGTCAATAAAATATTCAACTCATTTGATTTATCGTTATTACTAGATTACATAATCTCCAAAACATTAGAGATTACATAATCGTCATGTCGAACGAAGAACGATACGTAAAGAAGAGGTAATCGGTGTAGAATGATATGTAGAACAAAGATCATATTCGAAGTTCAGATGATGATGTTGAGGTACGTGGTGCGGATGTGATTGTTGGTGGTGGTAATGATACGGTTGGTGTTGATGCTGATGATGTCGTTGACGTCGATGATGCTACTGGTACTGAAGATTGCGAGGTTGATGTTGTTAACGGTACTGGTTATGCTGCTGGTGCTGCTGCTGGTGTTTGTAACCTTCGCACCGTGTTCTCCAAAGCCGTCACACGAGCGCGAAGTTCGTTAATTTCTGCTAGTACACCAGGATGATTGGCGGTTGGAGTGAGCGAATGAACAAGATCCGAAATATGGGATAGGATATAATCGTGACGAGATACTCGAGAAATGAGAGAGAAAATGGTTTCTCGAACAGGTTCGCCGGTAAGTGCTTCAGGTTCGTCGCCAATGGGGCAATTCGGTGGGTGAAAGGGATCACCTTCTTCTTGTCTCCAATAATTTAGTATACTACGAACCCATCCCCAATTCATCCAGAATAGATGATGAGAAATTGGTTGATCCATTCCAGTGACGCTGCCTTCGGAGCCCGAATGGAAATCCATATCAGCGTAGCTGTCGGAGTTGGAGGAATTCGAACTGGACGCGGAGTTCATCTTGTACAGTCGGGGAAATGAATTTTTAGTTTGGTATAGATTATAGGAGTTGGGTTTGGTATTCTTCAATACATAATTTACATATGTATTTATAATACTCAAAATCCCGTGAATTACGGAGAATCTTTGAAATTCGTCAGGCAATGTCTATAGCAACAGATACGCTAGGATACGAATTTTGTCTATACACTATCGATGCACCAAATGCAGTAAGACGTGTCTAGACTTAAGAATACTAAGCAGGCAATTCTTAAGGATGATAAGCAGATGATTTTCGACTAGATATGATAAGCAAAACTTTTGACATGTAGACACGGTCAAAGTCCAGACTCACTAATGCATCCTAACAACTACCAGTTAGACACACTAATGCAAGGCCTGGTTCGCTAAGACCAACGCTCTGATACCACATGAGACGACCCGACCCAATCCATAGGGACGAATACAATAACATATGATAACATTGCGAGGTACTTGACCTCTATATGATACATTTTACAAACGTTGCATTTATTCTTAAAAGGCAAACTATCATTACATCAATATTTGACATTTTCGTCTAACATTTCATAATATCCAAATGACCTAATCTGTCATTTACTTATTTATATTCTCTATTGAACTCCAATGACTCGAATGCAACGTCTTTGTATCATGGCTTAAAAAGGTCGCAAGTAGTATCCTTAACATGAGCTAATGCACAGCGGAAGACTTAATTCATACCTGAGAATAACATGCTTTAAAACGTCAACATAAAGTTGGTGAGATATATAGGTTTGATGCTAGCAGCGTTATAACAATGGAACACAAGATTTCATATATAAACATTTTAATAAAAATATTCTAAGTGGTTGAGCACTTGGTAACCATACTTAACATTTAATCACGTCGCATATTCCCTTTATTATGAAATCTTACTACACCGTACCAAGGTGTAGTCACGAAACGAAGTACTGTGCAACCGTTGAATACTGGTCGTCCAGTCCGGTTGGGGTTGTCAGGCCCGATAGATCTATCAACAGGATTCGCGTTTACAATACCGCTGTAAATAACAGTTACCAAGCTACAGGGAAGTATGCCAGTGGTACAACTCAACGTAGAATATATTTTTCAGTTACTTGTGTCCATATCGTAAAACATAAAATACATGTATTCTCATCCCGAAATATTTAGAGTTTAAAAGTGGGACTATATACTCACTTTTGTCTTGAAGATATGTAATTTCGACTTGGTCTCCGATTGATATCACGAACCTATCCATATATAATATATCAATACCTTTTCTTTTTAAACAATCGTCACATATATATACTTATAATACTTTTAATACTTTTAATAATTCCTTAGTCCGTAGTTAGCAGTCCGATGTTAGTAATTCAATTTTAATGGTTCATATTTAGTTGTTTAATAAACCCCCAATGAAATAAATAAAACCCCCATCGTATATGTATTGGTCGAGATTAATCTTGACCCATGGTACCGTGTTGTCAAATGACGTATTGCGTACATAAAGTACCGGTGTTGTCAAATGACGTGTTGCGTACGTTCATGAGGTCTTATGATTATTCTTCTCGTGTTGTTTACGGGTGGTCCTGAAATATATAAAATTAAATCATGAGTAAATATATATGAAATATCATATTAATTAGGAAAGATATGATTTATTTAATTTTTCTCCAATTATTTTCGTTGTTAAACAAGCTTTGGACACCCGATCTTATTTTAGTCGTAGTTTCTTCGTTACAACTCCGTTTTTGTTGATTCAACTTGCCATCTCCTTGGATCGAGTCAAAATTTAAGAATATGAACTGTAAATACCATGGTTTATATTCGTGATCACAGGTTATAGTCCATACTCTAGGTGAATCTTATGAAAGTAATCATTTTTGTCATAAAAACAACATTTAATGGTCATTTTTCTAAAAATACTTATACTTTGAATTAAACCATGAAATTTTTATGTGTTAACATATTCATAAGAAATATCATTTTTCCAGAACATGAACTTCTAAATCAAAGTTCAAGATGGTTTTTAATTATCCAACCCAAAACAGCCCCCGGTTACACTCCGACGCCGTAGATTCAGTTTTAAGGTGTTCTTTGTAAAAACAAGTTGTATCTTGTTAAGTTAGCATATCATTATGATATATTACAGGTCTTGAAGTGTTTTAAAAGTTAAGTTAGAAGGATCTATTTAGTTTGCGAATAAATTTGAAATCATTCAAACTATGTTCTAGTTTATAAATTCTTATATAGATAACTATAAACATATGAATTGAACAAGAGTTGAAGTAGAGTTTTTACCTTAAGTTTAAAATGTAAAGTTGCTGGAAAGAAGTAGTAAAATAAATTTGAGAGAGTTCTTGCAAGTGTGTGTGAAAATTGAAAGTAAAATTTGGAAAATGAATGTGTAAAAATGAGTTAAAAATGGTGCTTATTTATAGGCTTGAAAATTTGGTTTTTAGTGAAAATATCTAAGATAAGTTAAAATATATTATGTCATGAATGACATATTACACCAATAATTGAAGATTTCTATTGGTATATACCAATAGTAAATACTTCTAGAAGCTGTGTATAGTACGAGTATAATACGGGTATAAAATATATAAAGATGTTTCATGAATCATATATAATGACAAAGATGTCATTTTCCATGATAAAAGGTTGAAAATGATGTTTTCCTACTAGTATATTCCAATAGTAAATACATCTTAATACAATACATATATATTTATTTTAACTTAGAAGTTATAACGTCGTTAAGCTTTATATATATATATATATATCAATTCGAAGTCCTTAAGTTAGTAGTCCAATTTTATGTATATAATCCATTGTTAATATATTTAATGAGATACTTAATTATCATATATTCAAGATAGATATAATCCATATATATCCGCATATATACATAAGTATATAATTAATACAAGTTATGATGTTCGTGAATCGTCGGACAAATAGATGGTCAAAGGGTAACTAATCATCCGAATAACAATTTCAAACTTTCTAGACTCAACTTTAGGGTTTTTGCTTATCGTGTCGGAACCATATAGAGTTTAGGGTTTAAATTTGGTCGGAAATTTACGGGTCGTTACATCTTGAGATACCATAGACACGTATACAATGTTTCGACCTATCATGTCGACACATCTATATATATTTCGGAACAACCATAGACACTCTATATGTGAATGTTGGAGTTAGCTATACAGGGTTGAGGTTGATTCCAAAATATATATAGTTTGAGTTGTGATCAATACTGAGATACGTATACACTGGGTCGTGGATTGATTCAAGATAATATTTATCGATTTATTTCTGTACATCTAACTGTGGACAACTAGTTGTAGGTTACTAACGAGGACAGCTGACTTAATAAACTTAAAACATCAAAATATATTAAAAGTGTTGTAAATATATTTTGAACATACTTTGATATATATGTATATATTGTTATAGGTTCGTGAATCAACCAGTGGCCAAGTCTTACTTCCCGACGAAGTAAAAATCTGTGAAAGTGAGTTATAGTCCCACTTTTAAAATCTAATATTTTTGGGATGAGAATACATGCAGGTTTTATAAATGATTTACAAAATAGACACAAGTACGTGAAACTACATTCTATGGTTGAATTATCGAAATCGAATATGCCCCTTTTTATTAAGTCTGGTAATCTAAGAATTAGGGAACAGACACCCTAATTGACGCGAATCCTAAAGATAGATCTATCGGGCCCAACAAGCCCCATCCAAAGTACCGGATGCTTTAGTACTTCGAAATTTATATCATATCCGAAGGGTGTCCCGGAATGATGGGGATATTCTTATATATGCATCTTGTTAATGTCGGTTACCAGGTGTTTACCATATGAATGATTTTTATCTCTATGTATGGGATGTGTATTGAAATATGAAATCTTGTGGTCTATTATTATGATTTGATATATATAGGTTAAACCTATAACTCACCAACATTTTTGTTGACGTTTTAAGCATGTTTATTCTCAGGTGATTATTAAGAGCTTCCGCTGTCGCATAGTTAAATAAGGACGGGATTTGGAGTCCATGCTTATATGATATTGTGTAAAAACTGCATTCAAGAAACTTATTTTGTTGTAACATATTTGTATTGTAAACCATTATGTAATGGTCGTGTGTAAACAGGATATTTTAGATTATCATTATTTGATAATCTACGTAAAGCTTTTTAAACCTCTATTTATGAAATAAAGGTTATGGTTTGTTTTAAAAATGAATGCAGTCTTTGAAAAACGTCTCATATAGAGGTCAAAACCTTGCAACGAAATCAATTAATATGGAACATTTTTAATCAATAAGAACGGGACATTTCACTAAAGGCCTATAAACCGGCCATTGCGTGGAAAATTCATGACATCAGGGGTATTAGTCCCTCCTATTGCACCCACAAAATTCTTATGGAGGATAACTCCAAACCTGTGGTGCAACATCAAAGGAGGTTGAACCCGCACATCCAAGATGTCGTGAAGAAAGAGATCATTAAGCTCCTTGATGCAGGTCTGATTTACCCAATTTTTGACAGTCCGTGGATTAGCCCGGTACACTGTGTACCTAAGAAAGGTGGTATGACTGTTACCACTAATGATAAAAATGAATTAATTTCCACTCGAACTGTCACGGGGTGGCGTGTTTGTATTGACTATCGTAAGTTGAACGATGCCACACGCAAAGACCACTTCTCGTTACCTTTCATGGATCAAATGCTAGAGAGGTTAGCGGGAAACAGCTTTTATTTTTTTCTTGATGGTTTTTTGGGCTATTTTCAAATTCCTATCTTGCTCGAGGACCAAGAGAAAACCACTTTCACGTGCCTATATGGTACATTCTCATACCGTCGCATGCCCTTTGGCCTTTGTAACGCTCCGGCCACTTTTCAAAGGTGCATGATGGCCATATTCCATGATATGATAGAAGATTGCATGGAGGTGTTCATGGATGATTTTTCGGTCTTCGGTGACACTTTCGATTCATGCTTTCTTAATTTAGAGCGGATGTTGGTAAGGTGTGAGAAATCTAATCTTGTGCTCAATTGGGAAAAGTGCCATTTCATGGTACAAGGGGGCATAGTCCTCGGGCACAAGATTTTTAGGAACGGTATTGAGGTGGATCCCGCAAAGGTAACAGTTATTAAGAACCTTTCACCTCCCACCGATGTTAAGGGTGTTCGGAGTTTTCTCGGGCACGCCGGTTTTTACCGGCGGTTCATAAAGGATTTTTCCAAAATTGCTAACCCGATGAACAAACTCCTCGAAAAGGACACACCGTGGAACTTCTCCGAAGAGTGCCAAAAGGCAATCGAACTTCTTAAGGAGAAACTCATCAATTCACCTATCATAATTTCTCCGAATTGGTCCCTTCCATTCGAGCTTATGTGTGATGCATCTGATTTCGCTGTTGGCTCTGTTTTGGGCCAAAGGGTCGAGAAACATTTCCGACCCATCTATTATGCCAGCAAGACCTTGCAAGGAGCACAGTTAAATGATACTACCACTGAAAAAGAGCTCCTTGCGGTGGTCTTTTCGTTCGACAAGTTCCGGTCCTACTTAGTCTTATCTAAGACTATAGTCTTTACGAACCATTCTGCTCGTAAGTACCTTTTCACCAAACCGGATGCTAAACCTCGACTGCTTAGATGGATCTTGCTTTTGCAAGAATTCGATATCAAGATCCGGGATAAGAAGGGTGCCGAGAATCTTGCGGCCGACCACTTGTCCAGACTCGAGAATCCAAATCTCGAAGTCCTTCATGAGTCGAGTATCCATGATGATTTTCCCGATGAATATCTCATGAAGATGGATAAGGTGGACGAGCCATGGTATGTGGACATTGCTAATTATCTCGTTGGGAAATTCTTGGAAAAAGGGTGGTCACATCAAAAGAGGAAGAAATTCTTCAGTGACCTTAAGTACTATTTCTGGGAGGATCCCTATCTTTTTCGTTGTTGTCCCGATGGGGTTATTCGCCGGTGGTTTTTGGTGAGGAGTATATGCGTATTTTAACCGAGTGCCATAGTGGGCCGACCGGTGGGCATTTTGGATCCCAAATCACGGGGCGTAAGGTTTATGATGCCGGCTTCTTTTGGCTGACAATTTTCAAAGATGCCCACCTGATTTGTAAATTGTGCGATTCTTGTCAAAGGGCCGGTAAAGTCACCAAACGGGATGAGATGCCTCAACAAAGCATCCAAGTATGCGAGGTATTCGACGTTTGGGGAATTGACTTTATGGGGCCATTTTCGAAATCTCATAATTATAGTTACATACTCGTTGCCATTGACTACGTGTCTAAATGGGCCGAAGCGCAAGCTTTAGCCACAAACGATGCATGAGTTGTGATTTCCTTCCTTCAGTGTTTATTCTCTCGATTTGGAACTCCTAAAGCTTTAATTAGCGATAGGGGTACTCATTTTTGTAACGCCCAAATGGAGAAGGTATTGAAGCAATATGGAGTTCTCCATAAAGTTTCTACTTTATACCATCCCCAAACGAGCGGACAATTTGAGAATACCAATCGAGCTCTTAAAGGAATTCTTGAGAAAACTCTGGGGTCGAATCCGAAGGAGTGGGCGAATAAGCTCGATGAAGCTTTGTGGGTGTTTAGAACCACCTACAAAACACCAATTGGTACCACTCCTTATCGGTTGGTTTATGGAAAAGCATGCCATCTCCCGTTGGAGATTAAGCATAAGGCGATGTGGGCACTTAAAAAGTGCAATTTGGATTTGAAGGAAGCCGAACGCATAAGGGCGGGGCAATTGAATGAGCTTGGTGAATTACGCCTTGATGCATATGAAAATTCGTTGATTTATAAAGAGAAAACCAAGCAATGGCATGATAGAAGGTTAAAGGGTCCGAAAGAGTTTAATGCGGGCGATCGAGTGCTTTTATTTAACTCTAGATTGAAGCTTTTACCGGGAAAACTTAAGTCCCGGTGGACGGGACCATTTGAGGTTGTTAAGGTGTACCCATACGGTGCGATTGAGTTGAAAAATGCGAGTGGTACTACCTTTAAGGTTAACGGACATCGAGTGAAGAAATATTTCGATGGTTCGTTTGAGATTGATGACGGGTTTCACGTTGAACCCGACCCTAACGTCACTTGAAGCTGGTAACGAGTCTTGTGAATGACTCGGTAATAAACTTCACATTGTTGTAGAGTTTGTATGTTTTTGTGCTTGTTTGATAATATGTGCAATGTGATCGTGCTCGGCTTTTTGTTTGGGTGTTTGTTGGTTTTTAGGTTGAGAAATTGGGTTAAAATGGCTTAAAATTGCGAAATACTAGGTTATCAGCACTTGGAGCGCCGCTCCAAAGCTTTGAGCGCCGCTCAGATTGTACGTACCTGATGTGCAAGATTTTTGAAACTCCTCGACATGATTTTTATGCCTAATGGAGCACCGCGCGAGCTTCTTGAGCGCCGCGCCATAACTGGAGCGCCGCTCTATTTGACAGTCTGGCGGCATGTTTTGCTTTTTAATATTAAAAAAACCAAATTTTCACAACCACACAAATAGGAACGGGAATTAGCTGTATTTTACACCAAACCTTCTCATTCTTTTCATTCCATCTAACTTTCTTACACCTACAAACACCAAGATCTACAAACCCTAATTTTCTAAACTTCAATTTCTTGTCTAATTACTTTCACATCTTGCAAGAATGGCTCCCCTAAGGTCCGAATTTGTTTTCTATCTTGCTAATTTCATCTAATTAGGTGTAGTTACTTGCTTAATCTTTGATTTACATGATGAATTAGTGTGAGGTTTGTCTAATTGGGGTTTTGTGTTCTAATTAGTGATGGGTTTTGTTAGATTATGATTGTATGCTTTGAATTCATGATTAATTTTGTGTTTTTAGAAGCTATACTTGAACTTAGGGTTTGTGTGTTTGAGAATTCGAATTTGTAAATGACAGAAGAGTTGATTACTTGAAATTGTTCTTGTTCTTGAGTTGTTGATATGTTTTTGAGCTAGTATGGGGTTGTGTTCATATGGGCGGGTCATATTGGTTTGAATGACTTGTGCTATATTTGGTTTATTTATTTATGATGCCATGCTAGAGGGAACATAACATGTGTTTTGTGATGTGATGAGTATTGTGTTAGTGGTAATTTGAATTGGTGAAAGTTAGCAAACATGATGCACTTTATTAGATTTGTGGAAGTTAAAAGAGTTATTTGTAATCATGTTTGTCATGTTTTGGTTGTGTTGTTATGAGAGTATGGTTGTTATGTGCTATGTTTTAAGAGATAATGCAATATGCATAGATTTGAGCTTTTGGCATGTTTAGATGTATTACTTGGTTAATTTGGTGATTGTTTTTAAGGTGGAGTAAAATGCAACATGTTTTGGTTGTGATGGAATTTGGTGCTTATTATTTTGACTAACACTAACTTTTGAGTTTGGTGTTTTGTTTTCTTTATTTGTTTCATGTGTGTAGAGATCGAGAGGAAACACGGAACAACCACGACAATCACCAAATAACCCGAAACTTTGGTTGTCCCAAATCGCTAATGATGAGGAATTAGAAGAACGTTTGACGTTAGTTAGCACCCGTCCGATCGAACGAACTTATTATTTGGATTGGACGCAACTCACAGCATTGGGTAATAATATTATTAGAAGGTTGCGTCAGTATTTGTGGGTAACATATGCGGGTCAAGAGCTGAGGCCATACGAAAGGTTATTTGAAATTCGTGAAGATATTTTTGAACAGTTGACTATCGAGTTCTTTTCAACAGTGAGTTATCGACCGCGAGCCTCTCCGACCGAGGCAGATTTCTTGACATTCAGGTTAGGCGGGTTAGAGCGGAGCATGAGTAAGATTGGGGTAGCTCGGGCGTTAGATTTTTTATCCCGAGTTGAATGATAATGATTTAAAGTGGTTTTTGATTCAATGCAAAGTGTTTGGGCAGGAGGCTTTTAGTGAGAGTGATTATTGGCCAACAGTGGCGAAAGAAACTGCGGGTCCGTTTAGTTCAAGTTGAAGTGTTCAGTCAATGCTTCGATTTCCGGAGGACCGAATTATTTTCAAGATGATTGCTCATATGTTCATGGCTAGAGGAAATGCGAATAAGATTCAGCGACGGGACCTTTGGATTCTTCAGCAGATTAAATTGAGAGAGCGAATTGATGTCCCTTGTATGTTAGGAGTGTGGTTACAAGAGATTGGAACGGACAAACGTATGGAACGCCCGTTATTAGGTGGGCATTTGGTCACTAGGTTTGCTCGAGCATTTTCAGTCCCAACTACTAGGTGTGATATGTTGGAGGTTGAGGCAATGCCCACTAATATTCTTTTTTTTTTTTATCAAAAGCCGAGTTTATCCGAAAAGGTCCTACAGGTTGGGTTTTGTGGGAGGATGAGCAACAACAAGCAGGTGACGATGTTGGACGTGGACGCGGACGTGGAGGTAGTCGATCCACTTATGAAGCAGGCAGTTTCGAGTGCAAACGTACCGGGTACGTGGTCCCTCAGTGAAGAAAGTTGGGATTCTCTGGTTAACAGCGTTGATGGTATGCATATAGAGTATCGGGATAGTCGGTCAGCGTATAATGCTCAGGTTGAGCATAATCAGAGGATGTTAGAGGAGCAACGCAGACATAATGAGGATATGAGGGTTTGGCATGAGAACAGTTATGGTGCGATTAACACAGCTTTGGGACGGTTTGGAACAGCGGTTTGTTAACTTGGGTGAGCATGTTAATAGGGTCGAGTATGATGTGAGGGGTATTCGGGCTCACAATCAGTGGGAGATGCATCAGAGGCAAATTCAGAGACGAATACGTCAGAATCCGGAAGCTTATATTCCGACGCGGACTACCATCCCTGATTATACATCTGTTACTCCTCCGAGGCCAGATCCGTCATATGACCCGTACCAGGCTTGTCAGGACATCTATGGTGTGGATTGGGACCCTACCAGAGATTTATGGCCTTGAGATGATTTGTTGCGCATGTTTTTGTTGTAATTTGTTTAAAACTATTTCCTTTTCGTTGGTCTGTATTTGGATAATTATGTATTTCGCTTATGTACTTTGACACTTATTCTTGGGGCAAGGTGATGTTTGTAGAGGTGTATACGAAATAGTTATATATTTACTACGAAATACTATTAAATACGATACAATTTTACACAAGTTATTTATTTATTTATAGAGTGGATATACCTAAACCTTTCTACAACACTTATAGGCAGTGTACCTAATCGTACAGTAGTGTAGTTTTTAGTAAGTCCGGTTCGTTCCACAGGGAGCTAGCCAAGTTTAACGCTATATTTTTAAAACTATATTTTAATAAATAAATATAAATTTATAAATAGTATTATTATTATAAAAGGGAGTTTTTACCGTTTAATGACTGGTTTGTCGATTTTAAAATTTTAATCGCAGTTAAAACCTAATGTAAAATGTTAAAAATAAATATAACTTAATTTAAAGCGTAAAGTAAATGACAATAATAAAATTGCGATAATAAAAAATGCGATAAATAAAATGACAATAAATAAAATTACGATTATTAAAAAGTACGATAATTAAAAGTGCAATTAAATAAAATGACAGTAAATAAAAGTGCGATAAAATATGAAATAAAGGAATTATGCTTATTTAAACTTCCTTAATCATGATGTTTGACGTGTTGATTTTAGTTTATTACCATGGGTTAATTGTTCTTTGTCCTGGATTATTCAATATGTCCATCTGGTTTTTGTCCATAACAGTCCATCAGTCATAAATATAAAGTGTGAGTGTCCTCGTCAAATTATCCTTATATCCGAAGTCAAATATTCCAACTAATTGGGGACTTAAACTATAATTACACCAATTTTCCTTGTATATAATTCACCCCTGTTTTAATAAGTCCATTAACTATTAATCCATTCCCGTGTCCGGTTAAATGAACGATTATTAGTACTTATAAATATCCCGCCCATCGTGTCCGATCGAGTGTATGTGGTTATTTATAGGTACGTCCAATTGTAAATCTTTATATTAAATTAACGAACTATCATTCAATTAAATAAATATAAAGCCCATTGATAGCCCATAGCCTAATTTCCACAAGTGTCGTTCTTTTGTCCAAACCCCAATTATGGTACAAAGCCCAATTACCCCGTCTTTAATATTTTAGCCCAACATTAAGATTACTTCAATTTAAATAAGCATAATAATAACTTAGCTACGAGACATTAATTTAAAAAGGTTGAACATAACTTACAATGATTAATAATAGCGTAGCGTTACACGGACAGAATTTCGACTTACACACTTAAAACATTCGCTAACATACCCTTATTATTATTAAATTAAAATTAAAATTAAAATTATAATATATATATATATATATATATATATATATATATATATATATATATATATATATATATATATATATATATATATATATTACGTAGAGATTGAGAGATAGATTAGAAAAAGGTGTGTTTATTTCGTCCGAAAATGCTGAAATTTATAGATGTGGCCAGGTATCTGCTGCCATGCGATTGCATGGATTTTGCACTTCCAGGCCATGCAATCGCATGGCCTTCTTTTACAGCTCACATGCTTTTGTTTGTTTATTTGCCGACGGTTTATATATATAATATAATATATATATAATTTTAAGAATTATTTATATATTATATTATATTTATGTGCATAGTTGACTTGTAATTTTTAGTCCTTTGCGTCGATCGTTGAGAGTTGACTCTGGTCCTGGTTCTGGTTTTTCGAATGTCCTTGCGTACTATTTAATATATTGTACTTTGCGTTTTGCGTCTTGTACTCTTGTAATTTTGAGACGTTTCTCATCAATAATTTGAACCACTTTGATTGTACTTTGTACTTTTGAGCTTTTTGGTCGTTTGCGTCTTCAATTCGTCGAATCTGTCTTTCGTCTTCACCTTTTATTATTTAAATGAATATCTGTCTTTCGTTTTTAGCATTATCAAATATTCCCACACTTGAGCATTGCTTGTCCTCAAGCAATATAGTCTTGAAATAAAAATACTAGAATCACTTCTTTATTCTTCACACTTTGTACATCAGTGATTTTTATACGGCGGTATGAACAATGGTAGTAACGATGTGGTTTACAGTCCCACATGACTATGAAAATTTAGATCCTTTAGGAAATTGGATCTTTATGAAAACATTTGATCTTTTGAAAATTCAATCTAGCTTTTACCCTAGATAAGTTTTTCGGAATAACCCTTCACCGGTGTTTGTAAATTGTTTTTGTGGGTTTTGTGGGTTTCAGATTTGAAAATTTTAGCTCAAAACTTGCGGTTTTGTGTCACCCACTTGCTAACCTTGTATTGGGAAAGCAACACGTCCAGTATACTTGTTCCGTATATTACCTTTCGGTAAACTACCGTCCGGTTGTAAAGGAAAGCGTTGAACAAGCAACTGTTAAGGCAATGTCCCGTGACATGCTTTTAATTATGTTCTATATCATGTCAGATGCAATTACTATCCTTTGTAGGAGCAATAGTAAAGATCACCCTATAGTTTTTCGGTCTGGCACAAGGTCCTGTCTTCGACCATGTTATGCAACCACCGTTCTTACGGTTAACACCCGATTTGGTTCAGGTGACCTAATGAATTCCAGGTGAATTCCTAGGATTTTACGTTCAATGGTAATGAACGCATTGAAAATGGGTTTTCAGAAAACAAATCGGTTTTAATTTGATCAAAATATTTTCTCGTTCAAGCTCGAGTTTAGATATCATTGAATTCCATGAGTTTGTAATTCTCAATCTTTAAAGTCAATCTCAAGGATTGAGTAATATCAGGCTTAAAAGCTGATTTTTAATCTTTAAGGAGATTATCCTTTCTGGGGGTCTGATTCATTAGTCTTATCAAGCTAATTTACACGGCGCCCTCCCCATTTTACGAGACAGGTCCTCTCATGGCTAGGATAAGTCTGACCACTTGGCGACCCTGTTTAATGCTGAGGTCCGTGGATTTCCAGCTGATTTTCGAGATGACTTTTCTAGATTTTTCGTCAACCTACAGCTGGTCTGGACGACAATTTCCTGACCTAAATCAAGAAGCGCGTGTCTTTTTCGGAAGACTTTACTTCCTTTTAATGATGGAATTGATTCATCGTGTAGATCCATCTTTCTTTCAAATATATTACAATTTACTGGGTAAAACGGTTAATTTTATCCAAAACAAAAGTATCTTCAATTATTTGTACAAAAATATGTGATATATGTTTTAAATAACTTGGTAAATTTTTTCCACACTTGGCTTTTATTTTCCTTTCTTTGCCTTTTTATTGTCCTCTATTCCATTTTAAATGAATTCTAACATTTTGGGTTGTTTCTCAATTTATGTCCTTTCCGAGGTAACAATAATTTCGGAGTTAACACCTAGTTTTATCGTTCATAAATTTGTATAAACATGATTTTGAATTCATTTATTTGAAAATTTTGAAATTTTTTACTAGAATTGGGTAGTCAGTATATAAGACTAGGGCTGTTCTTTATTATCAGAGAGCACTAGATTCTAATACAACTACTGCGTTACTAGTATTTTTAATGGTAACCAAGTGTTTAAGTCAAAAAATTTAAAAAATCCGAAAGAATTTAACCTCTTCCCACACTTAAGATCTTGCAATGCCCTCATTTGCAAGAAATCAGTAACAATTTAAATTATTGAGGGTGATTAGCGTAGAAAAATGATTAAATTTTACCAAAATTTCTAAACATATTGGCGTTTGTTTGTTGAATGATAAATGGTGCACATCATTTGTTCATTTTGTCTTGTTGTCAACATCATATTTGTTTTTCGTTTTGTCGTCAAAATTAGTAGCTTTTGCTGAACTTAATGCCAGTCTTTGAAAATGCGCTGTTTTACCCTGTTTTGTACATAAGATAAACTACAAACATATATATATATATACATATATATATATTTATAAAACCTTTATTTATTAAAACAATTTATACAAATAATTTTTTAAAATTTTGTTTCCTTTTACTTTAGGTAGTTTCGGTTTGTTTACCTAGTCCGTCCCTCGACAAAATTGAAAATTAGTCGTTTTTAAAGCGATTGTTTTAAAAGCAAAATTTTTGGGTTTTTTTTAATTTTTTTGGCATACTTTAATTCAATAAGATTAAAAATAATGATAATAAAATTTCTCGTCCCTCCCTTGGGTAGAGCAATTTCGGTTCAACGACCTAATTTTCAACTCACGACGAATTTTTAGATATCAAATTTCTAACTTAATGAAATAAAGTAAATTTTTGTTTTTAAATTTACACCAAACTTAAATTTAAAATGCATAAAATTAAAAATTCATATTATTAAAATTAAAAATTCACACCAAATTTATATTATATTTTTATTTTTATACATACAAACTTATATTAAAAATATTAATTTTTCAAATATTTACAAACTTAAATATATTGATTTTAAAAAGTTTATGATATTAATTTAATATTTATATATTAACAAGGTAAAAATTAAAATTAAAAAAAATCTTTTTGGTCTTTTATCACACTTTAATCAATCAAATATTATCAAAAATATACGCCCCTCTTTTCGGTAAAGTAATTTCGGTTCCATAACCTAGTTTTACTCTTGACGAATTTTTGAAATATTTTGGGTTGATTGATTAAAGATATTTATACCTTAAGAATAAACGGTAAATTTCGCAGTGATGTAATAAATTTTTGTATGATATCAATAATTTCAGTTACGCATACCTAATTTTATTGAATACCAATTTAATACTTTATAGCGAACGATTCAGCATTTATTATCAAAAGGTTAAAAGCAATAAAAATAAAAATAAAAACTGTACATACTTACCTGTGAGATAGAATTCTCAGAGACCTGCTTTAGCCGACTCATAGGAGAGTCGTGTGATTTGGTTCTCCATAGCTTCATAAGCGTAACCTCGATTCTTCAATATCTTTTCTTCTAAACATATAAACGGTCCTTCTCTGCATAGAGTAACAAATTCGGTATTTGAATATGTTTGATTATTTGAACATTTACCTTCGTGTGACCATTTTCCGCATTTATAACATCTTTCAAGGTGTCATGCTCTTCTTTTTGTTGCGGATTTTGATTTTTCTTTACCAAAATGTATCTTATGATGATCTTTCCTGAGTTCTTTTCTTACTCCGTCCATTTTGCCTCTTATGAATGATACCAATTCACTCGGAAGGGTGTCATTATTACGTTTAGTTATCATAGCATGTAGCATTAGACCATGGTTCAGATCAAAGGAATTCTTCATCTCGTAAAACCTAAAAAATAAAAAATAAAAAATTCAGAATGGGGAGAGAAGACTAGTTCTTTAGGGTCTGCTAGGGAAAGACCATTCGGATTCCATTCTCGGAAACTACATGAAAACAGAATATCTAACTCTAACAGAAATACATATTACCCTTAAAAAGATTCGAACCTTCCCACACTTAGTTAGCTGTGGTGTCGAAATTGTGATTAACTTCATCTTCAACTTCCATTAGATTATCTATGTAATGTTTAACTCTGTGACCATTAACCTTAAATTCAACCCCATTTAAATTTATTAATTCTACTGTTCCGTATGGGAAAACTCTTTTGACTATGAATGGTCCAGACCATCTTGATTTCAATTTTTCAGGAAATAGCTTGAATCGTAAATTGAAAAGAAGAACTCTGTCTCCTTCTTTAAATTCTTTTGAACTTCTGATTCTTTTATCATGCCATTTCTTTGTTCTTTCTTTATAGATTAACGAATTTTCATATGCTTCATGTCTTAATTCTTCTAATTCGTTTAATTGACTTAAGCGTAGATGTCCGGCTTCATGCAAATCAAGATTACATGTCTTCAAAGCCCAAAATACTTTGTGCTCAATTTCTACTAGAAGATGACATGCTTTTCCATAAACGAGTCTAAAAGGTGTGTTTCCAATTGGAGTTTTGTAGGCTGTTCTAAAAGCCCAGAGAACATCCTCCAATTTCATGGACCATTCCTTCGGATTTGATCCTACGGTTTTCTCTAGAATACGTTTTAAAGCTCGGTTGGTATTTTCAACTTGTCCACTTGTTTGTGGATGATACGCGGTTGAGATTTTATGAGTTACTCCATATCTTTTAAGAACTTTCTCAAGTTGATTATTACAAAAATAAGTACCCCGATCACTTATTAAAGCTTTCGGTGTTCCAAACCTAGCAAAAAGACGTTTTAAAAAGTTGACTACAACTCGTGCATCGTTAGTCAGGAGAGCTTGTGCTTCCGCCCATTTAGATACATAATCAATAGCAACGAGAATGTAGAGATTATTATGAGATTTTGGAAATGGACCCATAAATTCAATACCCCAAACGTCAAATACTTCACATACTTGAATGACATTTTGTGGCATTTCATCACGTTGACTTATTTTTTCGGCCCTTTGACAAGCATCATAGGATTTGAAAAGAAGGTGTGCGTCTTTGAAAATTGTAGGCCAATAGAATCCAGCATCGTAGACTTTTCTTGCTGTGAGTTAAGGCCCATAATACCCTCTTGTTGGTCCTGTGTAACAATGGTTTAAGATTTGACTAGCTTCATCTCCGAATACGCATCGGCGTATTATTCCATCGGGACAACTTTTAAACAAATGTGGATCTTCCCAAAAATAGTGTTTTATATCACTAAAGAATTTCTTTCGTTTTTGGTACGACAACCCTTTTTCAAGGAATCCACATACTAAGTAGTTTGCATAGTCTGCAAACTATGGAATTTCATTATAATTGATTTTCAATAGATATTCATCAGGAAAGTTATCTTGTATGGCCGATTCATTTAGAACTTCTAATTCAGGATTTTCAAGACGAGAAAGATGATCAGCAGCGAGATTTTTTGCTCCCTTTTTGTCTCGGATCTGAATATCGAACTCTTGTAAGATTAAGATCCAACAGATTAATCGTGGTTTAGCATCTTGTTTTGAAAATAGGTATCTAAGAGCTGAATGGTCGGTATAGACCACCGTTTTAGCTAGAACGAGATATGAACGAAATTTGTCAAAAGCAAAGACAATAGCAAGGAGTTCTTTTTCAATAGTTGTGTAATTCGTTTGTGCTCCTTGTAATGTCTTACTAGTGTAATAAATAGGTTGAAATCGTTTTTCAATCCTTTGTCCAAAAACGGCTCCCATTGCAAAATCACTTGCATCGCACATAAGTTCAAACAGTAGATTCCAATTTGGAGTTATCATGATCGACGCATTAGTGAGTTTTTCTTTAAGAATATTAAAAGATTTGATGCATTCATCTGAAAAGATGAATGGAGCATCCTTTTCTAAGAGTTTATTCATAGGAGTGGAAATTTTAGAAAAATCTTTTATGAAACGTCGGTAAAAACCGGCATGCCCTAAAAAACTCCTAACTCCTCTAACATTGGTAGGATGTGGAAGTTTAGCAATTACATCTACTTTAACTCTATACACTTCAATTCCTTCCTTTGAAATTTTATGACCAAGAACGATACCTTCTTTAACCATGAAATGGCATTTCTCCCAATTAAGAACTAGATTTGATTGCTCGCATCTAATAAGCATTCGTTCAGGATTAATTAGACATGTTTCAAAAGTATCACCGAAGACTGAAAAGTCATCCATGAAAACTTCCATGCATTCTTCTATCATGTCGTGAAAAATCGCCATCATGCACCTTTGAAAGGTTGCAGGGGCATTGCAAAGTCCAAATGGCATGCGTTTGTAAGCAAAAGTACCATAAGGGTACGTGAACGTAGTTTTCTCTTGATCTTCGGGTGCTATTGGAATTTGAAAGTATATGGAGAAACCGTCAAGAAAATAATAGTAACTATTTTCGGCTAATCTTTCCAACATTTGATCAATGAAAGGTAAGGGAAAGTTATCTTTTCTGGTGGCGTCATTTAATTTTCTATAATCTATACAAACACGCCATCCTGTTACAGTCCTAGTAGGAATAAGCTCATTTTTTTCATTTGTGATGACAGTCATGCCACCAGAGATTGGATAAATTAAACCTGCATCTAGCAGTTTAATAATTTCTTTCTTAACAACATCTTGCATATTAGGATTTAGTCTTCGTTAGCGTTGCACATACATTTTATGACCTTCTTCCATAAGGATTTTATGTGTGCAATACGAAGGACTTATGCCTTTAATGTCATTAATCTTCCATGCAATAGCTGGTTTATGAGCTTTTAGCACAGAAATGAGTTGAGATTTTTCATTTTATGTAAGAGAAGATGATATTATTACGGGTAATTCAGATTCACCATGTAAATAAGCATATTCCAAATGGTTTGGAAGTGGCTTTAACTCTAATGTCGGTGGTTCTTCTATCGATGATTTGTATCGATATCTTTCTTCTTCTTTTAGCATTTGAATTTCTTCTGTTATTGGTTCATATTCATTAGCCATGAGTGTAGCTAACATTTCAGCTTCATTAATTGGTTCAGTTCCTTCTCCTAAAGAACATTCTCCTGTTCCTTGTAATTCTGGAAATTCTTCTAATAATTCTGCATGTGAATCTATAGTTTGAATATAATAACATGTATCATCTGCAAATTGTGGTTGTTGCATGGCTCTATCAACAGAAAATGTAGCACTCTCGTCCTCTATACTTAAGGTCAGTTTCTTACCAAACACGTCTATTATTGCTTTAGCCGTGTTTAAGAATGGTCTTCCTAATATGAGAGGGACTCGAGAATCTTCTTCCATGTCTAGAATAACAAAATCTACTGGAAATACTAAAGTACCAACTTTAACTAGCATGTTCTCCATTATCCCTCTAGGATATTTTACTGATCGATCGGCTAGTTGTATACTTATTCGTGTTAGTTTTAATTCTCCAAGGTCTAGTTTAGCGTATAGTGAATACGGTATTAAATTTATACTAGCACCTAAGTCTGCCAATGCTTCTATTAAACTAAGACTACCCAGAAAACATGGAATTGTGAAACTTCCTGGATCAGAGAGTTTTTCTGGTATCTTATTCAACAGCACTGCAGAACAATTAGCATTCATAGTTACAGCCGAGAGTTCTTCCATTTTCTTTCTATTTGTGATTAGATCTTTCAAGAATTTAGCATATCTAGGCATTCCTGAAATCACATCAAGGAAAGGAAGATTGACATTTATTTGTTTAAACATATCCAATAATTTGGATTGCTCGGCTTCAAGTCTCTCTTTTCTCATTTTACTCGGGTAAGGAAGTGGTGGTTGGTATGGTTTAACATAAGGTTTTGCCTTAACTGTGTTATCTTCATTAACCTTTTCAACTACCGGTTCTGTTTCCTTATCTTGTTCAGATTGTGGTTCTTGTGGAGTAGGAATAGCGTCGTCAGAAATTACAGGCATTTCAGGTGGTTTAAGTGTAATACCACTTCTTGTGGTAATGGCTTTAGCTGTTTCATTTCGGGGGTTAGCATTTGTATCGCTAGATAGACTTCCCGGTTTTCTTTCACCTATCAACCGTGCTAGGTTGCTTACTTCTTGTTCCAGATTTTGAATAGAAGCTTGTTGATTTCTAAATGCTTGGGCATTTTGTTCATTCGTTTGTTTCTGAGATGTGAAAAACTGCGTTTGAGATTCAACTAGCTTCGACATCATATCTTCAAAATTTGGCTTTTTATCATCGGTTTGTGGTGGTTTGTTTTGAAAAATAGGTCTTTGCTGGTTGTAAGTATTATTGGATACTTGTTGATTGCTAGGACCTTGTTGGTTGTTGTATAGAACATTTCGGTTATAATTCTAGTTTTGATTGTAAATTGGTCTTGGCGGTTGATAATTATTCTGATAATTATTTCCAGGCCTTTGGTTCATGTATGAAACATTCTCTCTTTGTTCCATTATTTGTTCAATACTGAGACAATATTTTGTCAAATGTGGTCCTCCACACTGCTCACAACTAATTCGTATTGAGTGAATATCTTTAGTCATCTTTTCCAATCGTCTCTCGACAACATCTATCTTTGCGGAAATGGAATCAAAGTAATGGCTAGAATCGGCACTAGCCGCTTAAGATGATCTAACGATATCTTTTTCTTGATGCCACTCATGTGAGTGGGAAGCAGTGTTATCAATAATTTTGTAAGCTTCAGTTGCGGTTTTCTTCATAATGGAACCACCAGCTGCTATATCGATGTCTTTTCGTATAGTGATGTCGCATCCTTGGTAGAATATTTATACTATTTGATAAATGTCTAAACCATGTTGCGGACATCCTCTCAATAACTTTCCAAATCTTGTCCACGCCTCATATAGAGTTTCATTTGGCTTTTGTGTGAATGTAACTATTTCTCCTTGAAGTCTTACGGCTTTAGATGCCAGAAAGAATTGTTTAAGAAATTTTTCAACTAAAATGTCCCATGTATCAATCGCCCCTTCAGGTAACGATTCTAACCAATCTTTGGCTTCTCCCTTTAAAGTCCAGGGAAATAACATGAGATATCTCTGTTCATCCACCACTTCTCTGATTTTAAATAGAGTACAGATCCTATTAAAGGTTCGAAGATGTTCGTTTGGATCTTCCTTCGGTGCACCACTAAATTGGCATTGATTAGTTACCATGTGTAGAATTTGTCCTTTTATTTCATAATCTGGCGCATTAATGTCTGGTTGAGTAATTGCGTGACCTTGGCCAGTGCGTTTAGCTCTCATTCGGTCTTCCATACTTAGAGGTTCCAGATTTTCCATGATTGAATTTGTTGAATCTGAATCACTAGAGGATTCTGATTTAATGGTTTGTTCCTCGACAATCTCTGTTTGAATGATTGGTGGTTCCGGAGGAAAGATTAATGGTTCAGGATCTCTGAATTGTCCCTGAATATCCTCCGGATTCTCAATTGTGATGTCGGGTTCAAAAAATGGATTATCGGAAATTTGAGTTGGAGTACTTGGTCGACTTGATGAAGATTCTAAAGAAAAATCAACGGCGACAATATTGGCTAGATGTCTTGATCGAGTTACAGGTGGTGAACGTTTTGCTCAGTGCATTCACTGAATATCCTATTAGTTATAAAAGATAAAAATTATATAACTTATCAAATTAATAGACTTTTCTGCTTTTGCCCACGTTTCGAATAGCCAAAAGATGTAGCAGGGATCCAGAACCCTTTAAATCGGAAGCTCACAACTCAGCCACTAACAAATCCAACTATTACTACGAAGTAGAAAATTTGGATGTCTATCAATTTAACCGCTTAAAATAATTTATTGTTGAAAAAAAAATAAAGAAAATTCTATGTCCTAGAAACTAGAGCGGCGAGAAATAAGGAAGAAAAAGTGCGCGTCGGAAAACGTCGAAAAATAAAAGGTCGAAAAAAATAAAAAGAACGTAGCGCGTCAAAATTTAAAAGTCTAAAAACTAAGAATTAAAAGTTGCGTCTAAAAGTATTAAAGCTTAAAAGAAATTCTATATCCAAAACGGCAATAACTTAAAAAGTACTAAAATTTATTAAATATTATGGCGATAAGCGACGTCATAAAATTCTAAGGCACCTAAATCTTAGTCTAAAGAAAAAGCACTTAAGAGATTTTACGGCAAAGCCTAAAAATCTAGAAATAAAAATTACAACGGCAAATACTATATTACGAACTAATTACGAGCGAAAAAATACAAATTACGAATTAAACTAATAAAAAGATACGAAGATATAAAAATAAAACTAAAGTTATAAAAATATAATTTTTATAAAAATATAATTTTTATATTATTTATTTTATAAAAGTATCAATTTATTATATTAATAAAACTAATTTAAAACTAAATATTACAAATTAATTAAATCTAAAATTAATTAATATAATATACTAACTCTAATTAGGGTTTAATATTAATAATAATTAATAATAATCCGTAATTAATGCTGTACCAGGTTCAGTTGGGCGTGTCAGTAACCCTCATGCGGTCGCATGAGTTTTAGCCTATGGATTCATGCGGTCGCATGAATTAGAAAACCGGGCCAGATTGTTTGGGCTGCTACAGTGTAGCCCGTTTACAATTTTAATTATATATTTTTTTCTGTTTTATATTTATATAAACTATTTATATAAAATAAATAAAAACTTATATTTTAAAAACTAAAATAAAAATGAAGAAACTTTATAATTTTATATATATTTAACAAATTTTTAAAAATATATATATTTTGTTTTTTTTTTGTATTTTTAATATTTAAAATGTATTTTTACAAAAAGAAATTAAAACTTAATAAAAATCTTTTTTTTTTATATAGCGTTTCGCTTCTGGCGTTTAAGCAGTCCCCGGCAGCGGCGCCAAAAATACTTGATGTTTGTAGAGGTGTATACGAAATAGTTAAATATTTACTACGAAATACTATTAAATACGATACAATTTTACACAAGTTATTTATTTATTTATAGAGTGGATATACCTAAACCTTGCTACAACACTTATAGGCAGTGTACCTAATCGTACAGTAGTGTAGTTTTTAGTAAGTCCGGTTCGTTCCACAGGGAGCTAGCCAAGTTTAACGCTATATTTTTAAAACTATATTTTAATAAATAAATATAAATATATAAGTAGTATTATTATTATAAAAGGGGGTTTTACCGTTTAATGACTGGTTTGTCGATTTTAAAATTTTAGTCGCAGTTAAAACCTAATGTAAAATATTAAAAATAAATATAACTTAATTTAAAGCGTAAAGTAAATGACAATAATAAAATTGCGATAATAAAAAATGCGATAAATAAAATGACAATAAATAAAATTGCGATAATTAAAAAGTACGATAATTAAAAGTGCAATTAAATAAAATGACAGTAAATAAAAGTGCGATAAAATATGAAATAAAGGAATTATGCTTATTTAAACTTCCGTAATCATGATGTTTGACGTGTTGATTTTAGTTTATTACCATGGGTTAATTGTCCTTTGTCCTGGATTATTCAATATTTCCATCTGGTTTTTGTCCATAACAGTCCATCAGTCATAAATATAAAGTGCGAGTGTCCTCGTCAAATTATCCTTATATCCGAAGTCAAATATTCCAATTAATTGGGGACTTAAACTATAATTACACCAATTTTCCTTGTATATAATTCACCCCTGTTTTAATAAGTCCATTGACTATTAATCCATTCCCGTGTCCGGTTAAATGAACGATTATTATTACTTATAAATATCCCGCCCATCGTGTCCGATCGAGTGTATGTGGTTATTTATAGGTATGTCCAATTGTAAATATTTATATTAAATTAACGAACTATCATTCAATTAAACAAATATAAAGCCCATTGATAGCCCATAGTCTAATTTCCACAAGTGTCGTTCTTTTGTCCAAACCCCAATTATGGTACAAAGCCCAATTACCCCGTCTTTAATATTTTAGCCCAACATTACGATTACTTCAATTTAAATAAGCATAATAATAACTTAGCTACGAGACATTAATTTAAAAAGGTTGAACATAACTTACAATGATTAATAATAGCGTAGCGTTACACGGACAGAATTTCGACGTACACACTTACAACATTCGCTAACATACCCTTATTATTATTAAATTAAAATTAAAATTAAAATTATAATATATATATATATATATATATATATATATATATATATATATATATATATATATATATATATATATATATATATATATATATATATATATTACATAGAGATTGAGAGATAGATTAGAAAAAGGTGTGTTTATTTCGTCCGAAAATACTGAAATTTATAGATGTGGCCAGGTATCTGTTGCCATGCGATCGCATGGATTTTGCACTTCCAGGCCATGCGATCGCATGGCCTTCTTTTACAGCTCACATGCTTTTGTTTGTTTATTTACCGACGGTTTATATATATAATATAATATATATATATAATTTTAAGAATTATTTATATATTATATTATATTTATGTGCATAGTTGACTTGTAATTTTTAGTCCGTTGCGTCGAGCGTTGAGAGTTGACTCTGGTCCTGGTTCCGGTTTTTCGAACGTCCTTGCGTACTATTTAATATCTTGTACTTTGCGTTTTGCGTCTTGTACTCTTGTAATTTTGAGACGTTTCTCATCAATAATTTGAACCACTTTGGTTGTACTTTGTACTTTTGAGCTTTTTGGTCATTTGCGTCTTCAATTCGTCGAATCTGTCTTTCGTCTTCACCTTTTATTATTTAAACGAATATCACTTGTAAATAGAACAATTGCAACTAAAAGCTTGTCTTTCTTGAGGGATAATGCTATGAAATATATGTTCGTTTTTAGCATTATCACAAGGCGTTTCGGCATCGGGTGGTGCCACCTTGTCCTGTTATGTAGTTCGTTTGTTTTTCTTTTCTTAGGTTTGTTGGTGAAACGATTTTTCAAGTCTGGCATTAAGTTCAGCAAAACTACATGATTGATGATATTGGTGTGATGATCGGGAATAGACGATGTTCTTATGCTGGCAGTCAGTTCAGCGCCATCTGTCACTGGCATTCCGCGATCAGTGGTTAAGCTCGATAAGTTTTTATATTTTCTTTCTCACATAACCCTTTAGATTTTTATCTATTTTTGATCTCAAGTGATGGGGACATTACTTGATCTCAAGTGTGGGGTGGGGGATGTAAAATCTCTCGGGTTGGTTGTTAATGGAATCATCATCATATTAGTTTTGATTTAAAAAAACTTGACATTTCACGGATTTTGGTCGTAAAAAAAAATTAAAAGTTAGGGTAAAAATATAAAAAATAGAAAAGTTAGTTTAAAAATTAAAAAAAAAAGTAGAAAAACAATTAAAAATTCGGCCAAAACCTTTGTTATGAAAATTGGTTTTGATTTGGCTTGGTATTTTATGGCATATATAGTGATTTCAAAGAAGCCAAAACCTTTGTTCCACGTGTTCATTTTCTTGGACATGAAATTCTACGAGTTCGGGGAACTCAATAGTAAGTCAACTGTACCAAAATGGGTGTAAACCGTGAGAGAGTGGTGATTGCATAGTGTGATTGTGACCGAATCACGTGCCAGATCAAAAACTTTTGGTTACTTGGTATATCAGACTTCCGAAACTATATCATTTTATTATTACATCATCTAATGGTGTGATACTGTGGGAAGAGGAGCTTTGAGCTTCACCAGTGTTATCCTTTTTAGGAATAATAACTACGTGCTTGTGTTTGCTTAGACAACACAACCCATAGCCAAAAGCTATGGCACCCAAAGGTTTTTGGAATTTATCGGAAGGGTAGTATCTACTTCATACCTTTCTTAAAACAAGCAGAAAAGCTTGTCTTGTGGGAAGTAGACAACTGGAATTAATTCCAACCACGTTCATTACCATTGAATGTGAAATCCTACGAATTCTTTAGGAATTCAATCGTAGGTCACTTGCACCAAGGCGGGTGTCAACCGTATGAAAGGTGATTGTATCGTGTGGTCAAAACCGGGCCATGCGCTAGATCGAAAACTTTAATAGGGAGATTATAACGACCCCTCCTAATCCATCTGGATGAATACATTACATTTGGTTACATCGCGAGGTACTTGACCTCTATATGATACATTTTACAAACATTGCATTCGTTTTTAAAAGACAAACTTTCATTACATCGAAAGTTGACGGCATGCATACCATTTCATAATATATCGAACTATAATTGACTTAATAATAATCTTGATGAACTCAACGACTCGAATGCAACATCTTTTGAAATATGTCGTGAATGACTCCAAGTAATATCTCTAAAGTGAGCAAATGAACAGCGGAAGATTTCTTTCAAACCTGAGAATAAACATGCTTTCAAGTGTTAACCAAAAGGTTGGTGAGTTCATTAGTTTATCATAATCGATCATTTTCATCATTTTAATAGACCATAAGATTTTCATTTCCATTTCTCATAAATATACGTCCCATGCATAGAGACAAAAATCATTCATATGGATTGAACACCTGGTAACCGACCTTAACAAGATGCATATAGAATATCCCCATCATTCCGGGACTCCCTTCGGACATGATAAATTCGAAGTACTAAAGCATCCGGTACTTTGGATGGGGCTTGTTGGGCCCAATAGATCTATCTTTAGGATTCGCGTCAATTATGGTGTATGTTTCCTAATTCTTAGATTACCGGACTAAAAAGGGGCATATTCGGTTTAATAATTCAAACATAGAATGTAGTTTCGATTACTTGTGTCTATTTCGTTAAATAGTTATAAAAGTAGCGCATGTATTCTCAGTCCCAAAAATATATATTGCAAAAGCATTTAAAAAGGGAGAAAATGAAACTTACAATAGAATATTTTGTAGTAAAAATATTCATACTACGGAACTGAACAAAGTAGGGTTGGCCTCGGATTCACGAACCTATATCATTTATATATTAACACACATATTTGTAATCGAACAAATTGATATATTATATCTTAAGTTATATATTTTATATATTTAATTTGTATATATATTTAAAATGATTAATAATTATATAGTTATATTAATATTTATATATGATTAGTTTTATATTAAAAATACCTAATTTGTTATATATGAATATTTATATAAAAATGTTAATATAATAATACATACTTATATTTAACATTACTAAAAAATATTTGTTTGGTAACATAATATCAATAATAGTAATAAAAGTTGTATTTACTTATAATGATAATATTAATAATAATAATATTGATTGATAATGATAATAATTACATTAATATTAATGGTAAGAATAATAATAATGTCACTAAAAATAATACTAATAATAATAATGATAATAATATTTACTTATGTTAATAATGATATTAATTTTTAATAACAATAGTAATTAATACTAACAACAATATTAATAATTATAATAATAATTAAAAAGAGAAACTACCTTCAAGCTTTTCCTAAAAATATTGCCTTAAACCAGACTTGAACCCGAGACCTCTTGCTAAACACAACATGCACCCAACCATACTTCTGTCTATGTTTTTATGTCTTAATTCGACCCTATTTAATTTTAACCCATCATCATCATCATGTCTTCATGACCATACTCATCAACACATGAAACCTCCCGTACCCTTCATCATTCGATGGTCTGACCCAATTTTATCCTGGCCCAACGTTTAATAAACTCAATTATCAATTAATGGCCCAACTAACAAAGCAAGATCACGGCCAAAGAATATGCATCGAACCATCTAAAAAAAATGAAACTCTCGGCCCAAAGAAAAGAGATATTCGAGCAGCAGGCATTTCTGGTGGGTCTCGTTTCATTTTTTTTATTTTTTAAAAAAAAATCTAGTGGACAATATAAAAGTCAACTTCAATTAAAAGTATGTAAAGTGCCAGCATTCTTCCACTACTTCACATATCCCTATCATAATAATATTTTAACTGTAACTGCATTAACTAAAAGGAAGCTCAGCTTTAATAGAAGTGAACTAATCGACTTTGGCATATTTCATCACGTTTTGAATATGTATGCATGTAACTTCCAGGTAAATAAAACCCATTGTAAATATGTGAAACAAGTATGCCATATGTGATAAGTAGCCCGTCCAGTAGGTGTTGGTGTTCCCTTGGTTTGTTCGAAAAGACGATCGAAATTAAAATAACATTTAAGAGGTGATCGTTTGATGTTTTTGTGGTGAACGTGGCTGTTTATATGGTTTTGTTTACAGCGGCAAACAATAGAAAAAAAACAAGTGGGTTTTTGTTTAACAATAGTGAATAACATCTATAAAGAGTGAGTTGAAGGAGGTGGTGTTCGGTGGTGGTAGTGGAGATGTAGTTTATGTGACTTGTTTTTGGACATACATAGACAAGTAAATGAAAAGAAAGAAAAGAAAAAAAAAATTATGGTAATGGTGATCAAATGATGGTGACGATGGTTGTGGACGGTTTTTAAGATGGTGGGTTTTGATGGGAACAAGGAAAGGAAAGGCTTGTGATGGGTTCTTCAAAATGTTTGCAACAATGGTGGTGTATAGTGATCGAACAAACAATAAACGGGAATAGAGGTAGGCGTAATTGGTGACGATTGTGGTGTGGTGTCATGCAGGTTGTCGAAGACAGAAAAAGTTTTGATGGTGGTCGACATGGGTTTCGAATAGGGTGGTTTGGGTTCTGGGTTTACAAGTAACCAAAAGGCAGAAGAACGATAGGTAATGGTGATCGGTGATAGTTTGAAGAAGATGTTCAAAGGTGGTTGCTTATGGTTGTTTGGTGATGTTATTAGAGAACCCGAAGTGGGTTTTGTATGATTGTGCATGTAATATATGCATATGTGTAAAAGTATTGTATATATATAATAATGTGGGTGTTTGGCTTCCTTTCATGTTTTTCTCAGTTACTAGTCGACACATATAGGTGTAGGAGATGCATGTATTCCATTAAACACAGTACATAGTGAAAGCTTTATTATCTATATGCATGTGGGTAACATATTTCTATGAATATAGATATGTACTAATATATAACATAATTTAATAATAAATATAGGAATACAGATAGATAGTGGAGAGAAAATGCCAATAACAAAAGTCACATAAACTTCAATCATGCACAGTGGTCTTAGCGAACCAGGTCTTGCATTAGTGTGTCTAATTGATAGTTGTTTAGATGCATTAGTGAGTTTGGACTTCTACCGTGTCTGCATGTCAAAAGTTTTGCTTATCATTTCGTGTCGAAAATTACCTGCTTATCATTCTTAGGGAATCATTTGCTTATCATTCTTAGTGTATAGTGCGCTAGATATTGAAATGTCCCGTTCTTATTGATTAAAAACGTTCCATATTAATTGATTTCGTTGCGAGGTTTTGACCTCTATATGAGACGTTTTTCAAAGACTGCATTCATTTTTAAACAAACCATAACCTTTATTTCATCAATAAAGGTTTAAAAAGCTTTACGTAGATTATCAAATAATGATAATCTAAAATATCCTGTTTACACACGACCATTACATAATGGTTTACAATACAAATATGTTACAACAAAATAAGTTTCTTGAATGCAGTTTTTACACAATATCATACAAGCATGGACTCCAAATCTTGTCCTTATTTAAGTATGCGACAGCGGAAACTCTTAATAATCACCTGAGTTTAAACATGCTTAAAACGTCAACAAAAATGTTGGTGAGTTATAGGTTTAACCTATATATATCAAATCGTAACAATAGACCACAAGATTTCATATTTCAATACACATCCCATACATAGAGATAAAAATCATTCATATGGTGAACACCTGGTAACCGACAATAACAAGATGCATATATAAGAATATCCCCATCATTCCGGGACACCCTTCGGATATGATATAAATTTCGAAGTACTAAAGCATCCGGTACTTTGGATGGGGTTTGTTAGGCCCAATAGATCTATCTTTAGGATTCGCGTCAATTAGGGTGTCTGTTCCCAAATTCTTAGATTACCAGACTTAATAAAAAGGGGCATATTCGATTTCGATAATTCAACCATAGAATGTAGTTTCACGTACTTGTGTCTATTTTGTAAATCATTTATAAAACCTACATGTATTCTCATCCCAAAAATATTAGATTTTAAAAGTGGGACTATAACTCACTTTCACAGATTTTTACTTCGTCGGGAAGTAAGACTTGGCCACTGGTTGATTCACGAACCTATAACAATATATACATATATATCAAAGTATGTTCAAAATATATTTACAACACTTTTAATATATTTTGATATTTTAAGTTTATTAAGTCAGCTGTCCTCGTTAGTAACCTACAACTAGTTGTCCACAGTTAGATGTACAGAAATAAATCGATAAATATTATCTTGAATCAATCCACGACCCAGTGTATACGTATCTCAGTATTGATCACAACTCAAACTATATATATTTTGGAATCAACCTCAACCCTGTATAGCTAACTCCAACATTCACATATAGAGTGTCTATGGTTGTTCCGAAATATATATAGATGTGTCGACATGATAGGTCGAAACATTGTATACGTGTCTATGGTATCTCAAGATTACATAATATATAATACAAGTTGATTAAGTTATGGTTGGAATAGATTTGTTACTAATTTTCACGTAGCTAAAATGAGAAAAATTATCCAATCTTGTTTTACCCATAACTTCTTCATTTTAAATCCGTTTTGAGTGAATCAAATTGCTATGGTTTCATATTGAACTCTATTTTATGAATCTAAACAAAAAAATTATAGGTTTCTAGTCGGAAAAATAAGTTACAAGTCGTTTTTGTAAAGGTAGTCATTTCAGTCGAAAGAACGACGTCTAGATGACCATTTTAGAAAACATACTTCCACTTTGAGTTTAACCATAATTTTTGGATATAGTTTCATGTTCATAATAAAAATCATTTTCTCAGAATAAAAACTTTTAAATCAAAGTTTATCATAGTTTTTAATTAACTAACCCAAAACAGCCCGCGGTGTTACTACGACGGCGTAAATCCGGTTTTACGGTGTTTTTCGTGTTTCCAGGTTTTAAATCATTAAGTTAGCATATCATATAGATATAGAACATGTGTTTAGTTGATTTTAAAAGTCAAGTTAGAAGGATTAACTTTTGTTTGCGAACAAGTTTAGAATTAACTAAACTATGTTCTAGTGATTACAAGTTTAAACCTTCGAATAAGATAGCTTTATATGTATGAATCGAATGATGTTATGAACATCATTACTACCTTAAGTTCCTTGGATGAACCTACTGGAAAAGAGAAAAATGGATCTAGCTTCAATGGATCCTTGGATGGCTCAAAGTTCTTGAAGCAAAATCATGACACGAAAACAAGTTCAAGTAAGATCATCACTTGAAATAAGATTGTTATAGTTATAGAAATTGAACCAAAGTTTGAATATGATTATTACCTTGTATTAGAATAATAACCTACTGTAAGAAACAAAGATTTCTTGAGGTTGGATGATCACCTTACAAGATTGGAAGTGAGCTAGCAAACTTGAAAGTATTCTTGATTTTATGAAACTAGAACTTTTGGAATTTATGAAGAACACTTAGAACTTGAAGATAGAACTTGAGAGAGATCAATTAGATGAAGAAAATTGAAGAATGAAAGTGTTTGTAGGTGTTTTTGGTCGTTGGTGTATGGATTAGATATAAAGGATATGTAATTTTGTTTTCATGTAAATAAGTCATGAATGATTACTCATATTTTTGTAATCTTATGAGATATTTCATGCTAGTTGCCAAATGATGGTTCCCACATGTGTTAGGTGACTCACATGGGCTGCTAAGAGCTGATCATTGGAGTGTATATACCAATAGTACATACATCTAAAAGCTGTGTATTGTACGAGTACGAATACGGGTGTATACGAGTAGAATTGTTGATGAAACTGAACGAGAATGTAATTGTAAGCATTTTTGTTAAGTAGAAGTATTTTGATAAGTGTATTGAAGTCTTTCAAAAGTGTATAAATACATATTAAAACACTACATGTATATACATTTTAACTGAGTCGTTAAGTCATCGTTAGTCGTTACATGTAAGTGTTGTTTTGAAACCTTTAGGTTAACGATCTTGTTAAATGTTGTTAACCCAATGTTTATAATATCAAAAGAGATTTTAAATTATTATATTATCATGATATTATGATGTACGAATATATCTTAATATGATATATATACATTAAATGTCGTTACAACGATAAACGTTACATATATGTCTCGTTTCAAAATCATTAAGTTAGTAGTCTTGTTTTTACATATGTAGTTCATTGTTAATATAATTAATGATATGTTTACTTATCATAATATCATGTTAACTATATATATAACCATATATATGTCATCATATAGTTTTTTTTACAAGTTTTAACGTTCGTGAATTACCGGTCAACTTGGGTGGTCAATTGTCTATATGAAACCTATTTCAATTAATCAAGTCTTAACAAGTTTGATTGCTTAACATGTTGGAAACATTTAATCATGTAAACATCAATCTCAATTAATATAAATAAACATGGAAAAGTTCGGGTCACTACAGTACCTACCCGTTAAATAAATTTCGTCCCGAAATTTTAAGCTGTTGAAGGTGTTGACGAATCTTCTGGAAATAGATGCGGGTATTTCTTCTTCATCTGATCTTCACGCTCCCAGGTGAACTCGGGTCCTCTACGAGCATTCCATCGAACCTTAACAATTGGTATCTTGTTTTGCTTAAGTCTTTTAACCTCACGATCCATTATTTCGACGGGTTCTTCGATGAATTGAAGTTTTTCGTTGATTTGGATTTCATCTAACGAAATAGTGAGATCTTCTTTAGCAAAACATTTCTTTAAATTCGAGACGTGGAAAGTGTTATGTACAGCCGCGAGTTGTTGAGGTAACTCAAGTCGGTAAGCTACTGGTCCAACACGATCAATAATCTTGAATGGTCCAATATACCTTGGATTTAATTTCCCTCGTTTACCAAATCGAACAACGCCTTTCCAAGGTGCAACTTTAAGCATGACCATCTCTCCAATTTCAAATTCTATATCTTTTCTTTTAATGTCAGCGTAGCTCTTTTGTCGACTTTGGGCGGTTTTCAACCGTTGTTGAATTTGGATGATCTTCTCGGTAGTTTCTTGTATAATCTCCGGACCCGTAATCTGTCTATCCCCCACCTCACTCCAACAAATCGGAGACTTGCACTTTCTACCATAAAGTGCTTCAAACGGCGCCATCTCAATGCTTGAATGGTAGCTGTTGTTGTAGGAAAATTCTGCTAATGGTAGATGTCGATCCCAACTGTTTCCGAAATCAATAACACATGCTCGTAGCATGTCTTCAAGCGTTTGTATCGTCCTTTCGCTCTGCCCATCAGTTTGTGGATGATAGGCAGTACTCATGTCTAGACGAGTTCCTAATGCTTGCTGTAATGTCTGCCAGAATCTTGAAATAAATCTGCCATCCCTATCAGAGATAATAGAGATTGGTATTCCATGTCTGGAGATGACTTCCTTCAAATACAGTCGTGCTAACTTCTCCATCTTGTCATCTTCTCTTATTGGCAAGAAGTGTGCTGATTTGGTGAGACGATCAACTATTACCCAAATAGTATCAAAACCACTTGCAGTCCTTGGCAATTTAGTGATGAAATCCATGGTAATGTTTTCCCATTTCCATTCCGGGATTTCAGGTTGTTGAAGTAGACCTGATGGTTTCTGATGCTCAGCTTTGACCTTAGAACACGTCAAACATTCTCCTACGTATTTAGCAACATCGGCTTTCATACCCGGCCACCAAAAATGTTTCTTGAGATCCTTGTACATCTTCCCCGTTCCAGGATGTATTGAGTATCTGGTTTTATGAGCTTCTCTAAGTACCATTTCTCTCATATCTCCAAATTTTGGTACCCAAATCCTTTCAGCCCTATACCGGGTTCCGTCTTCCCGAATATTAAGATGCTTCTCCGATCCTTTGGGTATTTCATCCTTTAAATTTCCCTGTTTTAAAACTCTTTGTTGCGCCTCCTTTATTTGAGTAGTAAGGTTATTATGAATCATTATATTCATAGATTTTACTCGAATGGGTTCTCTGTCCTTCCTGCTCAAGGCATCGGCTACCACATTTGCCTTCCCCGGGTGGTAACGAATCTCAAAGTCGTAATCATTCAACAATTCAATCCACCTACGCTGCCTCATATTCAGTTGTTTCTGATTAAATATGTGTTGAAGACTTTTGTGGTCGGTATATATAATACTTTTGACCCCATATAAGTAGTGCCTCCAAGTCTTTAATGCAAAAACAACCGCGCCTAATTCCAAATCATGCGTCGTATAATTTTGTTCGTGAATCTTCAATTGTCTAGACGCATAAGCAATCACCTTCGTTCGTTGCATTAATACACAACCGAGACCTTGCTTTGATGCATCACAATAAATCACAAAATCATCATTCCCTTCAGGCAATGACAATATAGGTGCCGTAGTTAGCTTTTTCTTCAATAACTGAAACGCTTTCTCTTGTTCATCATTCCATTCAAATTTCTTCCCTTTATGCGTTAATGCAGTCAAGGGTTTTGCTATTCTGGAAAAGTCTTGGATGAACCTTCTGTAGTAACCAGCTAGTCCTAAAAACTGGCGTATGTGTTTCGGAGTTTTCGGGGTTTCCCACTTTTCAACAGTTTCTATCTTTGCCGGATCCACCTTAATACCTTCTTTGTTCACTATGTGACCGAGGAATTGAACTTCTTCCAACCAAAATGCACACTTTGAAAACTTAGCGTACAATTCTTCCTTCCTCAATACTTCTAACACCTTTCTCAAATGTTCACCGTGTTCTTGGTCATTCTTTGAGTAAATAAGTATGTCATCAATGAAAACAATGACAAACTTGTCAAGGTATGGTCCACACACTCGGTTCATAAGGTCCATGAACACAGCTGGTGCATTAGTTAAACCAAACGGCATGACCATAAACTCGTAATGACCGTAACGTGTTCTGAAAGCAGTCTTTGGAATATCATCTTCTTTCACCCGCATTTGATGATACCCGGAACGTAAGTCAATCTTTGAATAAACAGACGAGCCTTGTAGTTGATCAAATAAGTCATCGATTCTCGGTAGTGGGTAGCGGTTCTTGATGGTAAGTTTGTTCAACTCTCGGTAGTCGATACACAACCTGAATGTACCATCTTTCTTCTTGACAAACAAAACAGGAGCTCCCCACGGTGATGTGCTTGGTCGAATGAAACCACGCTCTAAAAGTTCTTGTAATTGGCTTTGCAGTTCTTTCATCTCGCTGGGTGCGAGTCTGTAAGGAGCACGAGCTATTGGTGCAGCTCCTGGTACAAGATCTATTTGAAATTCAACGGATCGATGTGGGGGTAATCCCGGTAATTCTTTCGGAAATACATCGGGAAATTCTTTTGCAATGGGAACATCATTGATGCTCTTTTCTTCAGTTTGTACTTTCTCGACGTGTGCTAGAACAGCATAGCAACCTTTTCTTATTAGTTTTTGTGCCTTCAAATTACTAATAAGATGTAGCTTCGTGTTGCCCTTTTCTCCGTACACCATTAAGGGTTTTCCTTTTTCTCGTATAATGCGAATTGCATTTTTGTAACAAACGATCTCCGCTTTCACTTCTTTCAACCAGTCCATACCGATTATCACATCAAAACTCCCTAACTCTACTGGTATCAAATCAATCTTAAATGTTTCGCTAACCAGTTTAATTTCTCGATTTTGACATATATTATCTGCTGAAATTAATTTACCATTTGCTAATTCGAGTAAAAATTTACTATCCAAAGGCGTCAATGGACAACTTAATTTAGCACAAAAATCTCTACTCATATAGCTTCTATCCGCACCCGAATCAAATAAAACGTAAGCAGATTTATTGTCAATAAGAAACGTACCCGTAACAAGCTCCGGGTCTTCTTGTGCCTCTGCCGCATTAATATTGAAAACTCTTCCGCGGCCTTGTCCATTCGTGTTCTCCTGGTTCGGGCAATTTCTAATAATGTGGCCCGGTTTTCCACATTTATAACAAACTACATTGGCATAACTTGCTCCGACACTACTTGCTCCGCCATTACTCGTTCCGACACCATTTGTTCCTTTCGTTCTATTAACCCCTGGTCCGTAGACCTCACACTTCGCCGCGCTATGACCATTTCTTTTACACTTGTTGCAAAATTTGGTGCAGAACCCCGAGTGATTCTTTTCACACCTTTGGCATAGCTGCTTCTGATTGTTGTTGTTGTTGCGGTTATTATTGTTGTTGGGATGATTGTTGTAGTTACTGCTGTTGTTGTTGTTGTTGTTGTTGGGCCGTTTGTTGTAGTTGCGATTGATGTTGCGATTGTTTGGATAATTGTTGCGATTATTGTTGTAATTGCTGTTGTTGTTGTATTGATGATTCTTATCACCGTTTTCCTCCCACTTTCTTTTGACTTGCTTCACATTGGCCTCTTCAGCAGTCTGTTCTTTAATTCTTTCTTCAATCTGGTTCACTAGTTTGTGAGCCATTCTACATGCCTGTTGTATGGAGGTGGGCTCGTGTGAACTTATATCTTCTTGGATTCTTTCCGGTAATCCTTTCACAAACGCGTCGATCTTCTCTTCCTCATCTTCGAATGCTCCCGGACACAATAGGCACAATTCTGTGAATCGTCTTTCGTACGTGGTAATATCAAATCCTTGGGTTCGTAACCCTCTAAGTTCTGTCTTGAGCTTATTGACCTCGGTTCTGGGACGGTACTTCTCGTTCATCAAGTGCTTGAATGCTGACCACGGTAGTGCGTACGCATCATCTTGTCCCACTTGCTCTAGATAGGTATTCCACCATGTTAATGCAGAACCTGTGAAGGTATGCGTAGCGTACTTCACTTTGTCCTCTTCAGTACACTTACTTATGGCAAACACCGATTCAACCTTCTCGGTCCACCGTTTCAATCCGATCGGTCCTTCGGTTCCATCAAATTCCAAAGGTTTGCAGGCAGTGAATTCTTTGTAGGTGCATCCTACACGATTTCCTGTACTGCTAGATCCAAGGTTATTGTTGGTATGTAGCGCAGCCTGTACTGCGGCTATGTTTGAAGCTAGAAAAGTACGGAATTCCTCTTCATTCATATTCACGGTGTGTCGAGTAGTCGGTGCCATTTCCTTCAAAATAGTCAAATGGAACAAGTTAATCATACAGAATATTAAGAGTAGTTAATAGTATTTCGTAGCATAATATGAACTCATTTATAAAAGCTTTTTCTTCATATTAGCGTTTTATAAGTTTAAATTCGGGTAGTACCTACCCGTTAAGTTCATACTTAGTAGCTAATATACAATTCAACTACTACAATTCTATATGAAAAACTGATTATAATAATATTTCGCGTTCAAACTTTTACACAATATTTTACAAACTTACAATACCGCTTATTTTACATATAGCATGAAATATAGCACACAATAAATTTGATACAAGATGGTTGTGAAGATAATTCTAGCTAGTACACAAGTCGTTCAGCAAAGACAATAAAGACACGTAATTCATACGTCCAGAAACAAGTCATGCATTCTGGTTTTACTAGGACTACTTCCCATCCTTGGTCTTGTGCAACATAACCGTTATGGCCGTTGATAAGACAGCGTGTTGTAACGTCATCAAAGGGACGAGGGTTACGTAATGTCCAACAGTCCCGTAATAATCTAAAAACCTCATTTCTTACCCCAATTACCGACTCCGTCACTTGTGGAAACGTTTTGTTTAATAGTTGTAGCCCGATGTTCTTGTTCTCACTTTGGTGAGAAGCGAACATTACTAATCCGTAAGCATAACATGCTTCTTTATGTTGCATGTTAGCCGCTTTTTCTAAATCACGAAGTCCAATATTCGGATATATTGAGTCAAAATAATTTCTTAACCCGTTGGGTAAAATAGCATTTGGGTTCCCCGCAATATATGCGTCAAAGTAAACACATCGTAACTTATGGGTTTCCCAATGTGATATCCCCCATCTTTCAAACGAAAGTCTCTTATAAACCAAGACATTCTTGGAACGTTCTTCGAATGTCTTACAAACTGATCTCGCCTTAAATAGTTGTGCCGAAGAATTCTGGCCGACTCTAGACAAGATTTCATCAATCATGTCTCCGGGTAGGTCTCTTAAAATATTGGGTTGTCTATCCATTTTGTGTTTTTAAACTGTAAAATAGACAAGAGTTAGATTCATAAAAAAAAAATACTTATTAATACAAGCAATTTTTACATATATCATAAAGCATAAGAACACTATATTCCATATATTACACCACACGAATACAACTATCTTATTCCGACTCGCTCGTTTCTTCTTCTTCGGTTTTGGTTCGTTTTGCCAAGTTTCTAGGGATATATGATGTTCCCCTAATACGAGCCGTCGTTGTCCACATTGGTTTAGAAAAACCTGGTGGTTTAGAGGTTCCCGGGTCATTGTTACAACTTAAGGACTTCGGGGGTTGACGATACATATAAAGTTCATCGGGGTTGGAATTAGATTTCTCTATTTTTATGCCCTTTCCCTTATTATTTTCTTTTGCCTTTTTAAATTCAGTTGGGGTAATTTCTATAACATCATCGGAATTCTCGTCGGAATCCGATTCATCGGAGAATTGGTAATCCTCCCAATATTTTGCTTCCTTGGCGGAAACACCATTGACCATAATTAACTTTGGTCGGTTGGTTGAGGATTTTCTTTTACTTAACCGTTTTATTATTTCCCCCACCGGTTCCGATTCTTCTTCCGGTTCCGATTCTTCGTCCGGTTCCGATTCTTCTTCCGGTTCCGACTCTTCTTCCGGTTCCTCTTCGGGAACTTGTGAATCAGTCCACGAATAATTCCAATTTACATTTGACTCTTCATTATTATTAGGTGAGTCAATGGGACTTGTTCTAGAGGTAGACATCTATCACATAATATCAAACAAGTTAAGAGATTAATATATCACATAATATTCATATGTTAAAAATATATAGTTTCCAACAAAAATGTTAAGCAATCATTTTTAAAGAAAACACGGTCGAAGTCCAGAATCACTAATGCATCCTAACAAACTCGATAAGACACACTAATGCAATTTTTCTGGTTCTCTAAGACCAACGCTCGGATACCAACTGAAATGTCCCGTTCTTATTGATTAAAAACGTTCCATATTAATTGATTTCGTTGCGAGGTTTTGACCTCTATATGAGACGTTTTTCAAAGACTGCATTCATTTTTAAACAAACCATAACCTTTATTTCATCAATAAAGGTTTAAAAAGCTTTACGTAGATTATCAAATAATGATAATCTAAAATATCCTGTTTACACACGACCATTACATAATGGTTTACAATACAAATATGTTACAACAAAATAAGTTTCTTGAATGCAGTTTTTACACAATATCATACAAGCATGGACTCCAAATCTTGTCCTTATTTAAGTATGCGACAGCGGAAACTCTTAATAATCACCTGAGAATAAACATGCTTAAAACGTCAACAAAAATGTTGGTGAGTTATAGGTTTAACCTATATATATCAAATCGTAACAATAGACCACAAGATTTCATATTTCAATACACATCCCATACATAGAGATAAAAATCATTCATATGGTGAACACCTGGTAACCGACAATAACAAGATGCATATATAAGAATATCCCCATCATTCCGGGACACCCTTCGGATATGATATAAATTTCGAAGTACTAAAGCATCCGGTACTTTGGATGGGGTTTGTTAGGCCCAATAGATCTATCTTTAGGATTCGCGTCAATTAGGGTGTCTGTTCCCAAATTCTTAGATTACCAGACTTAATAAAAAGGGGCATATTCGATTTCGATAATTCAACCATAGAATGTAGTTTCACGTACTTGTGTCTATTTTGTAAATCATTTATAAAACCTACATGTATTCTCATCCCAAAAATATTAGATTTTAAAAGTGGGACTATAACTCACTTTCACAGATTTTTACTTCGTCGGGAAGTAAGACTTGGCCACTGGTTGATTCACGAACCTATAACAATATATACATATATATCAAAGTATGTTCAAAATATATTTACAACACTTTTAATATATTTTGATATTTTAAGTTTATTAAGTCAGCTGTCCTCGTTAGTAACCTACAACTAGTTGTCCACAGTTAGATGTACAGAAATAAATCGATAAATATTATCTTGAATCAATCCACGACCCAGTGTATACGTATCTCAGTATTGATCACAACTCAAACTATATATATTTTGGAATCAACCTCAACCCTGTATAGCTAACTCCAACATTCACATATAGAGTGTCTATGGTTGTTCCGAAATATATATAGATGTGTCGACATGATAGGTCGAAACATTGTATACGTGTCTATGGTATCTCAAGATTACATAATATATAATACAAGTTGATTAAGTTATGGTTGGAATAGATTTGTTACTAATTTTCACGTAGCTAAAATGAGAAAAATTATCCAATCTTGTTTTACCCATAACTTCTTCATTTTAAATCCGTTTTGAGTGAATCAAATTGCTATGGTTTCATATTGAACTCTATTTTATGAATCTAAACAAAAAAATTATAGGTTTCTAGTCGGAAAAATAAGTTACAAGTCGTTTTTGTAAAGGTAGTCATTTCAGTCGAAAGAACGACGTCTAGATGACCATTTTAGAAAACATACTTCCACTTTGAGTTTAACCATAATTTTTGGATATAGTTTCATGTTCATAATAAAAATCATTTTCTCAGAATAAAAACTTTTAAATCAAAGTTTATCATAGTTTTTAATTAACTAACCCAAAACAGCCCGCGGTGTTACTACGACGGCGTAAATCCGGTTTTACGGTGTTTTTCGTGTTTCCAGGTTTTAAATCATTAAGTTAGCATATCATATAGATATAGAACATGTGTTTAGTTGATTTTAAAAGTCAAGTTAGAAGGATTAACTTTTGTTTGCGAACAAGTTTAGAATTAACTAAACTATGTTCTAGTGATTACAAGTTTAAACCTTCGAATAAGATAGCTTTATATGTATGAATCGAATGATGTTATGAACATCATTACTACCTTAAGTTCCTTGGATGAACCTACTGGAAAAGAGAAAAATGGATCTAGCTTCAATGGATCCTTGGATGGCTCAAAGTTCTTGAAGCAAAATCATGACACGAAAACAAGTTCAAGTAAGATCATCACTTGAAATAAGATTGTTATAGTTATAGAAATTGAACCAAAGTTTGAATATGATTATTACCTTGTATTAGAATGATAACCTACTGTAAGAAACAAAGATTTCTTGAGGTTGGATGATCACCTTACAAGATTGGAAGTGAGCTAGCAAACTTGAAAGTATTCTTGATTTTATGAAACTAGAACTTTTGGAATTTATGAAGAACACTTAGAACTTGAAGATAGAACTTGAGAGAGATCAATTAGATGAAGAAAATTGAAGAATGAAAGTGTTTGTAGGTGTTTTTGGTCGTTGGTGTATGGATTAGATATAAAGGATATGTAATTTTGTTTTCATGTAAATAAGTCATGAATGATTACTCATATTTTTGTAATCTTATGAGATATTTCATGCTAGTTGCCAAATGATGGTTCCCACATGTGTTAGGTGACTCACATGGGCTGCTAAGAGCTGATCATTGGAGTGTATATACCAATAGTACATACATCTAAAAGCTGTGTATTGTACGAGTACGAATACGGGTGTATACGAGTAGAATTGTTGATGAAACTGAACGAGAATGTAATTGTAAGCATTTTTGTTAAGTAGAAGTATTTTGATAAGTGTATTGAAGTCTTTCAAAAGTGTATAAATACATATTAAAACACTACATGTATATACATTTTAACTGAGTCGTTAAGTCATCGTTAGTCGTTACATGTAAGTGTTGTTTTGAAACCTTTAGGTTAACGATCTTGTTAAATGTTGTTAACCCAATGTTTATAATATCAAAAGAGATTTTAAATTATTATATTATCATGATATTATGATGTACGAATATATCTTAATATGATATATATACATTAAATGTCGTTACAACGATAAACGTTACATATATGTCTCGTTTCAAAATCATTAAGTTAGTAGTCTTGTTTTTACATATGTAGTTCATTGTTAATATAATTAATGATATGTTTACTTATCATAATATCATGTTAACTATATATATAACCATATATATGTCATCATATAGTTTTTTTTACAAGTTTTAACGTTCGTGAATCACCGGTCAACTTGGGTGGTCAATTGTCTATATGAAACCTATTTCAATTAATCAAGTCTTAACAAGTTTGATTGCTTAACATGTTGGAAACATTTAATCATGTAAACATCAATCTCAATTAATATAAATAAACATGGAAAAGTTTGGGTCACTACAGATATATCCCATTGAATAGGTCGTAAATGGAGTACTGAAGGCCGAAGAAAAAGGTGGTCCGAATTATATTATTATACTAGCTATGATACGTGATGCAGCTATATATATTTTTTGATACCTGATAATGCTAAAAACGAACATATATTTCATAGCATTATTCCTCAAGAAAGACAAGCTTTTAGTTGCAATTGTCCTATTTACAAGTGATATTCGTTTAAATAATAAAAGGTGAAGACAAAAGACAGATTCGACGAATTGAAGACGCAAACGACCAAAAAGCTCAAAAGTACAAAATACAATCAATGAGGTTCCAATTATTGATAAGAAACGTCTTAAAAATACAAGAGTACAAGATTCAAAACGAAAAGTACAAGATATTAAATTGTACGCAAGGACGTTCGAAAATCCAGAACCGGGACCAGAGTCAACTCTCAACGCTCGACGCAACGGACTAAAAATTACAAGTCAACTATGCATATGAATATAATATAATATATAATTAATTCTTAAAATTAATATATATATTATATTATATTTAAATAAACGTCGGCAGAAGAAAACAACCAAAAGTGGCTCTCCCCAGCTGGCCATGCGATCACATGGCCTGGAAGGCATAAATCCATGCGATAGCATGAGCCGCTTTTCCAGATCACAGGCCTATAAAAATCGAGCTTTGGTGCACCATTTTTCAAGATATATCAATCTCTCTATCTATATACGTAGTATATATTTATATTTATATTTTAATTTTAATTTTAATTCTAATAATAAGGGTATGTTAGCGAATGTTGTAAGGGTGTAAGTCGAAATTCTGTCCGTGTAACGCTACGCTATTTTTAATCATTGTAAGTTATGTTCAACCTTTTTAATTTAATGTCTCGTAGCTAAGTTATTATTATGCTTATTTAATCCGAAGTAATCATGATGTTGGGCTAAAAATATTAAAATTGGGTAATTGGGCTTTGTACCATAATTGGGGTTTGGACAAAAGAACGACACTTGTGGAAATTAGACTATGGGCTATTAATGGGCTTTATATTTGTTTAACTAAATGATAGTTTGTTAATGTTAATATAAAGATTTACAATTGGACGTCCCTATAAATAACCATATACACTCGATCGGACACGATGGGAGGGGTATTTATATGTACGAATAATCGTTCATTTAACCGGACACGGGAATGGATTAATAGCCACTAGAAATATTAAAACAGGGGTGAAATTATGTACAAGGACACTTGGCATAATTGATAACAAAGTATTAAAACCTTGGGTTACACTCAGTCAACATCCTGGTGTAATTATTAAACAAAGTATAAAAATCTTGTTACAGTTTAAGTCCCCAATTAGTTGGAATATTTAAACTTCGGGTATAAGGATAATTTGACGAGGACACTCGCACTTTATATTTAAGACTGATGGACTGTTATGGACAAAAACCAGACGGACATATTAAATAATCCAGGACAAAGGACAATTAACCCATGGGCATAAAACTAAAATCAACACGTCAAACATCATGATTACGGAAAGTTTAAATAAGCATAATTCTTTTATTTCATATTTAATTTCCTTTATTTTATATTTAATTGCACTTCTAATTATCGTACTTTTTAATTATCGCAAGTTTATTTTATCGCACTTTTATTTATCGCAATTTCATTATCGTTATTTACTTTACGCTTTAAATTAAGTCTTTTATTTATTTAATATTTTACATTTGGTTTTAACTGCGACTAAAGTTTTAAAATCGACAAACCGGTCATTAAATGGTAAAAAAAACCCCCCTTTAAAATAATAATATTACTTATATATATATATTCGTATTTTTATAAATTAAACTAATATAGCGTTAAGCTTTGATTAAAAGATTCCCTGTGGAACGAACCGGACTTACTAAAAACTACACTACTGTACGATTAGGTACACTGCCTATAAGTGTTGTAGCAAGGTTTAAGTATATCCATTCAATAAATAAATAAATATCTTGTGTAACATTGTATCGTATTTAATAGTATTTCCTTGTAAAATTTAATAGTATTTTATACCCCTTAGCTCTAACATCAATACCCCACGAGTAATGATGATTATCATTTGAAGAATGTGAAATATCGTTAAAAATGGTTATAAGTGGAATTAGCTTCCAATTAATGGCCGACACTCTCCAAAAATTGACAAACCCCACTTAAGATTTTGTGCTGTTTCTTTTCTTTCTTAATTGGGAATTTGTTAGTGACTGATAAAGCACAGAAAAATCATTTGATTCCCTAGTTGTGTGACGACCCGGAAATTTCTGACCAAATTTAAACTTAACCTTTATATGTTTCCGACACGATAAGCAGAATTTGTAATGTTGAATCTTAAAAAGTTTGGAACTACATTCATGTAATCAATTACCCTTTGACCGTGTTCGACGATTCACGAACAATTATGTGTATATAGATATGTATATATAATATATAATATTAACTGAAAACATTAACAAAGTATTAGATATATGATACTTTACATGAACATATTTGTTTCGATATATTTATCGACAGAATTAAGAGATAATATCAAATGATTGAATTATCAGATACATTATGATATGATTACGGGCCTATGTTATGAGGTCCACTGTGATTTAAGAAATCTATTCTTTTTGACAACTCATTACTTAACCAGTATGATAAAGATAACGATATTTATATTTTATTTTATTAAATATATATAACGATTTAAATTAATATTATATATTTTTATACGCGTATTATACGTACATAGTTTTATACTTTTACTATACTTTAACTTTACCTTTACTTTACTTTTACTTTACTTTAACTTTAATAATTCATACTTTAATAATTCACTTTAATAATTCATACTTTAATAATTCACTTTAATAATTCATACTTTAATAATTCACTTTAATAATTCATACTTTAATAATTCAATTTAATAATTCATACTTTAATAATTCACTTTAATAATTCATACTTTAATAATTCACTTTAATAATTCAAAAATCTATTATAAATAGAATTCAATAGGTTTCATTATTTCATAGAAACTTGAAAATATATTTCTCTAAACTCTCTCAATCGAATTACATATATATATTTACTTAGTATTATTTCAAGATATTATTAGTGTACATAAAATACTACGATGGAGTTATATTCAGACGATTTCAAAATAAGTTTTCAAACGGGATAGAGCTAAGGAAATTATGGGTTATAGCTATGAAGGTTATGGGTATTGTTCGAGGGTATTGCTCGTCAGGTCAACCTAACGTTTATCATTTTCGTTGCGTCTACGTACTTTCCTGCAATATTGAATCACAATATTGATACGTTCGTGAATCCGAGACAAACCCTGCACTTGTTCAGTGCCGTCATATACATAATTGCTACGAAATACAGTATTGTGAGTTTCATTTGCTCCCTTTTTAATTGCTTTTGCAATATATATTTTTGGACTGAGAATACATGCGCTGTTTTATAAATGTTTTACGAAATAGGCACAAGTACTAAAACAAATTCTACGTGGGTTTAAACCAGAAATATACCCTTAGCTTGGTAACATTAAACTACTTGTCTATGTACGGTAGGCGCGAATCCTAAAGATAGATCTATTGGGCATGACAAACCCCATCCTGACTATGGGATGCTTTAGTACTTCGAAGTTATATTAAACACACCTGGTCTGGTGTACTTCAGAGGGTAAAACATGAACGTTAAGGCTTGTTACCGGGTGCCTACAACTTATAGAATACTTTTATACACTTGCGAGTGTATGGATATTTATAGAAACTGAAATCTTGTGGTCTATTACTATTACGGAAATGATGGATTATGATAAACTAATGAACTTACCAACCTTTTGGTTGACACTTTAAAGCATGTTTATTCTCAGGTATTAAAGAAATCTTCCGCTGTGCATTAGCTCATTTTAAGGATATTACTTGGAGTCATTCAAGACATACTTTGAAAGACGTTGCATTCGAGTCGTTGAGTTCATCAAGATTAATATTAAGTCAATTATAGTTGGATGTAATATGAAATGGTATGCATGCCGTCAATTTTTGATGTAAAGAAAGTTTGTCTTTTAAAAACGAATGCAATGTTTGTAAAACGTATCATATAGAGGTCAAATACCTCGCGATGTAATCAACTATTGTGAATCGTTTATAATGTATATGAACGGGTCCTTTCAAGTTGAGCCGAAGTAATGCCATTTAAATTATTGGGCCAAGATTTATTAATTGTTGGGTCATATGAAGATGATCTATTGGGGCCTTTTTGATGTGGAAGTCGCAGATAGATTAAAACAATTTGAATCCTTCATTTAATACAGAAATGATTAATTAGAGTGATGGTTGTGGGTGTTGGTGTATAACTGAGAGGTCTTGAGTTCGAGCCTTGGCCATGGCATTTATATTTATATATCATTTTAGAAAAACAAAAATATAAATATTTTTAAGAGTTGTTAAATATATAAGTTTTATAAAGTTTCTTTATTTTTATTTTTAAGTTTGTAAAAATATAAATTTTATTTAAATATTTTGTATTTATTTAAAATAGAAAAATCAAAACAGCAAAACAGAAAGAAAAAAAAAATATAAAAAACATACTCTGCCCGATCACTGTTGCAGCCCAGAGCCTGGCCCAATTTCGCAAGCCATGCGATCGCTTGGAAAATCAACTAACACCTCATGCGATCGCATGAGGTGATTTGACAGGCCTGGTAACCTCAGCCGCCTGTTTAGGGTTTTAATTAATATATAATTATTATTATTATAACCCTAATTAGGGTTTAATTTTTAATTATTAATTTAGTTTTTATTATTAATTTGTATTATTTAGTTTAATTAGTTTAATTAAATTTTAAAATTAATAGTTTTATAAAATAAATAATATAAAAATAATATTTTTATAAAAATTGTACTTGTTACAACTTTTAGTATATTTTTATATTTTATCCCTTTTTAATTGTTTTAGCGTAACTTTTGTAATTTTTGCTCGTATTTATTTTTAATTCATAGTTTTTGCCATAGTTATTTTTATTTCTAGATTTTTAGGCTTTGCCGTAAAATCCCTTAAGTGCTTTTTCTTTAGACTAAGATTTAAGTGCTTTAGAATTCTGTGACATTTTTTTTTAAGTTTTAATACCTTTTTGAGATATTGCCATTTGAGATATAGTTTTTCCTGTAAGCTTTAATATTTTTAGACACCTTTTACCTATGTATCAATTATCATTCCAATTAGTAATCTCAATTTGCGATTATAATTTTAAGTTAGTGATAGTAATAAGGTTGGGTTAGTCGAGTTTTTTTAAGTTTTATAGTCATTTTTTTTCTTTCTTATTTTTCGACGCCTTTTATTTTTCGATCTTTTCTTTTTCGACCTTTTTCGACGCGCTCTTTTTCTTTCTTATTTCTCGTCATTCTAGTTTTTAGGACTTAGAATTTTTTCTACTTCTTATCTATACTTCTTAAAATTACGAAAATTTATTTTAAGTGGTTAAATTGATAGACATCAAAATTTTCTGGTTCGTAGTAATAGTTGGATTTGTACGTGGACCGGGTTATTGGAGCCAAACAGTCCTCAATTATATTGAGACCAAACGAATCCTGCCCCTCTGCTGCATCTTTTGACTATTCGAAACGTGGGCAAAATTAGAAAAGTCTATTAATTGGATAACTTATATAATTTTTTCTTTCCTTTTAAAAACTAATAGGATATTCAGTGAATGCACCGAGCAAAACGTTCACCACCTTTTGTACGTTCACCACCTGTAACTCGATCAAGACATCTAGCAAATATTATCGCCGTTGATTTTTCTTTAGAATCATCATCCAATCGACCAAGTATTCCAATTCAAATTTCCGATAATCCATTTTTTGAACCCGACCTCACAATTGAGAATCCGGATAATATTCAGGGACAATTCATAGATCCTGAACCATTAAATTTTTCTCCGGAACCACCAATCATTCAAACAGAGATTGTTGAGGAACGAACCATTAAATCAGAATCCTCTAGTGATTCGGATTCAACAAATTCAATCATGGAAAATCTGGAACCTTTAAGTATGGAAGACCGAATGAGAGCTAAACGCACTGGCCAAGGTCACGCAATTACTCATCCAGACATTAACGCCAGATTATGAAATCAAAGGACAAATTCTACATATGGTGACTAATCAATGCCAATTTAGTGGTGCGCCGAAGGAAGATCCAAATGAACATCTTCGTACCTTTAATAGGATCTGCACACTATTTAAAATAAGAGAAGTTGATGATGAACAGATATATCTCATGTTATTTCCCTGGACTTTAAAGGGAGAAGCCAAAGATTGGTTGGAATCGTTACCTGAAGGGGCGATCGATACATGAGACGTTTTAGTTGAAAAATTTCTTAAACAATTCTTTCCGGCATCTAAAGCCGTAAGACTTCAAGGAGAAATTGTTACGTTCACACAGAAGCCAAATGAAACTTGTAGTGACCCGAACTTTTCCATGTTTATATATATTAATTGAGATTGATGTTTACATGATTAAATGTTTCCAACATGTTAAGCAATCAAACTTGTTAAGACTTGATTAATTGAAATAGGTTTCATATAGACAATTGACCACCCAAGTTGACCGGTGATTCACGAACGTTAAAACTTGTAAAAAAAACTATATGATGACATATATATGGTTATATATATAGTTAACATGATATTATGATAAGTAAACATATCATTAATTATATTAACAATGAACTACATATGTAAAAACAAGACTACTAACTTAATGATTTTGAAACGAGACATATATGTAACGTTTATCGTTGTAACGACATTTAATGTATATATATCATATTAAGAGATATTCGTACATCATAATATCATGATAATATAATAATTTAAAATCTCTTTTGTTATTATAAACATTGGGTTAACAACATTTAACAAGATCGTTAACCTAAAGGTTTCAAAACAACACTTACATGTAACGACTAACGATGACTTAACGACTCAGTTAAAATGTATATACATGTAGTGTTTTAATATGTATTTATACACTTTTGAAAGACTTCAATACACTTATCAAAATACTTCTACTTAACAAAAATGCTTACAATTACATTCTCGTTCAGTTTCATCAACAATTCTACTCGTATGCACCCGTATTCGTACTCGTACAATACACAGCTTTTAGATGTATGTACTATTGGTATATACACTCCAATGATCAGCTCTTAGCAGCCCATGTGAGTCACCTAACACATGTGGGAACCATCATTTGGCAACTAGCATGAAATATCTCATAAGATTACAAAAATATGAGTAATCATTCATGACTTATTTACATGAAAACAAAATTACATATCCATTATATCTAATCCATACACCAACGACCAAAAACACCTAAAAACACTTTCATTCTTCAATTTTCTTCATCTAATTGAACTCTCTCAAGTTCTATCTTCAAGTTCTAAGTGTTCTTCATAAATTCCAAAAGTTCTAGTTTCATAAAATCAAGAATACTTTCAAGTTTGCTAGCTCACTTCCAATCTTGTAAGGTGATCATCCAACCTCAAGAAATCTTTGTTTCTTACAGTAGGTTATCATTCTAATACGAGGTAATAATCATATTCAAACTTTGGTTCAATTTCTATAACTATAACAATCTTATTTCAAGTGATGATCTTACTTGAACTTGTTTTCGTGTCATGATTTTGCTTCAAGAACTTTGAGCCATCCAAGGATCCATTGAAGCTAGATCCATTTTTCTCTTTTCCAGTAGGTTCATCCAAGGAACTTAAGGTAGTAATGATGTTCATAACATCATTCGATTCATACATATAAAGCTATCTTATTCGAAGGTTTAAACTTGTAATCACTAGAACATAGTTTAGTTAATTCTAAACTTGTTCGCAAACAAAAGTTAATCCTTCTAACTTGACTTTTAAAATCAACTAAACACATGTTCTATATCTATATGATATGCTAACTTAATGATTTAAAACCTGGAAACACGAAAAACACCGTAAAACCAGATTTACGCCGTCGTAGTAACACCGCGGGCTGTTTTGGGTTAGTTAATTAAAAACTATGATAAACTTTGATTTAAAAGTTGTTATTCTGAGAAAATGATTTTTATTATGAACATGAAACTATATCCAAAAATTATGGTTAAACTCAAAGTGGAAGTATGTTTTCTAAAATGGTCATCTAGACGTCGTTCTTTCGACTGAAATGACTACCTTTACAAAAACGACTTGTAACTTATTTTTCCGACTAGAAACCTATACTTTTTTTGTTTAGATTCATAAAATAGAGTTCAATATGAAACCATAGCAATTTGATTCACTCAAAACGGATTTAAAATGAAGAAGTTATGGGTAAAACAAGATTGGATAATTTTTCTCATTTTAGCTACGTGAAAATTGGTAACAAATCTATTCCAACCATAACTTAATCAACTTGTATTATATATTATGTAATCTTGAGATACCATAGACACGTATACAATGTTTCGACCTATCATGTCGACACATCTATATATATTTCGGAACAACCATAGACACTCTATATGTGAATGTTGGAGTTAGCTATACAGGGTTGAGGTTGATTCCAAAATATATATAGTTTGAGTTGTGATCAATACTGAGATACGTATACACTGGGTCGTGGATTGATTCAAGATAATATTTATCGATTTATTTCTGTACATCTAACTGTGGACAACTAGTTGTAGGTTACTAACGAGGACAGCTGACTTAATAAACTTAAAACATCAAAATATATTAAAAGTGTTGTAAATATATTTTGAACATACTTTGATATATATGTATATATTGTTATAGGTTCGTGAATCAACCAGTGGCCAAGTCTTACTTCCCGACGAAGTAAATATCTGTGAAAGTGAGTTATAGTCCCACTTTTAAAATCTAATATTTTTGGGATGAGAATACATGCAGGTTTTATAAATGATTTACAAAATAGACACAAGTACGTGAAACTACATTCTATGGTTGAATTATCGAAATCGAATATGCCCCTTTTTATTAAGTCTGGTAATCTAAGAATTAGGGAACAGACACCCTAATTGACGCGAACTCTAAAGATAGATCTATCGGGCCCAACAAGCCCCATCCAAAGTACCGGATGCTTTAGTACTTCGAAATTTATATCATATCCGAAGGGTGTCACGGAATGATGGGGATATTCTTATATATGCATCTTGTTAATGTCGGTTACCAGGTGTTCACCATATGAATGATTTTTATCTCTATGTATGGGATGTGTATTGAAATATGAAATCTTGTGGTCTATTATTATGATTTGATATATATAGGTTAAACCTATAACTCACCAACATTTTTGTTGACGTTTTAAGCATGTTTATTCTCAGGTGATTATTAAGAGCTTCCGCTGTCGCATACTTAAATAAGGACGAGATTTGGAGTCCATGCTTGTATGATATTGTGTAAAAACTGCATTCAAGAAACTTATTTTGTTGTAACATATTTGTATTGTAAACCATTATGTAATGGTCGTGTGTAAACAGGATATTTTAGATTATCATTATTTGATAATCTACGTAAAGCTTTTTTAAAACCTTTATCTATGAAATAAAGGTTATGGTTTGTTTTAAAAATGAATGCAGTCTTTGAAAAACGTCTCATATAGAGGTAAAAACCTCGCAACGAAATCAATTAATATGGAACGTTTTTAATCAATAAGAACGGGACATTTCAAAACTCTATTTGAGGCGTGGACAAGATTTGAAAAGTTATTAAGAGGATGTCCGCAACATGCTTTAGATACTTGTCAAATAGTATAAATATTCTACCAAGGATGCGACATCACTACAAGGAAAGACATAGATATTGCAGCTGGTGGTTCCATTATGAAGAAAACTGAAACTGATGCTTACAAAATTATTGATAACACTGCTTCCCACTCACATGAGTGGCACCAAGAAAAAGATATCGTTAGATCATCTAAAGCAGCTAGAGCCGATTATAGCCATGACTTAGATTCCATTTCCGCAAAGATAGATGATGTGGAGAGACGAATGGAAAAGATGACTAAAGATATCCACTCAATACGAATTAGTTGTGAGCAGTGTGGAGGACCACATTTGACAAAAGATTGTCTCAGTATTGAATTAACAATGGAACAAAGAGAGAATGTTTCATATCTAAACCAAAGGCCTGGAAATAATTATCAGAATAATTATCAACCGCCAAGACCGATTTACAATCAAAATCAGAATTATAACCGAAATATTCCATACAACAACCAACAAGGTCCTAGCAATCAACAAGTATCTAACAATACTTACAACCAGCAAAGACCTAATTTTCAAAACAAACCACCACAACCCGATGATAAAAAGCCGAATTTAGAAGATATGATGACGAAGCTAGTTGAAACTCAAACGCAGTTTTTCACATCTCAAAAACAAACTAATGAACAAAATGCTCAAGCATTTAGAAATCAACAAGCTTCTATTCAAAACTTGGAACAAGAAGTAAGTAACCTAGCAAGGTTAATAGGTGAAAGAAAACCGGGAAGTTTACCTAGTGATACAAATGCTAACCCCCGGAATGAAACAGCTAAATCCATTACCACAAGAAGTGGTACAACACTTAAACCACCTGAAATACCTGTAACTTCTGATGAAGCTATTCCTACTCCACAAGAACCACAACCTGAACAAGATAAGGAAAAAGAACCGGTAGTTAAAAAGGTTAATGAAGATAACACAGTTAAGGATAAACCTTATGTTAAACCATACCAACCACCACTTCCTTACCCGAGTAAAATGAAGAAAGAGAAACTTGAAGCCGAGCAATCCAAATTCTTGGATATGTTTAAACAGATAAATGTAAATCTTCCTTTCATTGATGTGATTTCAGGAATGCCTAGATATGCTAAATTCTTGAAAGATCTAATCTCAAATAGAAAGAAAATGGAAGAACTCTCGGCTGTTACTATGAATGTTAATTGTTCAGCAGTGCTGTTGAATAAGATACCAGAAAAACTATCTGATCCAGGAAGTTTCACAATTCCATATTTTCTGGGTAGTCTTAGTTCAATAGAAGCATTGGCAGACTTAGGTGCTAGTATAAATTTAATGTCGTTTTCACTATACACTAAACTAGACCTTGGAGAATTGAAACCAACAAGAATAAGCATACAACTAGCCGATCGATCAATAAAATATCCTAGAGGGATAATGGAGAATATGCTAGTTAAATTTGGTACTTTAGTATTTCCAGTAGATTTTGTTGTTCTGGACATGGAAGAAGATTCTCAAGTTCCTCTCATATTAGGAAGACCATTCTTAAACACGGCTAAAGCAATGATAGACGTGTTCGGTAAGAAATTGACCCTAAGTATAGAGGACGAGAGTGTTACCTTTTCAGTTGATAGAGCAATGCAACAACCGCAATCTGCAGATGATACATGTTATTATATTCAAACTATAGATTCACATGCAGAATTGTTAGAAGAATTTCCAGAATTACAAGGAACAGGAGAATGTTCTTTAGGAGAAGGAACTGAACAAATTTATGAAGCTGAAATGTTAGCTACACTTATAGTTAATGAATATGAACCAATAATAGAAGAAATTCAAATGCTAAAAGAAGAAGACAGATATCGATATAAATCATCGATAGAAGAACCTCCAACATTAGAGTTAAAGCCACTTCCAAACCATTTGGAATACGCTTATTTACATGGTGAATCTGAATTACCTGTAATAATATCGTCTTCTCTTACTGAAAATGAGAAATCATAACTCATTTCTGTGTTGAAAGCTCATAAACCAGCCATTGCATGGAAGATTCATGATATTAAAGGAATAAGTCCTTCGTATTGCACACATAAAATCCTTATGGAAGAAGGTCATAAAACGTATGTGCAACGCCAACGAAGACTAAATCCGAATATGCAAGATGTAGTTAAAAAAGAAATTATTAAACTGCTAGATGCAGGTTTAATTTATCCAATCTCTGATAGTCCATGGGTAAGCCCAGTTCAATGTGTGCCTAAGAAGGGTGGCATGACTGTCATTCCAAATGAAAAAAATGAGTTTATTCCTACAAGGACTGTAACAGGATGGCGTGTATGTATTGATTATAGAAAATTAAATGACGCCACCAGAAAAGATCACTTTCCCTTACCTTTCATTGATCAAATATTGGAAAGATTAGCCGGAAATAGTTATTATTGTTTTCTTGATGGATTTTCCGGATACTTTCAAATTCCAATAGCACCCGAAGATCAAGAGAAAACCACATTCACGTGCCCTTATGGTACTTTTGCTTACAAACGCATGCCATTTGGACTTTGCAACACCCCTGCAACCTTTCAAAGGTGCATGATGGCGATTTTTCACGACATGATAGAAGAATGCATGGAAGTTTTCATGGATGACTTTTCAGTCTTCGGTGATACATTTGAATCATGTCTAGTTAATCTGGAACGAATGCTTATTAGATGCGAATAATCAAATCTAGTACTTAATTGGGAGAAATGCCATTTCATGGTTAAAGAAGGCATCGTTCTTGGACATAAAATTTCAAAAGAAGGAATTGAAGTGGATAGAGCTAAAGTAGATGTAATTGCTAAACTTCCACATCCCACCAATGTTAGAGGAGTTAGGAGTTTTCTAGGGCATGCCGGTTTTTACCTACGTTTCATAAAAAAAATTTCTAAAATTGCCACTCCTATGAATAAACTCCTAGAAAAGGATGCTCCATTCATCTTTTCAGATGAATGTATCAAATCTTTTAATATTCTTAAAGAGAAACTCACTAATGCACCGATCATGATAACACCAAATTGGAATCTACCGTTTGAACTAATGTGCGATGCAAGTGATTTTGCAATGGGAGCCGTTTTAGGACAAAGGATTGAAAAACGATTTCAACCTATATATTATGCTAGTAAGACATTACAAGGAGCAGAAACAAATTATACAACTACTGAAAAAGAACTCCTTGCTATTATCTTTGCTTTTGACAAATTTCATTCATATCTCGTTCTAGCAAAAACGGTGGTCTATACCGACCATTCTACTCTTAGATACCTATTTTTGAAACAAGATGCCAAACCAAGATTAATCCGTTGGATCTTACTCTTGCAAGAATTCGATATTGAAATCCGAGATAAAAGAGGAGCAGAAAATCTCGCCGCTGATCATCTTTCTCGTCTTGAAAATCCTGAATTAGAAGTTCTAAATGAATCGGCCATACAAGATAACTTTCTTGATGAATATCTATTGAAGATAGATTATAATGAAATACCATGGTTTGCAGACTATGCAAACTACTTAGTATGTGGATTCCTTGAAAAAGGATTATCGTACCAAAAATGAAAGAAATTCTTCAGTGATATAAAACACTATTTTTGGGAAGATCCACATCTGTTTAAAAGCTGTCTCGATGGAATAATACGCCGATGTGTATTCGGAGATGAAGCTAGTAAAATTTTAAACCATTGTCACACAGGACCAATAGGAGGGCACTATGGGCCTCGACTAACAGCAAGAAAAGTTTATGATGCTGGATTCTATTGGCCTACAATTTACAAAGATGCACACCTTCTTTGCAAATCCTGTGATGCTTGTCAAAGGGCCGGAAAAATAAGTCAACGTGATGAAATGCCACAAAATGTCATCCAAGTATGTGAAGTATTTGACATTTGGGGTATTGACTTTATGGGTCCATTTCCAAAATCTCATAATAATCTCTATATTCTCGTAGCCATTGATTATGTATCTAAATGGGCGGAAGCACAAGCTGTGACGATCGCTCCAAATCCATTTGGCCGAATACGTCATTCATTGATTTCATTGCGAGGTATTTGACCTCTATATGATACGTTTTATAAACATTGCATTCTTTTGAAAAGGCACACCATAAATGAATATTAAATCAAAGGTTTTCGACATCTGATGATTCCTACATATAAACAATCACCTTATATAATAGTTTACAATAGTACTTCCGTTGACAATGCAGTCTAAATAAGGTACATGGTGATGAATTGGTGAATGCAACGTTTTCTTGAAAAATATGCCATGTAAGATTCCATGCACATAGCTTGTCTATCATATAAGCAAACAGCGGAAGACTTCTAGGGAACCTGAGAATAAACATGCTAACAAGTGTCAACACAAAGGTTGGTGAGTTCATAGTTTTAGTGTTTCGCATAATCTGCATATAAAAGTGGATAACAAGATTTCAGTTGTTTCATCCAGAAACGTTTATCAAAATATTCTACGAAATTGAGCACCCTGGTAACTAAACTTAACGTATATATATAATTTGTACCCTTTGTATAATCATCTTAATAATACACGTAAACCAACGTGTACGCTTCTCAAATAGCATACGTCCGTTAAAAGGCTAGTGCTCTAGCTCGGACGGGGATATCAAGCCCTATGGATCCATATATAACTACTCGCGCCCACCAGTTCTTATAACTGGCAGTTACTAGTTACCAAAGCTAAGGGATTTTCGGTTCAAACTCGGTGTAGAATTTAGTATGTACTTGTATCCATTGCGTTTGAAATAAAGTGCATGTATTCTCAGCCCAAAAATATAGATTGCAAAAGCAATTAAAAAGGAAGCAAATGAAACTCACGCATATAAATATTGTATATCGGTTAATAAAGCATTTGCATGTATTCTCAGCCCAAAAATGTAGAGAGTAAAAGGGATCTTATGAAACTCACTCAAATCAGTTTTAGTTTTTGTATTCATTTTATAAAACAGCGCATGTATTCTCAGCCCAAAAATATGTATAAAAAGGGATCAATGAAACTCACCTTAGCAGCATATAAAGTCGTTCACCAAAATATGATCGAAACTCGGATTACCAAATAACCGTAGATCTCAACCTAGAGAACATATGTTGGTCAATAAATGTCTATCAAGCTAGGTCAGGTCATAGTGTATAACAATCCTAATGCTCGAGATCGACATACAAAAGTTATCCAATGTTGTTTCAAAAAGTCAATTTTGACAATAGTTCAACAAAACGAGACGTACCTTATATAAGGATTCATTTACTCGGTTGGTAATATTCAAAAATCCAATTTCTCAATCTTACAACCAAGTTGTTTAAATATTAATTGCAGATTCAAAGCAATTCCAATTAACGTCAATTATAATTCAGTTGATCATATCTTTTAATCCGTTCATCGAAACTATTCGATATCTAAATGAAAAGTTATTGATTTTTCGCCAGCTTTCCAAAAACATGTATATCATATACCTTTTACCAGTAATATATGTATTTAATTTGTGATATATTATAAACTGTTTAACAACGAAATTTAGCATACACGTATGTATAAATATATATACTCGAGCACTAGACATGGATACACAATTAATATATAAAAGATAAAATATGAGTGCTTACGTATCAATATTGAGATTCAATATTGTAGGAAAGTACGTAGAAGTAACGAAGATGATAAACACTAGGTTTGATTCATAAATATACCCCCGAACATTACCCATAATTTCCTTAGCTCTATCCCACTTGAAAACCCATTTTGAAAGTGACACGCTCAAGACCTCGTCGTAGTATTTTATGTATAATATTAATACTACTAATAATAATAAGATTAATAATAATATTAATCTTAATAATAATAATAATAATAATAATAATAATAATAATAATAATAATAATAATAATAATAATAATAATAATAATAATAATAATAATAATAATAATAATATACCTAATAATAATAATTACAGAGGGAGTAATATGTATAAGAAAAACTCGAGCAGAAACTGGCATTTTATAGGAAACTTTTTGGAATCTGATGCCCATGCGATTGCATGGGTTTTATGCCTATTTGCCATGCAATCGCATGGCCGTCAGATCCAGCTCACATATTTTTTGTAATTTTGTTTGTCGACATAATTTAATATAATATATATAATATATTTAATTTAAATAATTAATTATATATTATATTAAATTCACATGCATAGTTGACTTGTAATTTTTGTTCTGATAAGTCGTACGTCATCACTCGACTTATGTCCCGGTTCCGGTTTTCGAGTGTCCCTTCGTACGTTGAGAAAACTTGTACATTACGTTTCGCGACTCGTACCTTTGTCAAAATATAGTCTTAAATTATTCCTAAACTATACCACTCAAAGTATATCGTAAACTTTCGAGTATTTTGGTCATTTACTTCTATAAATCATCGTCTCGTTATTTGTTATTATATATATAATAATAGATTATTTTATGACCAAGTTAATATTATATTTAAATATATATATTCAATATTTAATAAACACGTTTTTAAAATACATAACACAGGTTATTCATATATCTAATTCCAACAGTTAATATTCCTTATTATTGTATGTGTCCAAGTTACGTTATTTAAACAAACACTTTATCATTTGTTCCGAATACCGTTAAAAATGAATAATTTCTCAAATCAATGTGGACCTCTCAATAGAGACCCGTAATGATATCATAATCCTTAAGAGACTCAGTAAATGTCTTTTACTTGAATCGTTTGGCATAATCTTTTAACTCCGTAGTTAAATATATCAATCAGGTAATCAATCAAATAAGATTAATGCACAGTATCATATACCCAACACTTAGTTACGTTTTCAAGTTATAGTATATGTATCTATTTACATATAATTATTCGTGCATCATCGTGAATAAACGAAAGGTAATTGAATAGTTCAAGAATTTTGAGATTCAATTTAACAGACTTTGCTTATCGTATCGAAATCATATAAGATTAAGTTTAAATTTGGTCGAAAATTTTCGGGTCATCACAGTACCTACCCGTTAAAGAAATTTCGTCCCGAAATTTGAGTGAGGTCGTCATGGCTAACAATAAAAATGTTTTCATGACGTATATGAGTTGATAATTAGAGTTTTATCACCGTTGAATAATATGGATAACACAATCCAATTACTCGAAGCGTATGAGGGAAGTTATCGTAATAAAGTGAAATAAAGAATAGAGATGCGTCTTATCTCTTGACGTAGTAACGATTGATTTCTGAAATTTAAGGAATAGAAAGTCTTCATAATCTAAATAAGATTTGATTCTTCGGAATTTAAGGAAATTAAGATCTTCTTTAATTAAATGAGGTCACCTGCCTCAATTGCTCTGTCTGTTATTTTGCTTATAAATTAACCCCCTTTCGTCTCATTATTTTCACCACTCCTACATCTTCTTCCTCATTTCATACTTCCAAAAGATTGTGAAATGCTTCATCCAGTTCTTATTCTTGATATACTCCTAACTTTCATATCTGTCATTCTTCTTTTTCATCTACCACCAGAGGAAGTTACTTTCTTCTACCATTACCTTGGGGTTATAGTGTTTTTCATTCTCCCGTGTCTTTATATTGCTATACGCATTGATATACACGGTTTGTAAATTTTGAGGTTGTTATTGGGCTTTATATTCTCCATTATATTTCGGAGCTTCATGCTTTCGTTTTCTCTTCCTGACCTTAAGTCAAGCGGATAATGGTCCAGAATTCGTAGGTATGAAGTTTCAGATGAACATAACTAATATTCTAATAAAGAAATAGTAATAGCACAATCTGACTTGTCAAATTACCAGAATACCTCAAAAAAGACCGAATCATTAAGAAAATATTTTCTTGATATTTTTAGAGATTATATAGAATGAAAGAGTTATGTAACATGGTTCATGATGAGGGTATGATATGTGAACCTTTATCACGTTCCATTAGAAACTCAGCATGACTTACTGTAATATAATTACGTTGATCAAGTGTCATTATATTATATTAACTCATGCTTCAATTCCCAACATTACTTCAAAACATTTATATTTTAAACTTGAAAATTTCAGAATTTAGAAACTAAAATAGTTTCTTTTATGGTGTAACACATATATCGTAAAGAGAAAATTGATTTTCAATAAGAATGATTATGAAATTATCTCCAAAAATATGGAGGATATTTATAATGAAAGATACGATGATATCTTAGAATTTCTAATATCAGAGGATGATGAAGAATATTGTCCGCAAGGGTTTAGATTCGGAAGCAAGGTATTCGTTAATGGCTTCAACAGATACTGAATCATTTGGATTCTTTGAAGACAGGTTTCGTCCTTGTGATTTATCCACAGCCTCTTTCATACTTTGCTCAATCCGTTTTCCAGTTCCAAACTTTCTCTTTTTCTCAGCTTTACCACCATACTATTCTTTATCATCAAACTTTTGACTGTTAAGGTCGTTTACAGTTTTTGCTGCTTCATCAACATTTTTCCAAAATTCGGAGAACTAGTTTCGTAGTTTGGGGTGTTTTTCGGAAACTTCACATTCAAAGTATGTAAGTCCAAGAGGTAGACGTTATATGTACACATATAACTGTTGGCGTAGACGTGCTACAAGATTTCAAAATACTGATTGCTAATTCCTGATAGTTGGTATGGCAATTGCTGTTACAAGATGTGGATGAGTACATGATACGGTTTCAATGAGTATAAGGATTTTTTGGAAGGTTAAAGATCAATGAAGTTGTTGGTAAATTTACTGCTAATGTGGTGGAACATGAAAGGTTCCCCAGTAACAAAAATGTATATGCCAAAGTTACAAGTCTGAAAGGTCGTCGTTGACTGGTTGAACGGTTGATAATACTGGATACTTTTGGAAAGGAATTGCAAGGTTATTTTCAGTAATAACAATGCTAAAGGATCTTTCACATTTTTGAAGTCAAAGTATAGCTTTGAAAGATGTAGAGATCTAAGAATGATGTCACCCGTTAAATCTTGACTTGGATTCTGATCCGTCAATATCAGAATATGTAATTGAATTTGTATGGAAACGATTGTATATCGCTGTGAGCATAGTTAATAATTTTTGAATCAAAGTTGAAGAATGTACAATATAACATATTAATTGTGAACTTATATATTTCCCGAGTATTACCTACCCGTTAAAGATTTCACAATTAATACTTTGTACAAAAGAATTTTTATTACCGTTTTTATGAAAATATATGTATGTATATTTTTTTCAGATGTAATACAGATTTAATGAGTTAATATCATATTAAGCTCATTTGATTTTCGGCTTGAATTAGAAATGAATAATCTCTAAAATATTAAAGATTAAATAATCTTTGTGGAGTATTTCGCTAATGAAATCAATACTTCATTATTTATTCTTATTGATATTCCTTGGTGAAGGGTGTTGATATTCGTGGAATTCTTGCAAACTTCGCAAGGTGCAAATGATGTTTTCTAGAAAGTTTCGAGTGCATCGAAGATGAAAGTGTAAAATCAACCATATTATTGAATAATACACTTGGTTTATTATGAAACGGAATTCTTTGGATTGAAACAGAGATTGTAGTTACCGAAGGTTAAGTTGTTAACGAAGGATGTACATCATAGCATATTAGTAATATGAATTTAACCGAGTAGTACCTACCAGTTAAGATTCACACGTAATAGCTTAGTACGAAAAGATTTATTTTGATTTCAAAATTCATATATATTAAATATACATAAAATTTCTTCAGGGGAAATAAGTTAATACTTCATCGGTTATTGTTGCTGGTATTTCTTGGTAACTACGATGGGTATGACGTTGATGTTCAAGGTACATATTGTGATGTTAAGGCTTGCGGTGCGGATGTTGTTGGTGGTGGTAATGGTACTGTTGGTGTTGTTGTCGGTGGTACTGTTGATGCCGGAGATTCTGCTGGTGCTTGTAACCTTTGCACCATATTCTCCAAAGCCACTACCCGAGCGCGAAGCTCGTTGACTTCTTCTACTACACCAGGATGATTGGCGGTTCGGACGAGCGGATGAATAAGATCCAGGATTTGAGAGAGTATATGATCATGACGAGATATTCTGGAGATGAGAGAGAAAATGGTATTACGAACAGGTTCGCCGGTAAGTGCTTCAGGTTCTTCGCCAAGAGGGCAATGTGGTGGATGGAAGGGATCGCCTTCTTCTTGTCTCCAATAATTAAGTAGGCTACGAACCCATCCCCAATTCATCCAGGATAGATGATGGCTAATTGGTTGATCCATTCCGGTTACACTGTCTTCGGAATTCAGGTGAATATCCATATCGGAATAGCTGTCAGAGTTTAAGGAATTTGAACTAGATACGGGATCCATCTTGTATAATTAGGGAGATGATTTTTTTTTATATGAATTAGATTATAGAATGTAGTTTGGTATTCTTCAATACATAATTTACATATGTATATATAATACCAAATTCCATAAATCACGGAGAAATTTTCTAAAGATGTCAGGAAAAGTTTACAGTAACAGATACGCTAAGATATGAATTTTTGTCTATACACTATTTATGCAATAAATGCAGGAAAACGTGTCTAGACTTAAGAATGATAAACATGTAATTTCCGACAAGAAATGATAAGCAAAACTTTTAACATGCAGACACAGTCGAAGTCCAGACTTACTAATGCATACTAACAACTATCAGTTAGACACACTCATGCAAGACCTGGTTCGCTAGGACCAACGCTCTGATACCAACTGTGACGATCGCTCCAAATCCATTTGGCCGAATACGTCATTCATTGATTTCATTGCGAGGTATTTGACCTCTATATGATACGTTTTATAAACATTGCATTCTTTTGAAAAGGCACACCATAAATGAATATTAAATCAAAGGTTTTCGACATCTGATGATTCCTACATATAAACAATCACCTTATATAATAGTTTACAATAGTACTTCCGTTGACAATGCAGTCTAAATAAGGTACATGGTGATGAATTGGTGAATGCAACATTTTCTTGAAAAATATGCCATGTAAGATTCCATGCACATAGCTTGTCTATCATATAAGCAAACAGCGGAAGACTTCTAGGGAACCTGAGAATAAACATGCTAACAAGTGTCAACACAAAGGTTGGTGAGTTCATAGTTTTAGTGTTTCGCATAATCTGCATATAAAAGTGGATAACAAGATTTCAGTTGTTTCATCCAGAAACGTTTATCAAAATATTCTACGAAATTGAGCACCCTGGTAACTAAACTTAACGTATATATATAATTTGTACCCTTTGTATAATCATCTTAATAATACACGTAAACCAACATGTACGCTTCTCAAATAGCATACGTCCGTTAAAAGGCTAGTGCTCTAGCTCGGACGGGGATATCAAGCCCTATGGATCCATATATAACTACTCGCGCCCACCAGTTCTTATAACTGGCAGTTACTAGTTACCAAAGCTAAGGGATTTTCGGTTCAAACTCGGTGTAGAATTTAGTATGTACTTGTATCCATTGCGTTTGAAATAAAGTGCATGTATTCTCAGCCCAAAAATATAGATTGCAAAAGCAATTAAAAAGGGAGCAAATGAAACTCACGCATATAAATATTGTATATCGGTTAATAAAGCATTTGCATGTATTCTCAGCCCAAAAATGTAGAGAGTAAAAGGGATCTTATGAAACTCACTCAAATCAGTTTTAGTTTTTGTATTCATTTTATAAAACAGCGCATGTATTCTCAGCCCAAAAATATGTATAAAAAGGGATCAATGAAACTCACCTTAGCAGCATATAAAGTCGTTCACCAAAATATGATCGAAACTCGGATTACCAAATAACCGTAGATCTCAACCTAGAGAACATATGTTGGTCAATAAATGTCTATCAAGCTAGGTCAGGTCATAGTGTATAACAATCCTAATGCTCGAGATCGACATACAAAAGTTATCCAATGTTGTTTCAAAAAGTCAATTTTGACAATAGTTCAACAAAACGAGACGTACCTTATATAAGGATTCATTTACTCGGTTGGTAATATTCAAAAATCCAATTTCTCAATCTTACAACCAAGTTGTTTAAATATTAATTGCAGATTCAAAGCAATTCCAATTAACGTCAATTATAATTCAGTTGATCATATCTTTTAATCCGTTCATCGAAACTATTCGATATCTAAATGAAAAGTTATTGATTTTTCGCCAGCTTTCCAAAAACATGTATATCATATACCTTTTACCAGTAATATATGTATTTAATTTGTGATCTATTATAAACTGTTTAACAACGAAATTTAGCATACACGTATGTATAAATATATATACTCGAGCACTAGACATGGATACACAATTAATATATAAAAGATAAAATATGAGTGCTTACGTATCAATATTGAGATTCAATATTGTAGGAAAGTACGTAGACGTAACGAAGATGATAAACACTAGGTTTGATTCATAAATATACCCCCGAACATTACCCATAATTTCCTTAGCTCTATCCCACTTGAAAACCCATTTTGAAAGTGACACGCTCAAGACCTCATCGTAGTATTTTATGTATAATATTAATACTACTAATAATAATAAGATTAATAATAATATTAATCTTAATAATAATAATAATAATAATAATAATAATAATAATAATAATAATAATAATAATAATAATAATAATAATAATAATAATAATAATAATATACCTAATAATAATAATTACAGAGGGAGTAATATGTATAAGAAAAACTCGAGCAGAAACTGGCATTTTATAGGCAACTTTTTGGAATCTGATGCCCATGCGATCGCATGGGTTTTATGCCTATTTGCCATGCGATCGCATGGCCGTCAGATCCAGCTCACATATTTTTTGTAATTTTGTTTGTCGACATAATTTAATATAATATATATAATATATTTAATTTAAATAATTAATTATATATTATATTAAATTCACATGCATAGTTGACTTGTAATTTTTGTTCTGATAAGTCGTACGTCATCACTCGACTTATGTCCCGGTTCCGGTTTTCGAGTGTCCCTTCGTACGTTGAGAAAACTTGTACATTACGTTTCGCGACTCGTACCTTTGTCAAAATATAGTCTTAAATTATTCCTAAACTATACCACTCAAAGTATATCGTAAACTTTCGAGTATTTTGGTCATTTACTTCTATAAATCATCGTCTCGTTATTTGTTATTATATATATAATAATAGATTATTTTATGACCAAGTTAATATTATATTTAAATATATATATTCAATATTTAATAAACACGTTTTTAAAATACATAACACAGGTTATTCATATATCTAATTCCAACAGTTAATATTCCTTATTATTGTATGTGTCCAAGTTACGTTATTTAAACAAACACTTTATCATCTGTTCCGAATACCGTTAAAAATGAATAATTTCTCAAATCAACGTGGACCTCTCAATAGAGACCCGTAATGATATCATAATCCTTAAGAGACTCAGTAAATGTCTTTTACTTGAATCGTTTGGCATAATCTTTTAACTCCGTAGTTAAATATACCAATCAGGTAATCAATCAAATAAGATTAATGCACAGTATCATATACCCAACACTTAGTTACGTTTTCAAGTTATAGTATATGTATCTATTTACATATAATTATTCGTGCATCATCGTGAATAAACGAAAGGTAATTGAATAGTTCAAGAATTTTGAGATTCAATTTAACAGACTTTGCTTATCGTATCGAAATCATATAAGATTAAGTTTAAATTTGGTCGAAAATTTTCGGGTCATCACACAAGCTCTCCTAACTAACGATGCACGAGTTGTAGTCAACTTTTTAAAACGTCTTTTTGCAAGGTTTGGAACACCGAAAGCTTTAATAAGTGATCGGGGTACTCATTTCTGTAATAATCAACTTGAGAAAGTTCTCAAAAGATATGGAGTAACTCATAAAATCTCCACTGCTTATCATCCACAAACAAGTGGACAATTTGAAAATACCAATCGAGCTTTAAAACGTATTCTAGAGAAAACCGTAGGATCAAATCCGAAGGAATGGTCCATTAAGTTGGAGGATGCACTCTGGGCTTTTAGAACAGCCTACAAAACTCCAATTGGAACCACACCTTTTAAACTCGTCTACGGAAAAGCATGTCATCTTCCAGTAGAAATTGAACACAAAGCATTTTGGGCTTTGAAGACATGTAATCTTGATTTACATGAAGCTGGACGTCTACGATTAAGTCAACTAAACGAATTAGAAGAATTAAGACATGAAGCATACGAAAATTCGTTAATCTATAAAGAAAGAATGAAGAAATGGCATGATAAAAGAATCAGAAGTTCAAAAGAATTTAAAGAAGGAGACGGAGTTCTTCTTTTCAATTCACGATTCAAGCTATTTCCTGGAAAATTGAAATCAAGATGGTCTGGACCATTCATAGTCAAAAGAGTTTTCCCCTACGGAACGATAGAATTAATAAATTCAAATGGAATTGAATTTAAAGTTAATGGTCACAGAGTTAAACATTACATAGATAGTCCGATGGAAGTCGACAACGAAGTTAATCACAATTTCGATACCACAACTAACTAAGTGTGAGGAGAATCAAGTCTTTTAAGGATTTTATGTATTTTTGTTAGAGTTAGATTGTCTGTTTTCGTGTAGTTCTCGAAAATGGAACCCGAATGGTCTTTCCCTAGCAGACCCTAAAGAACTAGTCTTCTCCCCCCATTCTGAATTTTTATTTTTTTAGGAAATGAAGACTGCCTGTGAACTAAACCATGGTCTAATGCTACACGCTTTGATCACTAAACGTAATTATGACACACTTCCGAGTGAAATAGTATCAGTAATCAGAGAAAGATTGGACGGAGTAAGAAAAGAATCCAGATGCGAAGATAATAAGTTACAATTTGGTAAAGGAAAATCAAAATCCGCAGCGAAAAGAAGAGCACAACACCTTGAAAGATGTTACAAATGCGAAAAATGGTCACATGGAGGTAAATGTTCAAATAATCAAACCTATTCAAATACCGAATTTGTTACTTTATGCAGAGACGGACCGTTCATATGTTTAGAAGAAAAAACACTGAATGCTTGAGGTTACGCCTATGTAGCTATGGAAAACCAATTAAATCGACTATCTTATGAATGGGATAGATCATATAACTAAGAATACTATCTCACAGGTAAGTCTGTACAGTTTTTATTTTTTTTATTTTTATTTTTAACCTTTTGATAATAAACGCTAATTTGTTCGCTATAAAGTATTAAATTGGTATTGAATAAAATTAGGTTTGGCGACCGAAATTATTGATATCATACAAAAATTTATTACATCACTGCGAAATTTAACGTTTATTCTTAAGGTATAAATATCTTTAATCAATCAACCCAAAATATTTCAAAAATTCGTCATGAGTTAAATTAGGTCATGGAACTGAAATTACTTTATCGAAAAGAGGGGCGCATATTTTTGATAATATTTGATTGATTAAAGTGGGATAAAAGACCAAAAAGATTTTTAATTTTATTTTTACCATGTTTTTAAAATTAATATATAAATCTTAAATTAATATTGTAAACTTTTTAAATTAATATATTTAAAATTGTAAATATTTGAAAATTTAATCTTTTTAATATAATTTTGTATGTATAAAAACAAAAATATAATATAAGTTTGGTGTGAATTTATAATATGAATTTTTATTTAAGTTTGGTGTGAATTTTTAATTTTATGCATATTTTAAATTTAAGTTTGGTGTGAATTTAAAAACAAAAATTTACTTTATTTCGCTAAGTTAAAAATATGATTTTTAAAATTCGTCGTGAGTTGAAGACTAGGTCGTTGAACCGAAATTGCTTTACCCGAGGGAGGGACGAGAACTTTTATTATCATTATTTTTAATCTTATTGAATTAAAGTATGCCAAAAACATTAAAAAATCCAAAAATCTTTACTTTTAAAACTAAGTAGACTAAGTATAAACTGCAAAATTAAACGTATCAACATTACAAATTACAAAATAAATAAAACTAAGTAGACTAGGGATGATACTGATACCAGTAGGGGTTCCATGCATAACCATAGGTGCTATAAAATGCTTCGGCTGGGTTATACGTAGGATACGGTGGTTGAATCTCTATAGACCAGGGAGGGAATATGGGCTTTGGAGTAGGAATATAGTTTCTACCTATATGTTGGCAATAAGCTATGATTTGGTTTTGATGAACTTGCCAATCTTCAAATGCTCTTTGTCTAGCATTTTCGTACTCCTGTGAAGCTATAAACCTTTGCATTTCTTGCATTTCATTTCCCCCTCCTACATTACCTTGCTATTGGTTTCTCTCAACCTGTGGATGTCTACCATGGTATTGTACTGCGGCGTTATTTCGCCTCTTCAAAACTTTCGCACTATGGTATACATTTAAACCTATTGTATCGCGGGGTTCTGGTTCTTCGACTAATAATCCCCCCCGATTTATATCCACACCGAGATATTCAGCAATCAAAGTAATAAATATACCACCTCCTATTATGCTATGCGGTCTCATCCCCCTAACCATAGCTGATAAATAATAACCCACACAATAAGGTATACTTACAGCGCTTTGTGGGTCTCGAATACACATATGGTAAAACAAATCCTGTTCATTTACCTTTTCCTTGTTCTTACCTCTTTGTGTAATCGAATTAGCTAAAAACCTATGAATTACTCTTAATTCAGCTCTATCTATATCCAAATAAGAGTAATTTCCCCCTTTGAATCGGTGATGGCTTGTCATTTGACTCCATACACCATGTGTATCAAAATTTTCATCTATCTTTCTACCATTTAGTATCAACCCTCTACAATCGGCAGATGCTAACTCCTCAGGCGTATATATACGTAAAGCCTGAGCCATGTCTAGTAAAGACATGTGGCGCATCGAACCTCCTAACAAAAATCTAATAAAAGATCGATCGGTTAAACTAGCTACCCGATCATTTAATTCTATACTACACAACAATTCTTCACACCATACTTTATATACAGGTCTACGCATGGTGAATAAACGTACCCAGTCGTTAAAAGTAGAATTACCATACCTCTGTGCAAGTAATTCCCTAATTGGCCCGGCCAATTCTACAGCTTCTAATGGTCCCCATTCTATGACCCTAGGTACCTCAACAACTTTAGAATGAAGAGTATGCAAACCCCTTTGGTATTTTGGATAATCTATCCAAAGTCTGTCAAATCTCAGGTTCGGGTGCAAATCTTCCAAGTGCATATCAGAAAATGTCATGACTGGATGAGGTATATCTTGTTTGTAGTAGTTATCCACCTCCTGTTGTTCCGCATTCTCAGCAGGAGCATTGCGAGCTTGGGATGAAGATTCACCCCTTTCAGTCTGCAAAACACATCAAACACAATTTTTGTGCATCCAAATATGCATTAGTGTCAGCAAAATCATCAATCAAAATAATTACAATGACATGATCAATTTATATCAAACTTAAGCTCATTTTCATATTTTTATCAAATCTACACTTTTTCAAATAAGCATATACGAAAATGTTCGCCAAGTTCATAAGCATTTAACTCAAATAACATGTCAAAATAATCATTACTAGCAATTAAACAAGTTTCAAATGGCATTATCTTTCAAAAATCAAGTTCATGAATTTTAGACTTGAAAAAGTCCACTTTAATTCTCAAAATCATGTTTAGGCTCAAAGGTTGGATCATTTAACTACCTAAACATGTTACACTACTTAATTTAGCAACAATTTATGACAAAAATCGGCCATAACCTGTTTATATCAAAAAGCCCCAAATTTGCTCAAGAACACAAACCCTAGATTACTCAAAATTTGAAGTTTAAGGCTTCTAATCATGTTAAATAGCATCAATCTAGGTTATACAAGCATAATACATAAGCAATTTAAGCATAATTACACTAAAAAGCATCAAAATCGAATTGGGGAAAAAATTGCTCAAGAACACTAATTTTCAGATTAAATGGTGTTTAGGTGTAGAAATTTACCGTTTTTCTTGAGTAATTCCTTGATAGCATCCTTCTCAACATGATTTTAGTAAAAGATTTGATGATTAACGGTGAAAAATTGTGAATTTGGGAGGTCTTTTTCGGGTTTTTTCGGGTTATTTTCGCAGTATTTTCGTTTTTGTGGTGTGCAACTGAGCTGTTCTTGCGTTTTATTTTTTTTTTGTAATTCGGTCCCTCCGCGAGTCGCGGTGTTTGACCCTTCAAACTCCGCGAGTCGCGGAGTTTGTATTTTTTTTTTTATATCTTATACTAATTAAAACAATTAAGTAATTAATTTTAAAATTTTGTTTCCCTTGTTATTTAGGACGAGGTCGTTTCGGATCGATGTCCTAGTCCGTCCCTCGACAAAATTTTAAAATTTGTCTTTTTCAAGCGATTGTTTTTAAAAGCTTAGATTTTTTTTTTTAGTTTTTTAATGTTTTTGGCATACTTTAATTCAATAAGATTAAAAATAATGATAATAAAAGTTCTCGTCCCTCCCTCGGGTAAAGTAATTTCGGTTCAACGACCTAGTCTTCAACTTACGACGAATTTTAAAAATCATATTTTTAACTTAATGAGATAAAGTAAATTTTTGTTTTTAAATTCACACAATTTAAATATAAAATTCAAAATTAATATTAAAAATTCACAACAAACTTACAATTTAAAATGCATAAAAATAAAATTCATATTTTAAAAATTCACACCAAACTTAATTTAAAAATTCATATTATAAATTCACACCAAACTTATATTAATTTTTCAAATATTTACAATTTTAAATATATTGTTTTTACAAAGTTTACAATATTAATTTAAGATTTATATATTAATTTTAAAAACATGGTAAAAATAAAATTAAAAATCTTTTTGGCTTTTTATCCCACTTTAATCAATCAAATATTATCAAAAATATGCGCCCCTCTTTTCGGTAAAGTAATTTCGGTTCCAAGACCTAATTTAACTCATGACGAATTTTTGAAATATTTTGGGTTGATTGATTAAAGATATTTATACCTTAAGAATAAACGTTAAATTTCGCAGTGATGTAATAAATTTTTGAATGATATCAATAATTTCGGTCGCCAAACCTAATTTTATTCAATACCAATTTAATACTTTATAGCGAACAAATTAGCGTTTATTATCAAAAGGTTAAAAATAAAAATAATAAAAAAATAAAATAAAATAAAAACTGTACAAACATACCTGTGAAATAGATTTCTTAGTTATATGATCTATCCCATTCATAAGATAGTCGGTTTAATTGGTTTTCCATGGCTACATAGGCGTAACCTCGAGCATTCAGTGTTTTTTCTTCTAAACATATGAACGGTCCGTCTCTGCATAAAGTAACAAATTCGGTGTTTGAATAGGTTTGATTATTTGAACATTTACCTCCATGTAACCATTTTCCGCATTTGTGACATCTTTCTAGGTGTCGTGCTCTTCTTTTCGCTGCGGATTTTGATTTTCCTTTACCAAATTGTAATTTATTATCTTCGCATTTGGATTCTTTTCTTACTCCGTCCAATCTTTCTCTGATTACTGATACTATTTCACTCGGAAGTGTGTCATTATTACGTTTAGTGATCAAAGCGTGTAGCATTAGACCATGGTTTAGTTCATAGGCAGTCTTCATTTCCTAAAAACCTAAAAAAATAAAAATTCAGAATGAGGGGAGAAGACTAGTTCTTTAGGGTCTGCTAGGGAAAGACCATTCGGGTTCCATTTTCGAGAACTACACGAAAACATACAATCTAACTCTAACAGAAATACATAAACCGCCTATACTTAGTTAGCTGTGGTATCGAAATTGTGATTAACTTCATTGTCTTCTTCCATCGGACCATGTATGTAATGTTTAACTCTGTGACCATTAACTTTAAATTCAATCCCATTTGAATTTATTAATTCTATCGTTCCGTATGGGAAAACTCTTTTGACTATGAATGGTCCAGAGCATCTTGATTTCAATTTTCCAGGAAATAGCTTGAATCGTGAATTGAAAAGAAGAACTCTGTCTCCTTCTTTAAATTCTTTTGAACTTCTGATTCTTTTATCATGCCATTTCTTCGTTCTTTCTTTATAGATTAACGAATTTTCGTAGGCTTCATGTCTTAATTCTTCTAATTCGTTTAGTTGACTTAATCGTAGACGTCCGGCTTCATGTAAATCAAGATTACATGTCTTCAAAGCCCAAAATGCTTTGTGTTCAATTTCTACTGGAAGATGACATGCTTTTCCGTAGACGAGTTTAAAAGGTGTGGTTCCAATTGGAGTTTTGTAGGCTGTTCTAAAAGCCCAGAGTGCATCCTCCAACTTAATGGACCATTCCTTCGGATTTGATCCTACGGTTTTCTCTAGAATACGTTTTAAAGCTCGATTGGTATTTTCAACTTGTCCACTTATTTGTGGATGATAAGCAGTGGAGATTTTATGAGTTACTCCATATCTTTTGAGAACTTTCTCAAGTTGATTATTACAGAAATGAGTACCCCGATCACTTATTAAAGCTTTCGGTGTTCCAAACCTTGCAAAAAGACGTTTTAAAAAGTTGACTACAACTCGTGCATCGTTAGTTAGGAGAGCTTGTGCTTCCGCCCATTTAGATACATAATCAATGGCTACGAGAATATAGAGATTATTACGAGATTTTGGAAATGGACCCATAAAGTCAATACCCCAAATGTCAAATACTTCACATACTTGGATGACATTTTGTGGCATTTCATCATGTTGACTTATTTTTCTGGCCCTTTGACAAGCATCACAGGATTTGCAAAGAAGGTGTGCGTCTTTGTAAATTGTAGGCCAATAGAATCCAGCATCATAAACTTTTCTTGCTGTTAGTTGAGGCCCATAATGCCCTCCTGTTGGTCCTGTGTGACAATGGTTTAAAATTTTACTAGCTTCATTTCCAAATACACATCGGTGTATTATTCTATCGGGACAACTTTTAAACAGATGTGGATCTTCCCAAAAATAGTGTTTTATATCACTGAAGAATTTCTTTCATTTTTGGTACGATAATCCTTTTTCAAGGAATCCACATACTAAATAGTTTACATAGTCTGCAAACCATGGGATTTCATTATAATCTATCTTCAATAGATATTCATCAGGAAAGTTGTCTTGTATGGCCGATTCATTTAGAACTTCTAATTCGGGATTTTCAATACGAGAAAGATGATCAGCGGCGAGATTTTCTGCTCCTCTTTTATCTCGGATTTCAATATCAAACTCTTGTAAGAGTAAGATCCAACGGATTAATCTTGGTTTAGCATCTTGTTTTGAAAATAGGTATCTAAGAGCAGAATGGTCGGTATAGACCACCGTTTTTGCTAGAACGAGATATGATCGAAATTTGTCAAAAGCAAAGACAATAGCAAGGAGTTCTTTTTCAGTAGTTATGTAGTTCGTTTGTGCTCCTTGTAACGTCTTACTAGCATAATATATAGGTTGAAATCGTTTTTCAATCCTTTGTCCTAAAACGGCTCCCATTGCAAAATCACTTGCATCGCACATTAGTTCAAATGGTAGATTCCAATTTGGTGTTATCATGATCGGCGCATTAGTGAGTTTCTCTTTAAGAATATTAAAAGATTTGATACATTCATCTGAAAAGATGATTGGAACATCTTTTTCTAGGAGTTTATTCATAGGAGTGGCAATTTTAGAAAAATCTTTTATGAAACGTCGGTAAAAACTGGCATGCCCTAGAAAACTCCTTACTCCTCTAACATTGGTGGGATGTGGAAGTTTAGCAATTACATCTACTTTAGCTCTATCCACTTCAATTCCTTCTTTTGAAATTTTATGTCCAAGAACGATGCCCTCTTTAACCATGAAATGGCATTTCTCCCAATTAAGTACTATATTTGATTGTTCGCATCTAATAAGCATTCGTTCCAGATTAACTAGACATGATTCAAATGTATCACCGAAGACTGAAAAGTCATCCATGAAAACTTCCATGCATTCTTCTATTATGTCGTGAAAAATTGCCATCATACACCTTTGAAAGGTTGCAGGGGCGTTACAAAGTCCAAATGGCATGCATTTGTAAGCAAAAGTACCATAAGGGCACGTGAATGTGGTTTTCTCTTCATCTTCGGGTGCTATTGGAATTTGAAAATATCCGGAAAATCCATCTAGAAAACAATAGTAACTATTTCCGACTAATCTTTCCAACATTTGATCTATGAAAGGTAAGGGAAAGTGATCTTTTCTGGTGGCGTCATTTAATTTTCTATAATCAATACACACACGCCATCCTGTTACAGTCCTAGTAGGAATAAGCTCATTTTTCTCATTTGTAATGACAGTCATGCCACCCTTCTTAGGCACGCATTGAACTGGGCTTACCCATGGACTATCAGAAATTGGATAAATTAGACCTGCATCTAGCAGTTTAATAATCTCTTTCTTAACTACATCTTGCATATTAGGATTTAGTCTTCGTTGGCGTTGCACATACGTTTTATGACCTTCTTCCATAAGGATTTTATGTGTGCAATACGAAGGACTTATTCCTTTAATATCATGAATCTTCCATGCAATGGCTGGTTTATGAGCTTTCAACACAGAAATGAGTTGTGATTTCTCATTTTCAGTAAGAGAAGACGATATTATTACAGGTAATTCAGACTCACCATGTAAATAAGCGTATTCCAAATGGTTTGGAAGTGGCTTTAACTCTAATTTCGGAGGTTCTTCTATCGATGATTTGTATCGATATCTGTCTTCTTCTTTTAGCAGTTGAATTTCTTCTGTTGTTGGTTCATATCCATTAGCTATAAGTGTAGCTAACATTTCAGCTTCATCAATTTGTTCTGTTCCTTCTCCTAAAGAACATTCTCCTGTTCCTTGTAATTCTGGAAATTCTTCTAATAATTCTGCATGTGCATCTATAGTTTGAATATAATAACATGTATCATCTGCAGATTGTGGTTGTTGCATTGCTCTATCAACTGAAAAGGTAACACTTTCATCCTCTATACTTAGGGTCAATTTCTTACCGAACACGTCTATCATTGCTTTAGCCGTATTTAAGAATGGTCTTCCTAATATGAAAGGAACTTGAGAATCTTCTTCCATGTCCAGAACAACAAAATCTACTGGAAATACTAAAGTACCAACTTTAACTAGCATGTTCTCCATTATCCCTCTAGGATATTTTATTGATATATCGGCTAGTTGTATGCTTATTCTGGTTGGTTTCAATTCTCCAAGGTCTAGTTTAGTGTATAGTGAATACGGCATTAGATTTATACTAGCACCTAAGTCTGCCAATGCTTCTATTGAACTAAGACTACCCAGAAAACATGGAATTGTGAAACTTCCTGGATCAGATAATTTTTCTGGTATCTTATTCAACAGCACTGCTGAACAATTAGCATTCATGGTAACAGCCGAGAGTTCTTCCATTTTCTTTCTATTTGAGATTAGATCTTTCAAGAATTTAGCATATCTAGACATTCCTGAAATCACATCAATGAAAGGAAGATTTACATTTATCTGTTTAAACATATCCAAGAATTTGGATTGCTCGGCTTCAAGTTTCTCTTTCTTCATTTTACTCTGGTAAGGAAGTGGTGGTTGGTGTGGTTTAACATAAGGTTTAGCCTTAACTGTGTTATCTTCATTAACCTTTTCAACTACCGGTTCTTTTTCCTTATCTTGATTAGGTTGTGGTTCTTGTGGAGTAGGAATAGCTTCATCAGAAGTTACAAGTATTTCAGGTGGTTTAAGTGTTGTACCACTTCTTGTGGTAATGGCTTTAGCTGTTTCATTCCGGGGGTTAGCATTTGTATCACTAGGTAGACTTCCCGGTTTTCTTTCACCTATTAACCTTGCTAGGTTACTTACTTCTTGTTTCAGATTTTGAATAGAAGCTTGTTGATTTCTAAATGCTTGAGCATTTTGTTCATTAGTTTGTTTCTGAGATGTGAAAAACTGCATTTGAGTTTCAACTAGCTTCGTCATCATATCTTCTAAATTCGACTTTTTATCATCGGTTTGTTGTGGTGGTTTGTTTTGAAAATTAGGTCTTTGCTGGTTGTAAGTATTATTGGATACTTGTTGATTGCTAGGACCTTGTTGGTTGTTGTATGGAATATTTCGGTTATAATTCTGGTTTTGATTGTAAATCGGTCTTGGCGGTTGATAATTATTCTGATAATTATTTCCAGGCCTTTGGTTTATGTATGAAATATTCTCTCTTTGTTCCATTGTTAATTCAATACTGAGACAATCTTTTGTCAAATGTGGTCCTCCACACTGCTCACAACTAATTCGTATTGAGTGAATATCTTTAGTCATCTTTTCCATTCGTCTCTCAACAGCATCTATCTTTGCGGAAATGGAATCTAAGTCATGGCTAGAATCGGCTCTAGCTGCTTTAGATGATCTAACGATATATTTTTCTTGGTGCCACTCATGTGAGTGGGAAGCAGTGTTATCAATAATTTTGTAAGCATCAGTTTCGGTTTTCTTCATAATAGAACCACCAGCTGCTATATCTATGTCTTTCCTTGTAGTGATGTCGCATCCTTGGTAGAATATTTGTACTATTTGGCAGGTGTCTAAACCATGTTGCGGACATCCTCTTAATAACTTTCCAAATCTTGTCCACGCCTCATATATAGTTTCATTCGGCTTCTGTGTGAATGTAACAATTTCTCCTTGAAGTCTTACGACTTTAGATGCAGGAAAGAATTGTTTAAGAAATTTTTCAACTAAAACGTCCCATGTATCAATCGCCCCTTCAGATAACGATTCCAACCAATCTTTGGCTTCTCCCTTTAAAGTCCAGGGAAATAACATGAGATATATCTGTTCATCCTCCACTTCTCGGATTTTAAATAGTGTGCAGATCCTATTAAAGGTACGAAGATGTCCATTTGGATCTTCCTTCGGCGCACCACTAAATTGGCATTGATTAGTCACCATGTGTAGAATTTGTCCTTTGATTTCATAATCTGGCGCATTAATGTCTGGATGAGTAATTGCGTGACCTTGGCCAGTGCGTTTAGCTCTCATTCGGTCTTCCATACTTAATGGTTCTGTTACTTCCATAATTGAATTTGTTGAATCGGAATCACTAGAAGATTCTGATTTAATGGTTCGTTCCTCAACAATCTCTGTTTGAATGATTGGTGGTTCCGGAGGAAAGTTTAGTGGTACAGGATCTACGAATCGTCCCTGGATATTCTCCGGATTCTCAATTGTGAGGTCGGGTTCAAAAAATGGATTATCGGAAATTTGAACTGGAGTACTTGGTCGACTGGATGACGATTCTAAAGAAAAATCAACGGCAGTAATATTTGCTAAATGTCTTGATCTAGTTACAGGTGGTGAACGTACAAAAGGTGGTGAACGTCTTGCTCGGTGCATTCACTGAATATCCTATTCGTTTTTAAAAGGAAAGAAAAATTATAATAAGTTATCCAATTAATAGACTTTTCTGATTTTGCCCACGTTTCGAATAGCCAAAAGATGCAGCAGAGGGGCAGGATTCGTTTGGTCTCAATATAATTGAGGACTGTTTGGCTCCAATAACCCGGTCCACGTACAAATCCAACTATTACTACGAACCAGCAAATTTTGATGTCTATCAATTTAACCACTTAAAATAACTTTTCGTAATTTTAAGAAATTTAGATAAGAAGTAGAATAAAAAATCTATGTCCTAAAACTAGAATAGCGAGAAATAAGAAAGAAAAAGAGTTCGTCGAAAAAGGTCGAAAAAGAAAAATGGTTGAAAAATAAAAGGTGACAGAAAAATAAAAGAAACTTATAACACTTAAAAACACTTGACTAACCTAACCTTATTACTACAACTAACTTAAAATTATAATCGCAAATTGAGATTACTAATTGGAATGATAATTGATACATAGGTAAAAGTCGTCTAAAAATATTAAAGCTTACAGGAAAAACTAAATCCCAAATGGAAATAACTTAAAAAGAAACTAAAACTTAAAAAGGCGTCGCAAAATTCTAAAGTACTTAAATCTTAGTCTAAAGAAAAAGCACTTAAGTGATTTTTCGGCAAAGCCTAAAAATCTAGAAATAAAAATAACTATGGCAAAAACTAAGTTTAAAACTAAATATGAGCTAAAAATACAAATATTACGCTAAAACAATTAAAAAGGGACAAAATATAAAAATATACAAAAAGTTGTAAAAAGTACAATTTTTATAAAAATATTATTTTTATATTATTTATTTATTAAAACTATTAATTTTATATTTTATTTAAACTAATTTAACTAAATAAAACAAATAAATAAAAACTAAACTAAACAATATAATATAATATAAATAAACTAATTAGGGTTTAAAATTAATTAAAATTAATAAAACCCATAATTAATGCGAATTAGGGTTCCTGTGTACCCGTGTCAGGTCTGCTCCGCGAGTCGCGGTATTCGATGCTTCAAACTCCGCGAGTCGTGGGGTTTCAAAATTCAACTCAGGTACAGTTTTGAAATTCGACGCGTTTTTCTTTTTTATTTTTTTATTTTAAATTTTCTGTTTTATATTTTCTGTTTTAAAATCTAAAATATTTATATAATAAAAACTTATATTTTAAAAACTAGAATAAAAATAGAACTACTTTATAATTTTATAAATAAAAATCTTAAAACTAGATTTATATATATATTTTTTTCGGTTTTTTTTTATGTTTTAAATAAAAACAAAATACTTAAATAAAACTTATATTTTTATAAAATAAAAATAAAGAAACTTTATAAAACTTAAATATTTAACAAAATCTTAAAAATACTTATATTTTTGTTTTCTTTTTATATTTTCGAATAATTAAAAACGTATTTTTTTTTACAAAAATGTATTTTTATAAAAACGAATTTTAATAAAAGTAAATTAAAAATCTTTTTTTTTTAATTAGCGTTGCGCTTCCGGCTTTTAAGCTAAATTGTTCCCCGGCAGCGGCGCCAAAAATACTTGATGTTATGCGAGGTGTATATAAAATAGCTTTAAATTTTAGCAGGAAATACTATTAAATACGATACAATTTTACACAAGATATTTATTTATTTAGAGAATGGATATACTTAAACCTTGCTACAACACTTATAGTCAGTGTACCTAATCGTACAGTAGTGTAGTTTTTAGTAAGTCCGGTTCGTTCCACAGGGAAAATCTTTAAACAAAGCTTAACGCTATATTAGTTTACTTTTACAAATATATATATATACGTAATATTATTATTATAAAGGGGGGTTTTTACCGTTTAATGACCGGTTTGTCGATTTTAAAACTTTAGTCGCAGTTAAAACCAAATGTAAAATAATAAATAAATACAAGACTTAATTAAAAGCGTAAAGTAAATAACGATAATGAAATTGCGAATAATAAAAGTGCGATAAAATGAACTTGCGATAATTAAAAAGTACGATAATTAAAAGTGCAATTAAATACAATAACAATAAAAATGCGATAATTAGAAGTGCAATTAAATATAAAATAAAGGAAATTAAATATGAAATAAAAGAATTATGCTTATTTAAACTTCCGTAATCATGATGTTTGACGTGTTGATTTTAATTTTATGCCCATGGGTTAATTGTCCTTTGTCCTGGATTATTTAATATGTCCGTCTGGTTTTTGTCCATAACAGTCCATCAGTCATAAATATAAAGTGCGAGTGTCCTCGTCAAATTATCCTTATACCCGAAGTTAAATATTCCAACTAATTGGGGACTTAAACAGTAACAAGATTTTAATACTTTGTTTAATAATTACACTAGGATGTCGACTGAGTGTAACCCAAGGTTTTAATATTTTGTTATCAATTATACCAAGTGTCCTTGTACATAATTTCACCCCTGTTTTAATTATTCTAGTGGCTATTAATCTATTCCCGTGTCCGGTTAAATGAACGATTATTCGTACATATAAATACCCAGCCCATCGTGTCCGATCGAGTGTATATGGTAATTTATAGGGATGCCCAATTGTAAATCTTTATATTAACATTAACAAACTATCATTTAGTTAAACAAATATAAAGCCCATTAATAGCCCATAGTCTAATTTCCACAAGTGTCGTTCTTTTGTCCAAACCCCAATTATGGTACAAAGCCCAATTACCCAATTTTAATAATTAGCCCAACATCATGATTACTTCGGATTAAATAAGCATAATAATAACTTAGCTACGAGACATTAAATTAAAAAGGTTGAACATAACTTACAATAGCGTAGCGTTACACAGACAGAATTTCGACTTACACCCTTACAACAATTGCTAACATACCCTTATTATTAGGATTTAAAATTAAAATTAAAATTAAAATATAAATTATATATATATATTTACGTATATATTGAGAGAGAGAGAGAGAGATTATGGATTGGTTTTTTTACGATCAGAATGCGCGAGCTTTATAGGCAGTTTCTAAATTTGGGGCTCCGCGACTCACGGCAATTTTTGCCTTCAAACTTCGCGAGTCGCGGAGTTTGAAAATACAGCTCACCTCCTTTGGCTTCTTTCTTACCGACGATTTATAATATTAATATAATATATATATAATTTTTAAGAATTATTTATATATTATATTGTATTCATGTGCATAGTTGACTTGTAATTTTTAGTCCGTTGCGTCGAGCGTTGAGAGTTGACTCTGGTCCCGGTTCCGGATTTTCGAACGTCCTTGCGTACAATTTAATATCTTGTACTTTGCGTTTTGAATCTTGTACTCTTGTAATTTTGAGACGTTTCTTATCAATAATTGGAACCTCATTGATTGTATTTTGTACTTTTGAGCTTTTTGGTCGTTTGCGTCTTCAATTCGTCGAATCTGTCTTTTGTCTTCACCTTTTATTATTTAAACGAATATCACTTTTAAATAGAACAATTGCAACTAAAATCTTGTCTTTCTTGAGGAATAATGCTATGAAATATATGTTCGTTTTTAGCATTATCAGTACCTTATTATGATCCGGTACAGTTTGTTGATGAATTCATAGTATTCCCAATGAGGCCGCCAGTAGAATTCCCAACGATTCCTGAGCACACTCTGCATCCTAATCTGAGATTTGATAGGAGATGGAGAGATTACGAGACATATCAAAGGAACAAATTCAAATTGGTAACAAAAAATGTAGAGGTGCCAAGGGTAATCGATTGGGCCCCTTTGGAAACGGTCCATCTAGCTGACCGTGTTAGACAGCTTTTAGTTCAAAGGTATAGCAGTTCTTCTTTTACAGATTGGGAACGTCTTTTCACCATTCGTAGACCTGTATATAAGGAATGGTGTGTTGAGTTGATGAGTACTGTATCACTTGATACAAATATAGTTAGAATAGATGATAGAAGATTTCTTAGGTTTATCCTTGGCGGTAGGATGTACAGAATGTCCATGCTGGACATGGCCAGGGCCTTACAGATATATACTCCTGGTGAGTTGCTATTACCCGATTGTACAAATTTGATTCATTATGGTGAAAGGGTAGATAGTAACTTTGACGCTGACGCCATTTGGAGGCGTATGTCACATTTTGATGTTTTTACACGAGCAGGAGGACACTCCTATACACATATTGACAGAGCCGAGCTTCGTATTATTCATAGATTTTTGGCTAACTCGATTACACAGAGAGGTCATAATAAAGAAAAAATTACCTTACATGATTTATTCTACCTAAAGTGTATTCGGGATCCTAGAAGCTTTGTCAATATCCCTTACTGTGTTGCTTTTTATTTATCTAAAATGGTAGAGAGAATGCAGGACGGGAGTATAATAGGAGGAGGTATTTTTGTTACTCTCATTGGAGAGTATTTAGGTGTTGATAGGAACCAATGGGGTCCATTACAGCTTTGTAGAGAACAGGTTGAGCCCTTAGGATTGAAAGTTTATGTGGGTGCTAAGGTATTGAAAAGTAGACGTAACCAGGCAGTACCCTATGAGGGATCTCATCCTCAGGTAGAGAGAGGCTCAGACGAGGAAATGGAGGAGGCGGAAGACATTAGGGATGTCTTTCAAGATGCTATTCTTGACGTCCACGTTCGTATAGATGAGGAAGCAATGACGAACGCGGCCAGACATAGTATGTATGAGCAGTGGAACTCCGAGCGAGTATACGTGGATTATAGGCGACGCCAACACGATAGCTGGTTAGTTCATCAGCACCAAATCATGAGCCAACTATCATATCAGGTACCAAATAATTACGTACCTACTCGACCTGCTCATTTTCCGCCACACAGCCCCGATATCCGACCACCCTTTAACCGGTATGACTATAATCAAGCCTATCAGAACACCTATAACCAACAATGGAACCCACCTGACGAGATGAACTGGAACCCATATCCAGACTGATTTAGTTCCATTTGGTTATTTATATGATTTTAATGTTTTTATCTTTTTACTTATTCATGTTTAAACTTATGTTATTGAATATACTTATGTAATCTTTATCATTTTTATTATAATTGTGTACTAATATTTCACATTTAGGATTTGAAAGTGGGATATTAAGTCCCATTTCAAATTGTCATGCATGTTTATATTTGTATATATGTATATGGTAAATTGTACAAAACAGGGTAAAACAGCGCATTTTCAAAGACTGGCATTAAGTTCAGCAAAAGCTACTAATTTTGATGACAAGATAAATGTGATGTAACAACAGACGGAATGGACAAATGATATGTACCATTTATCATTCAGCAAACAAACGCCAATATGTTTGGAAACTTTGGTAAAATTTAATCATTTCTACGCTAATCACCCTCAATAATTTAAATTGTTACTGATTTCTTGCAAATGAGGGCATTGCAAGATCTTAAGTGTGGGAAGGGGTTAAATTCTTTCGGATTTTTTAAATTTTTTTACTCTAAACACTTGGTTACCATTAGAAATACTAGTAAAGTAGTAGTTGTATTAGAATCTAGTGCTCTCTGATAATAAAGAACAGCCCTAGTCTTATATACTGACTACCCAATTCTAGTAAAAATTTTCAAAATTTTCAATTAAATGAACTCAAAATCATGTTTATACATATTTATGAACGATAAAACTAGGTGTTAACACCGAAAGGACATAAATTGAGAAACAAACCAAAATTTTAAAATTCATTTAAAATGGAATAGAGGACAATAAAAAGGAAAATAAAAGCCAAGTGTGGGAAATTTTCACCGAGTTATTCAAAATACATATCACATATTTTTGTACAAATAATTGAAAATACTTTTGTTTTGGACGATAATTAACTGTTTTACCTGATGAAAGAAAAGAAGAGATGGATCTACACGATGAATCAATTTCATCGTTAAAAGGAAGTAAAGTCTTTCGAAAAAGACACGCGCTTCTTGATTTAGGTCATGAAGTTGTCGTCCAGACCAGCTGTAGGTTGACGAAAAATCTAGAAAAGTCATCACTAAAATCAGCAGGAAATCCACGGACCTCAGCATCAAACAGGGTCGCCAAGTGGTCAGACTTATCCTAACCATGAGAGGATCTGTCTCGTAAAATGGGGAGGGCGCCGTGCAAATTAGCTTGATAAGACTAATAAATCAGATCCCCATAAAGGATAATCTCCTTAAAAGATTAAAAATCAGCTTTTAAGCCTGATATTACTCAATCCTTGAGATTGACCTTAAATATTGAGAATTCAAACTCATGGAATTCAATGATATCTAAACTCGAGCTTGAACGAGAAAATATTTTGATCAAATTACAAACCGATTTGTTTTCTGAAAACTCATTTTCAATGCGTTCATTACCATTGAACGTAAAATCCTAGGAATTCACCTGGAATTCATTAGGTCACCTGAACCAAATCGGGTGTCAACCGTAAGAACGGTGGTTGCATAGCATGGTCAAAGACAGGACCTTGTGCCAGACTGAAAAATCATAAGGGTGAGCTTTACTATTGCTCCTACAAAGGATAGTAATTGCGTTCGACACGTTATAGACCATAATTAAAAGCATGTCAGGGGACATTGCCTTAACAGTTGCTTGTTCAACGCTTTCCTTTATAACCGGACGGTAGTTTACCGAAAGGTAATATACGGAGCAAGTATACTAGATGTGTTGCTTTCCTAATACAAGGTTAGCAAGTGGGTGACACAAAACCACAAGTTTTGAGCTAAAATTTTCAAATCTGAAACCCACCAAGCCCACAAAAAATATTTTGCAAACACTGGTGAAGGGCTATTCCAGAAAACTTATCTAGGGTAAAAACTAGATTTAATTTTCAAAAGATCAAATGTTTTCATAAAGATCCAATTTCCTTAATGGATCTAAATTTTATAGTCATGTGGGACTGTAAACCATATCGTTACTACCATTGTTTATACCGCCGTAAAGAAATCACTGATGTACAAAGTGTGAAGAATAAAGAAGTGATTCTAGTATTTCAAGACTATATTGCTTGAGGACAAGCAATGCTCAAGTGTGGGAATATTTGATAATGCTAAAAACGAACATATATTTCATAGCATTATTCCTCAAGAAAGACAAGCTTTTAGTTGCAATTGTCCAATTTACAAGTGATATTCGTTTAAATAATAAAAGGTGAAGACAAAAGACAGATTCGACGAATTGAAGACGCAAACGACCAAAAAGCTCAAAAGTACAAAATACAATCAATGAGGTTCCAATTATTGATAAGAAACGTCTCAAAATTACAAGAGTACAAGATTCAAAACGAAAAGTACAAGATATTAAATTGTACGCAAGGACGTTCAAAAATACGGAACCGGGACCAGAGTCAACTCTCAACGCTCGACGCAACGGACTAAAAATTACAAGTCAACTATGCATATGAATATAATATAATATATAATTAATTCTTAAAATTAATATATATATTATATTATATTTAAATAAACGTCGGCAGAAGAAAACAACCAAAAGTGGCTCTCCCCAGCTGGCCATGCGATCGCATGGCCTGGAAAGCATAAATCCATGCGATCGCATGAGCCCTTTTTCCAGATCACAGGCCTATAAAAATCGAGCTTTGGTCCACCATTTTTCAAGATATATCAATCTCTCTATCTATATACGTAGTATATATTTATATTTTAATTTTAATTTTAATTTTAATTTTAATTCTAATAATAAGGGTATGTTAGCGAATGTTGTAAGGGTGTAAGTCAAAATTCTGTCCGTGTAACGCTACGCTATTTTTAATCATTGTAAGTTATGTTCAACCTTTTTAATTTAATGTCTCGTAGCTAAGTTATTATTATGCTTATTTAATCCGAAGTAATCATGATGTTGGGCTAAAAATATTAAAATTGGGTAATTGGGCTTTGTACCATAATTGGGGTTTGGACAAAAGAACGACACTTGTGGAAATTAGACTATGGGCTATTAATGGGCTTTATATTTGTTTAACTAAATGATAGTTTGTTAATGTTAATATAAAGATTTACAATTGGACGTCCCTATAAATAACCATATACACTCGATCGGACACGATGGGCGGGGTATTTATATGTACGAATAATCGTTCATTTAACCGGACACGGGAATGGATTAATAGCCACTAGAAATATTAAAACAGGGGTGAAATTATGTACAAGGACACTTGGCATAATTGATAACAAAGTATTAAAACCTTGGTTACACTCAGTCAACATCCTGGTATAATTATTAAACAAAGTATAAAAATCTTGTTACAGTTTAAGTCCCCAATTAGTTGGAATATTTAAACTTCGGGTATAAGGATAATTTGACGAGGACACTCGCACTTTATATTTATGACTGATGGACTGTTATGGATAAAAACCAGACGGACATATTAAATAATCCAGGACAAAGGACAATTAACCCATGGGCATAAAACTAAAATCAACACGTCAAACATCATGATTACGAAAAGTTTAAATAAGCATAATTCTTTTATTTCATATTTAATTTCCTTTATTTTATATTTAATTGCACTTCTAATTATCGTACTTTTTAATTATCGCAAGTTTATTTTATCGCACTTTTATTTATCGCAATTTCATTATCGTTATTTACTTTACACTTTAAATTAAGTCTTTTATTTATTTAATATTTTACATTTGGTTTTAACTGCGACTAAAGTTTTAAAATTGACAAACCGGTCATTAAATGATAAAAAAAAACCCCCTTTAAAATAATAATATTACTTATATATATATTCGTATTTTTATAAATTAAACTAATATAGCGTTAAGCTTTGATTAAAAGATTCTCTGTGGAACGAACCGGACTTACTAAAAACTACACTACTGTACGATTAGGTACACTGCCTATAAGTGTTGTAGCAAGGTTTAAGTATATCCATTCAATAAATAAATAAATATCTTGTGTAACATTGTATCGTATTTAATAGTATTTCCTTGTAAAATTTAATAGTATTTTATACCCCTTAGCTCTAACATCAATACCCCACGAGTAATGATGATTATCATTTGAAGAATGTGAAATATCGTTAAAAATGGTTATAAGTGGAATTAGCTTCCAATTAATGGCCGACACTCTCCAAAAATTGACAAACCCCACTTAAGATTTTGTGTTGTTTCTTTTCTTTCTTAATTGGGAATTTGTTAGTGACTGATAAAGCACAGAAAAATCATTTGATTCCCTAGTTGGGCCGAAGTAATGCCATTTAAAGTATTGGGCCGAGATTTATTAATTGTTGGGTCATATGAAGATGATCTATTGGGGCCTTTTTGATGTGGAAGTCGCAGATAGATTAAAATAATTTGAATCCTTCATTTAATACAGAAATGATTAATTAGAGTGATGGTTGTGGGTGTTGATGTATAACTGAGAGGTCTTGAGTTCGAGCCTTGGCCATGGCATTTATTTTTAGGCTTGTTTTGAAGGTAGATGGGTATGATAATGCTTTGATGGTTTAAATACTGAAAGTTGGGGACGCATCCCACTCAGTGCCTTCCCAGCTAACCGCCTGGTGACCACTGAGCGTACCTCAGACACTGATTTTACAGCCATGCCTCTCGGCAAAGCCAACCATATTCGGACCGTGAGGAGTAAGAGCCAATGCTTCATCACAGGTAACACTGTGAGAACCCCCTCTATGATTAAGCCGACGACACGGCTTAAACCAGCTCTAATAGCGATCCTCATTGTTTCTCCTAACAAGGACAGTGTTGCACCCGACCACTTTATATAACCCGAGGAGTAAAGTCTCCAAATCGACACACTTGCTGATTTATTTCAGAAGTCGTAGTCCAGACCAGTTGTAGGGTGACGAAAAATCTTGAAAAGCCATTGCTAAAATTGACTGGAAATCTACTAGGCCTCAACGACAAATAGGAAAACTGGTAGTCAGACTTATCTCGATAAGGGAGATCTGTCTCGTCAAATGGGAAGCACACCATGATACACAATTCTGTGATTGATCAGATTCTCAGTTGGATAACCTCCAGAAAGGTAAGATATCAGCTTTTAAGCCTGATGAACTTCAATCTTTATGATTGACTTAACGGATTAGATGATTACCTCATGATTATCAATGATATCTGGACGTAATGTGTATCCTCATAAGCACATTATTTTCTTACCGACATCGCACGATGTTAGGTACTGTGGGAGGCATTGACTTGACCAATTGCGGGGTAGCCCGTGCGTTCTTTTTGGTACAGGCGTTCAATTGTCATATCTTTGGTGTTTGGCTCCCACTTGATTCCCGGTTCCTCTGAAGACTTACATTATGGTTCGAGATTCTTTGCCTCATTTTATTTGGTACGCTATTCAAGACTTTATTTAGCTACTTTGTTCATATTGCTTGAGGATTGGGAAGTTAATTTTGGGGGAATGCAAGTGGGAGGTATGGTTGGTGATTACTCTAAATCGTGCCCATGCTAGATGATGGTTTGTTGGTTGTTTGTTTGGTTCTACATATACTTTTGAAGATGTTAATTCATGGTAGAAGATTAATTTCGAGTTCTATTACTTGAGGACAAGCAAAACTCTAGTGTGGGGTGGTTTGATATCGCATATTTTATACACATTTTCCTTAGCGATATCGGGCACATTTTGGTCCTTTTGGATACGATTTGGTGTTATTTCGATAAGTGTTGTGAAAGTTCGAGTTCTAAGACCAAGGAGATGAAATTTGAAGTTATTTGATAGTTTTAGTGAATTTCTATGTAAACGAGTGAAAGTGATTGGTCCGATTCGAGTTTGGGTGGTTTTACTGAGTTTTACAATCCGGAATCAGCAAAAAGGGCCTGGAGCGCCGCTCAGAAACATGGAGCGCCGCTCTAGTAGGCAGCAAATCCAGTTCGAGAGTTTTCAGAAAACCAGAAATCAATTTTCAGTGATATGGAGCGCCGCTCCACCTTCTGTCGGTTTCAGAAATTTACTATTTAAAGGCCGAATTTTTACCCTAATTATTCATTATTGCATCCAGACGAATTTCAGCAGCTTTTTGATGAAAAAGGGTGATTTTTGGGGAATCCCAAGATCATTTTAACACATCAATCATTCTGGAAACGCGTCTCGATCCGTTCATCATTCAAGAACACAATTTTCACAAGGTTTAATTCTTATCATCATAATGAATACTCTTAATTATTTATTTGTGATTTTGGCTTTAGCTATGATTGTTGGCTAAGCACTTTAATGTTTGTCTAGATTGAATATTCGTATGTGTTTGGATGATATTTTAATGTTTAATTTGATTAATGCATGATAATTATGAGTTTTGATTAAGAACTATTCTTGTGGGTGTTGATTATTGTTACTAGGTTGATTAGTGTACTTGTTTGAACAAAGGAAACCCTGTTTCAATTTAGTGCATTAGTGTTCAAGTGCTTTGTCTTAACCAATTGGGTGCTTACTGGACCAAGGGGGTAAACCGGGTAACATAGATTGAACAAAATAGGGGTGAATTGTGTGGAGCGAACGCGTAACCAATTGAATCTTAATCTTATAATTAGTTAATTACTAAGTCACAAATGAAAGAGGTCTTTGGTGAAAGGGAACCCTAAGCCAATAAATCCTAGTTTGACGTGTTTGCTAAAAGAGAACTCTGGGTAAACCGACTCTGTAATTGCATGTATTGATAAATTGAACTAGTGCTTAATAACAAATCATCCGACACTGTGAATAGGAGATCTAGGCGAACATTCTTTTATCTATTGAATTCAAATATCTTTACTTTTCGTTGAGTCTGCATTTACTTTTTATAAACTTAAAAACACAAAAAAAAATATTGTCTTTTACTTTTAATCTATCCTTGATTTGGCTAATCGTTAAATAGCCACAAAAAAAATTATCTCGTACTTTCGATTTTCATAGACTAATTTATTTTATTTTTATTAGTTGCAATCTTAGTTCTCACGTTAAACTGTCCTTGAAACGATACTTGGAATTACCAATTTTATACTATTGCACGATCGGGTACACTGCCCGTTAGTGTGTAGTAATCTTTAAACCGGCATTTTTCCAGAGATAAATTATATACTAGATTTTACACATCAGTGATACTTGTACGGGTGGTAAGTAATTCGGTTGAAGTAGCGAAGGATAGTCTGAAATCCTTCGTGTGCTCAAGGGTAGAGCAAGTGCATATTATGGAATACAGGACGGATGGATCTTGTTTTTCTTTAGCATGTTGGTTGTATGAGTCTCGGTGAGACGGAGACGGGCTCGGCGGTTGACTAATTCAACAATGAGTGGATAATGGTTTCGCGGGATACTTTTATCTCGATGATGTGGTTACGGAACGGAGTTCTAAGTGGGAGAGTTTGTACTCTCGCACGAAGATGTTCTAGTGTGTTGATATTGGACGATGCTCGTATAGATTCGAGGCTAGCGTTGAGACCTACGTTGGTCAATTGTGGTAAAAGTACGGTCTGGAATAAATTGTACTTATGATTTTGGATTTAAATTACCACCGAGGTTGTAATGTGGTGAAATCTCTTTGGGAGATAAATGGACGTGTTTGACGAGTAAGGTAAGATCCCTCGGTTAAGGGATGTGCGTATCGGATTCTCTTCTAGAGAATTATTGTTGTGCCTATGTATAATATAGGTGGTTCTTGGCTCGATTGTGATAGCGATGTTCGCGTGTGCGTATGATTCGTGTGCGGAAATTCCAGGCGGTGTGGAATGATTTTAAGTATGCGTATATACTTTTGTTTGTGGTGAATGGTTAGTGTAATCCGTCAGGATTCACTATGGTGTGTGCAGTGCGTGATGCCACACTACTCGTTGATTGAGGCCCAAAAGAGCGTGTGTGATTGGTGGGTTATGGCCATTGATTCGATCTGCTAACTTCACCTTGGGATTAGTGTTACGCGGTGTTAAGTACACTAATGGATATTTGTGTTGGGAGTAGTGTTATATCGACATGGTATAACGTTATCGCGAAATGCGAGTACCGGTAGGGAATGAGAGTACCATTCTTTGCATTGTGATTTGGGAAGTGAATATTGGGTTGTTCGTATTCATAATATTTCGGGTAGTACAATTTTTCCTGTTGGTCGGACTCATAGTTTGAGGTAGTGAATGTCGGGTGGTTCGGATTCACTAAGGCTCTGTTTGCACGGCCATCCTCCGTTATACTATGTGGTGGAGGTAGTGGATATCGATTTGCGCGTATTCACAATGACTCGGGTTGTGTGGTCATTTCGTTGTGGGAAATATGGATTGGGTTGGTGAATTTCGGGTTGTTGCGAATTCACTAAGGTTCGGGTTGTTTCGACCATCCTCCATATGTGTTTAGGCTCGGGATGTTTCGGCCATTTTGGCGTGAATTATGATGCAATAGTCGTATTTTTCTCACGTGTTTGCGGTAGTTGCGTATTAGCCGTGTTGCGCACTACAAGGGATGTTAAGTGGTAAGTGTTATCCGTAAGGATTCGCTTTTATTCGGTCTTCATCGGTTAGATGGTTGACCTTATTTTGGTATGTGGTTGTTACTAGCGATGTACTTGGTATGGGTACGCTAGGAGTTGATATCTCAGTACGAGATTGGTTGAGTTTTCCTGATGGGAGGGATTGAGCAAGTTTTAGTGCTCGAATTTGTGGATTTTAATAAATCGCGGGTGACGATTTAGTTGTTAAATGTGACTCTTTGAGAAGTGTGACGATCACTCCAAATCCATATGGACGAATACGTCATTCATCGATTTCATTGCGAGGTATTTGACCTCTATATGATACGTTTTATAAACATTGCATTCTTTGGAAAAGGTATACCATAATGAATATTTAAATCTAAGGTTTTCGACATTTGATGATTTCTACATATAGACAATCACCGTAAATAATAGTTTACAATAATACTTTTGTTGACAATGCAGTCAAAATAGATACATGATGATGGTTTTGTGAATGCAACGTTTTCTTGAATAAAGCATGTATGACTCCATGCACAAAGCTTGTCTAACATATAAGCAAACAGCGGAAGACTTCTAAGGAACCTGAGAATAAACATGCTAACAAGTGTCAACACAAAGGTTGGTGAGTTCATAGTTTTAATGTATCGTATAATCTGTATATAAAGGTGGATCACAAGATTTCAGTTGTTTCATCCAGAAACGTTTATCAAAATATTCTACGAAATTGAGCACCCTGGTAACTAAACTTAACGTATATATAATTTGTACCCTTTGTATAATCATCTTAATAATACACGCAAACCAACGTGTACGCTTCTCAAATAGCATACGTCCGTTCAAAGGCTAGCGCTCTAGCTCGGACGGGGATATCAAGCCCTATGGATCCATATACTACTACTCGCGCCCACCAATTCTTATAACTGGCAGTTACTAGTTACCAAAGCTAAGGGATTTTCGGTTCAAAGTCAGTGTAGAATTTAGTATGTACTTGTATCCATTGTTTTTAAAATAAAGTGCATGTATTCTCAGCCCAAAAATATATAATGCAAAAGCATTTAAAAAGGGAGCAAATGAAACTCACCTTAGTAGCACATAAAGTCGTTCACCGAAATGTGACCGAAACTCGGAATACCAAATAACCGTAGATCTCAACCTAGAGAACATATGTTGGTCAATAAATGTCTATCAAGCTAGGTCTGGTCATAGTGTATCACAATCCTAATGCTCGAGACCGACATGTAAAAGTTAACAAAAGTCATCTCGAAAGTCAACCTGACCCAATATAATCTTTAAATCTATACATGTTTATTAACATAGTATAAGTCTTGATAATTGAACGAATTTATAGTTTATCAAACTCAAAATATTATTTATTTCAGGAGTTATATTTTATTTGACTTATCATGACAATCGAATATAATTTTCATATAGTTTTCCAATAGTTGAAAAATCAAATTATAGTGTTTATAAAGCTTTAAAACATGATAAGATAGTCAACTTTGACAATTGTTCAACAAGACGAGACGTGTCTTATATAGAAATTCATTTACTCGATTAGTAATATCTAAAAATCCAATTTATCAATCTCATAGATAAGTTATTTAAATATTAATTTATAGTTTCAAAAACAATTTCAATTAACGTCATACATAATTTAGTTGACCATCTCTTTTAATTCGTTCATCGAAATCACGCGATTTCTAAATGAAAAGTTAATAATTTTTCGCCAGCTTTCCAAAAACATGCATATCATATACTTTATATCCGTTGCATGTGTATCAATTTCGTGATTTATCATAAACTATCTAACGACAAAATTAAAGCATACTAGCATGCATAAACATATATACTCGAGCACTAGACATGGATACACTATTAATATATAAAAGATAAGATATGAATGCTTACGTATCAATATTATGATTCAATATTGCAGGAAAGTACGTAGACGCAACGGAGATGATAAACACTAGGTTTGACTTGCGAACAATACCTATGTACATTACCCATAACCTTCATAGTTATAACCCATAGTTTCCTTAGCTCTATCCCGCTCGAAAAGCTTGTTTGAAATAACTCGCTCATGACTTCGTCGTAGTATTTTATGTATAATAATACTACTAATAATAATATTAATACTCTTAATAATAATAATAATAATATAATTAATAATAATAATAATAATAATAATTTAAATATAAATATAGAGAGAGAGATACAGAGGGATGAAGAGTTGAGCAAAATGATCGCGTTTTATAGTACCTGACATGTTCCAGCCCTCCATGCGATCGCATGGTTTTTGGGCATCATGGCCATGCGATCGCATGGCCCTCTGATCCAGCTAATATTAGTTTAACATTTTGCTTGTCGACATAATATTATATAATATATATAATATATTTAATTTATATAATTAATTATATATTATATTAAATTCACGTGCATAGTTGACTTGTAATTTTCGTTCCGATGACTCGTACATTGTCACTCGACTTATGTCCCGGTTCCGGTTTCTCGAACGCAATTTTGTACGCTTAGAAAACTAGCACTTTTCGTTACGCGACGTGTACCTTTATCAAAAATTAAACTTAATCATTGATAAACTATGTCACTCGAAGTGTAGCTTTAATCAATTAAGTGTTTTGATTATTTGCTTCTATAAATCATCGTCTCGTAGTATATACATATACATATATACATTTTTATTTTGAAATAGTGTTTTGCTGTAGCAAAGTTACTGTAGCAAATAGTGATTTTCGAAAACACTGTAGCTTTTCGGGTAATGTAGAAATTCGAAAATACTGTAGCAAATTAGTGTTTTACTGGTTCATCTTAAACGTTTTAGTTAACTTATTTAAATATCAATCGAATCAATAATCAAATGTTACTATCGTTTACTAAATAACTTGAAATCATATATATATATATATATATATATATATATATATATATATATATATATATATATATATATATATATATATATATATATATATATATATATATATATATATATGCACATTAAGTTATATATATATATTGTTCGTGAATCTTCGAGAACAGTCAAAGAATAATTGATTACATGAATATAGTTCCAAAACTTTCGTGACTCAACATTACAGACTTTGCTTATCTTGTCGAAAACATTAAATCATTTAAAGATAAAGTTTAAATTTGGTCAAAAATTTCCGGGATGTCACAAGAAGAATTGCCTAGAGGAGTTGGAAGAATACGTGGCGATTCCGCATATTCTGAGTGGTCGTTATAGACTTCGGATGTTGTGTATTGTACGGCTCGAAATGCGTGCAAAGGTGTATGTAGTTAATGGATTAATCTTCGGGTTAATGAGTAATGTGGTGGAAGTCGGATTGGAACGATTGTTGAAGACCGTCGGGTGTAGGTCCGGGGTGGTTAAGTGACGAGGATCACGAGGACGTGATCAAAATTAAGTGGGGGAGAGTTGTAACACCCCATTTTTCTAAACATGATGCTCGAGGCGTCATATGGAGTCTAAGGTAGGTGTTTAAATCTTTAGGACACGTTTAAATTAACCACATTTGACTTATGGTGTTTTTAAAGTGGAAAAGGGTACCATCAGGTCATCTGTCGCGTTTGAAGGAGGTTCATCGCGTTCTGGTGGGTCGCGAACCGCGACATTTGTTGTTGAAACGTGACGTCTTAAGAATCCCCTCACTAGATCAACATATCGCGTTCAATTTGGGCATGTCGCGTTTGGAGGTGTTGCGAAACGCGACTGGCACACTGAAAGACTATTTTGTGCTCGTTTTTGGGGTTAAAATGGGGGTATTTGTGTATTTTCACTTTGAAACCGGGATATATGCTAGAGATCAGTTCCAAACCTTATCCCAATCTCATTTTTCACACACTTCACCTCCTTCATCAAACCCTAGAGTGAGAAACTCATTTTAGTGAGAGAAAGCTCCGTTTGGAGAAGGAGAAGAGTGTTTCAGGTCAAACCTCAAGTGTTAAAGTTGTTCTACTTGTCAACGGCGTCAATTTGGTGGTATTGGTAAGTCTCAACTCCGAATTTCATCTTTATGATTTGATATTCAAGATTAGGGTTTTGAGCTTGTTAGTTGTAAAACCCATTTAGATGATAAAGAGGGTTTATGAAAACTTGTTATTTTGATACTTGGCGAGTTTTAGGTTGGTTGATGATTTAACCATGTTTAAGGCTTGTAAGTGGTGTATAATCACTAGTGTTAGTGATTATAGAAGTGTTGGAACCGATTTGGGTTGACTAATTTTGAAATGGGTCAAAATTAGGGTTTAGGTGTCAAAATGGGCAAGATTGGTGTTTAACACTTATGATTGGGTTTGATTGGTGTATTAGGACCATTCTCACTTGTGTTGGTGATTATTGGTTAGTTTGGACGCGGTTTATGCTTGAAAGTGCAATTGGGTCGAAATTGCACTAAGTGTCAATTTGGGTTGAATTGTAAATCCACCCTAATGGTGTTGTTTGTTATGTGATTAATGGGATAGATACATTCCATTGGCGATTGTGGATTATTCCGGTTGCATTCATAAAGACGATAAGGTGAGTATAAATATATTATATGCATATGTATGCATAGGATGGGTGCGGGTTGGTAGGGTGATCCTTGCTCGGATTCACTCTACATGTGATGGGAAAATGGATTCTTGGAGTTTGAGTCCATGTTGTACGCTTGTTCGTTTTGGGTTACCATCCTTGGGGTAGTGAATCTTTGGAGTATACGGATTCACGTTGGCATGTCGGGCCAACCCCGTCGTTGTTGATGATGTGGAGGAGATGAATCTCGGGTAGTGTGGATTCATGAAGACTCTGGTAGTTCGGTCATCTTAGTGATGAGGTGGTGAATCTCGGGTAGCGCGAATTCACTAGGGTACGAGTAGTTCGGCCAACCTCGATTGTTGAAGCGGTGAAGGAAGTGAATCTCGGGTAGTGCGAATTCACTAAGGTCCGGGTAGTTCGGCCAACCTTCATATGTATGAGGTTAAGGGGTTAACCTTGGTGTCTTGGTTATCTATTGTATATGCGTATATATATTTATTATATGTTGTAGCTAATCTTGCGGATTTAACTCAGTGGTAGCTTGCTAGTTATACTTGGATTGCGGTATGTGTGTACTTTAAGTGTTCGGTTGTACGTATTCATTTTATGTATATGTATGTATATAGTATATTTATACTCACTAAGCTTTCATAGCTTACCCTCTCGTTGTTTACATTTTTATAGGTTCGCGAGGTGACGGCTTGGGTAAGCATGAGGACTAGTGCTTGCGGGCTGCTTTAGAAGATTGTGCTCTAGACTTTTGATTAGGATTGGGTAGCGTTCCCAATCACCATGCTCGGTCTTTTGTTGGAAAACTTATTAGTATCTTTTGGTTACGTCAAACGAGTCTCGGGTTGTATGCCCGTTTGTGTTTCAACTTATGTAATAAATGTTTTAAAGTTTATTAAACTTACTATTGTATTAAAGATATTTTTGGAAACATAATTGAGACCTAAATGTTAACGATATTAATGTATTATATAAAAAAAATATATGGGCCGGTTTAAATACGGGTTGGGTTGTTTCAAAATCCTTGTTTAACTCACTTCGCACTCCAATAATCTCCCACTCAAAGAGACGTTAAACAACATCCATCTTAACCTAACATCATCAACATCATCATCCCACAATAACAACTTGACCCGCTAATTATACCTCCTTTTGATACCGCCAGATTTGCACCCAATTCACGCCACACTTCCCCCGATAACCTTCGAGCAAGTGAAGTCTTTCGATACCAAAAAATACCGCTGAGCTATAATTCGATCCTTTTGTAACTAGCTTGGGAAACAAGAACCTCTCTTTGGCTATGACACTTACCTCCTTAGTTTTGAAGATAACGGGTCGTTTGAGTCCGACCCGACCCAATTAACCCCATCGCCCAAGCGATCCACCCGTACACAATATCATCTACCCGATTCAACTTTTCAACAAAGAATAAACTCGCCGGTAGATCAAACATGTGAATAACACCATCAAGGCAGCCGTGTGAGAACGTAATCACACCCTTGATCTTCCACATAACCGCCTTTGCTTTCACCAAACATCGACCACATACATGCGCACGTCTTTTGACAAACCCGATTTTCCATCTCGAGCCAACTCCCATTGAACGGATGTATCATCAACCATGACTCTTAAGAAAACCTCTTGTTCATCTTCCTCGGTTGACCACAACAAATTTGCCATTGGAGAAGATCTACCCGAAGTACCGAAAGCTCTAGTATACCCAATTCGACCCGAATTTTCACTAACTTCAACTCCATTTGAGCTCCCACTCAAACAAGATCCCTCAACAATTCCGAAAAGCATTAGCATGCTAGGACTTTTGACATCCACAAAATTACCTAGCCATTCCTCCTTAGGAACTTCAACCATATACATGGTTCCCCTTTTAAACGCGCAAGCTACCACATAATCTCCTTTAAACACTACCCATTTTTTATCTCCAAATAGGACATGACAATTATCGTCATCCAATTGCCCAACCGAAATCAACCGACTCTTGAGCTTTGGAACGAACCGCATATTCCTCAAGATTCAAGCATAATTCAAGTGTCCAACTACGAGATCACCAATACCAGCAATATCAAGTGTACTCCCATTCGCAACTCGAACCTTATCGGAGTATTCCTTGAAGTTCACCATCTCGTTCATGTATGGGGTAACATGATATGAGGCACCTGAATCTAAAACCCAAGATTCGTCAAGAACCTCTTTTTGGCACATCAACGCATCTTCGATCACCATAGTCGATACGCTCCCACCCGACTTAAGACTCGGGCACTTTGACTTATAGTGACCAACTTGTTGACAATTCAAACACACCACGTTCTTGCTCCTTGACGGACTTCTTAACCTAGCTCTTCCCCGACTAACACTTAGAACCGAACCCGAACTTCCATTCGAATCTTTCCTACGAATACCTTCGCTAAGAATGAAATTCCGGATTCCTTGAAAAGTTAACTCAGTAGTTCCGGATGAACCACTAACCGCCATAACCGTACTGACCCAACTATCGGGCAATGAAGATAGCAGAAACAACGCCTCAAGCTCATCATCGAATTTAATATTCACCGACTTTAAACGAGTTAAAATCGAATAAAATTCATTAACATGATCCGCCGCTGAGGAACCTCCATCATCCTAGCATTCACCAATTGCCGAATCAAGAAAACTTTATTCAAAGCGGATGACTTTTCATACATGTTAGATAAAGCCGTAAGTACACCCGCCGTTGTGGTTTCACCCACGATGTTGTAAGCAACGTTCTTGGCCAGAGAAATTCGAACAACTCCTAGGGCTTGCCTATCCAACAACTCTCGCTCGCCTTGAGTCATCTCTTCCAGTTTAACACCCTTCAACGGTTGGTAAAGCTTCTTTTGATAGAGCACATCTTCAATTTGTATCTTCCAAAAGCTAAAATCATTCCCATCAAACTTATCAATCTTCACATCACTCTTTTCCGCCATTGTTCCCGTAAAACCGAACCGAAGCTCTGATACCACTTGTTAGGAATAAAGCACGTGAGCCCTAACAAGACTTGATAACCCTAGGTTATCAAACCCACTTACAATAAACGAAAATAATTGATGTATATGAAGAAACTAGCAAAAACGATAAAGACAAGAGAATTTAACGAGGTTATATGTAATCACGAATGATTACTTTAATCCTCAGCCACCAAAGAGAGTTCTTTTATTGATTATTTTCGTGGATACATGTATGAGTTACAATAAGATGCTTAAATAGGCAAAAACTCAACAAGAAAATAGCTTTGAGAACAAGAAAACGCGTTTTTGAAAACTTCCTCGTCAGACTGTAGCCGCATCGCGCTAGGGAGAGCCGCGCAGCGTCTCCAAGGCAAAAACCAAAACAGAATTTTTTCTTTCTTCATTTCGCAAATTCTTGTTTAACTCGCTCCGCACTCCAACATTTATTTCGTCATATATCGAGTAGCTAGGGAACCGAGGAAACATGTGAATGCGGTCAATGCAGATGATAAGATTTTGAAACAGATGGTGGATCATCGAGATCTTAAAGATGCATTCAACAAGATCATTTACCCTTAAAACTAAAGTAGTTGATTGAACTTGATGTGTTGTCTTAAGATCATGCAACATATACGTGTGTATCATCAAGTTGGACCTGTTGACATATAATCCTAAAAATAAACAACCACGACCATCAAACAAAATGAATGAACAAAGACATAGAAACAACCCACGCACCCCACGTAACACAGTGCGCACGGTGCGCTTTGGTCTGCTATAAGATTAAGCAGTCTACAAGATAACCACGATAGCACTTGTATGTCTGCCTAGGTTCTCGGGGACCACGCATTACACACTAAGTTACACGTATCGTGCATGGTGCGTGATGCGTGGTCAAGAGACATTATTACAACATTCAAAATACGAGGACAAATTGTTAAATAATTTTAAATTTTGGGGCATTTTGACCAATGTCCCAATTAAACTAATTCCATAAAATGGGCCAGGTTTAAAGGCTGGTTATGTTTCATAGCCCACCGAGCTGCGGCCCATTTCTTTACCCCTAATATGATGATCGGTTCAATTGATCTGAGCACCGTTCAATTCGCTGTTGAATATATACTCTATTATTATTTTTTCTTCATTTCATTTCCTGCATCAAACACCATCACAATCACCTTCCCTTGTTTCATCACAGTTTCAATTCATGGCGTTGAACAACGGAGTTAGATCGCTCACTTCAAGGTTGATTGTTTCCACCAAATCTGGTAAAATTCTTAACCTAACCTAATCTATTATTTATTTATTTCATTTTATCTGGTTCTAGGTTTAATTTATTTGAGCTTTATACATATATTTAATATATAATGTAATATTATGCTTGTGTTCTCGTATTGTAATATTGGATCTATATATCCGATGAGTAGTGTATTCTTTCATAGATCTGGCTGAATAATTCTGATTATATGACATATATATATATATATATATATATTATATATACCTAATAATAATATTACGAATTTTTATGGTTTTTTTATACGAGCTTTAGAATTTTGATGAAATTGAATTTATATTTAAATTTCCCTGCTTAGCGATTAGTTTTTACAGTTTGTTATCAATATTTAAGTTTTTATTTGATATTGTCCTACCATTATTATTTGTTTCTATATCATTCTTTTGTAGATAAAACGTTATCAGATGATGATGAATTAGCAACCTTCAGTTGTTGGCTAAACGTTTTTAATTATTTATGAAAATGTCATATTTATACATATACTTCATGAAGTTAAGCTTTAAGCTTGTATTTTGTACCATTCATGTTGATGTTGACATGTTGGTTGTAGAAAGGTTTAAAATTGATTTTATTTATTTATTTATTTATTTATTTATTTTTTGTGTAAATATGTAATATGTAATCCATCGGTGAAAAATCTTTTTTTGAAGCTGTTCTATGGATGATTAGTATTGAGAGAAAATGAGTTAGGTATAGATCAAGAGTGCAATGCTAAAGGCTTTTCGAGCTGAACAATAAATGTAAAGAGCTGATTTCAACACAGATATATGTGATTTATATCCATAAGTTTGTGCTATTATGACATATATCTAGCTGTAATAAAGCTGTTTTACCAAAAAAATTATGTAATGATCACGGACTTTGAATATATCAGATTAGCGAGGCCTAATTGCTTTTAATTGTTGTAAGTTATTTGGATAAGGGAGCTGTTATATACACTAGGGCAAGCATGTGTACTTGAAACTGAACCGAAGATCGAAATAACGACCCGTTAAAATCAACAGAACTAAAAAACGGTTTAGGTTTTCGGATTTTAAAAACTGGAAATTTAATGGTTTGGTTATGGATTTTGTTGGAAAAAAACAATCGAAATGACTGAACCAAAGTGTTTGTAAATGCATAATTGAGTTTATAAATGGCACTTTGGAAGAGGTACACAAGATCTGAAGTTTCAGTCAATTTCTTGCATACACGAAACGTATATAAAATACCACTTTTTACTCTTGATCTAATCAATGGTAGCCTACTCCAATATCTGTCTATTCTAGCGTTTACTTTATTCATTCATAGCTTCAAGTTTTTTATTCATTTCCTTTTGCTTTTGGAATGTTTAAAGTACGTAAATAAGTCATTTATTGAACTCTGGTTGCTTCAAATTGTCGAACCGTTTTGAAACTCCACACACTTAATTTTCGGTTTGGTTTTGGCTTTAGCCAAAAACCAAATCAACCTACGCACACCCCTATTCTGTTAGAATACTCCTGTAAATATATCAGAATACATAGGTTTTATTGCTTCTAGTTGCTGCAAATCATTTGTAATGGTCCTCGTCTTTGGAACTTACTAAGGCCGTGTTTGATTTGAACTTAATGAGTTTAATAGGATGAAACTTAATATGGAGAGTAATAAAGAAGTGTTTGTTTTTAACTTATTAGTAACTTCTTGTATAATTACCCCACATAGAGGTTAATTTGGTAATTTCAATTATTCGGACAGTTATTCAGCACATAAAACAAATGGAGCCTAACTAGTGTTAATTTCAGGTCAACGGGGGTTTCATTCAACTGGAGCAAAGAGAATGGGAGGACATGGTCATGATGAACCGGCGTATTTGCATTCAAAGCACATGTACAACTTGGACAGGATGAAAAGCCAGAAATTGACCATGAGTCTTAGTGTTCTTGCTGCATTCAGCATTGGTGTTGCTGTACCAGTCTATGCTGTTATCTTCCAGCAAAAGAAGACTGCATCTGCTTAAACTTTCTATTAAGATGCAGACAGTTTTATTTGACTTTTTTGCTTAATTTCAATAATCCAGACGATCTATGAATGCGTTGTAGTACGTTATTCAGTATTAAATTCTTGTGATCAGATTGATATATGACTGTTTTTGAGCAGTGGCCAAGCAATCAACATGCCGTGTCTTGTTTTGGAATTGGAATTTTAATTTGTTGCTTTATTTTCTTGTTTTGATGACTTTTTTTAGATGTGTAAAAGTTAAAGGTGGAAAATAACTGACCAACTATCTGTTAGAGTACAACTTATTGTAGGTTGCATACTTATGCAGTGCAAATATAGGTGTCAACTTTTTAAACTAAATAATGAGCCAACTAAAACAAAAAACTGAGCAGGGATCACATAAGCGTCGAACTAATTGAAAATTTATCTGATGTGTATTCTTTAATGCATGTAAACTCATGTTATCTTTTGATAAATAAAAAACAGAGTTAGATTTGTTAGATGCTGCAAGAAGTTGATATAATAGTTGAGTTATTGGTGGTGTTTGATAATGGGTTTTACTTGGTTTAATTATAATGTATTCATTACATTTTCTATTTAATGTATACAAGTTTCAAGCTCTTATCGCACTGTAATATAGTTGTTTATAGTGTTGTGAAGAAGGAACTACGGTGTTGTTTGTGCATAGTACGGTAACGGACCAAACTAAATCGGTTTGGTTCTGTCCCGAGTCCCATTATATAGTAAAAAGTCGGACCGAGGACCGGACCATATAATATCGATACGGTTCGGTTCGGTTCCTGAAAATTCGTTTCGGTGCTGGGAAAAGAACCGTCCCTTCTCATAATCATATGATATATAAAAAGTACACAAATATGATATATAATAATTGAATAGCACACGTTTATAAATATATGTAATAATAGACGTCTTAAAAATTGAATTATATGCATTGTCATAATATAAAATAAATGGTTAATTAAAATTTTTTATGTTAAGGAATCGTTACCCTTGGATCTTAGTTCACGGAGCCCGAAACTTTTTCTACATTTACGAGCATATGGAGGCCACATAATATCATTGGGTTACTGAAAGTCATTTATTCTGTTGTTGTATTATTCATATATGATCTTATTTAACATCATATATTTCACATGATCCACCCCTTAGTATATGTAAATGATTGTCCTTTTTATGATACTTCTTTTTTATATATTATTGTTTTCCGCCAAAAAAGTAAACCGTTAATTATTAAACGAATCAATAAGTCTGCTAAAAGATATGTGAACAATATTATACACATTGGTTATTCAAAATATTCACGAACAAGACTAGAGTTGTTTATTATTTAAATTTTTGTCAAGATCCATTCATTACTTATTTGAAAAGAGCAAGATAAAGTGAGCAAATTAGATCTACATAATGTACATATTTTGGTCCGGTCCGTTTCCGTTTTCCGGGTTCAGTCCGTCCCGTTCCGAGAACCGAAAAATGTGAAAATTAAGGACCATGGACCCTACCCAAACTTCTCGGCCTGGTTCGGTGCCGGTCCGGTCTGGTCCGATCCTCGATATTTTCGGTTTATTCTCATGCTATATCATGCACACCCCTGGTTTTGTGGTTTTGTAGTACAGATGAGTATGAAAGTGTGTTTCATACACACTATTGTTTAGATTTGTAACGACTTAAAAAAGAAACTACCGTGAAGTTAATGTTACATTTTCTCACCGAATCCGTACACATTACCATTCTTATTTTTATTTCCATGTTCAAAATTAGCGCTTCCTAAAATATTTCCAGAACATGGATGATCTGCTTCGACCTCCATACATGTATACTTTTCGACTTGAATGTCTTTTAGCTCAACCATTTTTTACCCAATCCAATGCCACAACCACTGCAATGTTCTATTTAAATGTTTCAAACCTTTGGCTGGATAATCAGATATAGCTAGCTTGTCGCGTTCTCCTACTTTAGCAATATCTAAATTTATCTCTTTTGATTATGTTCCCCTACAGTACGATTTTTGATTATGCACGAAATGTACCCAAATACAAGTCACCTTAGCATGCAGTTTATGTATACAAATACAAATCACCTTTAGTTGCAAAAAGATTCATGCTACCTCAAACTGAAATTCATTGCTTGAACCAGTAAAAACGATAAGAAAATGTACATGCCAGTACTTCGGTTTAGTTTTACAACGAAAACATTTCATGGCAATATACCAGAAATAAGGAGATATCGACAGTATCGGTGAGAATAAAAGAATCAGTTGTGTTGAGTGTTCTTAGAGAGTAGTAGTCTTTTCAGATTGAAAGTTTCCCCTTGATCTCCGTTGAGTAATCTTTTCTCTAAGAAACACGCAGTTAGCTGTTTCAGAAGCCTCTCAAGATAAGAATGCAAGCAACTTGTTTTATCTTGCAGGTTTGGATTTGTTGATAATATCATCGCGTTTACTGCATCTGCAACATTTTCTCGATGTGAATCCTCCAACAAATATCCCACTGCCGATTTCTCCGGTTCTTGGTAGGCCAACAAAGCAGCACAGTCCTACACAATCAGATCATCCTTCATAATGGGTCAAAATGGATAATGGTTTTTGTATAGGCTAAAAAAAGTAAAATATCTTTGGTCCAATAAATTAACTTACTTGACAAAAACTAGGAAATGGGTAAATAAGAAAGTTTTGAGATTAAAATTGGATATATATGATATTAGGGTATTTAGCGTATTGGAACCTCGTAAATCATTTTCTTTCGAAAATTAGGGTTCTGTTGAAACAATATAATTTTTGTATAATATTATATAGCCGGCATTTAAACATCACAATTACAAATTTACTCAACTATATACCCTAATATCGTATATACCGACAACTTTAATCTTAAAACTCTCTTATTTACCCATTTCTTTAATTTAATACATTTAGATACATAAAAAGTAAATTTAATGACCAATATGCCCTTATTCGATGGTCCAACCATTCAATACATATCTAACCTAATAAAGTTTGCATGCCGTGTTGATCCCATCATCCAAATATTACATAAAATTTGAATGCTAAATCAATAAGACGAAAAAGGGCTTCAAAATCTTGTAATGTGGAAAGCCAATTAAAAAGTGTTAATTCAATTGAGATCTCACTATTTCTTTTATTAAGAAGAAAAAGGAAATTGAAGTGGTAGTCAAATAGATAATTGGCCATCAATTCTATGGTGAAAAATTCTTACATTTTCTATCTTCAACGAATTTATATTTATTTATATTTATATTATATGAATATAATAATAATCCAGAAGCTTATAACTTTCCGTTGTTTCATGACCTAATATAATTGAATAGATATCTAAAATTCTTATATTCACAGTTGATTTAAGAACATACTCATAAAACATAAACATGAGAGAAAATCAATTGTAAAAACTTGCTAAGAATCAATATCAAGAACCATGCTTGCACGGTGATTGCACATGGGAGCATCTTACTAACAATGTATGATATATTAGACTCAAAGAGAAGGACATAATGATCATTAATCTAATAATAAATACAAACTAACAACATTAGTTAAGTTTAATTCGGATGATTACCTGAACAAGATTTTCATACTTTTTTAAGCTATTAAACTTTTGAAAGTGAGTCCTCCCATATCTCACAGCTTCCTCCAGATGTCCAACCTGATTTACAAACAATACATCCACAAAAAGATAACATTCAGTTATTTGGGTATCATATCCATCACAAATTCAACAACTGCGTATTGCAAGCAAATCCTTTCTTAATTATTAAGAATCTTAAAGTAGATCATAACCCTTTAAAAACAGAAAAATAATAGAAAATACAAAATAAATCATTTACCCGAACTAGCTCAATAAACTCTTGACAGTATAGCATAACACAAATGGCTGACGTATCATCCTGCAGAGAGAAAAAGTCACATGAGGGTCAACATAATATGAGAACCGAAAGGAAATAAAAATAATAGTATATCCAATTTGCAGCCTAATACATGTGAGCCCCAAAATAAACAAGAACAATGGTACATCTTTTAAGAGTCAGAATGTTACATAATCTTAACGAAAAGGTTGAAACAATGTCATGTTTACTCCACACGGAACTACGAAAGGGTATTTAAGCCGCTGCTTGAATTCAGTTTTTTGGTACATATATATGAACTACAGAGTAACAAATGTATTAATTGCATTAAAGGCTGTTCACCTGAACAATATGTGGATACAACTTGCGCAGAATACCAAATGCATCGTTAATTTGACCATCTTTTATTAGCTTCAAAGACAAAAAAGAACACAATATGTATGAGTTATGCCTTGCAAATTCAAAAAACAACTGAAGGTAGTATATGATATATGAATAGAGGTGGCAAGGTGGGGCCAGTTGAAAGGTTGCTACTTGCTAGGCCCTGTTAGGTTGATCCTCAATCGCTTTTTGACCAGTCCATTTTTAAATAATAAATAAGATGTTTATTATATTATTACGGACACAATATATCACATTGATAATAACTTCTAACAAAATGATAGGAGTTGGTATGTATTATGAGTAGACTTTGGATTACTTTTGACCCACTTGAAAAAAGACGATGTCCAACTCGATCAATTCACAAGTAAATGGCTCGAAATTTCCTAAATCTAAGTATGATTTATAATAAAACTCGAATATGGACCTTATTGAATTTCGGATCATTTTCCCGCTATTCTTAGTTCTTACTTTGCCTTCAGTTGGGAAAGCACGTATTAAACCGTTTAGATTCATAAACTTGCTTGTTTACAACTTTACGAGAAGTGTCGACTCATGTTCTTACAAGTCACAAAATTAGGTAAATATTTAATATAATATTTATAAATTACAGAAGAAAATAGAAAAGCAAGTGACTATAATTTATTTTAGATTAACTAGTTGAGCATGTTGCGAGTCGGTGACTTCAGCATCGCCCCTCACCCAATAGCTTACCCATGCCTAATCCCAAAAACTGAACTATATAAATGTACATAATAGATGATATGCATTCTTATTCTTATTAGTTTGTTATACACTACTAACTTAAAATCCGAAAATTTATGACATATGACACGTTGTGAGTTCTCATAGCAACCTAGTGGGGCCACAGGCACATCTTCCTCTCCCCCTCAGATCTTACAAGGTAAATGAATATATTAAAACAAATAATACAACTTTTTAAATACACTGACTAATTGACATACCTTTCGAAGATTTTTTCTATCTTCTACTTTATACATATGCTCGTTGAAGCCATTATCATGAAAACCGGTAATAGGAGGAACAGATTCTTGGGTAGCCTGGTCAAAGACTTCAAGAGTTTCCGTGTAACCATAATGTTGTAGATAAGAACGAACAACTCTGATACAAGCAAAATTGTTATAGCCCTTTTAGCACCAGAATATAAACTAGTAGTGCATGTAAATGCTTAACATACATAGAGAAATTGAAATTCTAAGAACATGAGCACAAAAAGGCTAGAAAAAGAGATTCAAAAGATACTATAAACACCCAAGCCATTATCATTTATCAAAAGAGACACATGTGCAAATGAACTTCTCATAAGTATTAGCAGTGTCGAAAAAACGTAGTAAGATACATACCCATAACTGGCTGTCGGTGGAATGATTATCTTTTCAATATATGCGTGTATTTTTGCCCTTTCTGTTGCTTCATATGTCTGGTCACCGATTTAAAAATATGGTAAACACATTAGATAGCAACAGCATGTGTAGAAACAATCTAATAATGCAAGAAAAAATAAGGGTAAGCGTGCAAGGTTACCCTGCTATCACAATTGGTCCTATTATAGAGAAAAAAATTCACTTTGGTGTTATTTAATAAAACTGAAAGATAAAGTGTTTTTATAGAATGGCTAGAAGTTCTAAATTGAGTTAAAGACTAGAAAAATAATGCAAAGATCTTTAATTTTTTTTTAAGTTTGTTCAATACGTGAGCAAGATACATCTGAGACACAGAGTTAACCAATAAAAAAAAATTATTTTTAATAAAAGTAAACACCCGTTGTGTGGGTCAACATATAACGGATTATATGGCAAACACCCCTACAAGTACTATTTGTACCAGACACATAAGAATAACAGTAGAACCTAATGAGATATTGAAATATCATATCTTACAATGAGGTCAAACATGAACTGAGTTTTCCCGAAATTAACAGTCACCCTGCAATACAGTAGCATACATACAGATATCAAATTATCAATGATTTTGAAAATGCGGCAAATTGTCTGAAAGATTTTAAAAACTACAGGAACATCCAAAACCTATCGAGAAGCAGAAGCTTACTCCTCATTTAAACTGTGAACACCAACTGTAGGATATAAGCGATCTTTAACAGTATTATCTATAAAAAATCCTACCATTTGACCATTTTTCCTGGCATCAACAAAATAAACACATTTGTTACAACATTATGACATAAAGACGAGACTAATTCTAAAAGTAAGTACATAAAAAATCTTACGTGAAAAATATCTTTTGTAAAGCGTAGTTAATACCCGCACCAACCGTATCACCGACAGTATAAGTTGGGCCAAACGCTTCTCCTCTACCCTGTCCACGGTATAGAAGCCCATCATCACCATGATACCCATAAGTGTTTGCTTCCCACCTGTAAACATGATCAAACATTCAAGAAATCAATTTTAGTATAAATAACTATTCAGCAAGAATCATATGTTATGGACTTAACAATATAAGAACAGACAATTGATAAATTAGGAGCATTTGTTGCCCATTTCTGAAATCTTCCTAAAAGATAACATATCAAGATTATACCCAAGTATCGTCTTTATATTCAAAATTTAATCAACTTGGTTCATTAGTAAAAGATACATCATCTTGTATTCAAGAAAGACTATAAAAAGGATACAAGTACTAAATATATAATTCAAGAATCATCACAAATAATAGCAGTTGCAGATAACACATAATGATAATGATCTAGTATAAAAATTCAATTAGAATTAAAAACATACCCAGGTTGTCGATTCAAATTGACATCATTGGGAGTAAATCCAATTGAAATTTGACCTTTAGCACCAGCATTTTTAACAGTGATCTCAAAGTAATAAACAAGACGTTTAACAGGTGCAGGATGATTAGCTTGAACAACACCAACATCATGACCATGTAAATTCACTCTTGGATACTTAACTGATACTTTATCTGGTAACACAATTGCAAATCCACTCGAACTTTTCAACGTATCCAATTCACTCGGTTCCAATTCAGGTTCATCTGAATATAAATCTAAAAGTAAATCTTCTTCTTTTTTGTCTAAATTCATCATTTCAACGACGTCGTTTTCATCTAAGGATGTTGCTTCTCTTCTTTTGGACTTTATTCTCCATAACTCCATGAAATATGAACCTACTAGATCTTGATTTTCTTCTACTTCTGTCATTTTTTGAAAAATTTGAAAACTGCGATTGAATTTGAAACCCTAGAAATAATAATAGAAGGAGAGATGATAATTGATAAAGATTATATGTCTAATTTCTCTCTAATTACGTAATGAATACTGTGCTTTCAAGTGTACAAATGATATATGTATGTGTGAAAAGTCGGTTTTCAGGGGAAAGAAGGAATTGAGTATTACGGAGTATAAGCAATGGAGGATAAATTGAATTAGATGATGATTGTGGTATTATTGTAATAATTAGTATTTTTTTTCTATTAATTAATTAAAAATTATAATTATTTTTTTTAGTAAGCAAATAAACTCTGCTATCACATTGCCTTCCCCATAGAAGATAAAACATCGGGTAATCAAGCCCCCCAAGCGCGAGACTTGGTACCGGGTGAATTACACATTATGCTCACCCTCTAGTCACACTCCCTTTTTGAACAATTTGGCATAGCCAGAAATTGAACCCGGGTGATGTGCTTCATTAGACAACTCGGTGGCCACTCATGCAAACATGCGTGATTTAAAAAAAAATATAAGTATAATTATAATATGTGAGAATATCTACGTGTGTTACAAGTGAGTTTATTAGACCTGTGTATGCTTAGAGATCCAATGATCTTTGATACAAAGATTGACCCATATCTTATAACAACCATGAAGTCGCAATCACATGCCCGAGTAAAACCTTCAAAAAACAAGCTCGATGAGTAAAATCGAATAATGCTTGAATGGCGCCACATAGTTGAAACTAATAAATGGATGTCGTAAAAGCATCCTTGAGACCCATGAGCAACATCCATTAAGAAGAGCCAGAGCACCAAAAGAATAGACACATTAAAGGGTAGCTTCCAGGAGGAAGAGTAGCAATACAAGCGGAGCACGCCATAAGGACATTAAGAACGAATCGTCACTAGATAAGGAGAATGAAGGCAGCAAGTCTAGTTGTATAATCGTCACCAACAACCTATGAGCCCATCCATTGCAAATGGCGGCTCGGTGACTAGCTCGTCCTGATTCGAATAAAAAAGTTTAATAAGTCAAGCAACGATAAAAAGTTGGGTCAGAGTCGGTCAACATTAATTAAAATTCGATTTTTCTCTGTTCTAGTGTAAACGAAAATCTAAAGCCTATTTAAAAATAAGCTGAAAAAAACATTGACTTACATAGTATCTCTTAAAGATAAATAACTAAGTACACTATGATTAAAGAAAACATTATATATATAAAACTTTTTTTTTTTTACGAGGAACCCCCCTAGCGACGAGCCATAATGGCTCCCCTCTAGTTGGTAAACCCCGGGTAAACGGCAAGCCAGGCCTCCACCGCTACCAGGCAAAGCATCCTCTAGTCAATCAGTCACTAAATGGAGCTCGCCCCAAGGTATTTGCCTTGAAGGGAATCGAACCCGTGACCTCTTGCTTCATTGGAAGTCCTGGTGGCCACCCAGGCTATGCCTGGATGGTTTATATATATAAAACTTACATATCATTTAAACTAACACCACATGATTTTAGTTGAAAAACATTTATTTTTAAAATATTTAAGTATAAAGTACATAAGTTTGAATATATTTAATATTTAATTTCTTTATATCTAAGTAAACTTCGTTCAACATCGTCTCGACCACGTCTCGACCAACTTGACTTTTCAAGGTCCTGACTGAATCGTCTCCGTCTCAACACTTTTTTCAACCTTGAGCCTAACCAACAGAAAGATAATTGATAAGATCTAACATATAAGCAAATATTTCGGTGACCTACATCGCCATTTAAAAATGAGCACATGAACTAAATGGTGTGTGATCCACACCCACAAAACCAAACAACGCAGCAACGTTATTGATTAACAAAGATGGATCACCATCACCAGAATATAGAGGTCTGATCAAGAAACTCTGAAGACCCTCTCTCGCCTGGTAAGAGTCACCTCTTGAAAAGTCAAATATTCAATTAAACGATAGAGCACACCAAATTCACTCCCAAAACAAACACTATGAAGCAAACAACAAGCTCCTAACTTAAGAAAAAGCATGAAATAGGAATTGATTACGGTGGCATAGAAGATTCGGTGACGTTGTTGAACATCGAAAATGAAGGCAGATATAAATCAAAGTTCGAGAAAATAACCAAGCAACAACCCATCACTCAAACTAACCCACCATCGAACTCATAATCCGTTGAGAACATCAGATTTGTCACTTGAGAGACGTCAGGAGAGTCTAAAAATGGAGTAAAGCTCGGCACAAAAGCCAAATCGAAAATAGGGAAGAAAAAAGGAAAGTAACAGAGACAAAATGATGAAACTCACGACCACCAGCGAGGAAGTCAATGGCCAGAACGAGCGACTGTATCGAGCGGGGAACTTTACTTTGAATTATAGAAGAACATGTCACATTATTTTTTAGTTACTTTAATGAATGTGCTAGTGATTTATTTGTAGTTATATGATATGATGGACTATATACTAAGCGAACATTAATTGTAATTTTTCATATTAGTTTAATGTCAAAACTTATGAAATAAATCACATTTAAATAAAATACATATATTTAGTTGATAGTAACATAAAATTAAAACTTAGAAACAAATACTTATATTGTAGTGTATTACTCTGCGATGGTAGCCTAATGGTAGCATCGTGGTTGGGAACATGTAGCATAAAGCGGTGGTTATGGGTTCAATCCCTGCTCCGTGTTTCTTTAATCATGAGTTACGCGATATTCTTTTCACATGTTAACCATGAGACGATCGGTGTGAGACTGCCAAAGGGTTGGTTTTACCTCTCCTCCGTATGAAAAAGTACCACCATTTTTCTTTTCGAGAGTCAGATTTGTTATAAAGTTCCGTTTTCTTGCTAGGAAAAAAAATTCTTTTCTAGCAAAAATTTGAAAACAAGTAGGAGTTGAGGGATCATTTACGTAATTTACTCATAATCTAAACAATAAACAATGTATTTGATCGTCAATCTCTATCGTACAGTTCCCATCGTTGAAGCAGATTTGTTAATTTGCATCATCTGATTTCATTCCTTTTCTTTATTACAGTATTAACTAATCAAACAAAAGAACCCTAACTTGAAATCCCGATGTCTATAGTGGTGATGTTACAATTATCACTTTGTATCGTATCTATATTCATATATACTGTATCTTGTCATGAATTTAAGGAGTCAGATTACGATGGAAAAGTGTTGGAGCTTAACGAATCCAATTTGGATTCTGCAATTTCATCTTTCGATTACATCTTTATTGATTTCTACGCCCCATGGTGTGGTCACTGCAAGCGTCTTTCTCCAGAGGTTATTTATTTATTTAATTCAATATTTCGATTTTAATTAATTAGTTTCAAATCATTTATGCCTAAAAGGAATTAACTTGTTACCTGTTGTGCTTGAAAAATAGGCTTTAGTGATTAGTTTTGTATCAATTATACAAAAAAGGAACAAACTTGTTACTTATTGTGGTCAAGGTATGTTAATTCACCTAAAACCCTATTGTTATTTTTAGGCGAAAAACTGAAATATTTTAAAATAAAGTTGTGAACTTTTCAACAAAGTGGTGAAAATCCACAACTGGAGGTGAAGTTATAGGCTTGAGGAATCTTATATTCAATTCTACAAATTTTTATTTTATGTATTAAGTTTAATTAAATTAAATATTAAATAATTAAATATAAGTCATAATAAACTGGAAAAATTCATCAGCATTAATGATGTATTGATGTGTGATCTTATGTGTTTGTTAGGTCAAAAGAAATACCAGTTATGTGATTTAGAAGTCATTTTATATATACGATAGCAATATTGAAAGTTTTATACATACCATAGAAATACATAGAAACTCATAAAGTTGAATACATACAATATGATGTTGGATCAAGATTGATACTTTCGCAGGCACTTAACCCTGAAAAATATGGTAGTAGCATTCCTTCTTTTGTTCAATCATTATAATAACTTGCTAACATGTTTTATACCTGTGACTCCGGTGTATTTTTTATATGTCTTTCAAAAGGAAGAAATTTAGTATATTGAAGCTATTTGGTTCTACACGAATGAGCCAAAGAAAACATTAATTTGGCAAACAATCGAGCTACATTTATTGTATGTAAAAGCAGATGATGTTGCTTCATTATACTAAAAATAATCTTTAGTTATCGTATTCACGTGAAAATTATTGTTTGAATTGAATGTGAACTTAGATATGACTTAAAATGTTATTGTTTATTTCAGTTAGACAAAGCTGCTCCTATGCTTTCTGGGTTGAAGAAGCCTGTTGTAATTGCAAAAATAAATGCTGACAAGTATTCGCGTGTTGCTTCAAAATATGAAATTGAGTATGTTCCATTCATTTAATTTATTTCCATCTCATGTTATCACAACATATATATTCAAACTTGATGTGGCAAAATGAGTGGGTCAAACCAGTGTGATGTGTCAAAATGGGTATATTTTGGAATTGTTCGAGTCAGGTCTGGTTCGGGTAGGTTTACCTGAAAAACATTTGTACTAAATCATTAGATCATAGATAAGTATTCAGGGTTTCAATTATGATCACAAAAGTTGTTATTTTACTAGTATTCTATATTTTAATAATATGATGATATTGAAGGATTTATGTATTAAAATTTTACTCTTTGCACCGTTTGATTCCCCTGTAAGAGAAAAAAACTCACTTCACACAATATAAACTAAATTTTTTTATAGAACTTGTTAGACACATAATTGATAAAACATACCCCTACTCAACCGATATATAAGTAAATAGGTTGAAATTTCCATCTATAATGTAAACATACTAGGCAAGTTGATAATATAACTACAACTGCTCAATAGGATTTGTTTACGTGCGAAGCTCTAGATTATACGTTATAGTATCGAAAATAGAAGATTTTTTTTTAATTTTTTTTATGAAACATAAGTTTTTACTATGATACAGTGGGTTCCCGACCTTAAAGATTTTCATGCATGGAGTACCAACCGATTATCACGGTCCAAGAAAAGCCGACTTATTAGTTCGGTACCTAAAAAAATTTGTAGCTCCCGATGTTACCGTTCTTGAATCCGATTCTGGTATTACCGAGTTTATTGAATCAGCAGGGACGTCTTTTCCTATATTCATAGGATTTGGTTTGGATGAGTCAGCAATATCAAATTTGGCCATTAAGTTCAAGAAAAATGCATGGTTTTCTGTATTAAAAGATTTTTCTGAAAATACCATGGATTTATATGATTTCGATAAGGTGCCTGCTTTGTTAGTTCTTCATCCCAACTTCAATGAACAGAGCATCTTTTATGGTCCTTTTGAAGGTTAGTTAAATTCACCTTTCGGGTTTTATAAATTGATGTTGAGGATGACGATGACATGGCATAATATGATATTGTGGTAGGTTATTCTTAAGTTAGCAAAATAATAGAATAAACAAAATAAAACTGGTTACCTGTTAGGTATGTCTGTCAATACATACATTTGAGTTTTTAGAAGGTTTATCTCAAACCAAATAACCAATAGATGGTTTAAAGTTGGGCCCATACTATACTATAATGACCGAATTTTAATGCGTAACCAAACAAAAGCCAAATACTATGGAGTAGTATACATTTACAAAACCTTAATTACTACAATAATATTTATCTGCTTATATAAAAGGTTCTAGTAGTTATTGTTATATGCATTTAAACACACATTAGGCTAATTTTGACCCGTTAAACCCCTTTTCCTTTTTGGCTAACATATGGGTTTAACCATCTTGACCCTTTAAAACCTTAATTTACATATTAACTAATAGACAAAAGTTATGAATAGTACCAGGGGCATTTTCGACTTTCACCTTTTTTTAAAAAAATTTAACTAAATTTCATTTTACCAACAAAGGCCCCCACATTTTTTGGAAAAATTCAAATCGACCCCCCAAACAGGGGGGTAAAGTGTCAAATAACCATTTTCATAAAAAATCTTAAATAAACTCCACCCAAATATTCAACGGGTCATATCTTCTCGCTCGCAACGAGTTAAATTTTTCCGACACCATCGTTAAACTCGAAATAATTTTAGGAACACAATGTCACTAGGTATACGCAAAACGAACGCTTTTTAAAAAACGCTAAATATTTGTGGTACTTTTCATACACGTTGATTTTGCGTTAAATTTTTAAAAGTCGACAATTCCTTAGCGAAACGCGGAGATGCACATATATTGTTAATTTAAAATAACATTTAAATCTCTCACGGGTTATACCTTTTAGTTCGACTCGAGTTGCGCTTCAACGACATCATCGTTAGCCACAAAATAATTTTACTAAACGCAATAAAATACATTAAAAATCGAACACCCGGCGCGAAGCGAGGGTTCAATAACTAGTTAGTACAATAATCTAGAATTCTTTGTAGTATGATGTTTTTTTTTTTTTTTTTTTTTTTTTTTTTTTTTTTTTCGTTTTTCTTTTTATATACACGCAGACAAGTTTTTGGAAGAATTTATACAACAGAGTTTATTGCCGTTGACCCTGCCCATTACTGGTGAAAGTATGAAGCTATTGAAAGATGATAACAGACGAATTGTGCTAACGATTGTTGAAGATGAAACACACTATGAATCAAAGGAATTAATCAAGCTATTAAGGGTTGCTGCATCTGCAAACCGTGATTTTGTATTTGCTTATGTCGGTTATAAGCAATGGCAAGATTTTGCAGAAGCTTTTGACGTTGGTAGGAAAACTCCATTGCCGAAGATGGTTGTATGGGATGGTAATGAAATCTTTTTTTCGGTAAGCTGCAAATACTTTTACTGCTAAATATAGTTCTCAAGTAAGGTTTCTTTATTGTTTGACACACTACGGGTGTGTTTGTTTGCCTCTTAATTGAATGGTTCAACCATTCAGTGCGTTTGTTTTTGACCTATGAATGATATATGTGCTAAATGGTTCAACATTCAGTGTTGAACCATGTAGAGTTGATACACTCTCTTAACTATTAACCATTAAGCACTTAAACTTTCTATAATATCCTCCTCAAATTATATCAAGAACACTTATCAATCAAACAGTTATATTTAATTTTTATTCTTTTAAAAGGTTAATGAGATAATTTTACCTCATTTATATAGTTCATTTAAAATGATTTTCAAATATGGTTTGGTCATTCAGAACCAATATTATTCGGAATCTTTGAAACATTTAAATTATGAACTATTTAGCGCTTAATCATTATAATTTACCAAACGCAGCCAAGTTTGTGGACAAATAGTGCTCCGGGTCTGCGAAACCCGCTCTAGTTGCCACCTCAATTGTGGATTATGAACTATGATAATTGGTAATTAGTATGGATAATAAAATTAGATACTCAAATTTTTCTTGTGTCACTTGTAATCAGGTTATTGGCTCAGAGCAGATGCATAGTGAGGATAAAGGTTCACAAATCACACAATTTCTCGATAAATACAGAGAGGGAAAAGTTATCGAAAAGTCATTGGGACCTTCGTTTTTGGGATACATTAGTTCACTTATTGGTATGCGGACTATCTACATCATCATCTTTTTGATTGCTGTCGTATTTCTAATTGCAACTATCGGAAAGGAAGAACCATTGGTGGTTGGTACTCGGGACCCATCGGCTGCAACCAGATCATCATCTATTGCTGATAACAGAGAATCACGAGTATCTGCTGAGAAGGAAGACTAGGAGGCGGGTTTTTTTTTGTATACGAATCCACTTTCCTAGTTGTTTTGAACAATGGTTGTTAGATGTTAGCTGTTACAAGCTTTTTTGTTAATTTTGTTTTTGTTTAGTATACTTTCCTATTTGTTTTGAACCATAGTTTTTAGATGTATGTTGCTATAAGTTTTTAAATTATATAAAATATTAACAACTAGCTTTAAGAACCCGTGCGTTGCACGGTTGCTTTAAAACTCGGTATCACGAAATTACATTATGTTTACTATTGCATGTACCATCTACATCTACATTGTTAATGATAAAAAATAACAATATATTTAATGTAATGTAAACGTCTACACTTGAAACGCGTGTAGGTGAAGTTTGTAAGTAGACAAAAGACAAAAATTTTCCGATGGTCCTTGAAGTTAGTATCAAACATTGTAGATGACTTTAATCTATTTTTTTGCCTTCGTTGACCTCGCTTTTTCAAGTTATTCCACAGATAACATTGCATAAAACAATTGTTAAGATTCTGACGTTAAGTATCCTCACGTGAAGTCCACGTGAGGGGTATTTCTCGTCTGTTTAAGATAAATATATGCTTGACTTACATAATTGCTTGTTTGTGTATATGTTGTATTATATCATTCGTAAACAAAAAGTGCCAAACTGATTTGGCTTATTACACTGTGTGATTGAATCACTTTGGCACACAATTTCTGTAACACAATGTCAACAATATGCAGTACTTGAATGGACACGAATTGTGTAACAACACTAAAGTGCCAAACTGATTTTGTAGTTAGTACTTAAATGGACACGAATTCTGTAAGCCAAACTGATTTTGTAGTTGTAACAACACACGAATTCTATAACGCCATAGTCAAAGTGAAATATGCAGTACTTGAATGGACCAAAAAATGTTGCTGATTTCATAATTCTGGTTAAAGCTGTTTAATTATAAGACGTTGATCAACAGAAAGTTTGATTTGTACTTGACCCATTACCCATAAAGCCACCTAGTCTTTAAAGGCATGATTCTGACAATAGGTTTCAAACATAATCCAACAATGTCAAGAATCAAAAACATAAATAATTTAACACATATAACATCAAAGCATTTAATTGATAAGGATAAAAATATTCCACTTGATAATAAAAAATAATTCAAAACATAACTATCATTCTAAAGTAACTAACTGCTAAAAGATTGTTTATAATTCAACAAAAAACTATCATTATAACCTGGAATCTAAATTACCTAGTGCTTGTTGAAAGTTGCAACCTAAGAAATTCAAGAAGACAAAACAGTTAGCAGCATATGCGAAAATTAATAAATTGAAACAAATTATTCATACCTATTTCAAATATCGAGCGACATTTCATCGAACATGTTAATTTCAAATACACACAATATTAATTTATAATCATCCACCTAACAAAATATGAGGAATATGTTAAATTTGCAAACATATAACAAAACATAGTCAACTCACTACACATTTTTACTGGGATTAAAAATAGAGATGTTAAAAGCATAACAAAAACATTGCGTTAACAAATCACTCCGTCAATAAAACAATGACTATGAACATGACCTAAAATAACCGGGCCACATAAGTAATCTCATGACCATTTGTATAATCAAGTAATCAAATATAGATACTTAGCTGGATTATGAAATTGTCCTCATTTTTTTAAACAACTCAACTGCTATATCTTTTACTTGTAAGATTACATTGCTCTAACAACCATTGCCATAATCATCTTCTTTAGATGAAGATGCATCACACCACAACAAACTATGATTTAAAAAGGATATAAAACACAAAGAAATTATAAAGACAAAGGTGAAGTTTATAGAGATATGAAATAAGTACCCATCTTCTATCATACTCCATATTTTAATATTTCCTATTTTGAATCTCATTAGATTAGATGGAAACAAATGAATCACCCCTTCCCTATTAAACTAACATACCAATGTAACTTAACGATCAATGATTTTCCACACAATCCTTCACCATCAACAGGCCATTATTAACAACTTATGGCGGAAATATGTCTTACCAAAAGTTACCAAAACTAATGACTCCTAAGGGTCAACTTCAATCCCCTACAAAGAAACATTAGTTTTTTGCCAAATTAAAATGAGAACTGAACTTAAAGTAACAAACAAAAATGAGTAGTAACATAAGAATCGGAAGATAAAAAATGAAATTAATACCTCTTCACTTACACATAAGGACATAAAAGGGTATCATAAATTCGTAGTACTAAGGAGACTCGTATAAATTGTGTAATAAGTATATTGGTGCTTGGCACAAATTTTTGATATTAGATTTTTGCAGGGTTGTTCGATGATGGCTGTTCCGGCAGTTTCAAAGAACGTGAATTCGACATCATCTGTATCGTCTGCAAAGTTGGCTTTGAAGCAATACCTGAAGTAATTAAGTGCGTATCAAGAGTCAATTACAACAAATAATGTTCTATGCTGATTAAAGCTAGTAATGAGGAAAAGCTGGTAGTAAGGATTTCTTAACATCTTGAGGTGCAAGAATATATTATTCTGGCGTAAGGAGTAAAGCATTTACATTTACACAACTGAAAATCAGTAACAACAGCCATAGCAGAATTCGAGTCATTTACATGAGAACAAAGTTTACGGAACAAAAGTCTTCGAGTGATTACTACTTTGCAAAATGCTCGTAGTGTTTGCTGGTCTTAAGGATACAACAGGCATAACAGAATTCACAATATGACCATCAATATCAGTTTCATTAGAACAAACATAACTATCATTAGAACTTAACCATCTTCGACGTATGGATCCGCAAAGTAGGCCCGAGAGTCATTTTAAAACTTTTACCCAAAATGACACCAAATTTAGTTAACGACCCAAATTCTTATCCAATGTACCTGAGACCCGATTGACCCAAAATCACTTCATAACTCTAAAATGAAATTCTAAACATGTTGAAAGCTTCTTCTTTCCAGAAATAATACAAATGGGTCAAAATGGACTATGAGCATAAAGAGCATTTGCCAAAATCACGGTTTAATTTATACATCATTACATGTTCTATAGTATGTGGTTTATGAGTATCATTAGCAGCCCCATCTTTACACAGTCCTAAAGTGACCCATACCATTCTAAGAGTTTATATATAGTAACTAAACTGACCCGTACCAAACCCGAAAGTATGTTATATGAAAAATCAACCGAAGGAAAACTTTGCATCGAAAGAAACTGTTTCAAACAACTGTAAGTCTGAACTAACAGGGCTTTCCAAAAATGAAGTAACATATATGATTCATCTCATATTAAACAACTGAATCAACATAAATGAAGGCATAGTTAGAGATTACTTAAACTTAAACAGCTGATTCAGTTTATGACGTTATTAATAAAACACGGTTTAAAAAAATTATCATATGCTCATATAGTAAACTGGTACAGTTATGAAAAAAACATGCTTATGTTGTTTACGACAATACCTTGTTTCTGAAAGCCAACCGTCTGGTTGGGCTTCTAATGATGAATACGACTGACACAATTAAAGAAATGAGTAATTTTGTAGTCGATGTTGACCTGCAACAATAGCAAATATCTATAAATTAGTGTTACAAAGGGCCTCAGATTTATTATTAACAAACAATAATCAACCACAGTCACACGACATAATTTAATAACAGCTGATAAAGTGAAATCAGATAATGACCTTCTCTCTTAGCATGTTTTGCAGGACTTGCAGTCTTGTACTATTATCTATAAGACACATAACAATTTTAGAAATATATCCTATTTGCTCAAATTTTCTTTTAATTTTTCAATCTCATAATCTGTAGAATATGCAACTTCAAACATGATAATGAGATTAAAGCAAGGACAAAATAGTTATAGAAGCAGGGATATATCAAACATATGTTTGTTAAATTGACATATAACAAACAAAATTACATATTTATGACTAAAAGTTTATGCTAAGATGAATAACTTACTTAGGTGAATCCCATCTGTTACAGGTAATTCATCAAACATCTTGTGTGCATCTCTTAAATGGCAACATTCTATATAAAAAACAACCAAACTGACCCGAAAATTCTATATAAATTTACACACCCACAATAACCTACAACCATATGATGTGAAACAACAACAAAATCTCGATAGGTTCATCATTATGAAAATCAACACGATACATACCTATGAAGATAAAGTAAGCAGAGACTAACAAAGATCGAACCTTCAAACACAACTGAATTGACAACAGATTACCGAAAGAATCGGCATTTTGTGAAAAATCCTCAATTTGTTTCGATGTGAACATAAACGATGGAGTGGATGCGATGGTGAAAGTTACAGGCGGAACCCTAATTTAATTTATACCATCTGAAGCGTATAAATCTGTTGGCAATTTTATGGGTGCAGGTGGAAAAATGGTAAAGATAGTGAAGAGAGATGGAACCTGCGTACAAATAAAAGAGAAAGCGGTTAAGGTTTAAGTAGCCCAATTACAAAGTGACAGATGTCATTTTGTCAGAGATTAGCATAAAAATCCAGATTAATTAGAAAAAAGACACGTGGCAAATGTTTGAGAATTATAATAGGTTAATTATAATTATAATAGGTTAATTATAATTATAATTATTCATATCAGAAAGTGTTAGCAAGTGTAATGTCAACTGACACATTAGGAATTGTTAGTGTCACATCAAATGTTAGACCATCTTTAATACATGCATCAAACTGTTGAAAGTAAAAATAACGTTGCATCAAATTTGTAACAGTTTTTAAATTGATAGGAACCAAGTACATTCTGGCTGCATCTATATAACGGTTTGTTCTTGGGTAGTACCAAATTAATACAACTATTTCACGGTTTGTTTTTATCTTAAAGATTAATACGATGATTTATACACAATAGGAGCCCTTGTAGGGCACCTAGAGCCTTGACTTTTCATATTTTTAGTCAATGAGAATTAATCGGAAACTCACAAACTGGAAAAAAAAAACTATTGCTATCGATACCATATTAACTCAAGGGGCACCTATGAGATTGGGACATTATATTATATCTATGTAGCGATTTTATTCAGAGTGTTCGTTAAAAAAAATTATTAAACAGATTATTTTAATCAATAATTAAAAAGAACTTTTTAATCATTCAAATTTTGAATCATTGAATCTTTAATTGTTTTATTTTATCAAACTCACGCTGAGACGAGTTACCCTTGTTAACGGAAAGGAGTAATTGATGATCTTATTAATTTTTTTTCCCAACAATCGGAAAGCGACAAATAAGAATTTGTGACTTTGTTTAGTACACAAAAGACTTAAATTGTCACCCGATGCACGGGTTGTCAACCCGTTCCATCCGATTAATAATTGATATGGATATTCTAAATGAATATAAATACGGATATAGATAAACCTTAATGGAAATGGATATGGATATGGATGAAAATTTTCATCTATTAATATATCAATTAACGTCTGAAATACATATACAAATACATAAATATAGATATATGCATACACAATAATTATTACAAATACATATTGTTTGCTACCATATAATGAACACTATGAGTAGTGACAATAAAAACATGCATATCTAACTTTATAAACATACAAATTACACATTTAACTTATCATAATCTATGTTTAATAGTAAATTTAACATTTGTGTGTTTTATCTTCGATAATGATTGCACGTCCTGATGAAATGATTTTAATGTTATGTTATATTTATTTTTTATATTATGTTTTTGTTTTCATTCCATATTAAAAAAATATCATAATATTTCTTAGATATTCAATGGATATTCATCAACATGCTTAATTCACATAATATAAATATGAATGGATGAATTGAAATTAAATAGATATGATTATGGATCATACAATAAACAACCACTCAACTACCCAGTACACGGCTTCCGGTAACTCCCAATGTCTCTGGTTTACCACATCTTCTTCGACTAGGCTTCTGGCTGACGATGGTCTGATCTATATGTCGAAGCCACGATTAAATGGCTTTTCGTCTACTAAGTCGTATGATAATCGTGTAACTTCGTTTATGATTTTCAACCTCCCGGACTCATGGACCCGTGTTGATTGTCGGAGAGTTTTCGAGAATTACGGTGCTCTTAAAGATGTGTATTTTGCACGGAAGAGATTGTCGAGTGGTCAACATTTTGGTTATGTTCGATTTGAAGGAATTTCCGAGATCGAGTCTTTTTCCAAAGTCTTGAATTCCATACAAGTTAATGGGAGATGGATTTGAGCCTTCAAGGCTTTGGAGAAGAAAGTTGTAGATCATCCTCCTTGCAGAGATCGTGAAACCATTCCGAATATTGATGGTTTCAAGGACTTTCCTTCGACTCCTTGGAACCGAGGTCAGACTAACTTTATTTAAATGGGGAGACAAAAGCTTTGCAGATTCACTTGCTAATCACGAATCCAAGAAGATTCATTTACCCGTCAATAATCGTATTGAGATTAAGGTTGGAGGTAAAAGTTTCGAATTTAATATTCCCGATTCGGTGAGCAATCACAACCTCGTTTTTAGCTTTAACAAAGATCGTGTATCTTGGTCTTTGATCGAAGTTAATAAGTTTCAGGCTGATGTCGATGGCAGAGACGCTTCGAAGAAATCCCATGGCATCTCCAGCGTGGGGGATATGAAATCTTCGAGTGTGGGGGATGAGGTTTCGTCCCAATCGGTAGATTTTGCTGACGACAAAGATACTCATGTGATGGATAAGGATGTGTCGAGTGTGGGTGTGAATTTCGAAACCTGTGATGAAGTGTTCAACGAACAAGATGAAGATGATGATGGGTTGAATAACTATGATTCAGCAGATGTTGTTGCTGATGATCTTGAAGATGGGGAATTTATCCCGGCTTCGTCCGATGGTTTTCCGGCTTCAACCTCCTCACCGAAAATTATGACGGATAAAACTCCGATGTCAGGTGAAGCTCTTGGACCGAGGGCAGCAGATGAGATTTCCAATAATGATGCAGGTATCGAGGGCACGCGTGACATAAGGGTTAAGTTGGATATCCCAATGCAGTTTCAAAATAACTCTGGGCCTGAACACAACTCGTTTAATGGGCCAGTTCATTCTAATGTCTCTAAGTTGGGCTTTGAATATTCAAATGAGATGGGCTCTGTTTCAGATGTAGATGAAAGTGATCGGGGTGATCCTAGCTTAAATAGAAGGAATTGCGTCATTTCGAATGAAGTTATCGCTAGTCCAACATCTACCGCCGTAGCTCGTTTTCGTGGTAAGGAGAGAAAAGTTCATCCTCTGATTAGAAGTCATTTCATTAAACACGTGTGGGGTAGGAGAAATAAGAAACACAACGGAATTCGGGATAAATTTCGATGGCAAGATAGATATCTTATCGAGAACATGATGAAAGTCTCAGAAGAGGATATTGATCGATGCTCAGGTTGCTCTTCCTGCGCGTCATCGGATTCGGAATCATAGTCTAATTAGCTGTAGTGTCGTGTTCTTTATTATCCTCGTGATTGTGTGTTTCCTATAGCTTCGTGTTGTTGGTTGTTTGTGCGTTTTTGGTGCGATCGCTTGTAGCCTCGTGTCTTGTCTAGCCCCTTGCTAGTTTGTTTCGTGTTTTTTTTTATTTTATTAAAACTTACTTGCCTTAAAAAAAAGATATGATTATGGATGAATACAAATTAAATTGATACGAATATGAATATAACCCTACTTGATCAATTGTCATCGTAACATAGCTTAAGTTTCACTTGGGAGTATTTAATATTAGATGACTTGAACTACAACATGAAAAGATTTAGTTCCATATAAATTGCAATTTAAATATTTTTATTTATGTTATATAATATTTAATTAAAGTTGTTTGAATTAAAAATAATATAAAATCGAATCCTTTTGTGTAATACACACAAAATACTTAAAATCAAAAATATAAAAATAAAGTGTTTAAAAAGTTAAAAATTATAGTTATTTTGCGACGGAGGAGTATCAAACAATATTTTCTTCTTATGACTTTTAAGTCACGGATGAAACGTGCGGTCATACAAACAAGTCCAGTGCAAGTTTTGAAACCGGATTTAAAGGGTAAGAGGGCTACCAAGGCGGCACACAATATCGGTTTATGTGCCGTTTTGAGATTTTGGTTTGTTGTTGATTATAGACTCTGTTTTGTTGTGTTGTTGCGTTTGGTGTTCGATAGTTGTTGTTTAAGTTTTTTATTTTGTCTTAGTTCGGTTTTCCTAGTGGAAATCGTTTTGCCTCTTGTCTAGCTTACAGTGACGAGTTTAAGTAGTGACCCGTGGAGTCACGGGACACCGTTAGTTTGAAAATTATTATTAGAAAATACCCTGTAAATTGTATAGGACACCACTAAATTTAACTGGAGGACCCCATTAAGTATGCATCCTGGAATCGCCACTGCTAGCTTAGTTGCATGTTTTTGTTGATAAGTTAATCTTTGTTTGCTGTTAGGTGTGAAGCGATCGTGTGTTGTTTTATTTCTTGTATTTACAAAACTTTTCACCGTTAGTGAAAGGTGTAAGTTCTATATAATTTTGTTAGTTTATAAAAGAAAAATCAAACAATATATTCAGAGTTGCAACTCTATTAAAACTTGAACTATGGATGTATGGGGGCATGTTCAAACGAGAACCACAATAAATGCGAGAATTGCGAGAACTTTTTAATTTCATTGTTTTTATGCATTTAAATGCAATAAATTACATGCAAATGTTAAGTAATATTTATATTATTAACAAACAATGTCCATTACCACAAATTACATGTTAAATTGTTAATTATATGCAATGTTCACATGTATCACAAATAAATATGGACATGTGAACGAGAAATTATATATTTTATTATATAGGTAAAATATAATTTTTTTCAAACTATTTTATGTTCATTATTACTCCCCATCAACCTTTAGACCATCTTTAACTCTCACGGCCGTGTTGGCGTGTTGCTGGGTGGGTGTGGGGTGCTTGATGGGCGTGTTAGTAAACTGAGAAATAATGGGGTAGAGTGTTGAGTGATGTGTTGGATGATGTGTTAAAATCTGATTTGAAGTTGGGTGAAAAAGATGATAAAAATTAATCAAAAAAACAAAAATCGGCCAATCAAAAATCAGCACACCAAAATGGTTTCATGTGCTTGGAGCACACACGCCGCGAGCACACACGCGAGCACGCCCCATTAGCCATGTGTTGGTGGCGTGCTCGGTGCACATGAGGCCCAACACGCATGCGTTAGGGATGGTCTTATAGGTGATTGAATATACTAACATAATGAAAATCTTTGTAAATTAAAAGTTCTTGCAATTCTCGTCCTTTTTGTTATTCTCGTTTGAACTTTTGACCGGATGGATATATACTTTCGGAACATATAAAAAAATTGGTCCTCAAACAATTTTCTTTTCTTCTTTTTTTTTTTGGCAAAAAACAATAACATATAACAGATCCAAACATTAAAAGTTCACTTCTCGTCCTTTTTGTTGTTCTCGTTTGAACTTTTGACCGGATGGATATATATACTTTCGGAACATATAAAAAAATTGGTCATCAAACAAATATTTTTTCCTTTTTTTCGGCAAAAAAAACAATAACATATAACTGATTCGAAGATCAACAAGTACCATCCATACATATGGAAACTCAAACATAGCCAAAAACAAACGGCAATAAAACTAACCTAAATCAATAACAATTGCTCGTTAAAGTCTAGACTCGTTTACGGAAACCGCGAGTATAAAACGGTCAGATACATCAGATCTCCTGTTTCTCCTTAAACTTTTTCTTCAATTCAGAAAAATAAATAAAAAAGAAAAACAGAGAAACAAGATTGACCAAACTTATTGAATGGCTGCTAAGTGGGCGATTGTGCTTTACATATGTTTTTGGTGTGCAATCGTCAATATTATTCCAACCACAGAAGGTTTATGGCTAGATTTACCTGCATCAGGAACAAAGTGTGTATCTGAAGATATTCATAACAACGTTGTTGTTCTTGCTGATTACTCTTTAATCAATAATCACCCTGACTCACATCTTCATCCCTCTCCCACTATTTCTGTTAAGGTATTAATCCTACTTTACTATTTACTATCTCTATATATATTCATAGATTTGGGTCTTTTGTACAACTATTATTATTAATGGATGTAGTTTTAACTATTTATTTCCCGGATCTTGATTTCTTTTTGTTTAATTAAAATATGGAATTATAAATGATTATGAATTTTTAGGGTTTTATTTTTAATTTTTTTAGGTTAACTTGATCAGATTGATATTAGCTGCAACAAAACCTAAAGTAACTACCTTTATGCAAATGCAATGTTTTTGCCCACTAAAACATAGCTATATTTGTAAACTTGGTAACTACTTGCATAAATAGCTCTGTCCCAGTTCAATTATCGTGTTTTGACTTTAGGGGTCTTTGACTCTTTTCTTTCCAACTTTGACTTTAAATTAATTTTTGTGTGTTATATAATATTTAATGATCATTGTAATAGTAAAAATATATTCAAAAACCAATTCGTTGATATAAATTTCATCAAATAATATATAATACAAATAAAAATATTTAGAGACAAAGTTGAAAAGAAAAGACCAAAGTCAGAACAAGTGGACAATTGAACTGGGACGGAGGTAGTACTAAAATAGCTACCGAATTAAGAGCATAATTTGTTTTCTATGATGTCCAACGTTGGTTACAAAAATTTGCAACCAGTCAGATAGTCAATGCAGTCTAACTGATTTGAAATACATAGTATGTCTTTTACTATTTCGAAGAACAAATCTGTAAAATGTTATCAAATTATACTCTGAATGAAAACTCTTGAAAAATCTAAGTTGTTTTAGTTGATTTTTTTTTTGTGACCGAGTTTTTTTTTAGTTTCGGTTATATCAGTAGGGTTTGTGGATAATTAATTTAGATTCATGATGTGAAGCGTAGGTTCCAAATGAAAATGCTATTACATCTTTAAAACGCGGTACACGTTGATTTTGAATATCCAGTGGGTTTACTTTATATAACGTTGCAAGTTAATATATTGTTCCTTAGCGCTAGTTTAAAATAGTCTTTTAATTTGTTTAATATATACATCAAGTCTTATTGAGGATTAGGTTAATGTAGCTTTATAGACTTAATAGTCCCATTTGCTATCTAACCACCTTTTTATCTCTTTCTCTTTGCCACCAAGATATGCATTCAGTTTAGGTACAATACTTAAATGAGCTTTAAAAGATTCTTGAATTGCAAAGTATTGTAGGTTTTCTCAAAATCATAACCATTTTATTTCTTCTTGTGAATATAACTGCGAAAAACGTATCATAATCCCTCAAAAGGAATGCTATGACAATTAGTTATAGCAAAGAAACACAATAACACAAATAAACTAAATGTGAGTTTCAGGTAACCTCGCCATATGGAAACATTCTCCACCACAAAGAGAACATGACTCATGGTCAATTTGCATTTACGACTACCGAATCAGGCAATTACATTGCGTGTTTTTGGGTAGATGGGAATCATCCAGGTAGTCCTCTAACTGTTAGTCTCGATTGGCGAATTGGTATTGCTGCAAAAGATTGGGAGTCTATTGCAAAAAAAGAAAAGATCGAGGTTATTATCGTTCTCTGCTGTAATAGTCTTTATATACTTAGCTTTAAGGTTGCTAATGGGCGGGTTGGTCAATGATATTAAACCTTAAAACATGTTACAAATACTTGCACACGCTATATAATGAAAATAATAATTTATGTAGCCCTTAAAATTATACTTCAGTCAACTTTTGTTCCTTCCTTGCGACCCATTTGACTGTTTTCTGTTATGCAACATTTCTTATCATAGCATGTGACTTGCTAAATAAAATGTAACACGACAAAATTGGCTGCTTTATTAATAAATGGGTCAATATTGCCACCTATGATTTGCTAATTTCATTTACTTGTAATACAATACTTCTCTTAGGGTGTTGAGTTCGAATTGAGGAAACTAGAAGGTGCTGTGGAAGCCATCCATGAAAACTTGATCTATTTGAAGAACAGGTAAACTCTTATATATTTCTTGAATTTGTTTTGTATATATTTCTTGAATTTTAAGTAATCATTTTACATATGATTACCAACATATAATAAACCCAATGTAAATATAAAAAGTGAACTTTTTAACAATGCTATTGCCACAAATATAAATATATAATTTGGGGGCTAATCAAGGGGGAAGCGCTTTTTCGGGGAAGGGGGAAGTAAATTTTAATTTTTTTTTCTTCGTTTTTTTAAAAAAAAATTCACGAACATTAAGATAAGGTAAAAATATGAATATTTAAAAAAGACACTTTGTGATAAATGGTACCGAGTATTATTTTGACCAGAAAACGCTCGAAAAAAATAACATTCATCTATAAATGTTCCTGATAACATCGTGATCTTCGAGCATTTTTTTTTTTTTTTTCATCTTTTGTATAGTTTTTTCAAAATTTATCTCGATTTACAGTTTAGTTTATTCCCTAAACCCAAAACCATAAACTCTAAGCCGTTCGTGTTAAACCCTAAATCTAAACCCATCTTAATTTCTAAACCCTAAAAAAACGCTCGAAGAATAACATGCATCACAATGAATGTTATCAGGAACATTTATCGATATCGAGCGTTTTCTGGTCAAAATAATAACATTTATCACAAAGAGTGTTTTTAAATGTTTATATTTTCACATGATCATAATTTTTTTTTTAAAAATTCAGAAAAATGAAAAATAATTTACTTCCCCCCAAAAAAGTGTTTCCCTCTTGATTAAAACACTATATAATTTATATATTTGAACACAATACATGTTGTTGGACCCGCAGAGAAGCAGAGATGAGAGGAGTGAGTGAGAAGACGAATGCTCGGGTTGCGTGGTTCAGCATCATGTCTCTCGGTGTTTGCATTGGTGCTGCGGTTTTGCAGGTCTGGTACTTGCAACGTTTTTTCCACAAGAAGAAACTTATTTAAAAAAAAAAAACTACACATTGTATTATCGCGAGTTAGTTTAAGAGAGGAGATATTGAGATGTGAATGAAGAACTGTAGAAAGTTATATCAACTGTATTTGTCATGTGCTGGATTAACCTTACAAGTAATTTAACTAGGCTGCATTTTAATTCAAAGCATTATCTGGATTCTGTTTATAGATGAGTTATGTTTTGTGGCAGCTTTTATAGAGATATGATGTTTGCTGGTTTCAAATTAGACTTGAAATGCATAAGACTATTATGCGATGCCATGTCAGAGTTAAATTGTGCACTTTTTGGTAAAAAGTGGTTTTTGATTGTGTCTGTATTTGATCTTCGTTAACTCTAAATGTCAAAAATTTGCGTCAAATGTTGGTAGGATGGTGTTGTAAAATCTGATTAGAAGTAGGATAAAAAAAATAAATTAATAACAAAAATATATTTAATATTAGTTCTTGATAGGTTGATGAAAGTGTCGAGCATCCGTCAAAAATTCAACTGACGCCCCATACGTTAAACGTTGATGCCCCGTTAATGGCGTCAGCCATAAGGGGCGTCAAATATGTATGGCCAACTCAGTTGACGGAGGTGAAATGACGCGGCGTTGCATTAGTTTAACTAGCTTATCTTAATCATTTCCCACATACAACTACAATATGGTTAGTTTGTATCGATGTCGCAATGCCTAAATCAATTACTCACAATTATCCATATTCATTTAATTTATTACTTCTATTTACTTGCAACTCAATTAATCTTTGAATCATTTTAATTTTAATTTCAATTTCTGTTTTTTCTTTCTTTCAATAAATGTATCTAGACAAATAGGTTCTAATGGCTTAAAATGATACTAATCATTTTAACAATATTTAAGTATAAAGTAATTGTATAATTTTTCATAACCTCCAACGCCAACACTAGCCACAATCTTCGGTTTCACTTACAGTCTCCACCAGATCCTTATAGTTCATGCCAAATATACTCAAGGTTCAATTTTTTTTTTTTTTTTTTTTTTTTCAAAAAGAGGATCATATAGACATCTTCATTTTGGGAAATGGAGGGAAGACGATCTCAACCGTTGATTTATGTGATAAACAGTTTAGATCCGATACAGTGCATTATACGTATACACTGCATTTTACATAAATTGCATTATTGTTATGGTGTCGACGTGTCGTTTACCTTCTCGTCATTTAAAATGAGCATCCCCTTCCCAAAGATATCAAATTTGTTAAAACTAACAATAAAGTGAATTTTTATGGCCTAAAAGAACTCACAATTTGGGATTGGCCATAAAAGTTAATTTAAAGGTACTTGTTTCATTTTGAAGGTTCGAGAAAAGAGTAATCAAACTATGAGTTCGAGAATCTGGCAAGCTACGTAATGGATGTGCGCTTACTTAGTGTGGAGGAATCGTAATAAAAAAGTCTTCTCAAATAAAAAGTTGGAGTGGACCTACGGCACTTATGGAAATCCAACTCAAATCATTTGAATGGATATCATCGAGAGTCAAAAATATGAAGATCGATTGGTCAACGTGGTTACATAATTTAAATTCACATGTTGTGTAATTCGCGTTTGTATAATCTTATTTCTTTCTGTTAAGGTCTTATAGTTGACCCATTTGCAACTCGAGAACCGTTTAGCTGCGACTCTAATGCCTGCGATATGCTCCTATTACTCGTGTTGTATATATGGGTTGGGCTCCCACATTAGCCCTTCGTGATATAAAAATTTCCTTGTGTTTTTGAAAAAAATAATATAATAGAGTAAATTATATTTTAATATTGTGTCATTTTTAACATTAAAATCAAATTAGAGTTTAAACCTAATGTTAAATTGGTGTTTATATACTCCGTATTGCAGAGTAATATATTTTTCTAGATCAACAATATCACATATTGATTTATTAGCATTATTCTATTATAAATATATACCACCTATGTCTCATTATTAATTTTTTATATTTATTCCAGTTTAACTTTTGATTTTTTTTTTTCAAGTTTGAATTTAACTTTTTTTTAAATGTTATATGATGTTTCATGAAGGTTATACAATGAAAATACATTAAAAATCCAAGTCATTCATATAATTTTTATTAAATATAATATATCATAAACAAAATTAGTTAACATTAAATTTGAAAAAATAATAATTTTCAAAAATTAAAATATGACACTTATAATGAAACAGATAGAGTTAATTTTCAAACTTCACGACATAAAATATGATAAATAAATATTTTGTATTGATATTATACTTTAGTATTTTTGTTCTTTTAGAACTTAAAATAACAACAATCATGTTACATTTATCACTAAATTACTAAATTTTAACAAACATGGTAAATTTTGTGTAATACACTTTTGAATTTTTATCCTTTTAAACCTTAACAAAAGTTATATTACATCAAAAAGTTTCTAACCCAACAGCACTAAGAAGTCTTATTAGCTTAGAGTTTATGAGTTCAAGTTTCACGGTGAATAAAAATGATTGTATATGTTTGTTGTTTTAAAAGAAAAAAAGGTCATATTACATTTTATGTAAAAGAAAAAATTGTTCCTTGTGTAAAACACATAAAAAAGTTTAATGATTGTATATGTTGTTTTTAATTGAAAAAAAGGTCATATTACATTTTGTGTAAAAAAAAGGTTGCTCCTTGTGTAAAAAAAAGGTCATATTATTTCTGTCAGTAAAACACATAAAAAACAATTTAAAGCTTATTTTTTTATTTTTTTTTTACCTATTTTATCATCATCATGATCGTCATTGGTACGGTATAAGATAAGATTTAAAATGGAACTTAGAAGAGATATTTTTTAGGGAGAATCGAGAGAGTGTGGGGGGTAAGACTTCCACGGTGGCAACTGGAATCAGATCCTGCACTTTTGCTCTTTTTAATTTCAATTAATAAATTTAAATAATCGCACTTTTTACTATTTTCATTCTTTATTTCCATCACTCCCTAAATATCTCCCAACAGTTTCCATTAAAATCCGAAATTAGGGCTTCAAATCAATCAATTGTGATTTCTCAACCTCAATTGTAATCATGGGAGAAGAAGTCAGAATCACCGATTACGATATCTCCGGCGACGATGACAATCGTGTATCTGAGTGGGAAGCCGGATTACCTACCGTTGACGATTTGATGCCGCTATCACACTCATTGGTTCCGCCGGAGCTCGCGTCGGCCTTCAGTATCTCGCCGGAGCCTCAACGGAGTATGATTGACGTCAATCGCGCTTCACAGAACACTCTATCGAATCTCAGAGGTCAGTCAGTGAAACAAAACTCGAATAGATTTACTAGTTTTAAATCGTTTGGTGTCGATGATGATAAAGGTGATGAGATGATGATTATAGAAGGTGATGAAACTGCTGATTTAACCGGTGACGGTTGTTCAGATTCTAGGAAATTGAGAAGAGTTGATAGTGGTGGTGGCGGTGGTGGAGCGGTTGTTGGAGGTGGTGAGGAAGCCGATTCGTCTGCGAGGAATTTGAAACGGCCTAGGTTAGTCTGGACACCGCAATTGCATAAGCGATTTGTGGACGTTGTTGCGCATTTAGGCGTTAAGAATGCGGTACCGAAAACGATTATGCAGTTGATGAATGTTGAAGGATTGACTAGAGAGAATGTAGCTAGTCATTTACAGAAGTATAGATTGTATTTAAAACGAATGCAAGGGTTATCGAATGAAGGACCTTCTTTATCAGATCAGTTATTTGCTTCAACTCCTGTACCTCAAAGCATACATGAATCTAGTGGGAATGGGAATGGGAATGGGAATGGAAATGGAAACGGGAATGGGAATGGGAACGGGAATGAGAGTGGAAATGGGAATGGGAATGGTTATGGGAATATGCAGATTCCGTTGCCTTATCCGCCACAAATAGTGCATATGCCTTATCCTCCACCACCGCAGATGGTGGGTCAAGGTGGTGGTTATCATCATGGGTATGAGATGCATGCTCATCCGTATAATATGATGATGCAGCAAAGAGATTGGGCTGGGAATAAATTTGGTTCAGTTTCGCCGTATCAGCATCGTATGACTCCTAATGATAAGTAGATGTTATATATCGTTAAATGGATATTTAATCTAAGCAAGAAGAGGTGAGCTACTTGTTTGCTTCTATTTTTCCTGCAGTACATAATTGAATCTATGTTTTTAAGGCGTGTTAGAATTCTTGTTTGTTCTAGTTTGTCGCAGTGGGGGATAGTAGACAATATAAGTTATAATGTGAAATTATAGTCCCTTGTGAACGATATTTGTGAAGAACAAGTGAAGCGTTTAATTAGAGATTGGCTGTTAATGTGTCCAGATCATGTGTTATCTTGGCCTAAATATCTATGTAGATCTCTCGTTACTTGAAAACACTACTATCTTCATTTAGTTGGTTATCTATCTGTCTTTTGATATGCTATGGCATCCTACACTTTATCGGAGCATCTTAGTGGACCTGGTAAAAAATTTCACTTTCACCAGTATTTAATTGTATGAGTAAATGTTTCGATTCTTCAAACTTTGTCACAAGTCTCGTTGCCAATTCTTCATGAATCACCTTAGAGATAATTGCATTTATTTAATCATCCCACTACAGCCCAGTTGATGGGCCCTAAGTTCCTCCCAAGAGATTTCAGGTTCAAACCTCACTAGAAGCATATCTTGGGGTGGCAAGGGAAAAAGGTCAGAAATATATATAGTACATGCATCAATAGACCTCTTTTACAATTATATTTTCGATATGCGAGTCTCTGATAAAGTTACATATAAGTGGGAACTAGTTTAGGGATTCAAGCCTAATGATTTCTGGCCGAATGAATTCAAAATTTCCTTTTTTTTTTTTTTTTTCCATGTACATTTTATCAAGCTCTGGTCTTGAATCTAGAATTTACTTATTAGCATACTAATATCAGATAGATATTTTGCGAGTCTAGTTCTGTAATATAAAAAGAAGTCTGCATACATCTTTCTCCCCGAGGAGCAGAGTTCACGCTTTTTCTCCATTATTACCTTGTTTTTCTCTATGATATTTGTTATATAGTCTATGATATTTAGAATCCTTAAAAAAGGTATATGGAATCATCTGGATGCTTATCCCTATTTTTACTCCTGTATTAGGAATCACAATAGGTCTATGAAATAAGTTCACGTATTCTTGCTTGTAGGTATGGTTCCATAGACAGTCACACTGCTCTCTTGAAGTATGCATGTTAAATTTGGCTTTCTCAGATTTTTTGCTATGCCTTTTCTAATCATAACCATTAGTTTCCTTTTCCACTCTGACAGGTATCGTGGTCCATAAGGTAGAAAAGGAGCTGCCCGCTGACAGTATAAAGTAACCAACTTCTAGCAGGGTAATGGTGTTTGAATGTTGATTTAAAAAAATCATAATGATATATCGATTCTTGTCAATCCAGACCCTCATATCAATACTGGCATCAACTTCAAGTTTGAATTGCGATTTGTTGCGATGATGCACCGCTTCGAGTGGCTTGTGGTAGACATGAGTTTGAAGACAATGGATTTGAAATTTCAACTTCGAGTTAAGATGTAGCATAGATGATTATAATAGAGTAACATGATATGCGTATAGGGTGGATGAAAAATAAACTGCGCTTTTAATTGAAAGTGTGTATTAGATGGTAGCAAGCCAACAGTTGTTATTAGAGTAGTTCTATTTACTTTTAAAGCTTTTTTATAGAATAGAGGATTGTATTTCTTTCTTTTCATCGATCCGTCACTCCATTTTTGCTGTTTAAAAATAAAGTAGATGTTCGGTATTCAATCGCTATATTGCTTTTTCTATACTTGTCAAGTTATTAACTTTAAGTTCACATTCACTACTATTAGATGAGTTTACGAGTGTCTAATAAGCTTTGCTTATCCTCGCTGACGTTTTGAACATTGTTTATGTAGACTTGTATCTTTTCAGGCGCAAGAAGTGGGTCAGAAACTATCAACACTTCAAGATAAACCAATTTCTAAGCTAACACCTACTAGAACTTAGCTCTTGAAAAGATGCATAAATGGTCACCCGTTTATAGTGGAAAAAGAAATCGTAAAGAAACAAACACAAATGATAACTAGAATAAAAAAGAGATGCTCAGTGGGAAGGTGATGATGGGTGGAGAAATCATAATGCTACAAGTTTGTCGCACACAAGTGCAAAAAAATCCTATGTAAAATCTTAACATGCGAATTTGTTTGGTAAAAAATATCACTTTTCTAAAACAAATAGTTTTTTCTAAAAGGTAAGTTCATGAACAGAGGTAGTATGTTCTTATGTTTTTGTAATATATCAGTTACAAATATTTTATTGAAGGCATATTTGGGTGGACTTATTTGCAAGTTTACTGATTACTGTTTATAAACAACCATCTCTTTTTATAGCTTTCTATGCACTATGGGCTGTTGCTGCTACATCGGTTATGTAAAGAGAAGGTTATGGAGTTTAAACTTATTTTTTTTATAACATTTTGCTTTTAACATTGTTTGGTAAATTAATTTTAGGAACTTATAAAAAAAAATAAACGGGTTGAAGTATCTTTTATAAAAGGGAAAATAGCCCGAAAAGGTAACAGTTACCCAATTTGAAAATCAAGGTAACCCCCAATTTGCACAAGCCCGAAAAGGATTTCAATTTTTTTTTTTTTGCGCAAAAAAAGGATTACGTGTTCAAAAAATTTAAAATCGAGGTAATATTCGTCAAATTCATTAACGATCGTTAGTCAAAAATACGCAATTAGTCCGTGAAATTTGTTAAAAATTGTACCCATCATCCTCTTCATCATCTTCATCACCATGTCCCACTTCATCATCATCAGCACCATCTGCATCATCATCATCGCCACCGTCTTCATCATAATCGTCGGAATTAAAAATGTAAATCACTTCATTAACATGAAACCCATTAACATGACACTCATTGAAAAATGTAAATCACTTTATCATTAATAATGTAAATCACTTTATCATAACTGAATATAATCTTCAAAGCATGAGCCAACAGTTATCAATTACTACTTTTGTGAAGAATCGATCATTCATCAAGACATCACGAATTTTCAGAGAGATCTGTTCTTCATGAATTTCGCCAATTGCAAATTGTTTGAATTAAGGCTCAAACTCAACTGAAGATGATTCATTATCCTGCGTCTAACATATATCGTAAAGGAATCTGGTCCAAAACAACTTTGAATCAACAGAATCATGAAGAACACAAGATTTTTTCAACTTTTGAACTTGTATATTTGGAATCACGATTTGCCTGTTGTTAGGCCACATTTTCTTCATAAAAGAGGTAGTGAATCATGTATATAACATTCGACAATCGAATTCATAACCTGTAACATCACATAGACTTCGAATTTCAATCATGAACAGTCGGTTGACTTTTTATTACGAATCTTTGACCACGAAATTCGAGCTCGATATTGAGAGTTGATATCTGAGATTTTGCATAGAGCGGATCGATGAGATTATGAACAACTATACACTTTTATATTTCTCTCTTTCGTTTCAGATCGATCCAGAGTGATCGATTTTGATGATCTGGAGGCCAAATCCGTCCTCGATGAACACGAACTAAGAACTCGAATCAATTCTCCTTCAATTCGTTTTTGTTGAGCTGTTGTGATGATTCTCGAAGAGTCGATTTCAGTTAAGATTCATGTATCGTGGTTGCAGATCTGATATGTATTTTTGTATTGTACAGGGACCAATTTTGTACAAGGACCAATTTGATTTTAGGACATATGGTGCAATTTTTACTCAAACTTCAGGGATCAATTTTATATTTTTGACTAACGACCATTAATGCATCTGACGACGGTTACCTCAATTTTAAAAATTTAATGAATATTACCTCAATTCTAAATTTTTTTAACACGCAATCCTTTTATTGAGCAAAAATTAAATTGCAGTCTTTTCGGGCTTGTGCAAATTGAATGTTACCTTGATTGTCAAATTAAGTAATTTTGATTACCTTTCGGCCATTTGCCCTTTATAAAATAAGGTAAAAGCTTATGTAATGTGAAATTCTATTATTATCCATTATTATATTTTTATAATGTCATATACTTTTATCATTATATGTAATTTTCAACTAGTTTAACAATTGCTTATATAATATAAACTTCAACTTCTAGCTCGAAATATCACAGCTTTAGCAACGTGTTATAAGTTTAAAATTTGGAATATATTTTGAGCTCTTTCAAATAAGCAAATAAGCTACCAAAATGAAATTATCCAACACATCGATAGTTTATCATGTTATACATGTACAAATGAGTAATTATGCTCGTCCAAACATCCCCTGAATTGATGCGAGTTCATAATATACTTTAATGATATCTTTTTAAATTTAATCACAAATTCTATCAACAAATATTTGCATCGTATATAATGATGTAATAATAGAAAGCGCGTATAATGTTAGTTACTGCCTTGCTGGATATTAATGAGTTTGATAAGCTACAAATGAAATAGTCTAGTCAATGGGGTGAGTGGGTCTTGTTTGTGGCCTATTGACGAAATAATTTTTTGGTGGGGACGATGACTTATGTAAGACAATATCATCTATTTTTAACAATGACTAATCCTGTACTTGTGTTATGGTAATAACTATGGGTCAAGGTGGTGGGACGGTGGTCCAAATCGGTGATTCACGATGCTGGTATAAAAAAAATGTTGAACAATTTTATATGGGTGTGTAAAGTATTAGAAATGTGGATCGGTGGGTTGAGAATATGTAACCGGATTGATACTAGAATTATGTGAACACTTTCTCAATAAAATATTTCGACCTACTTGGTTACGGGTATAACGAAATCAATGTTGGGATAAGACTAGTATGAACAACTTTCTTGATCATAAGAGAATTGTTCCTTACAATTGTAGAAAATAGAATCCGTAAGTTTGAGTGTTGAAAGTGATTTAGAAATGTCAAATTTCTTGAACCTTTAATCAATGAATGAAGGTTTTCATTTATAATGGGTCAAAAGGTGCAATGAAGTGTTGCAAATCTTTCAAATTTAGTTATGATCAAAAGTCACAACCTTTGGCAATGAACATGTTTGAATAAGTGCTTTAGAACACTAATAAACCACTTGAACATGTCCCAAAATGTCCAGGGATTAAAGGCACCAATGGTGAACCGTTGCAAAACGTTTAGGTAAACTTTGCAACCTTTCAGCAGTGCACGCAATATGGTGCGGCGCACCATAACACTAAAATGTTCACCACAATTTTTTAAAATCTTCGGATGTCAATTTTGACATTCTACGTTAAATGGGTCGGCACTTTTGCTCCCAAGTGCGGCGCACCATTTCAGTGCATGGTACGGCGCACCAGTCAGCCGGTGCAGCGCACCGTAAGCTTGGACAACCATTTTCGTTTACTTTTAACAAACTATCACCCTAACCAAACTATTTTTTTAGCTCTTTGATGAATGTGTACTTCACACTCTCCAAATTCATTCTAGAGAATTAGAAATAATTTCACTTTCAACCGAGTAAATCCAATATACTAAAAACGATTCATTGGATCACACTAAAATCACTAACATGATGTGTGTATAAATTATCATGTACATGTTGTATGAGATACATACATACATGCAAGGAATACAAAACAAACTAAATAGTTCTAATCGTTCAACATGCAAACTAAGCGATCTAAATAGAAATCAACAAACAGAAAAAGAAAAACAAAGGAACTCGAGACAACCCCAAGATATCAATCTCCCTTTTCAACTACCATTCATCATCTCTTTCAAAGTGTTTTTCTCGGAACGATTATGTATCTTGTAAGATAAAATATTGGCGGATCCATCACTTGGTGCACTCTTCCCGGCCAAACGTGTCTATAAAATATATATGTTTTTTTTTTTTTTTTGTCTATAAAATAATTGCAACTCTGAAGTTACTTGAAAGTTGATCTCAATTTTATGTTGTTAGTCTTTTTGAAAGCAACAAAACAACGTGCTAAAATGGCATATTGTTTGTGTGGGTCATAGCAAATCAATTGATGTATAACGAAAAAGGCGGTTGAGAGAGGGATGTATAAAGGGGTGGAGGTGGGTAAAGATAAAGTCGTCATTTCTCATTTGCAATATGCGGACGATACGATTTTTTTTGGCGAATGGAGTAGACGTAATGCGCGAAATTTAATGTACTTGTTGGAATGTTTTGAACGGGCTTCGGGGTTGAAGGTTAATTATAATAAAAGTCAATTATTTGGGATAGGCATTAGTAATGATAACGTGGAAGCTCTTGCGTCTTGGTGTTCATGTCTTGCAGGTCGGTTGCCTTTCATGTATTTGGGTATTTCCGTGGGTAATAAGATGAAGAAATTGAATGATTGGTCCCCAGTGATCGAGAAATTTAACAAGAGGTTAGCGGACTGGAGAGCAAAAATGATTTCATTCGGTGGACGGTTAACTTTAGTTAAGTCGGTTCTCTCTAGCCTACCTCTCTATTACTTCTCGCTCTTTCGTGCCCCTACTTGTGTGCTAAATTCTCTCGAGAGTGTGAGACGGAAATTTTTTTGGGGCGGGACGGGTTCTAACTCTAAAATGTCATGGGTTAAGTGGGAAAAAATCCTTCTTCCTCACGAAGAAGGAGGTTTAAATATCATGTCCTTAAAAAGTAAAAAGTTAGCTCTTCTTTGTAAGTGGTGGTGGAGGTTTAAAACCGAAACTAACACTTTGTGGGTCGCCGTAATACGTAGTATTTATGGTTCTAATGGAGGTCTTGTGCTTGGAAACGGGCTTGTCCGAAAACCAAACGCTAGCCTTTGGAATTCTATTTGTGTTGCAGGAAAACATGTGGACGGGTTAGGGATTTCTTTCTCTAAGTCTTTCATACGCTTGCTCGGGGACGGGAAAAGCACCTCTTTTTGGAATGACATTTGGGTGGGGAACGCAAGCCTCAAAGACAAATTCAAAAGATTATACAGGCTCGAGATTGACAAAGATATCAACATCAGTAACAAAACCGAAGAATTTAAGGGAGATGGGCTCGGCAATTGGGCCTATCCACCTATGGGACGAACGAATAGTGAACTAACTGAATTGCGAGATACTGTTCGGAACTTGCAGCTGATCGAAGATAAAAAAGACTGTTGGAGCTGGAATCTCAATTCGAAGGGTACATATATGGTCAAGGACTGTTCGGTTCTAGTGGACAAAGTCATCCTACCACGTGCGGTTAATTCAATTGAGTCGTTGCGAAATGGTTTGGTTCCAAAAAAAGTAGAGGTGTTTATTTGGCGGGCGAGATTAGGTCGTATACCGGTAAGGTTCGAGTTAGATAAACGGGGCATCGATTTGAACAGCGTGAGATGTCCGATTTGTGATGGTGACATTGAGACGGTGGAACATATACTTTTTTCTTGTCAAATGGCCAAAGACATATGGGCGAAAGTCCTTAAATGGTGGGGGTATAATTCGGCTTTATTCGGGTATGAGGATATTTTTAATGGTACCTTCGGCTACGTAGCACATGATCACAAAAGGAACCAATGGCAAGCGGTTTGTTGGGTGGTTTGTTACATTATATGGAAGAATCGAAATGCAAAGGTGTTCAAGAATAAGCTCGAGACGGTCCCATCTTTATTTAGCGAGGTTCAAGTTCTTTCATACGATTGGATTTCACGACGTTGCAAGGGTCATATTATGGATTGGCTTCAATGGTTCTCACAACCTTAGTTTCTCTCTTTTGTTAGTTGCAATCTTTGCAATTAGCTTAGGGCGGTGTAATTTGTTTTCTCTATTTCTTTCGTGATGTATTGTGTTGTTAAGGTTGCCCAGTCAACCATGTACTATTCGTGATTGTTTAATATAAGTCCTTCTTGCTTTTCAAAAAAAAAAAAAAAATAAAAAAAAAATAAACTCAACATTATCGTTAAGTAAAAGTTGAACATTTTTAGGAAATAACATTAACATTTAACATTTATTATTAAACTATACCTAGTGTCCTAAACAAGTTAGTTCGTGATTAAATATAGATCAACATGCTAAACATTAGCAAGTTGATCATCGGTAAGCATGTCAACCTTCCACAGAGGGTCAGAAATACCGTGTGCAATCGTCCTAGGTTCAATAGAGCGAGTTTAATTTACTCTTTAATAGAATAGTTTAGCGCTGAACACTGAACCATTCAGCATTCGGCGTGTTTGTTTCTGACATCTGAATGACAGATGATGCTGATAATTCAGATATTCAGTGTTGAACCATTCAGAGCTGTAACACTCTCTTAACCATCAATCACATAACTTTGTGTAATATCCACTTTAAATTATCTCAATAACACTTATTAAACAATTATATACTAGTTTTTATTTATATAAATGTTAATAAAATACTTTTACAACATTAACATTGCTTATTCAAAATGATTATCAAACGGCTTATTGTCATTCAGAATCAAAGTCATTCAGAACCATTGGATCATTCAGAATATGAACCATTCAGCGCTTAACCATTCAATTTTATCAAACGCACTCTAAATTTTCTATGATATCCTTCTCAAATCATATCGAGAACACTTAACCAACAAGTATATTGAATTTTGTATTTATATAACTCGTTAATAAGGTAATTTTACTCAATTCATACAGTTCACAGTTTATAATCATTCAAAACAAACTTTATTAAGATGTTTTGAGTTATTCAGATTTTGAACCATTTATCGCTAAATTATTCAAGTTTATCCATTAATCTCACTTCTAAATTTATCTATTAGATATTTAAATACAATAATAAAATAATGATAATGATCTAATTAAAGGCGAATTGGTTGAAGATCTAAATTGGTTCGGAGAAAATTGTGAAATTTCAGATGGTTGTAATGCGTCTTTCGTAACTTTGGTCCCGAAAAAGACGGATCCCTTAGGGTTGTATGATTTCAGACCTATCAGTCTGATTGGATGCTACTACAAAATTCTCGCGAAAATACTTTCGTTGCGTATCAGGAAATATTTGCCCAACTTAATAAGCGATGAACAAAGTGCATATCTAAAGGGCCGGTATATTCTTGATAGTTCGCTAATAGCTAACGAGACGGTTGACTACCTTCAAAAGAAAAAAAATCTAAAAGCTTAGTGTTTAAAGTGGACTTTGAAAAGACTTTTGATAGCTTGAGTTGGGACTTCTTGCTTGATATGATGGGTAGAATGGGTTTCGGGGAACGGTGGAGGAAGTGGATAAGTGCTTGCCTAAAATCGGCTTCAATTTCGATTTTAGTAAATGGATCTCCTACACCCGAATTTTATATTGAAAGGGGTGTAAGGCAAGTCGACCCACTATCCCCTTTTCTCTTTATTATCGTGGCGGAAGGATTGAATCTCCTTACTAAATTGGCAATAAACGAAGGAGTTTTTAAGGGGGTTGAAGTTGGGATGCATAAAGTGGTGATATCACATCTCCAATATGCGGACGGCACCATCTTTTTTGGAGATTGGAACCGGCTTAATTTTTGTAATCTCATGTAGATTCTCAAGTGTTTTGAGAACTTATCGGGCCTTAAAATCAATTTCCATAAAAGTCAAATTTTCGGGATAGGCGCCGGGTCGAATGAGGTGGAGCTTATGGCAAATAGGGTCGATTGTAAAGTGGGAGAACTCCCTTTCATGTATCTTGGCCTCCCGGTTGGTCGGAACATGAATAGAATAGAAAATTGGAATCCCGTGGTCGAGAAATTTAGCCAAAAACTTGGAAGTTAGAAAGCAAAAATGATTTCTTATGGTGGAAGATTGACGCTTGTAAAATCGATCCTTAGTAGTTTACCGCTATATTATTTTTCTCTCTTTCGCGCCCCTTCGAGTGTCCTTAAAAATCTTGAGGGTATTAGGAGAGATTTCTTTTAGGGCGGGTCGGGCGATGGGTCGAAATTATCTTGGGTTAAATGGGAAGACACCCTTCTACCGTATGGTGAAGGTGGTGTTAATATTGGGTCTCTTAAATGCAAAACCCTTGCTTTATTGGGTAAATTATAGTGACCCGAACTTTTCCATGTTTATATATATATATATTAAATGAAATTGTTATTTACATGATTAAGTGTTTCCAACATGTTAAACAATCAAACTTGTTAGGACTTGATTAATTGAAATAGGTTTCATATAGACAATTGACCACCCAAGTTGACCGGTGATTCACGAACGTTAAAACTTGTAAAAACTATACGATGACATATATATGGTTATATATATAGTTAACATGATTTTATTATAAGTATGTATCTCATTATGTATTTTAACAATGAGTTATATACATAAAAATGAGACTATTAATTTAAGAAACTCGAAAACGATATATATAACGATTATCGTTATAACAACGTCTTACTAGGTACATATGAATCATATTAAGATATTGATACACTTGGTTAATTATGTTAAATGATAAGTAAATATATTATTAAGTGTATTAACATTGAAATACATATGTAAAAATAAGACTACTAACTTAATGATTTCGAAACGAGACATATATGTAACGATTATCGTTGTAACGACATTTAACTGTATATATATCATACTAAGATATATTATATATCATAATATCATGATAATATAACAATTTAACATCTCATTTGTTATAATAAACAATGGGTTAACAACATTCAACAAGATCGTTAACCTAAAGGTTTCAAAACAACATTTACATGTAACGACTAACGATGACTTAACGACTCAGTTAAAATGTATATACATGTAGTGTTTTAATATGTATTCATACACTTTTGAAAGACTTCAAGACACTTATCAAAATACTTCTACTTAACAAAAATGCTTACAATTACACCCTCATTCAGTTTCATCAACAATTCTACTCGTATGCACCCGTATTCGTACTCGTACAATACACAGCTTTTAGATGTATGTACTATTGGTATATACACTCCAATGATCAGATCTTAGTAGCCCATGTGAGTCACCTAACACATGTGGGAACCATCATTACCATCATTTGGTAACTAGCATGAAATATCTCATAAAATTACAAAAATATGAGTAATCATTCATGACTTATTTACATGAAAACAAAATTACATATCCTTTATATCTAATCCATAAACCAACGACCAAAAACACCTACAAACACTTTCATTCTTCAATTTTCTTCATCTAATTGATCTCTCTCAAGTTCTATCTTCAAGTTCTAAGTGTTCTTCATAAATTTCAAAAGTTCTAGTTTCATAAAATCAAGAATACTTCCAAGATTGCAAGTTTACTTCCAAGTTTTCTAAATCCATTCCAAGTAATCATCCAAGATCAAGAAACCTTTGTTACTTACAGTAGGTTATCTTTCTAATACAAGGTAATAATCATATTCAAACTTTAATTCAATTTCTATAACTATAACAATCTTATTTCGAGTGGAAATCTTACTTGAAATTGTTTTCGTGTCATGATTCTGCTTCAAGAACTTTCAAGCCATCCAAGGATCCTTTGAAGCTAGATATATTTTTCTCATTTCCAGTAGGTTTATCCAAGGAACTTAAGGTAGTAATTATGTTCATAACATCATTCGATTCATACATATAAAGCTATCTTATTCGAAGGTTTAAACGTGTAATCACTAGAACATAGTTTAGTTAATTCTAAACTTGTTCGCAAATAAAAGTTAATCCTTCTAACTTGACTTTTAAAATCAACTAAACACATGTTCTATATCTATATGATATGCTAACTTAATGATTTAAAACCTGGAAACACGAAAAACACCGTAAAACCGGATTTACGCCGTCGTAGTAACACCGCGGGCTGTTTTGGGTTAGTTAATTAAAAACTATGATAAACTTTGATTTAAAAGTTTTTATTCTGGAAAAATTATTTTTATTATGAACATGAAACTATATCCAAAAATTATGGTTAAACTCAAAGTGAAAGTATGTTTTCTAAAATGGTCATCTAGACGTCGTTCTTTCGACTGAAATGACTACCTTTACAAAAATGACTTGTAACTTATTTTTCCGACTATAAACCTATACTTTTTCTGTTTAGAATCATAAAATAGAGTTTAATATGAAACCATAGCAATTTGATTCACTCAAAACGGATTTAAAATGAAGAAGTTATGGGTAAAACAAGATTGGATAATTTTTCTCATTTTAGCTACGTGAAAATTGGTAACAAATCTATTCCAACCATAACTTAATCAACTTGTATTGTATATTATGTAATCTTGAGATACCATAGACACGTATACAATGTTTCGACCTATCATGTCGACACATCTATATATATTTCGGAACAACCATAGACACTCTATATGTGAATGTTGGAGTTAGCTATACAGGGTTGAGGTTGATTCCAAAATATATATAGTTTGAGTTGTGATCAATACTGAGATACATATACACTGGGTCGTGGATTGATTCAAGATAATATTTATCGATTTATTTCTGTACATCTAACTGTGGACAACTAGTTGTAGGTTACTAACGAGGACAGCTGACTTAATAAACTTAAAATATCAAAATATATTAAAAGTGTTGTAAATATATTTTGAACATACTTTGATATATATGTATGTATTTTTATAGGTTCGTGAATCAACCAGTGGCCAAGTCTTACTTCCCGACGAAGTAAAAATCTGTGAAAGTGAGTTATAGTCCCACTTTTAAAATCTAATATTTTTGGGATGAGAATACATGCAGGTTTTATAAATGATTTACAAAATAAACACAAGTACGTGAAACTACATTCTATGGTTGAATTATCGAAATCGAATATGCCCCTTTTTATTAAGTCTGGTAATCTAAGAATTAGGGAACATACACCCTAATTGACGCGAATCCTAAAGATAGATCTATTGGGCCTAACAAACCCCATCCAAAGTACCGGATGCTTTAGTACTTCGAAATTTATATCATATCCGAAGGGTGTCCCGGAATGATGGGGATATTCTTATATATGCATCTTGTTAATGTCGGTTACCAGGTGTTCACCATATGAATGATTTTTATCTCTATGTATGGGATGTGTATTGAAATATGAAATCTTGTGGTCTATTGTTACGATTTGATATATATAGGTTAAACCTATAACTCACCAACATTTTTGTTGACGTTTAAAGCATGTTTATTCTCAGGTGAATACTAAGAGCTTCCGCTGTTGAATTCTAAAATAAGGACAAGATTTGGAGTCCATGTTTGTATGATATTGTGTAAAAACTGCATTCAAGAAACTAATTTCGATGTAACATATTTGTATTGTAAACCATTATGTAATGATCGTGTGTAAACAGGATATTTTAGATTATCATTATTTGATAATCTACGTAAAGCTTTTTAAACCTTTATTTATGAAATAAAGGTTATGGTTTGTTTTAAAAATGAATACAGTATTTGAAAAATGTCTCACATAGAGGTCAAAACCTCGCAACGAAATCAATTAATATGGAACGTTTTTAATCAATAAGAACGGGACATTTCAGTTGGTATCCGAGCGTTGGTCTTAGAGAACCAGAAAATTTGCATTAGTGTGTCTTATCGAGTTTGTTAGGATGCATTAGTGAGTCTGGACTTCGACCGTGTTTTCTTTAAAAATGATTGCTTAACATTTTTGTTGGAAACTATATATTATTAACATGTATATATTATGTGATATATTAATCTCTTAACATGTTTGATATTGTGTGATAGATGTCTACCTCTAGCACAAATCCCATTGACTCACACTCACCTAATAATAACGAAGAGTCGAATATATATTGGACTGATTTACAAGTTCCCGAAGAAGAACCGGAAGAAGAATCAGAACCGGAAGAGGAGGAACCGGAGGAGGAAATAGAACCGGTGGGGGAAATAATAAAACGGTTAAGTAAAAGAAAATCCTCAACCAACCGACCAAGGTTAATTATGGTCAATGGTGTTTCCGCCAAGGAAGCAAAATATTGGGAGGATTACCAATTCTCCGATGAATCGGATTCCGACGAGAATTCCGATGATGTTATAGAAATTACCCCAACTGAATTTAAAAAGGCAAAAGAAAATAATAAGGGAAAGGGCATAAAAATAGAGAAATATAATTCCAACCCCGATGAACTTTATATGTATCGTCAACCCCCGAAGCCCTTAAGTTGTAACAATGACCCGGGAACCTCTAAACCACCAGGTTTTTCTAAACCGTTGTGGAAAACGACAGCTCGTATTAGGGGAACATCATATATCCCTAGAAACTTGGCAAAACGAACCAAAACCGAAGAAGAAGAAACGAGCGAGTCGGAATAAGATAGTTGTATTCGTGTGGTGTAATATATGTAATATAGTATGCTAATGCTTTATGATATATGTAAAAATTGTTTGTATTATGATGTTATGCGAGGTGTATATAAAATAGCTATTATATTTTAGCAGAAAAATACTATTAAATACGTGAAATACTATATATTTTTTATACGAAAAGCGATACAAATTACACAAGTTTTAATTATTTATTGACAAATGGGATATACCTAAACCTTGCTACAACACTTATAGGCAGTGTACCTAATCGTACAGTAGTGTAGTTTTTAGTAAGTCCGGTTCGTTCCACAGGGAAAATCTTTAAACAAAGCTTAACGCTATATTAGTTTACTTTTATAAAAATACAAATATATATATAAGTAATATTATTATTATAAAGGGGGGTTTTTACCGTTTAATGACCGGTTTGTCGATTTTAAAACTTTAGTCGCAGTTAAAACCAAATGTAAAATAATAAATAAATACAAGACTTAATTTAAAGCGTAAAGTAAATAACGATAATGAAATTGTGAATAATAAAAGTGCGATAAAATAAACTTGCGATAATTAAAAAGTACGATAATTAAAAGTGCAATTAAATACAATAACAATAAAAATGCGATAATTAGAAGTGCAATTAAATATAAAATAAAAGAAATTAAATATGAAATAAAAGAATTATGCTTATTTAAACTTCCGTAATCATGATGTTTGACGTGTTGATTTTAGTTTTATGCCCATGGGTTAATTATCCTTTGTCCTGGATTATTTAATATGTCTGTCTGGTTTTTGTCCATAACAGTCCATCAGTCATAAATATAAAGTGCGAGTGTCCTCGTCAAATTATCCCTATACCCGAAGTTAAATATTCCAACTAATTGAGGACTTAAACTGTAACAAGATTTTAATACTTTGTTTAATAATTACACCAGGATGTCGACTGAGTGTAACCCAAGGTTTTAATATTTTGTTATCAATTATACCAAGTGTCCTTGTACATAATTTCACCCCTGTTTTAATTATTCTAGTGGCTATTAATCCATTCCCGTGTCCGGTTAAATGAACGATTATTCGTACATATAAATACCCCACCCATCGTGTCCGATCGAGTGTATATGGTAATTTATAGGGACGCCCAATTGTAAATCTTTATATTAACATTAACAAACTATCATTTAGTTAAACAAATATAAAGCCCATTAATAGCCCATAGTCTAATTTCCACAAGTGTCGTTCTTTTGTCCAAACCCCAATTATGGTACAAAGCCCAATTACCCAATTTTAGTAATTAGCCCAACATCATGATTACTTCGGATTAAATAAGCATAATAATAACTTAGCTACGAGACATTAATTTAAAAAGGAGAACATAGCTTACATTGAGTATTTATCGCGTAGTGTTACACGAACAGAATTTCGACTTCAAAAACCCGTAAAATAACCTTTACATAACCCGAACTAATCTAATATAACACTAATCTATACTATATATATATATATATATATATATATATATATATATATATATATATATATTATATTTATTTATTTATTATCTTACGGAGTATATTATTATTATTATGTTATTTTACTCGGCCAAATGCTCGAGCCTTTTATAGGCATTTCTGAAATCTTGTGCTCCGCGAGTCGCGATAGAAAAAGGCTGGGATCTCCGCGAGTCGCGAAGATCGTGAATACAGCTCATCCAAGTTTGGAACTTTGCTTTGCCGACATATTATTTATATAATTATAATATTTAAATAATTAATATAATTATTTAAATATTATATTATATTCTCGTGCATAGTTGACTCGTAATTTTTAGTCCGTTGCGTCGAGCATTGAGAGTTGACTCATGTCCTGGTTCCGGATTTTCAAACGTCCTTTCGTACTATTTTATATCGTGCACTTTACGTTTCGCGATTTGTAATTTGCACAAAAATTGTTCTCCTTAAATTTCAAAATCCGTGCGAGTCTTTTACTCACTTTTTAGTGGCACTTTTAAGTGTACTATGGCTTTAGTGGCACTTTTCAGGCTTTAGTGGCACTTTTTCTTCAATTCTTTAATCTTCGTGCTTCGTCTTCACATTTATTTATTTAAACAATTACAATAAAAATATAATATAATTACATATAAAAATCTATTATTTAGGAGGGATATTGCTATGAAATATATGTTCCTTTTTAGCCTTATCAAATATCCCTACACTTGAGCGTTGCTTGTCCTCAAGCAATACAGAACTTGAAATAAAAATATACATGAATCACTTTTTTATTCATCACACTTTGTACATTAGTGATTTTGATATGGTGGTATAAACAATGATAGTAACGAGAGAACCATGGTTAAAGGTGGGTGTGTCATCCACAGTTGCCTCGGGTTTAGGTCAACGACACTTGCAATCAAATAGCCGATTTACTTTAGGTTTCCAAAGCAAAGTGCACATTTGAAAGGCGGTTTACAGTCCCACATGACTATGAAAGTTTAGATCCGTAAGGAAATTGGATCTTTATGAAAACATTTGATCTTTTGAAAATTCAATCTAGTTTTTACCCTAGATAAGTTTTCCGGAATAACCCTTCACCGGTGTTTGCAAATTATTTTTGTGGGTTGTGTGGGTTTCAGATTTGAAAATTTTAGCTCAACACTTGTGGTTTTGTGTTACCCACTTGCTAACCTTGTATTGGGAAAGCAACACGTCCAGTATACTTGCTCCGTATATTACCTTTCGGTAAACTACCGTCCGGTTGTAAAGGAAAGCGATGAACAAGAAACTGTTAAGGCAATGTCTAATGACATGCATTTGATTATGGTCCACAAACGTGTCAGATGCTATTACTATCCTTTGTAGGAGCAATAGTAAAGCTCACCCTTATAATTTTTTGGTCTGGCACAAGGTCATGTCTTCGACCATGCTATGCAACCACCGTTCTTACGGTTGACACCCGATTTGGTTCAGGTGACCTAATGAATTCCAGGTGAATTCCTAGGATTTTACGTTCAATGGTAATGAACGCATTGAAAATAGGTTTTCAGAAAACAAATCGGTTTTAATTTGATCAAAATATTTTCTCGTTCAAGCTCGAGTTTAGATATCATCGAATTCCATGAGTTTGTAATTCTCAATCTTTAAGGTCAATCTCAAGGATTGAGTAATATCAGTCTTAAAAGCTGATTTTTAATCTTTAAGGAGATTATCCTTTCTGGGGATCTGATTCATTAGTCTTATCCAGCTAATTTGCACGGCGCCCTCCCCATTTTATGAGATAAATCCTTCTCATGGTTAGGATAAATCTGACCACTTGGCGACCCTGTTTGATGCTGAGGTCCGTGGATTTCCTGCTGATTTTAGAGATGACTTTTCTAGATTTTTCGTCAACCTACAGCTGGTCTGGACGACAAATTCTTGACCTAAATCAAGAAGCGCGTTTCTTTTTCGGAAGACTTTACTTCCTTTTAATGATGGAATTGATTCATCGTGTAGATCCATCTCTTGTTTTCTTTCATCGGGTAAAACAGTTTAGTTTAGTCCAAAGCAAAAGTATTTTCAGTTATTTGTACAAAAATATGTGATATATGTTTTGAATAACTTGGAGAATTTTCTCACACTTGGCTTTTATTTTCCTTTTTTATTGTCCTCTATTCCATTTTAAATGAATTTTAACATTTTGGTTTGTTTCTCAATTTATGTCCTTTCTGAGGTAACAATAATTTCGGTGTTAAAACCTAGTTTTATTGTTCATAAATATGTATAAACATGATTTTGAGTTCATTTAATTGAAAATTTTTAAAAATTTTACTAGAATTAGGTAGTCAGTATATAATACTAGGGCTGTTCTTTATTATCAGAGAGCACTAGATTCTAATACAACTACTGCTTTACTAGTATTTTTAATGGTAACCAAGTGTTTAAGATAAAAATTTTAAAATCCGAAAGAATTTAACCCCTTCCCACACTTAAGATCTTGCAATGCCCTCATTTGCAAGAAATCAGTAACAATTTAAATTATTGAGGGTGATTTGTGTGAAAATGATTAAATTTTACCAAAGTTTCCAAATATATTGGCGTTTGTTTGCTGAATGATAAATGGTGCACATCATTTGTTCATTCCGTCTTGTTGTTATTTCACATATATTTTGCATCTTGTCGTCAAAATTAGTTGCTTTTGCTGAACTTAATGCCAGTCTTTGAAAATGCGTTGTTTTACCCTGTTGTGTACATAAGATAAACTGCAAATATATATACATATTTTTGAAGTTTGGTATATTACCCCACATTCAAAAATTATTAAAATCTAAGAATAAAAGTTAGAAAATTAAAAAAAAATATTACAATATTAACATAAGTATTAAACGTATCAACATTACAAATTACAAAATAAATAAAAATAAGTAGACTAGGGATGATATTGATACCAATAGGGGTTCCAGGCATAACCATAGGTGCTATAGAATGCTTCGGCAGGGTTATACGTAGGATACGGTGGTTGCATCTCTATAGACCAGGGAGGGAATATGGGTTTCGGAGTAGGAATATAGTTTCTACCTATATGTTGGCAATAAGCTATGATTTGGTTTTGATGAACTTGCCAATCTTCAAATGCTCTCTGTCGAGCATTTTCGTACTCCTGTGCGGCTATAAACCTTTGCATTTCTTGCATCTCATTTCCCCCTCCTACATTACCTTGCTGTTGGTTTCTCTCAACCTGTGGATGTCTACCATGGTATTGTACTGCGGCGTTATTTTGCCTCTTCAAAACTTTCGCACCATGGTATACATTTAAACCTATAGTATCGCGGGGTTCTGGTTCTTCTACTAATAATCCCCCCCGACTTATATCCACACCGAGATATTCAGCAATCAAAGTAATAAAAATACCACCTCCTATTATGCTATGTGGTCTCATCCCCCTAACCATAGCTGATAAATAATAACCCACACAATAAGGTATACTTACAGCGCTTTGTGGGTCTCGAATACACATATGGTAAAACAAATCCTGTTCATTTACCTTTTCCTTGTTCTTACCTCTTTGTGTAATCGAATTAGCTAAAAACCTATGAATTACTCTTAATTCAGTTCTATCTATATCCAAATAAGAGTAATTTCCCCCTTTGAAATGGTGATGGCTTGTCATTTGACTCCACACACCGTGTGTATCAAAATTTTCATCTATCTTTCTACCATTTAGTATCAACCCTCTACAATCGGCAGATGCTAACTCCTCAGGCGTATATATACGTAAAGCCTGAGCCATGTCTAGTAAAGACATGTGGCGCATCGAACCTCCTAACAAAAATCTAATAAAAGATCGATCGGTTAAACTAGCTACCCGATCATTCAACTCTATACTACACAACAATTCTTCACACCATACTTTATATACAGGTCTACGCATGGTGAATAAACGTACCCAGTCATTAAAAGTAGAATTACCATACCTCTGTACAAGTAATTCTCTAATTGGCCCGGCCAATTCTACAGCTTCTAAGGGTTCCCATTCTATGACCCTAGGTACCTCAACAACCTTAGAATGAAGAGTATGCAAACCCCTTTGGTATTTTGGATAATCAATCCAAAGTCTGTCAAATCTCAGGTTCGGGTGCAACTCTTCCAAGTGCATATCGGAAAATGTCATGACTAGATGAGGTATATCCTGCTTGTAGTAGTTATCCACCTCCTGTTGTTCCGCATTCTCAGCAGGAGCATTGCGGGCTTAGGATGAAGATTCACCCCTTTCAGTCTGCAAAACACATCAAACACAATTTTTGTGCATCCAAATATGCATTAGTGTCAGCAAAATCATCAATCAAAATAATTATAATGACATGATCAATTTATATCAAACTTAAGCTCATTTTCACATTTTTATCAAATCTACACTTTTTCAAATAAGCATATACGAAAATGTTCGCCAAGTTCATAAGCATTCAACTCAAATAACATGTCAAAATAATCATTACTAGCAATTAAACAAGTTTCAAATGGCATTATCTCTCAAAAATCAAGTTCATGAATTTTAGACTTGAAAAAGTCCACTTTAATTCTCAAAATTATGTTTAGGCTCAAAGTTTGGATCATTTAACTACCTAAACATGTTATACTACTTAATTTAGCAACAATTCATGACAAAAATCGGCCATAACCTGTTTATATCAAAAAGCCCCAAATTTGCTCAAGAACACAAACCCTAGATTACTCAAAATTTTAATTTTAAGGCTTCTAATCATGTTAAACAGCATCAATCTAGGTTATACAAGCATAATACATAAACAATTTAAGCCTAATTACACTAAAAAGCATCAAAATCAAATTGGGGAAAAAATTGCTCAAGAACACTAATTTCGGATTAAATGGTGTTTACGTGTAGAAATTTACCGTTTTTCTTGAGTAATTCCTTGATAGCATCCTTCTCAACATGATTTTAGTAAAAGATTTGGTGATTAACGGTTAAAATTTGTGATTTTGGGGGTGTTTTTGGGGTTTTTTCGCAGTTTTTTCGGCTGTTCTTTGCTGTGTTTTACTTGTGGTGTGTGGACTGAGCTGTTTAGCTCGATTTTATTTTTTCTGTATTTCGATCCTCCCGCGACTCGCTGCATTTAAGCCTTCAAACTCTGCGAGTCGCGGAGTTTGGTTTTTTTTTTTTTTTTTTTTTTTTTTTTTAAATCTTATACTAATTAAAACAATTAAGTAATTAATTTTAAAATTTTGTTTCACTTGTTATTTAGGACGAGGTCGTTTCGGATCGATGTCCTAGTCTGTCATTCGACAAAATTTTAAAATTTGTCTTTTTGTAGCGATTGTTTTAAAAGCTAAGATTTTTGGGTTTTTTTAATGTTTTTGGCATACTTTAATTCAATAAGATTAAAAATAATGATAATAAAAGTTCTCGTCCCTCCCTCGGGTAAAGCAATTTCGGTTTGAAGACCTAGTCTTCAACTTACGACGAATTTTAAAAATCATATTTTTAACTTAATGAGATAAAGTAAATTTTTATTTTTAAATTCACACATCTTAAATATAAAATTCAAAATTAATATTAAAAATTCACACCAAACTTACAATTTAAAATGCATAAAATTAAAAATTCATATTTTAAAAATAAAAAAAAATTCACACCAAACTTAATTTAAAAATTCATATTATAAATTCACACCAAACTTATATAAAATTTTCAAATATTTACAATTTTAAAAATATTGTTTTTACAAAGTTTACAATATTAATTTAAGATTTATATATTAATTTTAAAAACATGGTAAAAATAAAATTAAAAATCTTTTTGGCTTTTTATCCCACTTTAATCAATCAAATATTATCAAAAATATGCGCCCCTCTTTTCGGTAAAGTAATTTCGGTTCCAAGACCTAATTTAACTCATGACGAATTTTTGAAATATTTTGGGTTGATTGATTAAAGATATTTATACCTTAAGAATAAACGTTAAATTTCGCAGTGATGTAATAAATTTTTGAATGATATCAATAATTTCGGTCGCCAAACCTAATTTTATTCAATACCAATTTAATACTTTATAGCGAACAAATTAGCGTTTATTATCAAAAGGTTAAAAATAAAAATAAAATAAAAACTGTACAAACATACCTGTGAAATAGATTTCTTAGTTATATGATCTATCTCATTCATATGATAGTCGGTTTAATTGGTTTTCCATGGCTACATAGGCGTAATCTCGAGCATTCAGTGTCTTTTCTTCTAAACATATGAACGGTCCGTCTCTGCATAAAGTAACAAATTCGGTATTTGAATAGGTTTGATTATTTGAACATTTACCTCCATGTGACCATTTTCCGCATTTGTGACATCGTTCTAGGTGTCGTGCTCTTCTTTTCGCTGCGGATTTTGATTTTCCTTTACCAAATTGTAACTTATTATCTTCGCATCTGAATTCTTTTCTAACTCCGTCCATTCTTTCTCTGATTACTGATACTATTTCACTCGGTAGTATGTCATTATTACGTTCAGTGATCAAAGCGTGTAGCATTAGACCATGGTTTAGTTCACAGGCAGTCTTCATTTTGTAAAAACCTAAAAAAAATAAAAATTCAGAATGGGGGGAGAAGACTAGTTCTTTAGGGTCTGCTAGGGAAAGACCATTCGGGTTCCATTTTCGAGAACTACACGAAAACAGACAATCTAACTCTAACAGAAATACATATTATTCTTTAAAGACTTGATTCTCCCCACACTTAGTTAGCTGTGGTGTCGAAATTGTGGTTAACTTCATTGTTGACTTCCATCGGACCATGTATGTAATGTTTAACTCTGTGACCATTAACTTTAAATTCAATCTCATTTGAATTTATTAATTCTATCGTTCTGTATGGGAAAACTCTTTTGACTATGAATGGTCCAGACCATCTTGATTTCAATTTTCCAGGAAATAGCTTGAATCGTGAATTGAAAAGAAGAACTCTGTCTCCTTCCTTAAATTCTTTTGAACTTCTGATTCTTTTATCATGCCATTTCTTCGTTCTTTCTTTATAGATTAATGAATTTTCGTATGCTTCATGTCTTAATTCTTCTAATTCGTTTAGTTGACTTAATCGTAGACGTTCGGCTTCATGTAAATCAAGATTACATGTCTTCAAAGCCCAAAACGCTTTGTGTTCAATTTCTACTGGAAGATGACATGCTTTTCCATAAACAAGTCTAAAAGGTGTGGTTCCAATTGGAGTTTTGTAGGCTGTTCTAAAAGCCCAGAGTGCATCCTCCAATTTAATGGACCATTCCTTCGGATTTGATCCTACGGTTTTCTCTAGAATACGTTTTAAAGTTCGGTTGGTATTTTCAACTTGTCCACTTGTTTGTGGATGATATGCAGTGGAGATTTTATGAGTTACTCCATATCTTTTAAGAACTTTCTCAAGTTGATTATTACAGAAATGAGTACCCCGATCACTTATTAAAGCTTTCGGTGTTCCAAACCTTGCAAAAAGACGTTTTAAAAAGTTGACTACAACTCGTGCATCATTAGTTGGGAGAGCTTGTGCTTCTGCCCATTTAGATACATAATCAATGGCTACGAGTATATATAGATTATTATGAGATTTTGGAAATGGACCCATAAAGTCAATACCCCAAATGTCAAATACTTCACATACTTGGATGACATTTTGTGGCATTTCATCACGTTGACTTATTTTTTCGGCCCTTTGACATGCATCACAGGATTTGCAAAGAAGGTGTGCGTCTTTGTAAATTGTAGGCCAATAGAATCCAGCATCATAAACTTTTCTTGCTGTTAGTTGAGGCCCATAATGCCCTCCTGTTGGTCCTGTGTGACAATGGTTTAAAATTTTACTAGCTTCATCTCCAAATACACATCGGCGTATTATTCCATCGGGACAACTTTTAAACAGATGTGGATCTTCCCAAAAATAGTGTTTTATATCATGAAGAATTTCTTTCGTTTTTGGTACGATAATCCTTTTTCAAGGAATCCACAAACTAAGTAGTTTGCATAGTCTGCAAACCATGGAATTTCTTTATAATCTATCTTCAATAGATATTCATCAGGAAAGTTGTCTTGTATGGCCGATTCATTTAGAACTTCTAATTCGGGATTTTCAAGACGAGAAAGATGATCAGCGGCGAGATTTTCTGCTCCTCTTTTATCTCGGATTTCAATATCAAACTCTTTTAAGAGTAAGATCCAACGGATTAATCTTGGTTTAGCATCTTGTTTTGAAAATAGGTATCTAAGAGCAGAATGGTCGGTATAGACCACCGTTTTTGCTAGAACGAGATATGATCGAAATTTGTCAAAAGTAAAGAAAATAGCAAGGAGTTCTTTTTCAGTAGTTGTATAGTTCGTTTGTGCTCCTTGTAACATCTTACTAGCATAATATATAGGTTGAAATCGTTTTTCAATCCTTTGTCCTAAAACGGCTCCCATTGCAAAATCACTTGCATCGCACATTAGTTCAAATGGTAGATTCCAATTTGGTGTTATCATGATTGGCGCATTAGTGAGTTTTTCTTTAAGAATATTAAAAGATTTGATGCATTCATCTGAAAAGATGAATGGAGCATCCTTTTCTAGGACTTTATTCATAGGAGTGGCAATTTTAGAAAAATATTTTATGAAACGTCGGTAAAAACCGGCATGCCCTAGAAAACTCCTAACTCCTCTAACATTGGTGGGATGTGGAAGTTTAGAAATTACATCTACTTTAGCTCTATCCACTTCAATTCCTTCTTTTGAAATTTTATGTCCAAGAACGATGCCTTCTTTAACCATGAAATGGCATTTCTCCCAATTAAGAACTAGATTTGATTGTTCGCATCTAATAAGCATTCGTTCAAGATTAACTAGACATGATTCAAATGTATCACCGAAGACTGAAAAGTCATCCATGAAAACTTCCATGCATTCTTCTATCATGTCGTGAAAAATCGCCATCATACACCTTTGAAAGGTTGCAGGGGCGTTACAAAGTCCAAATGGCATGTGTTTGTAAGCAAAAGTACCATAAGGGCACGTGAACGTGGTTTTCTCTTGATCTTCGGGTGCTATTGGAATTTGAAAATATCCGGAAAATCCGTCTAGAAAACAATAGTAACTATTTCCGGCTAATCTTTCCAACATTTGATCTATGAAAGGTAAGGGAAAGTGATCTTTTCTGGTGGCGTCATTTAATTTTCTATAATCAATACTTACACGCCATCCTGTTACAGTCCTAGTAGGAATAAGCTCATTTTTTCATTTGTAATGACAGTCATGCCACCCTTCTTAGGCACGCATTGAACTGGGCTTACCCATGGACTATCAAAAATTGAATAAATTAGACCTGCATCTAGCAGTTTAATAATCTCTTTTTTAACTACATCTTGCATATTAGGATTTAGTCTTCGTTGGCGTTGCACATACGTTTTATGACCTTCTTCCATAAGGATTTTATTTGTGCAATACGAAGGACTTATTCCTTTAATATCATGAATCTTCCATGCAATGGCTGGTTTATGAGCTTTCAACACAGAAATGAGTTGTGATTTCACATTTTCAGTAAGAGAAGACGATATTATTACAGGTAATTCAGATTCACCATGTAAATAAGCGTATTCCAAATGGTTTGGAAGTGGCTTTAACTCTAATTTCGGAGGTTCTTCTATCGATGATTTGTATCGATATCTGTCTTCTTCTTTTAGCATTTGAATTTCTTCTGTTGTTGGTTCATATCCATTAGCTATAAGTGTAGCTAACATTTCAGCTTCATCAATTGGTTCATTACCTTCTCCTAAAGAACATTCTCCTGTTCCTTGTAATTTTGGAAATTCTTCTAATAATTCTGCATGTGCATCTATAGTTTGAATATAATAACATGTATCATCTGCAGATTGTGGTTGTTGCATTTCTCTATCAACTGAAAAGGTAACACTCTCATCCTCTATACTTAGGGTCAATTTCTTACCGAACACGTCTATCATTGCTTTAGCCGTGTTTAAGAATGGTCTTCCTAATATGAGAGGAACTTGAGAATCTTCTTCCATGTCCAAAACAACAAAATCTACTGGAAATACTAAATTACCAACTTTAACTAGCATGTTCTCCATTATCTCTCTAGGATATTTTATTGATCTATCGGCTAGTTGTATGCTTATTCTGGTTGGTTTCAATTCTCCAGGGTCTAGTTTAGTGTATAGTGAATACGGCATTAGATTTATACTAGCACCTAAGTCTGCCAATGCTTCTATTGAACTAAGACTACCCAGAAAACATGGAATTGTGAAACTTCCTGGATCAGATAATTTTTCTGGTATCTTATTCAACAGCACTGCTGAACAATTAGCATTCATAGTAACAGCCGAGAGTTCTTCCATTTTCTTTCTATTTGAGATTAGATCTTTCAAGAATTTAGCATATCTAGGCATTCCTGAAATTACATCAATGAAAGGAAGATTTACATTTATCTGTTTAAACATATCCAAGAATTTGGATTGCTCGGCTTCAAGTTTCTCTTTCTTCATTTTACTCGGGTAAGGAAGTGGTGGTTGGTATGGTTTAACATAAGGTTTAGCCTTAACTGTGTTATCTTTATTAACCTTTTCAACTACCGGTTCATTTTCCTTATCTTGATTAGGTTGTGGTTCTTGTGGAGTAGGAATAGCTTCATCAGAAGTTACAGGTATTTCAGGTGGTTTAAGTGTTGTACCACTTCTTGTGGTAATGGCTTTAGCTGTTTCATTCCGGGGGTTAGCATTTGTATCACTAGGTAGACTTCCCGGTTTTCTTTCACCTATTAACCTTGCTAGGTTACTTACTTCTTGTTCCAGATTTTGAATAGAAGCTTGTTGATTTCTAAATGTTTGAGCATTTTGTTCATTGGTTTGTTTCTGAGATGTGAAAAACTGCGTTTGAGTTTCAACTAGCTTCGTCATCATATCTTCTAAATTCGGCTTTTTATCATCGGTTTGTTGTGGTGGTTTGTTTTGAAAATTAGGTCTTTGCTGGTTGTAAGTATTATTGGATACTTGTTGATTGCTAGGACCTTGTTGGTTGTTGTATGGAATATTTCGGTTATAATTCTGGTTTTGATTGTAAATCGGTCTTGGCGGTTGATAATTATTCTGATAATTATTTCCAGGCCTTTGGTTTATGTATGAAATATTCTCTCTTTGTTCCATTGTTAATTCAATACTGAGACAATCTTTTGTCAAATGTGGTCCTCCACACTGCTCACAACTAATTCGTATTGAGTGAATATCTTTAGTCATCTTTTCCATTCGTCTCTCCACAGCATCTATCTTTGCGGAAATGGAATCTAAGTCATGGCTAGAATCGGCTCTAGCTGCTTTAGATGATCTAACGATATCTTTTTCTTGGTGCCACTCATGTGAGTGGGAAGCAGTGTTATCAATAATTTTGTAAGCATCAGTTTTGGTTTTCTTCATAATAGAACCACCAGCTGCTATATCTATGTCTTTCCTTGTAGTGATGTCGCATCCTTGGTAGAATATTTGTACTATTTGACAGGTGTCTAAACCATGTTGCGGACATCCTCTTAACAACTTTCCATATCTTGTCCACGCCTCATATAGAGTTTCATTTGGCTTCTGTGTGAACGTAACAATTTCTGCTTGAAGTCTTACGGCTTTAGATGCCGGAAAGAATTGTTTAAGAAATTTTTCAACTAAAACGTCCCATGTATCAATCGCCCCTTCAGGTAACGACTCCAACCAATCTTTGGCTTCTCCCTTTAAAGTCCAGGGAAATAACATGAGATATATCTGTTCATCCTCCACTTCTCGAATTTTAAATAGTGTGCAGATCCTATTAAAGGTACGTAGATGTTCATTTGGATCTTCCTTCGGCGCACCACTAAATTGGCATTGATTAGTCACCATGTGTAGAATTTGTCCTTTGATTTCATAATCTGGTGCATTAATGTCTGGATGAGTAATTGCGTGACCTTGGCCAGTGCGTTTAGCTCTCATTCGGTCTTCCATACTTAAAGGTTCCATATTCTCCATAATTGAATTTGTTGAATCGGAATCACTAGAGGATTCTGATTTAATGGTTCGTTCCTCAACAATCTCTGTTTGAATGATTGGTGGTTCCGGATGAAAGTTTAGTGGTTCAGGATCTACGAATCGTTCCTGAATATTCTCCGGATTCTCAATTGTGAGGTCGGGTTCAAAAAATGGATTATCGGAAATTTGAACTGAAGTACTTGGTCGACTAGATGACGATTCTAAAGAAAAATCAACGGTGGTAATATTTGCTAAATGTCTTGATCTAGTTACAGGTGGTGAACGTCTTGCTCGGTGCATTCACTGAATATCCTATTAGTTTTTAAAAGGAAAGAAGAATTATAATAAGTTATCCAATCAATAGACTTTTCTGATTTTGCCCACGTTTCGAATAGCCAAAAGATGCAGCAGAGGGGCAGGATTCGTTTGGTCTCAATATAATTGAGGACTGTTTGGCTCCAATAACCCGGTCCACGTACAAATCCAACTATTACTACGAACCAGAAAATTTTGATGTCTATCAATTTAACCACTTAAAATAAATTTTCGTAATTTTAAGAAATTTAGATAAGAAGTAGAATAAAAATCTATATCCTAAAACTAGAATAGCGAGAAATAAGAAAGAAAAAGAGCTCGTCGAAAAAGGTCGAAAAAGAAAAATGGTTGAAAAATAAAAGGTGACGGAAAAATAAAAGAAACTTATAAAACTTAAAAATACTTGACTAACCTAACCTTATAACTACAACTAACTTAAAATTATAATCGCAAATTGAGATTACTAATTGGAATGATAATTGATACATAGGTAAAAGTCGTCTAAAAATATTAAAGCTTACAGGAAAAACTATCCCAAAATAACTTAAAAAGAAACTAAACTTAAAAAGGCGTCGCAAAATTCTAAAGCACCTAAATCTTAGTCTAAAGAAAAAGCACTTAACGAATTCTACGGCAAAGACTAAAAATCTAGAAGTAAAAATAACTATGGCAAAAACTAAGTTTAAAACTAAATATGAGCTAAAAATACAAAAGTTACGCTAAAACGATTAAAAAGGGACAAAATATAAAAATATACAAAAAGTTGTAAAAAAAATACAATTTTTATAAAAATATTATTTTTATATTATTTATTTATTAAAACTATTAATTTTACAATTTAATTAAACTAATTTAACTAAATAAAACAAATTAAATAAAAAGTAACTAAACTAATTAATAAATAAATAAAACCTATTTAGGGTTTTTAATTAAATAATAATAATAATAATAATTACACCGTAATTAATGCCTGATTAGGGCTTCTGTCGCGTGTCAGAGTACCTCCGCGACTTGCGGTATTCAAAGCATCAAACCCCGCGAGTCGCGGGGTTCAAATTTCAACTCTGGTACAATTTTAATTTTTACGCGTTTTTTTTTTCTGTAGCGTTGCGCTTTCGGCTTTTAAGAGGTCCCCGGCAGCGGCGCCAAAAATACTTGATGTTAAAGTAAAGGGTATACGAAATAGCTTATATTTTTACAGGAAATACTATTAATTACGATACAATTTTACACAAGATATTTATTTATTTAGAGAATGGATATACTTAAACCTTGCTACAACACTTATAGGCAGTGTACCTAATCGTACAGTAGTGTAGTTTTTAGTAAGTCCGGTTCGTTCCACAGGGAAAATCTTTAAACAAAGCTTAACGCTATATTAGTTTACTTTTATAAAAATACAAATATATATATATAAGTAATATTATTATTATAAAGGGGGGTTTTTACCGTTTAATGACCGGTTTGTCGATTTTAAAACTTTAGTCGCAGTTAAAACCAAATGTAAAATAATAAATAAATACAAGACTTAATTTAAAGCGTAAAGTAAATAACGATAATGAAATTGCGAATAATAAAAGTGCAATAAAATAAACTTGCGATAATTAAAAAGTACGATAATTAAAAGTGCAATTAAATACAATAACAATAAAAATGCGATAATTAGAAGTGCAATTAAATATAAAATAAAAGAAATTAAATATGAAATAAAAGAATTATGCTTATTTAAACTTCCGTAATCATGATGTTTGATGTGTTGATTTTAGTTTTATGCCCATGGGTTAATTATCCTTTGTCCTGGATTATTTAATATGTCCGTCTGGTTTTTGTCCATAACAGTCCATCAGTCATAAATATAAAGTGCGAGTATCCTCGTCAAATTATCCTTATACCCGAAGTTAAATATTCCAACTAATTGAGGACTTAAACTGTAACAAGATTTTAATACTTTGTTTAATAATTACACCAGGATGTCGACTGAGTGTAACCCAAGGTTTTAATATTTTGTTATCAATTATACCAAGTGTCCTTGTACATAATTTCACCCCTGTTTTAATTATTCTAGTGGTTATTAATCCATTCCCGTGTCCGGTTAAATGAACGATTATTCGTACATATAAATACCCCGCCCATCGTATCCGATCGAGTGTATATGGTAATTTATAGGGATGCCCAATTGTAAATCTTTATATTAACATTAACAAACTATCATTTAGTTAAACAAATATAAAGCCCATTAATAGCCCATAGTCTAATTTCCACAAGTGTCGTTCTTTTGTCCAAACCCCAATTATGGTACAAAGCCCAATTACCCAATTTTAGTAATTAGCCCAACATCATGATTACTTCGGATTAAATAAGCATAATAATAACTTAGTTACGAGACATTAATTTAAAAAGGAGAACATAGCTTACATTGAGTATTTATCGCGTAGTGTTACACGAACAGAATTTCGACTTCAAAAACCCGTAAAATAACCTTTACATAACCCGAACTAATCTAATATAACACTAATATATACTATATATATATATATATATATATATATATATATATATATACATACATATATATATTTATTTATTTATTATCTTACGGAGTATATTATTATTATTATGTTATTTTACTCGGCCAAATGCTCGAGCCTTTTATAGGCATTTCTGAAATCTTGTGCTCCGCGAGTCGCGATAGAAAAAGGCTGGGATCTCCGCGAGTCGCGAAGATCGTGAATACAGCTCATCCAAGTTTGGAACTCTGCTTTGCCGACATATTATTTATATAATTATAATATTTAAATAATTAATATAATTATTTAAATATTATATTATATTCTCGTGCATAGTTGACTCGTAATTTTTAGTCCGTTGCGTCGAGCGTTGAGAGTTGACTCATGTCCTGGTTCCGGATTTTCAAACGTCCTTTCGTACTATTTTATATCGTGCACTTTACGTTTCGCGATTTGTAATTTGCACAAAAATTGTTCTCCTTAAATTTCAAAATCCGTGCGAGTCTTTTACTCACTTTTTAGTGGCACTTTTAAGTGTACTATGGCTTTAGTGGCACTTTTCAGGCTTTAGTGGCACTTTTTCTTCAATTCTTTAATCTTCGTGCTTCGTCTTCACATTTATTTATTTAAACAATTACAATGAAAATATAATACAATTACATATAAAAATCTATTATTTAGGAGGGATATTGCTATGAAATATATGTTCCTTTTTAGCCTTATCATATTAATAAGTATTTTTTTTATGAATCTAACTCTTGTCTATTTTACAGTATAAAAACACAAAATGGATAGACAACCCAATATTCTAAGAGACCTACCCGGAGACATGATTGATGAAATCTTGTCTAGAGTCGGTCAGAATTCTTCGACACAACTATTTACGACGAAATCAGTTTGTAAGACATTCGAAGAACGTTCCAAGAATGTCTTGGTTTATAAGAGACTTTCGTTTGAAAGATGGGGGATATCACATTGGGAAACCCATAAGTTACGATGTGTTTACTTTGACGCATATATTGCGGGGAACCCAAATGCTATTTTACGCAATGGGTTAAGAAATTATTTTGACTCAATGTATCCGAATATAGGACTTCATGATTTAGAAAAAGCGGCTAACATGCAACATAAAGAAGCATACTATGCTTACGGGTTAGTAATGTTCGCTTCTCACCAAAGTGAGAAAAAGAACATCGGGCTACAACTATTAAACAAAACGTTCCCACAAGTGACGGAGTCGGTAATTGGGGTAAGAAATGAGGTTTTTAGGTTATTACGAGACTGTTGGTCATTACGTAACCCTCGTCCCTTTGACGACGTTACAACAAGCTGTCTTATCAACGGCCATAACGGTTATGTTCCGCAAGACCAAGGATGGGAAGTAGTCCTAGTAAAACCAGAATGCATGACTTGTTTCTGGACGTATGAATTACGTGTCTTTATTGCCTTTGCTGAACGACTTGTGTACTAGCTAGAATTATCTTCACAACCATCTTGTATCAAAGTTATTGTGTGCTATATTTCATGCTTTATGTAAAATAAGCGGTATTGTAAGTTTGTAAAATATTGTATAAAAGTTTGAACGCGAAATATTATTATAATCAGTTTTTCATATAGAATTGTAGTAGTTGAATTGTATATTAGCTACTAAGTATGAACTTAACGGGTAGGTACTACCCGAATTTAAACTTATAAAACGCTAATATGAAGAAAAAGCTTTTATAAATGAGTTCATATTATGCTACGAAATACTATTAACTACTCTTAATATTCTGTATGATTAACTTGTTCCATTTGACTATTTTGAAGGAAATGGCACCGACTACTCGACACACCGTGAATATGAATGAAGAGGAATTCCGTACTTTTCTAGCTTTAAACATAGCCGCAGTACAGGCTGCGCTACATACCAACGATAACCTTGGATCTAGTAGTACAGGAAATCGTGTAGGATGCACCTACAAAGAATTCACTGCCTGCAAACCTTTGGAATTTGATGGAACCGAAGGACCGATCGGATTGAAACGGTGGACCGAGAAGGTCGAATCGGTGTTTGCCATAAGTAAGTGTACTGAAGAGGACAAAGTGAAGTATGCTACGCATACCTTCACAGGTTCTGCGTTAACATGGTGGAATACCTATCTAGAGCAAGTGGGACAAGATGATGCGTACGTACTACCGTGGTCAGCATTCAAGCACTTGATGAACGAGAAGTACCGTCCCAGAACCGAGGTCAATAAGCTCAAGACAGAACTTAGAGGGTTACGAACCCAAGGATTTGATATTACCACGTACGAAAGACGATTCACAGAATTGTGCCTATTGTGTCCGGGAGCGTTCGAAGATGAGGAAGAGAAGATCGACGCGTTTGTGAAAGGATTACTGGAAAGAATCCAAGAAGATATAAGTTCACACGAGCCCGCCTCCATACAACAGGCATGTAGAATGGCTCACAAACTAGTGAACCAGATTGAGGAAAGAATTAAAGAACAGACGGCTGAAGAGGCCAATGTGAAGCAAGTCAAAAGAAAGTGGGAGGAAAACGGTGATAAGAATCACCAATACAACAACAACAACAATTACAATAATAATCGCAACAATTATCCCAACAATCGCAACATCAATCGCAACTACAACAAATGGCCCAACAACAGCAACTACAACAATCATCCCAACAACAATAACAACCGCAACAACAACAACAACAATCAGAAGCAGCTATGCCAAAGGTGTGAAAAGTATCACTCGGGGTTCTGCACCAAATTTTGCAACAAGTGTAAAAGAAATGGTCATAGCGCGGTGAAGTGTGAGGTCTACGGACCAGGGGTTAACAGAACGAAAGGAACAAATGGTGTCGGAATGAGTAATGGCAGAGCAAGTAGTGTCGGAGCAAGTTATGCCAATGTAGTTTGTTATAAATGTGGAAAACCGGGCCACATTATTAGAAATTGCCCGAACCAGGAGAACACGAATGGACAAGGCCGCGGAAGAGTTTTCAATATTAATGCGGCAGAGGCACAGGAAGACCCGAAGCTTGTTACGGGTACGTTTCTTATTGACAACAAATCTGCTTACGTTTTATTTGATTCGGGTACGGATAGAAGCTATATGAGTAGAGATTTTTGTGCTAAATTAAGTTGTCCATTGACGCCGTTGGATAGTAAATTTTTACTCGAATTAGCAAACGGTAAATTAATTTCAGCAGATAATATATGCCGGAATCGAGAAATTAAACTGGGTAGCGAAATATTTAAGATTGATTTGATACCAGTAGAGTTAGGGAGTTTTGATGTAATAGTTGGCATGGACTGGCTGAAGAAGGTGAAAGCAAAGATTGTATGTTATAAAAATGCAATTCGCATTGTACGAGAAGAAGGAGAACCCTTAATGGTGTACGGAGAAAAGGGCAACATGAAGCTAAATCTTATTAGTAATTTGAAGGCACAAAAACTAATAAGAAAAGGTTGCTATGCTGTTCTAGCACACGTCGAGAAAGTACAAACTGGAGAAAAGAGCATCAATGATGTTCCCGTCGCAAAAGAATTTCCCGATGTATTTCCGAAAGAATTACCGGGACTACCTCCACATCGATTTGTTGAATTTCAAATAGATCTTGTACCAGGAGCTGCACCAATAGCTCGTGCTCCTTATAGACTCGCACCCAGCGAGATGAAAGAACTGCAAAGCCAACTGTAAGAACTATTAGAACGTGGTTTCATTCGATCAAGCACATCACCATGGGGAGCTCCTGTTTTGTTTGTCAAGAAGAAGGATGGTACATTTAGGTTGTGTATTGACTACAGAGAGTTGAACAAACTTACCATCAAAAACCGTTATCTACTGCCGAGAATTGACGACTTATTTGATCAACTACAAGGCTCGTCGGTTTATTCGAAGATCGATTTACGTTCTGGATATCATCAAATGCGAGTAAAGGAGGATGATATTCCAAAAACTTCTTTTAGGACGCGTTATGGTCATTACGAGTTTATGGTTATGCCGTTTGGATTGACTAACGCACCAGCTGTGTTCATGGACCTTATGAACCGAGTGTGTGGGCCATATCTTGACAAGTTTGTCATTGTTTTCATCGATGACATACTTATTTACTCAAAGAATGATCAAGAGCATGAAGAACATTTGAGAAAAGTGCTAGAAGTATTGAGGAAAGAAAAACTGTACGCTAAGTTTTCAAAGTGTGCATTTTGGTTGGAAGAAGTTCAATTCCTCGGTCACATAGTGAACAAAGAAGGTATCCAGGTGGACCCGGCAAAGATCGAAACCGTTGAAAAGTGGGAAACCCCAAAAACTCCGAAGCATATACGTCAATTTTTAAGATTGGCTGGTTACTACAGAAGATTCATCCAAGATTTCTCCAAAATAGCAAAACCCTTGACTGCATTAACGCATAAAGGGAAGAAATTTGAATGGAAGGATGAACAAGAGAAGGCGTTTCAATTATTGATGAAAAATCTAACTACGGCACCTATATTGTCATTGCCTGAAGGGAATGATGATTTTGTGATTTATTGTGACGCATCAAAGCAAGGTCTCGGTTGTGTATTAATGCAACGGACGAAGGTGATTGCTTATGCGTCTAGACAATTGAAGATTCACGAGCAAAATTATACGACGCATGATTTGGAATTAAGCGCGGTTGTTTTTGCATTAAAGACTTGGAGGCACTACTTATATGGGGTCAAAAGTATTATATATACAGACCACAAAAGTCTTCAACACATATTTAATCAGAAACAACTGAATATGAGGCAGCGTAGGTGGATTGAATTGTTGAATGATTACGACTTTGAGATTCGTTACCACCCGGGGAAGGCAAATGTGGTAGCCGACGCCTTGAGCAGAAAGGACAGAGAACCCATTCGAGTAAAATCTATGAATATAATGATTCACACTAACCTTACTACTCAAATAAAGGAGGCGCAACAAGGAGTTTTAAAAGAGGGAAATTTAAAGGATGAAATACCCAAAGGATCGGAGAAGCATCTTAATATTCAGGAAGACGGAACCCGGTATAGGGCTGAAAGAATTTGGGTACCAAAATTTGGAGATATGAGAGAAATGGTACTTAGAGAAGCTCATAATACCAGGTACTCTATACATCCTGGAACGGGGTAGATGTACAAGGATCTTAAGAAACATTTTTGGTGGCCAGGTATGAAATCCGATATTGCTAAATATGTAGGAGAATGTTTGACGTGTTCTAAGGTCAAAGCTGAACATCAGAAATCATCAGGTCTACTACAACAACCTGAAATCCCAGAATGGAAATGGGAAAACATTACCATGGATTTCATTACTAAATTGCCAAGGACTGCAAGTGGTTATGATACTATTTGGGTAATAGTTGATCGTCTCACCAAGTCAGCACACTTCCTGCCAATAAGAGAAGATGACAAGATGGAGAAGTTAGCACGACTGTATTTGAAGGAAGTCGTCTCCAGACATGGAATACCAATCTCTATTATCTCTGATAGGGATGGTAGATTTATTTCAAGATTCTGGCAGACATTACAGCAAGCATTGGGAACTATTCTAGACATGAGTACTGCCTATCATCCACAAACTGATGGGCAGAGCGAAAGGACGATACAAACGCTTGAAGACATGCTACAAGCTTGTGTTATTGATTTCGGAAACAGTTGGGATCGACATCTACCGTTAGCAGAATTTTCCTACAACAACAGCTACCATTCAAGCATTGAGATGGCGCCATTTGAAGCACTTTATGGTAGAAAGTGCAGGTCTCCGATTTGTTGGAGTGAAGTGGGGGATAGACAGATTACGGGTCCAGAGATAATACAAGAAACTACCGAGAAAATCATCCAAATTCAACAAAGATTGAAAACCGCCCAGAGTCGACAAAAGAGCTACGCGGACAGTAAAAAAAAAGATATAGAGTTTGAAATTGGAGAAATGGTCATGCTTAAGGTTTCACCTTGGAAAGGCGTTGTTCGATTTGGTAAACGGGGGAAACTAAATCCAAGGTACATTGGACCATTCAAGATTATAGATCGTGTCGGACCAGTAGCTTACCAACTGGAGCTACCTCAACAACTCGCGGCTGTACATAACACTTTCCACGTCTCAAATTTGAAGAAATGTTTTGCTAAAGAAGATCTCACTATTCCGTTGTATGAAATCCAAATCAATGAAAAACTTCAATTCATTGAAGAACCCGTCGAAATAATGGATCGTGAGGTTAAGAGACTTAAACAAAACAAGATACCGATTGTTAAGGTTCGATGGAATGCTCGTAGAGGACCCGAGTTCACCTGGGAGCGTGAAGATCAGATGAAGAAGAAATACCCGCATTTATTTCCAGAAGATACGTCAACACCTCCAACTGCTTAAAATTTCGGGACGAAATTTATTTAACGGGTAGGTACTGTAGTGACCCGAACTTTTCCATGTTTATATATATATTAAATGAAATTGTTATTTACATGATTATTTAAGTGGGAACCATCATTTGGAAAATAGCATGAAATATCTCATAAAATTACAAAAATATGAGTAATCATTCATGACTTATTTACATGAAAACAAAATTACATATCCTTTATATCTAATCCATACACCAACGACCAAAAACACCTACAAACACTTTCATTCTTCAATTTTCTTCATCTAATTGATCTCTCTCAAGTTCTATCTTCAAGTTCTAAGTGTTCTTCATAAATTCCAAAAGTTCTAGTTTCATAAAATCAAGAATACTTCCAAGATTGCAAGTTTACTTCCAAGTTTTCTAAATCCATTCCAAGTAATCATCCAAGATCAAGAAACCTTTGTTACTTACAGTAGGTTATCTTTCTAATACAAGGTAATAATCATATTCAAACTTTAATTCAATTTCTATAACTATAACAATCTTATTTCGAGTGGAAATCTTACTTGAAATTGTTTTCGTGTCATGATTCTGCTTCAAGAACTTTCAAGCCATCCAAGGATCCTTTGAAGCTAGATATATTTTTCTCATTTCCAGTAGGCTTATCCAAGGAACTTAAGGTAGTAATGATGTTCATAACATCATTCGATTCATACATATAAAGCTATCTTATTCGAAGGTTTAAACTTGTAATCACTAGAACATAGTTTAGTTAATTCTAAACTTGTCCGCAAATAAAAGTTAATCCTTCTAACTTGACTTTTAAAATCAACTAAACACATGTTCTATATCTATATGATATGCTAACTTAATGATTTAAAATCTGGAAACACGAAAAACACCGTAAAACCGGATTTACGCCGTCGTAGTAACACCGCGGGCTGTTTTGGGTTAGTTAATTAAAAACTATGATAAACTTTGATTTAAAAGTTGTTATTATGGGAAAATGATTTTTATTATGAACATGAAACTATATCCAAAAATTATGGTTAAACTCAAAGTGGAAGTATGTTTTCTAAAATGGTCATCTAGACGTCGTTCTTTCGACTGAAATGACTACCTTTACAAAAACGACTTGTAACTTATTTTTCCGACTATAAACCTATACTTTTTCTGTTTAGATTCATAAAATAGAGTTTAATATGAAACCATAGCAATTTGATTCACTCAAAACGGATTTAAAATGAAGAAGTTATGGGTAAAACAAGATTGGATAATTTTTCTCATTTTAGCTACGTCAAAATTGGTAACAAATCTATTACAACCATAACTTAATCAACTTGTATTGTATATTATATAATCTTGAGATACCATAGACATGTATACAATGTTTCGACCTATCATGTCGACACATCTATATATATTTCGGAACAACCATAGACACTCTATATGTGAATGTTGGAGTTAACTATACAGGGTTGAGGTTGATTCCAAAATATATATAGTTTGAGTTGTGATCAATACTGAGATACATATACACTGGGTCGTGGATTGATTCAAGATAATATTTATCGATTTATTTCTGTACATCTAACTGTGGACAACTAGTTGTAGGTTACTAACGAGGACAGCTGTCTTAATAAACTTAAAACATCAAAATATATTAAAAGTGTTGTAAATATATTTTGAACATACTTTGATATATATGTATATATTGTTATAGGTCGTGAATCAACCAGTGGCCAAGTCTTACTTCCCGACGAAGTAAAAATCTGTGAAAGCGAGTTATAGTCCCACTTTTAAAATCTAATATTTTTGGGATGAGAATACATGCAGGTTTTATAAATGATTTACAAAATAGACACAAGTACGTGAAACTACATTCTATGGTTGAATTATCGAAATCGAATATGCCCCTTATTATTAAGTCTGGTAATCTAAGAATTAGGGAACAGACACCCTAATTGACGTGAATCCTAAAGATAGATCTATTGGGCCTAACAAACCCCATCCAAAGTACCGGATGCTTTAGTACTTCGAAATTTATATCATATCCGAAGGGTGTCCCGGAATGATGGGGATATTCTTATATATGCATCTTGTTAATGTCGGTTACCAGGTGTTCACCATATGAATGATTTTTATCTCTATGTATGGGATGTGTATTGAAATATGAAATCTTGTGGTCTATTGTTACGATTTGATATATATAGGTTAAACCTATAACTCACCAACATTTTTGTTGACGTTTAAAGCATGTTTATTCTCAGGTGAATACTAAGAGCTTTCGCTGTTGCATACTAAAATAAGGACAAGATTTAGAGTCCATGTTTGTATGATATTGTGTAAAAACTGCATTCAAGAAACTGATTTCGATGTAACATATTTGTATTGTAAACCATTATGTAATGGTCGTGTGTAAACAGGATATTTTAGATTATCATTATTTGATAATCTACGTAAAGCTTTTTAAACCTTTATTTATGAAATAAAGGTTATGGTTTGTTTTAAAAATGAATGCAGTATTTGAAAAACGTCTCATATAGAGGTCAAAACCTCGCAACGAAATCAATTAATATGGAACGTTTTTAATCAATAAGAACGAGACATTTCATAAATGGTTTTGGAGGGCCAAAACCGAATCAAAATCTCTTTGGGAAGAGTGGTGTTTGGATGAATATTATTCGTGCAGGGATCTCTATAGAAAAGAATGAAGTCAACTTCAATGGCTCGATCATGAAGGCAATTGGAGATGGCTCGAATACAAAGTTCTGGCAAGACAGTTGGTTATCGATTGTCCCGGCTCGAGATAGGTTCAAACGCCTGTATCACCTGGAGGCAGAAAAGGAATGCAACGTGAGGGATAGAGTTACGTGGTCATCAAACAGATGCGAGTTTTCATGGAATTGGGTCCAGAGCGTAACAGGTCGCGCTGAGATGGAACTACAAGATCTGATCCGGGAGCTGCAGGTTTACAACAAAAGGGACGTGGCTTCAGATGGTTGGTTTTGGGGATTGGCAAGCAATGGTCATTTTACAACAAAAAAATTAACGAAGTTATTGGAGGAGCAGATTCTAACACGAGGTTCCACTAGGGACGGTACACTCAGGAAAAATTTACTTCCTACAAAAGTCGAGTTATTATATTGAGGGTTCTAAAGAGGCGGATTCCGGTTCGTACCGAGCTTGACAAGCGAGGTATTGATCTTGACTCCGTTTGATGCCCCTTATGCGATGATGATATCGAGACTATTGAGCATTCTTTAATTTTATGTCGGCATTCTTTAGATGTTTGGGAGCGGGTTTATAAGTGGTGGGGCTTGGGTGCGGTTACAAACCTTAGCATTACTGAAGCTCTTCGAGGTAAATGTAATCGCGCCCTATCCCCGCTAGGCTCGTGTTTATGGCAAGCTTTGATATGGATTTGTGGTTATTTAATTTGGCGCAATCGTAACTAAAAAGTTTTTAAAAATTCAAGATGGAGCGGTTCAAGTGCTTTGATGGAAATTCAACTTCTTTCGTTTGATTGGATTGGTCCTCGGTACTGTCATACCACGTCCTAATCCATCTGGAAGAAGTCACCAACATCTGGTCCCATTGCGATGATCGACTCCAAATAATGTCTTTAAAATGAGCAAATGCACAGCGGAAGGTTTCTTTCATACCTGAGAATAAATATGCTGTGACGATCGCTCCAAATTCATATGGACGAACACGTCATTCATCGATTTCATTGCGAGGTATTTGACCTCTATATGATACGTTTTGTAAATATTGCATTGTGATGACCCGGAAATTTCTGACCAAATTTAAACTTAATCTTTAACGTTTCCGACACGATAAGCAAAGTCTGTAAAGTTGAATCTCAAAATTTTTGAACTATTCAATTACCTTTCGATTGTTCTCAATGATTCGCGAACAATTTTATGTAAATAGATACATATTTATACCATAACTTGAAAACATAACAAAGTGTTGAGTATATGATACTGTGCATTAAACTTATTGGTTTGATTATCTGATTGATATATTTAGATACAGAGTTAAAAGATTATGCCAAACGATTCAAGTAAAATATATTTACTGGGTCTCTTAAGGATTATGATATTATTACGGGTCTCTGTTGAGAAGTCCATGTTGATTTGAGAAATCATTCATGATTAACGGTATTCGGAATAAATGTAAATTGTTAGAACTATATATATATATATATATATATATATATATATATATATATATATATATATATATATATATATATATATATAATTTATATTGTGTATTTAGAACGTATATATGACTATTGAATATATGTGATTTCAAAATTTGTTGATAAACGATAGTAACATTTGGTTGTTCGATTCGATAGATTTATAGAACGTTTGAGAAATTAAAATAAACGTTGACGTATAAATAAATTATATCAAATTAAATTCTAAAGCACAAACGTTAGGTGTTATGATAATATCTATTATTTAAACTATTTTAAATTATATATACATATTTTGCAATGTGATTAATTATAATGTTAACTAGATATGAAACGTTTTGATTAAACATATATACTTTATTAATGAGACGATGATTTATAGAAGTAAATGACCAAAACACTCAAATGCATAAGTTATATCTGGAGTGGTTTAGTTTATAGATAATTTAAGACTATACTTTGGCAAAAGTACGAGTCACTAAACGTAAAGTACTAGTTTTCTCAGCGTACAAAAATGCGTTCGAAAAACCGGAACCGGGACTTAAGTCGAGTGACGACGCACGACTTATCGGGAAAAAAATTACAAGTCAACTATGCACATGAATTTAATATAATATATAATTAATTATATAAATTATATATATTATATATATAATTAAATATTATGTCGACAAACAAGAAAACAAAAGTTTGTGAGCTGGATCAGAGGGCCATGCGATCGCATGGCATATAGGCACAAAACCCATGCCATCGCATGGGGGTCAGAAATCAGAATTCTTCTATAAATAGCCCAGGTTTCTGGCCGAATTTATCCATCTTTCTCTCTATCCTCTCTATTATTATTATTATTATTATTCTTATTATTATTATTATTATTATTATTATTATTATTATTATTATTATTATTATTATTATTATTATTATTATTATTATTAATAATCTTATGATTATTATTATTAGTATTATTTATACATAAAATATTACGACGGAGTGATGTCCAAATGATTTCAAAATGAGTTTTCGAGCAAGCTAGAGCTAAGGAAATAATGGGTTATTGCCAAGGAGGTTATGGGTAATGTTCGGGGGTATATTTGTGAATCAAACCTAGTATTTATCATCTCTGTTGTGTCTACGTACTTTCCTACAATATTGAATCTCAATATTGATACGTAAGCACTCATATTTTATCTTTTGTGTATCCATGTCTAGTGCTCGAGTATATATATATTTATATATGCTTGTATGCTAAATTTCATCGTTAAACAGTTTTTAATGAATCACAAATTAAATACATATATTACTAGTAAAAGTTATATGATATACATGTTTTTGGAAAGCTAGCGAAAAATCAATAACTTTTCATTTAGATATCGAATAGTTTCGACGAACGGATTAAAAGTTATGATCAACTGAATTATGATTAATAATAATTGGAATTGCTTTTGAATCCGCAATTAAGATTTAAACAACCTGTTTATGAGATTGATAAATTGGATTTTTGAATACTACTAGCCAGGTAAATGAATCCTTATATAAGGCACGTCTCGTTTTGTTGAATTATTGTCAAAATTGACTTTTTGAAACGACTTTGGATAACTTTTGTATGTCGATCTCGAGCATTAGGATTGTTATACACTATGACCTGACCTAGCTTGATAGACATTTATTGACCAACATATGTTCTCTAGGTTGAGATCTACGGTTATTTGGTAATCCGAGTTTCGATCACATTTTGGTGAACGACTTTATATGCTGCTAAGGTGAGTTTCATATGATCTCTTTTACTCAATATATTTTTGGGCTGAGAATACATGTGACTGTTTATAAATACTGAAAATACTAGATTTATATGCGTGAGTTTCATATGATCCCTTTTACTCTCTACATTTTGGGGCTGAGAATACATGCAAATGCTTTATTAACCGATATACAATATTTATATGGGTGAGTTTCATTTGCTCCCTTTTTAATTGCTTTTGCAATATATATTTTTGGGCTGAGAATACATGAACTTTATTTTAAACACAATGGATACAAGTACATAATAAATTCTACACTGAGTTTGAACCGAAAATCCCTTAGCTTTGGTAACTAGTAACTGCCAGTTATAAGAACTGGTGGGCGCGAGTAGTAGTATATGGATCCATAGGGCTTGATATCCCCGTCCGAGCTAGAGCACTAGCCTTTTAACGGACGTATGCTATTTGAGAAGCATACACGTTGGTTTACGTGTATTATTAAGATGATTATACAAAGGGTACAAATTATATATACGTTAAGTTTAGTTACCAGGGTGCTCAATTTCGTAGAATATTTTGATAAACGTTTCTGGATGAAACAACTGAAATCTTGTTATCTACTTTTATATGCAGATTATGCGAAACACTAAAACTATGAACTCACCAACCTTTGTGTTGACACTTGTTAGCATGTTTATTCTCAGGTTCCCTAGAAGTCTTCCGCTGTTTGCTTATATGATAGACAAGCTATGTGCATGGAGTCTTACATGGCATATTTTTCAAGAAAACGTTGCATTCACCAATTCATCACCATGTACCTTATTTAGACTGCATTGTCAACGGAAGTACTGTTGTAAACTATTATATAAGGTGATTGTTTATATGTAGAAATCATCAGATATCGAAAACCTTTGATTTAATATTCATTTATGGTGTGCCTTTTCAAAAGAATGCAATGTTTATAAAACGTATCATATAGAGGTCAAATACCTCGCAATGAAATCAATGAATGACGTATTCGGCCAAATGGATTTAGAGTGATTGTCACAGTTGGTATCAGAGCGTTGGTCCTAGTGAACCAGGTCTTGCATAAGTGTGTCTAACTGATAGTTGTTATGATGCATTAGTAAGTCTGGACTTCGAGTGTGTCTGCATGTCAAAAGTTTTGCTTATCATTTCTTTTCAGAAATTACCTGTCTATCATCTTAAGTCTAAACGCGTCTTATTGCATTGATTACATAGATAGTGTATAGACAAAATTCATATCTTGACATATCTATTATAGTAAACTTTGACTGCCATTTTTCAAAAATTTCTCCGTAATTTACGGAATTTTGGTATTATATATACATATGTAAATTATGTATTGAAGAGTACCAATCTAAATTCTATAATCTATTTCATATCAAAAATCATCTATCTAATTATACAAGATGGATCCCGTATCTAGTTTAAATTCCTTAAATTCCGACAGCTATTCCGATATGGATATTCACCTGAACTCTGAATAAAGTGTAACCGGAATGGATCAACCAATTAGCCATCACCTATTCTGGATGAATTGGGGATGGGTTTGTAGTCTACTTAATCATTGGAGATAAGAAGAAGGTGATCCCTTCCATCCACCACATTGCCCTCTTGGCGAAGAACCTGAAGCACTTACCGGCGAACCTGTTCGTAATACCATTTTCTCTCTCATTTCCAGAGTATCTCGTCACGATAATATACTATCTCAAATTCTGGATCTTATTAATCCGCTCGTACGAACCGCCAATCATCCCGGTGTAGTAGAGGAAATCAACGAGCTTCGCGCTCGGGTAGTGGCTTTGGAGAATATGGTGCAAAGATTACAAGCACCGGCAGCATCACTGGCATCAATAGTACCACCATCATCAACACCAACAGTATCATTACCACCACCACCACCAACAACCGCACCGCAAACCTCAACTTCACAATCTGTCCCACGAGCATCAACGTCATACGCACCGTAGTTACCAAGAAATACCAGCAACAATAACCGATGAAGTATTAACTCATTTTCCCTGAAGAAATTTTATGTATATTTAATATATATGAATTTTGAAATCAAAATAAATCTTTTCGTACTAAGCTATTACGTGTGAATCTTAACTGGTAGGTACTACTCGGTTAATTCATATTACTAATATGCTATGATGTACAACCTTCGTTAACTACAATCTTTGTTTCAATTCAATGAATTTCGTTTCATAATAAACCAAGTGTATTATTCAATAACATGGTTGATTTTACACTTTCATCTTCGATGCACTCGAAACTTTCTAGAAAACATCATTTGCACCTTGCGAAGTTAGCAAGAATCCCACGAATACCAACATCCTTTATCGAGGAATATCAATAAGAATATTGATTTCATTAGTGAAATACTCCGCGAAGATTATGCAATCTCTAATGTTTTAGAGATTATTCATTTCTAATTCAAGCCAAAAATCAAATGAGCTTAATATGATATTAACTCATTAAATCAGTATTACATCTGAAGAAAATATACATACATATATTTTCATAAAGACTGTAATGAAAATTCTTTTGTACAAAATATTAATTGTGAAATCTTTAACGGGTAGGTAATACTCGGGAAATATATAAGTTCACAATTAATATGTTAGATTGTACATTCTTCAACTTTGATTCAAAAATTATTAACTATGCTCACAGCGATATACAACCGTTTCCATACAAATTCAATTACATATTCTGATATTGACGGATCAGAATCCAAGTCAAGATTTAATGGGTGACATCATTCTTAGATCTCTACATCTTTCAAAGCTATACTTTGACTTCAAAAATGTGAAAGATCCTTTAGCATTGTTATTACTGAAAATAACCTTGCAATTCCTTTCCAAAAGTATCCAGTATTATCAACCGTTCAACCAGTCAACGACGACCTTTCAGACTTGTAACTTTGGCATATACGTTTTTGTTACCGGGGAACCTTTCATGTTCCACCACATTAGCAGTAAATTTACCAACAACTTCATTGATCTTTGACCTTCCGAAAAATCCTTATACTCATTGAAGCTGTATCATGTACTCATCCACATCTTGTAACGGCAATTGCCATACCAACTATCGGGAATTAGCAATCAGTATTTTGAAATCTTGTAGCACGTCTACGCCAACAGTTATATGTGTACATATAACGTCTACCTCTTGGACTTACATACTTCGAATGTGAAGTTTCCGAAAAACACCCCAAACTACGAAACTAGTTCTCCGAATTTTGGAAAAATGTTGATGAAGCAGCAAAAACTGTAAACGACCTTAACAGTCAAAAGTTTGATGATAAAGAATAGTATGGTGGTAAAGCTGAGAAAAAGAGAAAGTTTGGAACTGGAAAACGGATTGAGTAAAGTATGAAAGAGGCTGTGGATAAATTACAAGGACGAAACCTGTCTTCAAAGAATCCAAATGATTCAGTATCTGTTGAAGCCATTAACGAATACCTTGCTTCCGAATCTAAACCCTTGCGGACAATATTCTTCATCATCCTCTGATATTATAAATTCTAAGATATCATCGTATCTTTCGTTATAAATATCCTCCATATTTCTGGAGATAATTTCATAATCATTCTTATCGAAAATCAATTTTCTCTTTACGATATCTTTGTTACACCATAAAAGAAACTATTTTAGTTTCTAAATTCTGAAACTTTCAAGTTTAAAATATAAATGTTTTGAAGTAATGTTGGGAATTGAAGCATGAGTTAATATAATATAATGACACTTGATCAACGTGATTATATTACAGTAAGTCATGCTGAGTTTCTAATGGAACGTGATAAAGGTTCACATATCATACCCTCATCATGAACCATGTTACATAACTCTTTCATTCTATATAATCTCTAAAAATATCAAGAAAATATTTTCTTAATGATTCGGTCTTTTTGAGGTATTATGGTAATTTGACAAGTCAGATTGTGCTATTACCATTTCTTTCTTAGAACATTAGTTATGTTCATCTGAAACTTCATACCTACTAATTCTGGACCATTATCCGCTTGACTTAAGTTCAGGAAGAGAAAACGAAAGCATGAAACTCCGAAATATAATGGAGAATATAAAGCCCAATAACAACCTCAAAATTTACAAACCGTGTATATCAATGTGTATAGCAATATAAAGACACGGGAAAATGAAAAACACTATAACCCCAAGGTAATGGTAGAAGAAAGTAACTTCCTCTGGTGGTAGATGAAAAAGAAGAATGACAGATATGAAAGTTAGGAGTATATCAAAAATAAGAACTGGATGAAGCATTTCACAATCTTTTGGAAGTATGAAATGAGGAAGAAGATGTAGGAGTGATGAAAATAATGAGACGAAAGGGGGTTAATTTATAAGCAAAATAACAGACAGAGCAATCGAGGCAGGTGACCTCATTTAATTAAAGAAGATCTTAATTTCCTTAAATTCCGAAGAATCAAATCTTATTTAGATTATGAAGACTTTCTATTCCTTAAATTTCGGAAATCAATCGTTACTACGTCAAGAGATAAGACGCATCTCTATTCTCTATTTCACTTTATTACGATAACTTCCCTCATACGCTTCGAGTAATTAGATTGTGTTATCCATATTATTCAACGGTGATAAAACTCTAATTATCAACTCATATACGTCATGAAAACATTTTTATTGTTAGCCATGACGACCTCACTCAAATTTCGGGACGAAATTTCTTTAACGGGTAGGTACTGTGATGACCCGGAAATTTCTGACCAAATTTAAACTTAATCTTTAACGTTTCCGACACGATAAGCAAAGTCTGTAGAGTTGAATCTCAAAATTTTTGAACTATTCAATTACCTTTCGATTGTTCTCAATGATTCGCGAACAATTTTATGTAAATAGATACATATTTATACCATAACTTGAAAACATAACAAAGTGTTGAGTATATGATACTGTGCATTAAACTTATTGGTTTGATTATCTGATTGATATATTTAGATACAGAGTTAAAAGATTATGCCAAACGATTCAAGTAAAATATATTTACTGGGTCTCTTAAGGATTGTGATATTATTACGGGTCTCTGTTGAGAAGTCCATGTTGATTTGAGAAATCATTCATGATTAACGGTATTCGGAATAAATGTAAATTGTTAGAACTATATATATATATATATATATATATATATATATATATATATATATATATATATATATATATATATATATATATATATATATATATATATATAATTTATATTGTGTATTTAGAACGTATATATGACTATTGAAAAAGATGCTAATCGAGGAGTACTGTCCTCGAAACGAGATCAGAAAAATGGAATCTGAGTTACGTAATCTGAAGGTTATCGGCGCGAATCTCAATAACTATGAAAAGCGTTTCATGGAACTAGCCTTGTTGTGTCCCGAATTGGTGCCAAACGAGAAACGAAAGATAGAAATGTATATTGACGGTTTATCGATCAATATCAAAGGAAATGTTACATCGTCCAAACCAAATACGATGCAGGAAGCCATGACAATGGCACACCAACTCATGGACCAGATCACAGAGAGTTCGATTAAGGCACCAATTATCGAAGTCAAGACAACTGAAGGAAAGAGGAAATGGGAAGACTATAAGGGCAAAAGTACTCACCTGAAGAAACAAGAAACTTTTAAAGGTAAACAAGATGGGGCAACTGCAAGTCCAAACTATAAGGGACCTCATCCATTCTGCAAAAGGTGTTACACACATCATGCAGGCTATTGCCAAGTGGTCTGTGATAAGTGCAACAAGAAAGTACATGTGGCGAAAGATTGTTATGCCACCGTTTCTGAAGTAAAGACAAAATTGACCGATGTCAAGAAATGTTATGGATGCGGGAAGTCTGGTCACTTTATAAATCAATGCCCTGATAAGGAGAAGAACAAAGAACCCACACGTGGGAGGGCATTTAATGTTAGTGCCAGTAAAGCACGTGAAGATCCTAATCTTGTCACGGGTACGTTTACCGTTAATAATCAACTAGCTTCTATTATGTTTGATACGGGTGCTGATAGAAGTTATATGTGTAAAGACTTTAGTTTTAAACTAAAATGTGCATCATTACCTCTAGACGATAAATATACTATTGAATTAGCTAATGGTAAACTGATAAAAGCCGATAAAATTTGCCATGGTTGCGAAATGAATCTCGCTGGTGAAACCTTCAAAATCGATTTGATACCCGTAGAACTAGGAAGTTTTGACGTAATCGTTGGCATGGATTGGATGTCCAAAACAAGAGCGGAAGTTGTTTGCGCTGAGAAAGCAATCCGCATCCCTCGTAAGGATGAAACGTCATTAATGATTTATGGGGAGAAGAGCAACTCAAAGCTGAACTTTATCAGCTGTATGAAGGCCCAGAAATTTATAAGAAAAGGTTGTTATGCTATTCTGGCACACGTAAAGAAGATCGATACTGAAGAAAGAAGCATTAATGACATGCCGGTTGTAAGAGAATATCCCGGAGTATTTCCAGAAGAATTACCGGGGCTACCTCCACACAGATGTGTAGAATTCCAGATTGATCTCATACCAGGAGCTGCACCTGTAGCCCGATCTCCATATAGACTTGCACCTTCAGAAATGCAAGAATTACAAGACCAGTTGCAAGAATTATCGGACCGTGGATTTATTCGTCCTAGTTTTTCACCTTGGGGTGCTCCTATTCTGTTCGTCAAGAAGAAGGATGGATCTATGAGAATGTGCATAGATTACCGAGAATTAAATAAATTAACGATCAAGAATCGGTACCCATTACCGAGGATTGATGATTTGTTTGATCAATTGCAAGGATCAAGTGTTTATTCTAAGATTGATCTACGCTCCGGATATCATCAGCTGAGAGTGAAGGAAGAAGATGTTCCTAAAACAGCGTTCAGAACCCGTTACGGTCACTATGAATTTTTAGTCATGCCTTTTGGATTGACTAATGCTCCAGCAGTATTCATGGATCTAATGAATCGCATCTGTAGACCGTATTTAGACAAATTTGTCATTGTTTTTATCGACGACATATTGATTTACTCGAAGAATAAGGAAGAACATGAGCAACACTTAAGACTGGTACTAGAGATACTCAAGAAAGAAGAATTGTACGCAAAATTTTCGAAGTGTGATTTCTGGTTACAAGAAGTACAATTTTTGGGCCATGTTGTCAGTAAACATGGAATTAAAGTTGACCCCGCCAAGATCGAAGCCATTAGTAAATGGGAAACACCGAAGACTCCAACACAAATCCGCCAATTCTTAGGTCTTGCTGGTTACTACCGAAGATTCATTCAAGATTTCTCTAGAATCACCAAACCCTTAACTGCATTGACTCAAAAGGGAAAGAAGTATGATTGGTCCACGAAACAGGAATCCTCATTCTAGTTATTAAAGAAGAAGTTAACGTCTGCACCCATTTTGTCATTACCGGAAGGAAATGATGATTTCATGATCTATTGTGATGCTTCGCGCCAAGGTTTAGGATGTGTATTAATGCAACGCACAAAAGTTATCGCGTATGCCTCACGACAACTAAAAATTCATGAAAAGAACTATACGACGCACGATTTGGAACTTGGAGCAGTAGTTTTTGCACTCAAAATATGGAGACACTATCTATATGGCACCAAGTGTACAGTGTACACCGACCATAAGAGTCTTCAGCATATTTTTGATCAAAAACAACTCAATATGAGGCAACGTCGCTGGGTAGAGTTGTTAAACGATTACGATTGTGAAATTCGTTACCACCCCGGAAAAGCTAATGTTGTAGCTGATGCCCTAAGTCGAAAAGAAAGAGTAAAACCTCTTAGGGTCCGAGCTTTGAATATTACAATTCGTACTGATCTCACAAAGCAAATTCAAGCAGCACAGTTAGAAACTTTAAAAGAAGAAAACAAAAAAGGTGAAATGAGCAAAGGGTTAGAAAAACAACTTGAAGTAAAAGCCGATGGAACCCTGTATTTTGCTGGTAGGATATGGGTACCAAGACATGGTAACCTAAGGCAACTAGTACTAGATGAAGCACACAAAACGAGGTACTCAATTCACCCAGGAAATGGGAAAATGTACCACGATCTCAAGAAGTTCTATTGGTGGCCTAATATGAAGACAGAAATTGCTACTTATGTAAGCAAATGTTTGACGTGTGCAAAGGTTAAAGCTGAGCACCAAAAGCCGTCAGGATTACTGCAACAACCAGAAATTCCGCAGTGGAAATGGGAAAGAATAACCATGGATTTCATTACGAAATTGCCAAGGACTGCAAGTAGTCATGATACTATTTGGGTGATAGTTGATCGTCTAACTAAATCAGCTCACTTCCTACCAATAAAGGAGACAGACAGTATGGAGAAATTAGCACGCCTATATTTGAAGGAAGTAGTTTCCAGGCATGGTGTACCCATCTCCATCATATCTGATCGCGACACCCGATTCACATCACGTTTTTGGCAATCATTACAAAAAGCATTGGGAACTCGATTAGATATGAGCACCGCTTATCACCCACAGACAGATGGTCAAAGTGAAAGAACAATACAAATATTGGAAGACATGTTACGGCATGCGTGATTGACTTTGGAACCAGTTGGGATCGACACTTACCGTTGGCAGAATTTTCATACAATAACAGCTATCATACGAGCATCAACGCAGCACCATTTGAAGCACTTTACGGTAGAAAGTGCAGATCTCCTATCTGTTGGAGTGAAGTAGGAGAAAGACAACTTACTGGACCAGAAATTATTCACGAAACCACCGAAAAGATCATTCAAATACAACAGCGATTGAAAACGGCCATGAGTCGCCAAAAGAGTTATGCTGATGTAAGAAGAAAACCGCTAGAATTTCAAGTGGGCGACAAAGTCATGTTGAAAGTGTCATCCTGGAAAGGCGTTGTACGATTCGGTAAACGAGGAAAGCTAAGTCCTAGGTACGTAGGACCCTTTGAAATCACCGAAAGAATTGGAGCAGTTGCTTATCGATTAAAGCTACCGCAAGAACTTAGTAGTGTTCACGACACATTTCACGTCTCAAATTTGAAGAAATGTTTAGCTGAAGAGGATGTCGTAATTCCTCTTGACGAAATACGAATTAATGATAAACTCCATTTTGTCGAAGAACCTGTTGAAATCATGGACCGTGAGGTCAAACAATTAAAACAAAGCAAAATACCGATAGTTAGAGTTCGTTGGAACGCAAGACGAGGACCCGAGTTTACTTGGGAACGTGAAGATTAAATGAAGCAAAAGTATCCACATTTGTTCACTGATATCGCTCATGAAACAGGTACTACTCAAAATTTCGGGAGGAAATTTTCTTTAACGGGGAGGTACTGTGATGACCCGAAAAATTTCGACTAATTTAAACCAATTCTCTATACGATTTATTATTTTGGCACGTTAAACAAAGTCTGTTAGATTGAGTCTCAAAATTTTAGAACTGTTTCATATATACAATTACCTTTGACTACTCTCAACGATTCATGAACAATTATATGTATGTATATATATATATATATATATGTACAAGTAAAAACGACTTTCCTACAGTAAAACCCTAGTTGCTACAGTAAAAATTACTTTGCTACAGTAAAACACTATTTGCTACAGTAAGACACTATTTGCTACAGTAAAACACTATTTGCTACAGTAAAACACTATTTGCTACAGTGAAACCGTATTTGCTACAGTGAAACCGTCAACACAAAGGTTGGTGAGTTCATAGTTTTATAGTTTCATATAATCTGTATATAAAGGTGGATCACAATATTTCAGTTGTTTCATCCAGAAAAGTTTATCAAAATATTCTACAAGATTGAGCACACTGGTAACTAAACTTAACGTATATATAATTTATACCCTTTGTATAATCATCTTAATAATACACGCAAACCAACGTGTACGCTTCTCAAATAGCATACGTCCGTTAAAAGGCTAGTGCTCTAGCTCGAACGGGGATATCAAGCCCTATGGATCCATATACTACTACTCGCGCCCACCAGTTCTTATAACTGGTAGTTACTAGTTACCAAAGCTAAGGGATTTTCGGTTCAAACTCAGTGTAGAATTTAGTATGTACTTGTATCCATTGCGTTTAAAATAAAGTGCATGTATTCTCAGCCCAAAAATATATATTGCAAAAGTAATTAAAAGGGGAGCAAATGAAACTCACCTTAGCAGCATATAAAGTCGTTCACCAAAATGTGATCGAAACTCGGATTACCAAATAACCGTAGATCTCAACCTAGAGAACATATGTTGGTCAATAAATGTCTAACAAGCTAATTCTGGTCATAGTGTATCACAATCCTAATGCTCGAGATTGACATACAAAAGTTATCCAAAGTCGTTTCAAAAAGTCAATTTTGACAATAGTTCAACAAAACAAGATGTACCTTATATAAGGATTCATTTACTCGGTTGGTAATATTCAAAAATCTAATTTATCAATCTTACAAACAAGTTGTTTAAATATTAATTGCAGATTCAAAAGCAATTCCAATTAACGTCAATCATAATTCAGTTGACCATATCTTTTAATTCGTTCATCGAAATTATGCGACTTCTAAATGAAAAGTTATTGATTTTTCGCCAGCTTTCCAAAAACATGTATATCATATACCTTTTACCAGTAATATATGTATTTAATTTGTGATTCATTATAAACTGTTTAACGATGAAATTTAGCATACAAACATGCATAAACATATATACTCGAGCACTAGACATGGATACATAATTAATATATAAAAGATAAGATATGAATGCTCACGTATCAATATTGTGATTCAATATTGCAGGAAAGTACGTAGATGCAACAGAGATGATAAACACTAGGTTTGACTTGCGAATATTACCCATGAACATTACCCATAACCTCCATAGTTATAACCCATAATTTCCTTAGCTTTATCCCGCTCGAAAACCCATTTCAAAAGTGACCCGCTCATGGCTTCGTCGTAATATTTTATGTATATTCTATTCTAATAATAATAATAAGATTAATAATAATAAAATTAATCTTAATAATAATAATAATAATAATAATCTTTATTACTAATAATATAAATAATAAAATAATTAATAATAATGACGGAGTAATGATAGATGGATATGATATGTGTGTGTTTGAGTACAGTCGATCGAGCTTTAAATAATGTGTCCTGATTTCTTACCCCATGCGATTGCATGGGGTTCCTTCTTTATTTTCATGTAATCGCATGAAGAAGTTCCCCAGCTGTTATCCATTTCCAATTCATGTCGACACATGATTAATATATATTAATTATAAATAATTATTTAATCTATATAATTAATTATATATTATATTATATTTACGCTCATGGTAAAAATATAATTTTTGTTCAAATGACTCGTACGTTGCCACTCGACTCATGTACCACTTTCGGTTTTTCGAACGCACTTTCGTACGTTTAGAAAACTAGCCTTTTACGTTACGCGACGTGTACCCTTGTTAATAATTTGACTTTCTCATCAATAATTTATCTTATAAAAATGTAACTTATATAATTTGAGTGTTATGGTCATTTGTTTCTATAAATCAGTGACTTGTTGTTCGTCAAAATATATTATTTTAAATCAGGACGTTTTATGACTAAGTTAATATTATATTTTTGTAAAAATATATATATATATATATATATATATATATATATATATATATATATATATATATATATATATATATATATATATATATATATATATATATATATATATAAATATATATACGTATATTTTCTAATCCAATTATAATGGTTCGTGAATCGTCAGGGTTTGGTCAAGGTTAAATGAATGTATGAATACAATGTACACTTCTTGGGATTCAACTTAACAAACTTTGCTTATCGTGTCGGAATAATATAAAGATAAAGTTTAAATTTGGTCAGAAATTTTCGGGTTGTCACATGTGATGACCCGAAAAATTTCGACTAATTTAAACCAATTCTCTATACGATTTATTATTTTGGCACGTTAAACAAAGTCTGTTAGATTGAGTCTCAAAATTTTAGAACTGTTTCATATATACAATTACCTTTGACTACTCTCAACGATTCATGAACAATTATATGTATGTATATATATATATATATATATATATATATATATATATATATATATATATATATATATATATATATGTACAAGTAAAAACGACTTTCCTACAGTAAAACCCTAGTTGCTACAGTAAAAATTACTTTGCTACAGTAAGACACTATTTGCTACAGTAAAACCGTATTTTTCTACAGTGCTACAGTGAATTGCTACAGTAAACACTATTTGCTACAGTAACACTATTTGCTACAGTAAAACACTATTTGCTACAATGAAACACTATTTGATGTCGACGAACTAGCAAACAAAAACGGAAAAGGCGACCATGCGATCGCATGGCAAAAACACTGAAAACTCATGCGATCGCATGAGCTACAGTAAATCGAAAAGTAATATAAATACGCAGTGGTGTTCGACGAACTCTTTCACATTAACTCTCAATATTTATATTTATATTATAATTATAGTTTTAAATTTAAGTTTAATAATAATAAGGTATATACGAGGGTGTTTTTAATTCGGGTTTCAAACCGCTTTAAGCTAAGAAAATATTAGGTATTATTCGGGGTATTGTTCTTGAATCCAAGGCCAACCATACAGTCGTCTACCATCATTACGTCTACGCAATTTGCCTACAATATTGAATCGCAATATTGAACTGTGAGTTTATAGTCTCCCTTTTTAAATACTTTAAATATTTTTAGGCTGAGAATACATGCAATTTATTTTAAACGCGATAAGACACAAGTACATACTAAATTCTACACTGAGTTAAACCGAAAATCCCTTAGCTTTGGTAACTAGTAGCTGCCAGTACATAGGATATGGACTGGTGGGCGCAAATAATTGTATATGGATCCATAGGGCTTGACATCCCCGTCCGAGCTAGGGCGCTAGCCTTTTAACGGACGTATGTTATTTGAGTTTAAGACACGTTGGTTTGCGTGTATTAAAACGAATGGGGTAATTATCACTATAACGTTAAGTTTAGTTACCAGGGTGCTCTGTTACGTAGAATCTATTGATAAACTTTTGATGAAATCTTGTGGTCTATCTTTATATATGTTTATGACTCGAGCAATTAAACAAATAACTCACCAACATTCGTGTTGACTTTTTAGCATGTTTTATTCTCAGGTCCTTAGAATGCTTCCGCTGTGATGTGCTTATTGCCTGCATGGAGTCTCTCATGCTTTGTACAAAGTTTATTGCATTCAAAATAAAACTGCGTTGTGTAATAAATAATTGGACTGTGAAGTCAACCTGTAAATTAAAGACTTATGTATTTCGGGGTTTTGCTTATACCTAAGCACTTGCCCACATGTTTATAACTTTCTATGTTTAGAAAGTCACTTATTTTAATGAATGCAATATTTTATCAAAACGTATCATATAGAGGTCAAAACCTCACTGTGGAATCAATGATTAACGTGCCGCGTCAATAGCGATTTTGACGGGTCGTTACAGTTGGTATCCGAGCTTGAGGTCATAGGGAACCAGAAATTACATTAGTGTGTTTAACTGGTAATTATTAGGATGCATTAGTGAGTCTGAACTATGACCATATTTGTTTTTACTGATTTTTGCTTATCATTTGGTCAAAAACATTATATGTAATATATTTATATGCTAACGTAATTGTTGTTTCAATTATGTGATAGATGACTTCCTCTAATCCTATCATTTTGTACGACTCGGAATCGGACACTGAATCTATTCTATCCACAACTGAAAAGGGCGTTCCAATACCTATTAAAGAAGAAATTGTGTTAGCCGGGGAATCTCAACTCCCGGTAAACCCAGAGGAGGTTCCAGCTCCACCCAACTCTAGTTTTCCGGAGCCACAGTATCGTTGGCATGGACCCATGATCCCTGGAGTAAACGAGGATCGTCCATTTCTAAACAAATATGGACATTGGTCCAGATATACCGCCGACGGGCGGGTTGTGCCGATTACGCCTGGCAAATTTTGGTTCATGACCACCGGTATATATTCTTGCAGTTCGTCATCATATTCTCCTACACATGACTCAGACAGTTCGTCATCAGACGAGATCAGTAAGGAGGAGGATTTCGCTAATGAAATAAAAGAGATCACTAAGGAGAAATTCCAACTTGCTATAGATAATAAAAACAACCACAATAATAAAATGTCCTTAATTATAAAAAAAGAACAGGACCATTCGATCCGTAACCACCCTTATTGTATTAAACCCACTGAGGCAACGGGTACCTCAAAACCCCAACCAAAAATAAAATACACTGCCAGAATGTCTGTCGGACCATGTGCACACAAACAATTGGCAGAGAGAACCAAATGGGAAGAAGTTTCTGATAGTTCTGAATAAACGACCTCGCAACCATAAATCTTCCATGCGCTATTTTATTGCTTATGTGTGCTACTCTATCTTGTTATGTAAAATAAGCATATGTAAAATATCAGTATTGTATGGTATTGTATTATTTTGGTTTATTAATAATAAATGCATGGAATGATTATTTGTATTATTACTACTTCTTATTATTATTATTACATAATAATGTAGTAACTCGCTATAATTTTTCATAGTGGAATATTATTAGGATTTTAGTAGTTAATTCCTTGTACTAGCTATTATGTATGAACTTAACGGGTAGGTAATACCCTAGAAATAATTATAAAATGCTAATAAGAAGAAAAGGCTTTTATAATAATCGGTTCATATTATTAATATGCTACGATTAACTATTGACAACTCATTTTACCTATAATATTCTATATGATTAAATTATATCTGTTGTGTTTATTGAAGAAACATGTCTCAAATGTCGGATGCTGAGTTTGAGCAACTAGTCGAGAAACGTGTGAATGAAAGAATTGCTGCAGCCGAGGCAGCAAAAGCAACAGCCGAAGCAGCAGCCAAAGCAGCAGCCGTAAACACAAACTCACGAAACGGATGCTCATACAAAACTTTTCAAGGATGCAAACCACAGACGTTTAGTGGAACCGAGGGACCAGTCGGTTTAACCCGATGGTTTGAAAAGATGGAGTCCGTTTTCAAAATCAGTAATTGTGCGAACGGAGACAAGTCAAAGTATGCTTCGTGTACGTTGCAAGACGGTGCACTTACTTGGTGGAACAATTATGCTAAAGCAGAAGGAATACATACGGCATATGATATCTCTTGGGAAGAACTGAAAAAGATGCTAATCGAGGAGTACTGTCCTCGAAACGAGATCAGAAAAATGGAATCTGAGTTACGTAATCTGAAGGTTATCGGCGCGAATCTCAATAACTATGAAAAGCGTTTCATGGAACTAGCCTTGTTGTGTCCCGAATTGGTGCCAAACGAGAAACGAAAGATAGAAATGTATATTGACGGTTTATCGATCAATATCAAAGGAAATGTTACATCGTCCAAACCAAATACGATGCAGGAAGCCATGACAATGGCACACCAACTCATGGACCAGATCACAGAGAGTTCGATTAAGGCACCAATTACCGAAGTCAAGACAACTGAAGGAAAGAGGAAATGGGAAGACTATAAGGGCAAAAGTACTCACCTGAAGAAACAAGAAACTTTTAAAGGTAAACAAGATGGGGCAACTGCAAGTCCAAACTATAAGGGACCTCATCCGTTCTGCAAAAGGTGTTACACACATCATGCAGGCTATTGCCAAGTGGTCTGTGATAAGTGCAACAAGAAAGTACATGTGGCGAAAGATTGTTATGCCACCGTTTCTGAAGTAAAGACAAAATTGACCGATGTCAAGAAATGTTATAGATGCGGGAAGTCTGGTCACTTTATAAATCAATGCCCTGATAAGGAGAAGAACAAAGAACCCGCACGTGGGAGGGCATTTAATGTTAGTGCCAGTAAAGCACGTGAAGATCCTAATCTTGTCACGGGTACGTTTACCGTTAATAATCAACTAGCTTCTATTATGTTTGATACGGGTGCTGATAGAAGTTATATGTGTAAAGACTTTAGTTTTAAACTAAAATGTGCATCATTACCTCTAGACGATAAATATACTATTGAATTAGCTAATGGTAAACTGATAAAAGCCGATAAAATTTGCCATGGTTGCGAAATGAATCTCGCTGGTGAAACCTTCAAAATCGATTTGATACCCGTAGAACTAGGAAGTTTTGACGTAATCGTTGGCATGGATTGGATGTCCAAAACAAGAGCGAAAGTTGTTTGCGCTGAGAAAGCAATCCGCATCCCTCGTAAGGATGAAACGTCATTAATGATTTATGGGGAGAAGAGCAACTCAAAGCTGAACTTTATCAGCTGTATGAAGGCCCAGAAACTTATAAGAAAAGGTTGTTATGCTATTCTGGCACACGTAAAGAAGATCGATACTGAAGAAAGAAGCATTAATGACATGCCGGTTGTAAGAGAATATCCCGGAGTATTTCCAGAAGAATTACCGGGGCTACCTCCACACAGATGTGTAGAATTCCAGATTGATCTCATACCAGGAGCTGCACCTGTAGCCCGATCTCCATATAGACTTGCACCTTCAGAAATGCAAGAATTACAAGACCAGTTGCAAGAATTATCGGACCGTGGATTTATTCGTCCTAGTTTTTCACCTTGGGGTGCTCCTATTCTGTTCGTCAAGAAGAAGGATGGATCTATGAGAATGTGCATAGATTACCGAGAATTAAATAAATTAACGATCAAGAATCGGTACCCATTACCGAGGATTGATGATTTGTTTGATCAATTGCAAGGATCAAGTGTTTATTCTAAGATTGATCTACGCTCCGGATATCATCAGCTGAGAGTGAAGGAAGAAGATGTTCCTAAAACAGCGTTCAGAACCCGTTACGGTCACTATGAATTTTTAGTCATGCCTTTTGGATTGACTAATGCTCCAGCAATATTCATGGATCTAATGAATCGCATCTGTAGACCGTATTTAGACAAATTTGTCATTGTTTTTATCGACGACATATTGATTTACTCGAAGAATAAGGAAGAACATGAGCAACACTTAAGACTGGTACTAGAGATACTCAAGAAAGAAGAATTGTACGCAAAATTTTCGAAGTGTGATTTCTGGTTACAAGAAGTACAATTTTTGGGCCATGTTGTCAGTAAACATGGAATTAAAGTTGACCCCGCCAAGATCGAAGCCATTAGTAAATGGGAAACACCGAAGACTCCAACACAAATCCGCCAATTCTTAGGTCTTGCTGGTTACTACCGAAGATTCATTCAAGATTTCTCTAGAATCGCCAAACCCTTAACTGCATTGACTCAAAAGGGAAAGAAGTATGATTGGTCCACGGAACAGGAATCCTCATTCCAGTTATTAAAGAAGAAGTTAACGTCTGCACCCATTTTGTCATTACCGGAAGGAAATGATGATTTCGTGATCTATTGTGACGCTTCGCGCCAAGGTTTAGGATGTGTATTAATGCAACGCACAAAAGTTATCGCGTATGCCTCACGACAACTAAAAATTCATGAAAAGAACTATACGACGCACGATTTGGAACTTGGAGCAGTAGTTTTTGCACTCAAAATATGGAGACACTATCTATATGGCACCAAGTGTACAGTGTACACCGACCATAAGAGTCTTCAGCATATTTTTGATCAAAAACAACTCAATATGAGGCAACGTCGCTGGGTAGAGTTGTTAAACGATTACGATTGTGAAATTCGTTACCACCCCGGAAAAGCTAATGTTGTAGCTGATGCCCTAAGTCGAAAAGAAAGAGTAAAACCTCTTAGGGTCCGAGCTTTGAATATTACAATTCGTACTGATCTCACAAAGCAAATTCAAGCAGCACAGTTAGAAACTTTAAAAGAAGAAAACAAAAAAGGTGAAATGAGCAAAGGGTTAGAAAAACAACTTGAAGTAAAAGCCGATGGAACCCTATATTTTGCTGGTAGGATATGGGTACCAAGACATGGTAACCTAAGGCAACTAGTACTAGATGAAGCACACAAAACGAGGTACTCAATTCACCCAGGAAATGGGAAAATGTACCACGATCTCAAGAAGTTCTATTGGTGGCCTAATATGAAGACATAAATTGCTACTTATGTAAGCAAATGTTTGACGTGTGCAAAGGTTAAAGCTGAGCACCAAAAGCCGTCAGGATTACTGCAACAACCAGAAATTCCGCAGTGGAAATGGGAAAGAATAACCATGGATTTCATTACGAAATTGCCAAGGACTGCAAGTAGTCATGATACTATTTGGGTGATAGTTGATCGTCTAACTAAATCAACTCACTTCCTACCAATAAAGGAGACAGACAGTATGGAGAAATTAGCACGCCTATATTTGAAGGAAGTAGTTTCCAGGCATGGTGTACCCATCTCCATCATATCTGATCGCGACACCCGATTCACATCACGTTTTTGGCAATCATTACAAAAAACATTGGGAACTCGATTAGATATGAGCACCGCTTATCACCCACAGACAGATGGTCAAAGTAAAAGAACAATACAAACATTGGAAGACATGTTACGGGCATGCGTGATTGACTTTGGAACCAGTTGGGATCGACACTTACCGTTGGCAGAATTTTCATACAATAACAGCTATCATACGAGCATCAACGCAGCACCATTTGAAGCACTTTACGGTAGAAAGTGCAGATCTCCTATCTGTTGGAGTGAAGTAGGAGAAAGACAACTTACTAGACCAGAAATTATTCACGAAACCACCGAAAAGATCATTCAAATACAACAGCGATTGAAAACGGCCATGAGTCGCCAAAAGAGTTATGCTGATGTAAGAAGAAAACCGCTAGAATTTCAAGTGGGCGACAAAGTCATGTTGAAAGTGTCACCCTGGAAAGGCGTTGTACGATTCGGTAAACGAGGAAAGCTAAGTCCTAGGTACGTAGGACCCTTTGAAATCACCGAAAGAATTGGAGCAGTTGCTTATCGATTAAAGCTACCGCAAGAACTTAGTAGTGTTCACGACACATTTCACGTGTCAAATTTGAAGAAATGTTTAGCTGAAGAGGATGTCGTAATTCCTCTTGACGAAATACGAATTAATGATAAACTCCATTTTGTCGAAGAACCTGTTGAAATCATGGACCGTGAGGTCAAACAATTAAAACAAAGCAAAATACCGATAGTTAGAGTTCGTTGGAACGCAAGACGAGGACCCGAGTTTACTTGGGAACGTGAAGATCAAATGAAGCAAAAGTATCCACATTTGTTCACTGATATCGCTCATGAAACAGGTACTACTCAAAATTTCGGGAGGAAATTTTCTTTAACGGGGAGGTACTGTGATGACCCGAAAAATTTCGACTAATTTAAACCAATTCTCTATACGATTTATTATTTTGGCACGTTAAACAAAGTCTGTTAGATTGAGTCTCAAAATTTTAGAACTGTTTCATATATACAATTACCTTTGACTACTCTCAACGATTCATGAACAATTATATGTATGTATATATATATATATATATATATATGTACAAGTAAAAACGACTTTCCTATAGTAAAACCCTAGTTGCTACAGTAAAAATTACTTTGCTACAGTAAAACACTATTTGCTACAGTGAGACACTATTTGCTACAGTAAAACACTATTTGCTACAGTAAAACACTATTTGCTACAGTGAAACCGTATTTGCTACAGTGAAACCGTCAACACAAAGGTTGGTGAGTTCATAGTTTTATAGTTTCATATAATCTGTATATAAAGGTGGATCACAATATTTCAGTTGTTTCATCCAGAAAAGTTTATCAAAATATTCTACAAGATTGAGCACACTGGTAACTAAACTTAACGTATATATAATTTATACCCTTTGTATAATCATCTTAATAATACACGCAAACCAACGTGTACGCTTCTCAAATAGCATACGTCCGTTAAAAGGCTAGTGCTCTAGCTCGGACGGGGATATCAAGCCCTATGGATCCATATACTACTACTCGCGCCCACCAGTTCTTATAACTGGTAGTTACTAGTTACCAAAGCTAAGGGATTTTCGGTTCAAACTCAGTGTAGAATTTAGTATGTACTTGTATCCATTGCGTTTAAAATAAAGTGCATGTATTCTCAGCCCAAAAATATATATTGCAAAAGTAATTAAAAGGGGAGCAAATGAAACTCACCTTAGCAGCATATAAAGTCGTTCACCAAAATGTGATCGAAACTCGGATTACCAAATAACCGTAGATCTCAACCTAGAGAACATATGTTGGTCAATAAATGTCTAACAAGCTAATTCTGGTCATAGTGTATCACAATCCTAATGCTCGAGATCGACATACAAAAGTTATCCAAAGTCGTTTCAAAAAGTCAATTTTGACAATAGTTCAACAAAACAAGATGTACCTTATATAAGGATTCATTTACTCGGTTGGTAATATTCAAAAATCTAATTTATCAATCTTACAAACAAGTTGTTTAAATATTAATTGCAGATTCAAAAGCAATTCCAATTAACGTCAATCATAATTCAGTTGACCATATCTTTTAATTCGTTCATCGAAATTATGCGACTTCTAAATGAAAAGTTATTGATTTTTCGCCAGCTTTCCAAAAACATGTATATCATATACCTTTTACCAGTAATATATGTATTTAATTTGTGATTCATTATAAACTGTTTAACGATGAAATTTAGCATACAAACATGCATAAACATATATACTCGAGCACTAGACATGGATACATAATTAATATATACAAGATAAGATATGAATGCTCACGTATCAATATTGTGATTCAATATTGCAGGAAAGTACGTAGACGCAACAGAGATGATAAACACTAGGTTTGACTTGCGAATATTACCCATGAACATTACCCATAACCTCCATAGTTATAACCCATAATTTCCTTAGCTTTATCCCGCTCGAAAACCCATTTCAAAAGTGACCCGCTCATGGCTTCGTCGTAATATTTTATGTATATTCTATTCTAATAATAATAATAAGATTAATAATAATAAAATTAATCTTAATAATAATAATAATAATAATAATCTTTATTACTAATAATATAAATAATAAAATAATTAATAATAATGACGGAGTAATGATAGATGGATATGATATGTGTGTGTTTGAGTCCAGTCGATCGAGCTTTAAATAATGTGTCCTGATTTCTTACCCCATGCGATTGCATGGGGTTCCTTCTTTATTTTCATGTAATCGCATGAAGAAGTTCCCCAGCTGTTATCCATTTCCAATTCATGTCGACACATGATTAATATATATTAATTATAAATAATTATTTAATCTATATAATTAATTATATATTATATTATATTTACGCTCATGGTAAAAATATAATTTTTGTTCAAATGACTCGTACGTTGCCACTCGACTCATGTACCACTTTCGGTTTTTCGAACGCACTTTCGTACGTTTAGAAAACTAGCCTTTTACGTTACGCGACGTGTACCCTTGTTAATAATTTGACTTTCTCATCAATAATTTATCTTATAAAAATGTAACTTATATAATTTGAGTGTTATGGTCATTTGTTTCTATAAATCAGTGACTTGTTGTTCGTCAAAATATATTATTTTAAATCAGGACGTTTTATGACTAAGTTAATATTATATTTTTGTAAAAATATATATATATATATATAAATATATATACGTATATTTTCTAATCCAATTATAATGGTTCGTGAATCGTCAGGGTTTGGTCAAGGTTAAATGAATGTATGAATACAATGTACACTTCTTGGGATTCAACTTAACAAACTTTGCTTATCGTGTCGGAATAATATAAAGATAAAGTTTAAATTTGGTCAGAAATTTTCGGGTTGTCACATGTGATGACCCGAAAAATTTCGACTAATTTAAACCAATTCTCTATACGATTTATTATTTTGGCACGTTAAACAAAGTCTGTTAGATTGAGTCTCAAAATTTTAGAACTGTTTCATATATACAATTACCTTTGACTACTCTCAACGATTCATGAACAATTATATGTATGTATATATATATATATATATATATATATATATATATATATATATATATATATGTACAAGTAAAAACGACTTTCCTACAGTAAAACCCTAGTTGCTAGAGTAAAAATTACTTTGCTACAGTAAGACACTATTTGCTACAGTAAACACTATTGCTACAGTAAACACTATTTGCTACAGTGAAACACTATTTGATGTCGACGAACTAGCAAACAAAAACGGAAAAGGCGGCCATGCGATCGCATGGCAAAAACACTGAAAACTCATGCGATCGCATGAGCTACAGTAAATCGAAAAGTAATATAAATACGCAGTGGTGTTCGACGAACTCTTTCACATTAACTCTCAATATTTATATTTATATTATAATTATAGTTTTAAATTTAAGTTTAATAATAATAAGGTATATACGAGAGTGTTTTTAATTCGGGTTTCAAACCGCTTTAAGCTAAGAAAATATTAGGTATTATTCGGGGTATTGTTCTTGAATCCAAGGCCAACCATACAGTCGTCTACCATCATTACGTCTACGCAATTTGCCTACAATATTGAATCGCAATATTGAACTGTGAGTTTATAGTCTCCCTTTTTAAATACTTTAAATATTTTTGGGCTGAGAATACATGCAATTTATTTTAAACGCGATAAGACACAAGTACATACTAAATTCTACACTGAGTTAAACCGAAAATCCCTTAGCTTTGGTAACTAGTAGCTGCCAGTACATAGGATATGGACTGGTGGGCGCAAATAATTGTATATGGATCCATAGGGCTTGACATCCCCGTCCGAGCTAGAGCGCTAGCCTTTTAACGGACGTATGTTATTTGAGTTTAAGACATGTTGGTTTGCGTGTATTAAAACGAATGGGGTAATTATCACTATAGCGTTAAGTTTAGTTACCAGGGTGCTCTGTTACGTAGAATCTATTGATAAACTTTTGATGAAATCTTGTGGTCTATCTTTATATATGTTTATGACTCGAGCAATTAAACAAATAACTCACCAACATTCGTGTTGACTTTTTAGCATGTTTTATTCTCAGGTCCTTAGAATGCTTCCGCTGTGATGTGCTTGTTGCCTGCATGGAGTCTCTCATGCTTTGTACAAAGTTTATTGCATTCAAAATAAAACTGCGTTGTGTAATAAATAATTGGACTGTGATGTCAACCTGTAAATTAAAGACTTATGTATTTCGGGGTTTTGCTTATACCTAAGCACTTGCCCACATGTTTATAACTTTCTATGTTTAGAAAGTTACTTATTTTAATGAATGCAATATTTTATCAAAACGTATTATATAGAGGTCAAAACCTCACTGTGGAATCAATGATTAACGTGCCGCGTCAATAGCGATTTTGACGGGTCGTTACATCACAGTATTAGATAGTACTCGATAACAAAAAGTAAGGATTTATTATTATAATATAATTTAAATATAAAACGTGTGATTAAATTAGCCCTCGTCTACTATTTCATTCACGGACTGAAATTCGTACTCCGTTGATAATGGATAAAAGTACACAGAAAAAATCTCAATTTTTTTTATTAACAATATTTATTTATTTTGGTCATTATGGTATAAAATTCAGTCATTAATTTAACAAATAAAAAATACATTAACGGTCCCTCTCATTTATGGGTAAAATATAAAAAGTGTTAAAATTAAATAATTAGATCCTAAATATACTTTTTAATAAGCCCATAACTTATATAACTCATTTTCGGATCACCTTTTATTTTAAAATTACATAAGTTTGAATTAAACTTGTTTAATATCAATCGAAACATCAAACGAGTATTACAATCATTTAATATTTATTTTTAATATACTTTATTTATATATAGAAATATATTTTAAGTAATAATTATTATAATATTCTATTGTTATTTTATTAATTTATAATAACAACAACATATAATACTTCAATTTATATTTTGAATTATTATTTATATATACATACACACATATCTATTTACAATCAATTGTTCGTGAATCGTCGAGAGCAGAAATATATAAACATCGTTTCAAAATTTTCTAGACTCAACATTACATACTCTGCTTATCGTATCAAAATCATATAAAGATTAAGTTTAAATTTGGTCGAAAATTTCCGGGTCGTTACAGGTACAAGCACAAGAAGATTACTTGGCACGATTGGTTTAACAATCCTTCGAGTTATCTAGAATATTAGTTTACATATGTGGTGTTGTTAATTGTTGGTTATAGTTGCTTACTCTGCAACTTGAGTCTCGGTCTCTTTGTGTGGTTTTTTGTTCGTGTAAATTGTATTTGGGTTAGGCCCCCCTTGCGGCCCTCGTGTTAATGATATCTTGCTTTTGGAAAAAAAAAAAAAAGAAGAAAAAGGAAAAAAATGATAAAGTTTTTGAAATGGGTGCTGATTCGTACACCACTAAGTTTTAGCCATACACCACCAAACGTGCATTAAAATATTGTACTGTACAACAGTCTACTGCATATTTAGTAGTGTATGACTAAAATTAGTGGTGTACGAATCACCTCTTTTTTGAAATACTGAGTAGTATTTTACTTGTATCCAAACGATCTTAAAAAAGAGCACCTACCCTGTATAGGATACAAATACAAAAGTACAAAAACTCTGTTAAATCATCATCACCCGTGGATACATACATATACATACATATATAATTTATCTGTAGTATTATAAACCAAATTTATCTCAATTTCATCACACCGAAGCCCCACAATCCACTATCTTATCCCTCTTCCGATTACCGGAATCGAAATATTATTTAATTCCTCGACCAACCCTCCGGATCTAAATTGACCGTAGTCAAACCAACCGATCAACAATTTAGTCAAACATGCCAACGGCGTCGTATTGGTGTTACCGATGCACACGTTTCATCACAGTAGCAAATGAAACCACAGTCATTTGTCCTCACTGCGATGGCGGTTTCATTGAAGCTGTTGATTATACTGCGCCGGCGAACCGTCGTCGTTTTCCGGCCAACGCGATGTACATGCTCGGTAACAACAGGTCAGATCTGAGACTTCGCCGTCGTAATCGACGTAACAACGGCGACTGGTCGCCGTTCAATCCAGTTATTGTTCTTCGTGGTGTTTCCGACGGTGCGAACGACGATTCCGGTACTGGAGATAGAGGTTTTGAACTGTATTACGATGATGGAGCTGGTTCCGGCTTACAGCCTTTACCGGCAATGATGTCGGAGTTTTTAATGGGATCAGGATTCGATCGATTACTTGAACAGTTATCGCAAATCGATATAACCGGATTAAATCGATCGGAACAGCCGCCGGCGTCTAAATTCGCCGTGGAATCGTTACCGACGTTTGAGGTAAGTAATCTACACGTCAGCAAAGAGTCACACTGTGCAATTTGTATTGAATCGTTTGATTTAGGTGTTGAAGTACGTGAAATGCCTTGTAAACATATATATCATTCTGATTGTATTGTTCCATGGTTAAGTATTCGAAACTCGTGTCCTGTATGCCGTTACGAACTTCCTACAGATTCTGTTGTAACAGAAACTAATTCTGTTACAACAGAATCGAGTAATGAAGAAGTAGGATTAACGATATGGAGATTACCTGGTGGCGGATTTGCGGTAGGTAGGTTTAACGGTGGGAGAAGAAGTGGTGGTGGTGATCGAGAGTTGCCGGTAGTTTATACGGCGGAAGGGGAAGGCGGATTGAGCCCTAATTCCGGTACACCTAGGAGGATTATTTGGGAGTCTGGAAGGTATAGGACAAGTAGAGAGAGTGGAATTGGGAGAGTGTTTCGGAATATGTTTTCGGTGTTTAGGAGAAGTAGGTCGAATTCGAGTACGAATGGACGGAATGGTGGTTCGATGAATAGAAGTAGGAGTTTATCGAGTACAATTTTTGGTAGGATGACATCCAGGAGAAATAGTACTTGGATTTTGGATGAACAAAATGGTATTTCAAGATGGTAATGTGCAAGGTTTGACATGGTAATGGTAGTACCAAACTTGTTAGATTATGATGGGGTTCAAGTTGTAAACTTGTTTGTATTTTGTAAATATATTTGATTTCATTTCAGTTTTCTGGCAAGTAAATGTTGAAGAAGCCACAATGAAAACTTATTGTTCTTGTATTTCATTAGGAAATAAGTTTATGGATTTTTGCTATAAATAGCTAAGATTAAATTATTCACAGTGTTTTGATATTTATTGATGCGTTTATTTATGCACTTGGCTCGTTATTCAGTTTATTTTGATTCGATTTATCTTAAATTTGAGGTGTTTTAGCTTTTAGGTTATTGTCTTGTATTATGTTTATGTTGTGCTTTTGAATTGAGTAGAAGCTTTCATTGAAGATGTGCTCAAAGTCAAGGTTAAAAAGAGTGAGGCTTGATATACAGTAAGAGGGATTGAAGATAAAGGATTAAGGTAAGGTATGATCAAACTGCTTTTTTTTTTTAATTGAATGAATTATGAAATATTATAATTGTAATTTGTGATTGTGATCATTTTATGATATGAATCCAAAGAGAAGTTTAATATGGATAAGTATACTAAGGAATATCCCCAAGAATACTTTGTGATTTGGAAGGAAAAATTAATGAAAAGGATTGGTTGCTTTGCCCATTCAAACAAGAAAAGCTTAGCACATACTACTAGATAAACTTATTAAACTTGCACAAGACTCCACTTTTTGAAATCTTTGTATACTTTTTTCTACCCTCCTTCATTGAAGATACCTCATACAATACAATGATTCTGACTTAAAAGAGTACATGGTATTCATGTGTTTATGCATACTTTGTGCTATATAGAATTGTAGATACACATGTTACCAAAGTTACTTTGGTTATAAAAAAAAGAGTTTTTTTTCAAGTCACTTTGATATAACTTTAGCTTTTGTTTTAGGTAGAGCATTATAATGGGTTTCTGCTTAGATTCTTGCAAGCAAAGGTCTTGAAACTTTTGTGGCCATGTCACATGTGTCTCTTCTAAGTGATAGAAAACATTATTCACATGTACTATAAGTCAGTGATCTATAACTTCATGTGGTTCGCTATATGTGCATTCATGTTAAATAGGGTACCTTGCATTTTATTGGTCTATGAATATTCCCCTTTCGTCATGTTCAAATACGCTTATATTTTTGAAGAAAAAAAAAAGAATAAAAAAGCTTCTATGGGTATGTTTGGGTCACAATATTTCAAGAACTTATTATTAACGTCGTAGAAATAGCTAAGTTATGATTAATCGGCTGAAATATTGTTGACCATAATCTTTCAAGTTTCAAACTGATGATTGAAACGTCTTGACATTTATATCCATTTAAATAATAAATTTGAAAGTTATACAATGTAAATATAAAAGAAAATGATAAATACAAATAACTATAATTCTATAAACGCTAATTGTCTCGAAAAATAGTTATAACTATTTATTTGTTTAAATACTTTACATTTTAAATTCATTTGAGGATGTTGATCGATTTTAAATTCATTTCATAGCCATGCTTATTATTTTAACGACAATTATGAATCATTGACGGAGTTCGAACGCGATGTTGGAATTCATCCACTTGATCATTTTCTTGGACGAACCAACACAGTCTTACCACAATTCAAGAGGAAAACCCCACGACAAATTCATACGGACATCACGTATAGTAATACACCCTTGTGTGAGGCTCAAATGCATAGATGTTTGAAACCTCTGAGGCTCATGAAATGAGCGGCCCGATCATTTCCTTATACGAACCAACACAGTCTTACCGCCTCTCAGGAGGAAACTCCACGACGAATCCATAACGGCATCACGTGTAGTAAAACACCCTCGGTTAAGGCTCAAACGCATAGACGTTAGAAACCTCCGAGGCTCATTAACCAGAGAAGTAATATTTTTGCGACACATGGGAGTCGAACATCTAAACTCCCTTATAAAATGCAAGCTCATCATCAATGTACCAACACCTTGTAGTTATATTACGTTCTAATAGGTGTCTCCGATATTTGCTAAATTGATAAATAATATTTTTTGCCGGAAACTATATAGTTTACACTACATCCATTCTTGCGATTCGACCAAAACTCGAAAAATGACAACACTTTTTTTTTACACAAACACTTTCGCAGAGCGCACATTAGAGAAAATTATCTAAGATTTGATCAAAATAATAAGTGGATTATTATAAGAGATAATTACGCAAATAAACTCTGTCAAGCACTTTTATCGAATCTAGATGGTCTTACTATTGGTGGAGGAAAAACATCCGGCAGTCCGACAATAACCACTAAAAAGTTGACATGTGGTAATCCGCGGTACCTAGGGAATGCAACACGGACTCGTGATATTATATAAAATTTTGAAAGACGTGTATTTTCTTTCAAAATTGTTTAAACGTTTAAGTTTTTATCATGTGTCAATTTTTATTGGTTATTTCCGACTATTGGAATTTATGTTTCCGGCCGGCGATAGGTCAATTGTAGTGACCCGAACTTTTTCATGTTTATATATAGTAAATGAAATTGTTATTTACATGATTAAGTGTTTCCAACATGTTAAGTAATCATACTTGTTAAGACTTGATTAATTGAAATAGGTTTCATATAGGCAATTGACCACCCAAGTTGACCGGTGATTCACGAACGTTAAAACTTGTAAAAACTATATGATGTCATATATATGGATATATATAGTTAACATGGTATTATGATAAGTAAACATATCATTAAGTATATTAACAATGAGTTATATACATAAAAACAAGACTACTAACTTAAGGATTTCGAAACGAGACATATATGTAACGATTATCGTTGTAACGACATTTAAATGTATATATATCATATTAAGATATATTAATATATCATAATATCATGATAATATAATAATTTAACATCTCATTAGATATAATAAACAATGGGTTAACAACATTAAATGAGATCGTTAACTTAAAGGTTTCAAAACAACACTTACATGTAACGACTAACGATGACTTAACGAGTCAGTTAAAATGTATATACATGTAGTATATTTAGATGTATTAATATACTTTTGGAAGACTTCAAGACATATATCAAAACACTCATACTTAACGAAAATGGTTACAGCTACATTCCCATTCTTTTTTCATCAAGAATTCTAGTCGTATTCATACCCGTATTATACACAGCTTCTAGGCGTACTTACTGTGGGTATATACCAATAGGAACTAGCATGGGATTCCACTCTTGATTATGTCATGCATGACTAATCAATTTTAACTTCTACCATGAACTAGTCAACTAACTAGAACTCCTTTTAACCCAACTCACCACTTACCACTCATCATTCACTCCATTTCACTTCCAATTCTCTTTCTAATTCTCTCTCAACACACACACACACACACACACACACACACACACACACACTTATGAACGAATTTTTCCAGTAGCTAATCATCATCTTCATCAAAAACTACTTCAAGAATCAAGCTATAATCATCTTAGGAAGAACACTTCAAGAACACTTCGAAAATCCTTTCAAGTTTACTAGTTTACTTCCAAGCTTTCTAATCCATTCCAAGTAATCATCTAAGATCAAGAAACCTTTGTTATTTACAGTAGGTTATCTTTATTATTCAAGGTAATATTCATATTCAAACTTTGATTCAATTTCTATAACTATAAACTATCTTAATTCGAGTAAAAATCTTACTTGAACTTGTTTTTGTGTCATGATCCTACTTCAAGAACTTTCAAGCCATCCAAGATCCTTTGAAGCTAGATCATTTCTTGTCACTTCCAGTAGGTTTACCTACTAAACTTGAGGTAGTAATGATGTTCATAACATCATTCGATTCATATATATAAAACTATCTTATTCGAAGGTTTAAACTCGTAATCACTAGAACATAGTTTAGTTAATTCTAAACTTGTTCGCAAACAAAAGTTAATCCTTCTAACTTGACTTTTAAAATCAACTAAACACATTTTTATATCTATATGATATGCTAACTTAATGATTTAAAACCGAAAAACACGAAAAACACCGTAAAACCGGATATACGCCGTCGTAGTAACACCGCGGGCTGTTTTGGGTTAGTTATTAAAAACTATGATAAAATTTGATTTAAAAGTTGTTCTTCTGGAAAAATGATTATTCTTATGAACATGAAACTATATTCAAAAATCATGGTTAAACTCAAAGTAGAGGTATGTTTTCCAAAATGGTCATCTAGACGTCGTTCTTTCGACTGAAATGGCTACCCTTACAAAAACGACATGTAACCTGTATTTTCGACTATAAACTTATACTTTTTCTGTTTATATTCATAAACTTAAGTTCAATATGAAACTATAGCAACTTGAAACACTCAAAACGGATTTAAAATGAAGAAGTTATGGGTAAAACAAGATTGGATAATTTTTCTTGTTGTAGCTACGTGAAAATTGGTAACAAATCTATATTAATCATATCCTAGCTAACTTATATTGTATTATACATGTATTCTAATATATTATGTAATCTTGGGATACCATAGACACGTATGCAAATGTTTTGACATATCATATCGACCCATCTATATATATTATTTGGAACAACCATAGACACTCTATATGCAGTAATGTTGGAGTTAGCTATACAGGGTTGAGGTTGATTCCAAAAATATATATACTTTGAATTGTGATCTACCCTGAGACGTGTATACACTGGGTCGTAGATTGATTAAAGATAATATATATCGATTTATTTATGTACATCTAACTGTGGACTACTAGTTGTAGGTTACTAACGAGGACAGCTGACTTAATAAACTTAAAACATTAAAACGTATTAAAAATAGTGTAAATATATTTTGAACATACTTTGATATATATGTACATATTTGTTATAGGTTCGTGAATCGACCAGTGGCCAAGTCTTACTTCCCGACGAAGTAAAAATCTGTGAAAGTGAGTTATAATCCCACTTTTAAAATCTAATATTTTGGGATGAGAATACATGCAATTTTATAAATGTTTTACGAAATAGACACAAGTAAATGAAACTACATTATATGGGTGAATGATCGAAGCCGAATATGCCCCTTTTTAGCTTGGTAGCCTAAGAATTTGGGAACAGACCCCCAAATTGACGCGAATACTAAAGATAGATCTATCGGGCCCAACAAGCCCCATTCTGGAATTTGGAATGCGTTAGTACTTCGAAATTATCATGTCCGATGGGTGTCCCGGAATGATGGGGATATTCTATATGCATCTTGTTAATGTCGGTTACCAGGTGTTCACCATATGAATGAATTTTATCTCTATGTATGGGATGTATATTGAAATATGAAATCTTGTGGTCTATTATTATGATTTGATAATATATAGGTTAAACCTATAACTCACCAACATTTTGTTGACGTTTTAAGCATGTTTATTCTCAGGTGGTTATTAAGAGCTTCCGCTGTTGCATACTAAAATAAGGACAAGATTTGGAGTCCATGTTTGTATGATATTGTGTAAAAACTGCATTCAAGAAACTTATTTTTGATGTAATATATTCTTATTGTAAACCATTATGTAATGGTCGTGTGTAAACGGTATATTTTAGATTATCATTATTTGATAATCTACGTATTGTTTTGTTTTAAACCTTTATCGATAAATTAAAGGTTATGGTTGTTTTAAAAATGAATGCATTCTTTGAAAAACGTCTCATATAGAGGTCAAAACCTCGCGACGAAATCAATTAATATGGAACGTTTATAATCAATATGAACGGGACATTTCAGTTGGTATCCGAGCGTTGGTCTTAGAGAACCAGAAATTTGCATTAGTGTGTCTTATCGAGTTTGTTAGGATACATTAGTGAGTCAGGACTTCGACCGTGTTTTCTTTAAAAACGATTGCTTAACACTTTTGTTGGAAACTATATATTATTAACATGTAAATATTATGTGATATATTAACCTCTTAATGTGTTTGATATTGTGTGATAGATGTCTACCACTAATACAAATCCCATCGACTCACCTAATAATAATGAAGAGTCGAATATACTTTGGGAAGATTCACAAATTCACGAAGAGGAACCGGAAGAGGAGGAACCAGAAGAAGAGGAACCGGAAGAAGAGGAACCAGAAGAAGAGGAACCGGAAGAAGAGGAACCAGAAGAGGAGGAATCGGAAGAGGAGGAACCGAAAGAAGAAGAGGTTCCGGATGAAGAAATATTGATACCTACAGTAAATTGTTTAAATAAAAGAAAATCCTTAACCAACGGACCAAAGTTAAAAATGGTCAATGGTGTTTCCACCGAGGAAGCAAAATATTGGGAAGATTACCAATTTTCCGATGAATCGGATCCCGATGAGGATTCCGATGATGTTATAGAAATTACCTCGACCCAATTTAATATAGCAAAAGAAAATAATAAGGGAAAAGGTATAAAAATAGAGAAACCTGATTCCAACCCCGATGAGCTTTATATGTATCGGCAACATCCGTATTTCCTAAAGTGTAACAATAACTCGGGAACCTCTAAACCACCAGGTTTTTCTAAACCATTGTGGAAAACGACTGCTCGTATTAGAGGAACACCATATATCCCTAGAAAATTAGGAAAGCGAACCAAGTCCGAAGAAGAAGAAACCAGTGATTCAGATTAGGGAGTTGTAACCATGTTGTGTATTATATGTATTGTGGTGTGCTTGTACTTTTATGTTCTATGTAAAAATTGCTTGTATTATTTGTTAATTATCTTTTATGAATCTAATCCTTGTCTATTTTACAGTATAAAAACAAAATGGACATTAAGGGTAGACAACCGAATATTTTAGAAGACCTACCAGAGGATATGATTGAGGAAATCTTGTCTAGAGTCGGTCAGAATTCATCAGCACATTTAATTATGGCGAAATTAACTTGTCAAACATTTGAAAGATGTCACACCCCCAAATAGGGCCTGGGGTATTTGTGACTAATTATATCAAATCACAGTTGTATAAACGAGAACGACTCTATATGAGACGTTTTATTGAGTTTTGCAGTGGAAGATAAATAGATTACATTGTATTTAGAACATTAAATGTCTTTAATTGATATGATATGTAATGAAGACTCCAAGTATAGCAAGCAATCATCATCAAAGTAGCAGATATACAGCGGAAGCAATAATTAAGTACCTGAGAATAAACATGCTTAAAAAGTCAACACGAGGTTAAGTGAGTTCATTGGTTTGTCATAAATAATGATTTCAGTAATAGTGTTAGACCACAAGATTTGTTTTCATAAGTAGATCACTCAGATCCAGTCAAGTTGATCTCCCGCAGGATCAAAAAGTTATGCCAGTGCGTGATATTTAGACTAAACGTTGTTTGCCCCGTGACAAGTTGTTCTGTCCTTGTCGTTTAATTTCATTATTAAGTAATACAAAGACTTAGTCAAATGTATCTGGGACGTTACTCCCGATAGGCCTATCCCCAATAATTAAGAATGCCGCAGTAATTAAAAATATCACTGTAGGGACTTAGTCGGACATAGCCGGGTATAGCATAGTTTAACAGTTGGTACTGATATTTAGACTAGACTTTCAAGTTTACCCCGTACAAGTTATCGTTTATACTTATCGGTTGGGGACTTGCTGGTCCTAGCCTAACATATCACAGTTTAATAGTTGGTACTGATATTTAAACCTTGAGCGTTTATGCCATAATATTAGGGTAGACAAAATAGAAAGGAGGTCATGAAAATCAAGGTCACGATATTTGATAGAGATAGTCATTGTTTACAACAGGAACATCTTAATGATGAATATGAGTTGGGAAATAGAGTTTTACCAATATTGGGTAATATGGAATGATATGATTCGATTACAAGAAGAGTATAAACGAAGCTATCGTAAAAGATTGAAATGAGGAAATTAAATGTTCGTTTTAACTTTTGACTTAGTCACGATTGATTTCCGGAATTTAAGGAATTAAAGAAATCTTCATAATCTTTATAAGATTTGATTCTCCGTTAATTAAGAAAATTAGGATTTTCTTTAATTAAATGTGGTGAATTTCCTCAATTGCTATGTCTGGAATTTTGCTATAAATTAGCTTCTTCCGTTTCATTATCTTCACCACTTATATAATTTCTTCCTCAATTCATACTTCCAAAGATTTGTTAATATGCTGAATCCAGTTCTTGTTCTTGACCTTATATTGGTTATCGCCACAATCTTCCTTCTTTTCCAACTCATACCAGAGGAGTCTGTTTACTTCTATTATGCTCTAGGATTTATTGTGTTTTTAGTTCTCCCGTGTCTTTATATTGCTATACGCATTGATATACACGGTTTGTAATTTCAGTGTTGTTATCGGGCTTTATATTTTCCCTTATATGTCGAAGCTTCATGCTTTCGTAAAGCAAGTAATGGTTCAGAATTCGTAGGTATGAAGTTTCGAATGATCATAATATATAAAGTAGAAAAGAAAGGTAATAGCACGATTTGATTTGTTAAATTACCAGAATATTCAGAAAAGACCGAATCATCAAGAAAAATATTTTCTTGATATGTTTTAGAGTTTAATTGTAAGAGTCGTGTAACATGACAAATGATGATTATAAAGTCTATGAATCATCATCTTCCATTAAAAATTTAGCATGACTTACTTTAATATAATCACGTTGGCCTGACGTCATTATATTATACTAACTCATGCTTCAATTCCCAACACTACTTCAAATCATTCATAATTTAAACTTAAATATAGAAACTAAAACAGTTTCCTTTATGATGTGATAAAGTTATCGCAAAGAGATGATTAATTGCGGACAAGAATCGTTATAAAGATATCTTCAGAAATATAGAGGATATTTATAACGAAAGATAAGGTGATATCTTAGAATTTCTAAGATCCAATGACGAGAAAAATTCTTCTGTTTCCTCTGCATTTAATGCTACCATATCTGAATCATTGGTTATCAATCCGAGATGGTTTCAAGAAATTTTATTTTTAGATGATTAAACGCTGATTGTAATCGTCAACGAATCTAATGGTTAACGAATAGGCGTTATTGATTTTAAAAGTAATGAATGATAATTTCAGTGGTTTGATATGATAATTTATCATAGAATATGAATGAATACAATTCATAAGAATCAGAATTGTACAATGTAACATATTAATGTGAGATATAAATATTTCTAGGGTATTACCTACCCGTTAAAATATTTTCACAATTAATTGTTTGTACAAATGAGTTTTAATTACAGTCTTTATGAAAATATACATACAAATATATTTTCCTTCAGATGTAATCATGGATTTAATGAGTTAGTATAATATTAAACTCATTTGATTTACGGTTGAAACGAGAATGAATAATCTCCAAAACTTTAGAGATTTCATAATTGTCTCGAAATATTTCGCTAATGAAGTTATGAATCGATACATTCATCGTTACACTTGATTTATTATGAAATGGAGTTTATTGTGCTGAAGCAGTGATTAACAATTGTTAAGTCATTAACGAAGGGTGTACATCATAGCATATTAGTGATATGAATTAACCAAGTAGTACATACTAGTTGAGATTCACACGTAATTGCTTAGTACGACAAGATTTATTATTGTTCCAAATCATATATATATATATAAGGTATACATATATAATTCTTCACGAAGAATGAGTCAATACATCTTAACTCTTTATTGCTAATATTCCTTGGTATCTTTGGGGCGTATGATGTTGATATTCGAGGTACCGAGTGTGATGTTCAGGCATGGGATGCGGATGTTGTTGTTGGTGAAGCTGATGCTGTTGGTGGTGATGTTGATGGTACTGATGGTACTGGTGGTGATGCTGGTTATGCTGCTGGTACTGCTGATGCTTGTAGATATCGCACCGTATTCTCCAGAGCCACTACTCGAGCCTGAAGCTCATTGACTTCTTCTATTATTCCGGGATGATTGGCGGTTGGAACAAGGGGGTGAATAAGATCTAAAATCTTCGATATTATATATTCGTGACGGGATACCCTGGAAAGAAGAGAGAAAATGGTGTTCCGAACTGGTTCGCCGGTAAGTGCTTCAGGTTCTTCGCCAAGAGGTGAATTCGGTTGGTGGAAGGGATCACCTTCTTCTTGCCTCCATTGATTGAGTTGGCTACGAACCCATCCCCAATTCATCCAGAATAGATGATGGCTGATTGGTTCGTTTGTTCCGGTTACGCTGCCGTTGGAGCTCGAGGGGTTCGAGAAATTCATATTATGTGTTTGGAATAGGGTTTGATATGAAATGGGTATTGAATACTGAATGATATATTCGTCTCCTTGAATACGTATTTATAGCAAAAAGATTTCCGTGATTTACGGAGGAAATTTAGGAAAAGTGGTAGACAAAGTTTACTGGGATAGATATGATAAGATATAATAAGATATGATGTGTCTATATTCCAATAATGGCATTATGACGTGTCGAGATCATAAAATGATAAGTATGTAATCTGATAATCTTTCGACTAAAGACTTTCAATTCGTAATGGCCTATTCAGGTCTAGGGGCTTGAGCTATAGGATCCTTTAAATAGGTAATCCAAACCCTTCCATTCTAGAGTTTCGTAGACGTCATCCGTCAAGAAAATTCAATGATCAAAAATAACGAGAAATCAAAGATTTTGAAAGTAATGAATATGAATAGTAGAGATTTCAAGAATCATTGATAACATTTCATGTAATACATATGTAATACACAAAACCATGATAGATGTCAAAGGAATGTCAAAAATTTCAGAAATCATAGTGTCGCATTTAGATGCAATGGCGTAATTGGATAATACTTAGGGAAATTAGCATAGTTCTTAGATTGGCTTGGCATTCTAAGATAAGTAAAGTTTCTAAAGTATAGTGTAGCATTTAACAGTTAAAGGCAACAATTAAAGGCACTATGGTCAAGGAAAGTTGTAGTCCTACATTGCTAAGGTACCTAATTGTATAAGGCACACATAAAATGCAATCCTGGTTCTCTACAACAACCTGCTCTGATACCAATCTATGACACCATGTGACACAGATTGGGGTTAAAACCCAAACAGTGCCTTTCCTACAAATAGGGTGACCACTAAGCGTACCTCAGACTCTGATTTTACAGCCCGCGTCACCGCTGTTATTTGGCCAACCATAAAAGGATCGCAAGAAGTAAGAGCCAATGCTTCGTCACAGGTAACACTGTGAGAACCCCCTCTACGACTAACTCACCCAAAGTCGTTGCCGTTAACCGAACCCAAATGTTGGGAACGTTAACCGGTCGTTGCTTTGGACGCAGTTAAACCAGCTCTGATACCAATCTGTCACACCCCCAAATAGGGCCTGGGGTATTTGTGACTAATTATATCAAATCACAGTTGTATAAACGAGAACGACTCTATATGAGACGTTTTATTGAGTTTTGCAGCGGAAGATAAATAGATTACATTGTATTTAGAACATTAAATGTCTTTAATTGATATGATATGTAATGAAGACTCCAAGTATAGCAAGCAATCGTCATCAAAGTAGCAGATATACAGCGGAAGCAATACTTAAGTACCTGAGAATAAACATGCTTAAAAAGTCAACACGAGGTTGACTGAGTTCATAGGTTTGTCATAAATAATGATTTCAGTAATAGTGTTAGACCACAAGATTTGTTTTCACAAGTAGATCACTCAGATCCAGTCAAGTTGATCTCCCGCAGGATCAAAAAGTTATGCCAATGCGTGATATTTAGACTAAACGTTGTTTGCCCCGTGACAAGTTGTTCTGTCCTTGTCGTTTAATTTCATTATCAAGTAATACAAAGACTTAGTCAAATGTATCGGGGACGTTACTCCCGATAGGCCTATCCCCAATAATTAAGAATGCCACAACAATTAAAAATATCACTGTAGGGACTTAGTCGGACATAGCCGGGTATAGCATAGTTTAATAGTTGGTACTGATATTTAGACTAGACTTTCAAGTTTGCCCCATAACAATTTATCGTTTATACTTGTCGGTTGGGGACTTGATGGTCATAGCCCAACACATCACAGTTTAATAGTTGGTACTTGTGTCTAACGTATAAAACAGTTATAAAAGTTGCGCATGTATTCTCAGCCCAAAAATATATATAAAAAGGGAGCTATGAAAACTCACATTAAATAGCAATTGAAGTATTCCACGCAAGAAGGAAAGTAAAGCAAGTAAGTGATTTGGATAACAACCTTGAGGTATAACGTTTGATTAGTTAATGTCTAACTTGACATAAAGTATGTTTATTAATATAGCAACTATATTGACAGTGAAGGTTTTCGAGAAAAGTTCCTATTTCTCAAAAATTTCTATTTTTGGAAACCTACTATTTATGAAAAACTTCCACTTATAGTAAGCTTCTAGTTTAAGAATGTTCGGGTTATAATTCTTAACAAAGATGTTGTACAGTCTCGCCCAAACTTCGTCGCTAACATGCAAGTCACTCGAATGATCTATTGTTACCGAGCGGCCCAGGATCTCTTGACCAGAATCTAAGTCTTGGCATTCGAGATCCACAAGCGTCCCATAATGGAAACAAGGATCACCCTAGGCCACAAGTAGCAGTGATGTTTGTAGTCTTTGTACGCTATCTTTAATTATAACCTTCACGTTAGGTGCGTATATACATATATATTCATTAATTCGATTTTAATTATAACTCATATATATTAATTCATAAAAATACTTTTATAATTTTTAGTAACATATATTACTAATTATAACATGTTATTTATTTTAATTTTAATTGCATATAATTTATAACATTATTTACATGTTTCGGTAAAAAAAATAATAAACCGAAGTAAATAATAAAAAGTAAAAAGTAAAAAGTAAGAAAAAAATACTTACTAGTAGTAATTTTTCAAAGAGAGAATGAGAGAAATTTTGGTGTGAGTTTGAATGAGAAATGAGGGGTATTTATACTTGAAAAAATTAGGTAAAAAGAATAAAATAATTAAAAGAAAAAGAAATATTTTAATTTTTAATGGGATTTTAAAATTCAAAAGTATTAAATGTTAGGTCATGGGATAATGCACAAAATAAAATAATAAAAGTAGTTTTCCATTATAATTTTTAATTAAAAAGTAATTTATTTATTTATTTATTTTATTAAAAAAAATCATTTATTTTAAGGATTTTTTTTATATATATTTTTTTAAAATAAACAAATCGATTTACTACTTTTCCAAGAATATTTGTCAAATTTTTTTTATTCATAATAACAATACTGATAATAAAGATATTAATTATTGATATCTTGTTTAAAAAGGATATTAATAATAATAATATTAATATATCAAATTAATGCGTAATTATTTACAAATAATTGTTCGTGAATCGTCGGAATTAGTCGAGGTTAAATGAAATCATATAAAGATTTTTGTTTAAATTTTGCCGGAAATTTACGGGTTGTCACAAAAGACTTTCCAGAAATGCCTTAGTTTATAAAAGGCTTTCCTTTGATAGGTGGGGTATATCACATTGGGGAGACCGTAAGTTACGTCGTGTTTTCCTTAAAGCGTTAAATGCGGAGAACCCAAATGCAATTTTACGCTACGGGTTAAGAACCTATTTTGACTCAACATATCCCAACATAGGATTTCGCGAGTTAGAAAGAGCTTCTAACATGCAACATAAAGAAGCATATTATGCTTACGGGTTAGTGATGTTCGCTTCTTACCAAAGTGAGAAAAAGAACATCGGATTACAACTTTTAAATAAAACCTTTCCACAAGTGACGGATTCAGTACTTGAGGTGAGAAACAAGGTTTTTAGATTATTACGGGGCTGTTGGACATTACGAAACCCTCGTCCTTTTGACGACATTACAACATACTGCCTAGCTAATGGTCATAACGGTTACTTTTCACAAGATCAAGGAAGGGAAGTCGTCTTAGTAAAACCAGAATGCATGACTTGTTTCTGGACTTATGAATTACGTGTCTTTATTTCTTTTGCTGAACGACTTGCGTATTAACTAGAATTGCCTTTATAGCTGCCGAGTAGCAAAGTTTTTATTGTGCTATATTTCATCCTATATGTATAATAGCGCTATTGTAAATTTGTAAAATATTGTATAAATTTGAACGCGATATATTATTATAATCAGTTTTTTCATATAGAATTATAGTAGTTGAATTGTATATTAGCTACTAAGTCTGAATTTAACGGGTAGGTACTACCCGAATTAAAACTATAAAACGCTAATATGAAGAAAAAGCTTTTATAAATGAGTTCATACTATGCTACGAAATACTATTGACTACTCTTAAAATTTTATATGATTAACTTAATTCTTTTGGGCTATTTTGAAGGAAATGGCACCGGCAACTCGTCAGAATTTGAACATGAGTGAGGAAGACTTCCGTGTTTTCCTAGCAGCAAACATAGCCGCAGTACAGGCTGCGATGCAAAATAATAATAACTCTGGATCTAGCAGTGGAACTAATTCCACAAGAAATCGTGTAGGATGCTCCTACAAAGAATTCACTGCCTGCAAACCTTTAGAATTTGATGGAACCGAAGGACCAATTGGATTGAAACGGTGGACCGATAAGGTCGAATCAGTGTTTGCCATAAGTAAGTGTACTGAAGAGGACAAAGTTAAGTACGCTACGCATACCTTCACAGGTACTGCGTTAACGTGGTGTGTAACAACCCAAACCAAACCACAAACAACCTGCGTAAAATGTGAAATAAAAAAAAATTATGCTGTTCAGTTGGTGGCGCGGCGCGCCAGGTATTAGCGCGGTGCGCAGAATCACCTGGACAGCCCGCTGTCTCCGGAAGTCAATTACACGAAAATGTTTGACCTTCTCCCGACATAATTAGACAAAACGCTTTCAACCACATACTCATACATGTAAAACTAACACGTTCCATTAATAAAATTAGTTTTACGAAGCAGGGCCCACACGACCCAAATTACAAGTTTAATACATAACACGAGTTTCGACCACAAAAAGTTTAAATGCCAAACGACACATCGAGCATGGTGTTTGGGGTTAAACTACCCAAGTCTCGGTCGAACTTCCAAAAGCTATAATCCCCGAGCCACTAATCCAAGCGAATACCTTTGCCCTTATCTAAGCCGGATCCTAAAAAGGTAAACAACGAGAGGGTAAGCTAACGCTTAGTGAATGCAATAATTATACATATACATATATAATACACCTACTTGCAAGCACTTATACAAATACCTCATACACGCTAGCAATTTACATAGCATACCATCGCAAGTATAACTCTAAACCCTTCAAGATCACAAGCTAGCACAACAATATCATATATATAACCCGAATAATATAATATACTACAATACAACGCGTAATTATGGTTAACCAATAATACATGGGAATGGTACTTCGAATTTCCCATCGGTGTTCATAACAACCGTTAGTGTACAACGAAATATATCACTAACCCCCTAGGCGACACGGACAACGAAATATCCATTCAAAGCAATCGTTAGTGTACAACGAAATATATCACTAACTCTCGGGCGATTTGGACAACGAAATATCCATCGTTAGTGTACAACGAAATATATCACTAACTCCTGGTGGTATAGACAACATATACCCGGCCCCTTTCCCGCCTTACAAATAGATACATTATATACACGCATGTATAATCATTCCACTCACCTTACGCCTTAGGTGAATCGATAAACCAAGCTTGAAACTTCAAGGTAACACACCTATTACAATGTACACATAATCAACATCCATTCAAGTTGGTCAAACTCGCAACACTCACCATCACTAGGTCGTTTTGACCCATTTGGACACTTAACCCTAAAATTGGGTCAACTCACACCCAAAACCCTAACATTAGCCAAGATAGGTTTAAAACACATTTCAACACTAGGTTTCTGCATTAATCACAAACATTAACTAACTTAGGTCCATTTTGACCCATTTGACCAATTAAAGTCAACACACCCATTTCGGGTCATCCACTAACCCACACAACGCTCATTTACATATATATAGGTGTGCTAGAAATTTACTAACTAATTTAAGTTCATAAACATCAATTTAACACTTTGAAAACCCTAGTTAGTCATCTTTGAGTCTACTCGACCCAATTTCACCCAAAACCCCCAATTCACCCACAAATGGGTTTTAAGTTCATCATCTACCCCAAACCCTAACCCTTAATCAAAATAAAATCAAGAAATCAAGATTAGAGCATACCATTACCACCAAAACGTAGCTAGAGGGAAGATGAACGACTTTAAAGCTTGCACTTAGACCCGATTCGAGCTTCTTCTTCCTTATTTTGAGCTTTCTCACACTAGGATATTACTCTCTCTCTAGAATAAATTGGGAGTGATAAGGGTTGTTGAAGATGGAGTAAATGAGGCTCCAACAACTGATCCCAAGCCTTAAAGTCGGATCTCAAGTGTAATTACCAAAAAATCCTCACCAATAATTAATTAAAAAGGAAGATGAGCTGTCAGTAGCGCGCGGATGGCCTGGCCAGAATCCTTTTCCCTTTTTAAGTATACAACGAAACCTCCACTATACAAGTAACTTAATTACACATATGTACAAGGAAAAATATTCGGGTCTTACAACTCTCCCCCACTTACATCGGAGCGCGTCCTCGCGATCCAAGCCGCATGACAAGAGGGAAGATAAACCAACACAAATTCTTCGAGTTCCCATGTAAACTCGGAACCTTTACTACGACGCCATTGAACCTTAAAGGTCCTCACCTCCTTGTTACGCAACATTTTCACTTTCTCATCAAGTATAGCAATCGGCTCTTCAACATATTCTAACTTGTTGTTTAGTTCAGTTTCATCTAATGGCATCCATGAGGAATCATCCGCAAGACACTTACGGAGATGGGAAACATGAAATGTGTTATGGATCCCCACAAGTTCTTCGGGGAATTCCAATCGATATGCAACTTCACCAACACGAGCTAAAACCTTAAATGGCCCAATAAATCGAGGAGCTAACTTTCCCCGTTTTCGAAATCGAATAATACCCTTCCATGGCGAAACCTTAAGCATCACCATATCACCTTCTTGAAACTCGATCGGTCGCTTACGTTTATCGACATAAGATTTTTGTCTATCTTGCGCCGCCTTTAAACGAGCCCGAATCATATCGATTTTACTATTTGTCTCCAATACCAAGTCGGTGCTCCCGACTTCCCTTTGACCCACTTCGCCCCAACAAATCGGGGTCCAACACCTTCTACCATATAACATCTCATATGGCGGCATTCCAATACTAGTGTGAAAACTATTATTGTACGAGAATTCCACCAAAGGCAAATGTTCATCCCAACTACCACCGAAATTAATAATACACGCACGTAACATATCTTCCAACGTTTGATTCGTACGTTCGATTTGACCGTCCATTTGAGGATGGTACGCCGTGCTCATATTCACCCTCGTACCCATATCTTCATGAAACTTCTTCCAAAATCGAGAAGTAAAACGCGTGTCCCGATCCGAAACAATAGACGCGGGAACGCCGTGTCTCGATATCACCTCCTTAATGAACATCTTCGCGAGTGCCTCCGATGTAATTGCTTCTTTAATAGGAAGAAACAATGCACTCTTCATCAATCTATCGACAATCACCCAAATAGTGTCAAATTGGGTTCTTGCCGTTTTTGGCAACTTGGTAATAAAATCCATGGTAATATGCTCCCACTTCCACATCGGAATTTCTAGCGGTTGCAACTTACCATACGGCTTTTGGTGTTCGGCTTTAACTTGCAAACACGTGATGCATTGCTCAACATACTTAACAACGTCGCGTTTCATGCCTGGCCACCAATAATCTTTCCTCAAATCATGGTACATCTTCGTTGCACCCGAATGTATGGAATACTTAGACTTGTACGCCTCATCAAGAAGCACCTTTTGGAAATCACCCATCTTAGGCACCCGCACTCTTTCTTGAAAAGACAACAAACCACGCGAACCCATCGTAATGAATTCCGATTGCCCCACAATTCGTTCTGCATGCTTGTTGTGAACGTAAGCCTCTATTTGAATCACACCAAGTTTTTCAAGAAAATCGTTAGTAATAATCATACGTAACAATCCCAATCGTAACACCAGATGTTGAATCTTTCGACTTAACACATCCGCGACTACATTCGCCTTGCCCGGATGGTAAAGTATTTCACAATCATAATCTTTCACCACGTCCATCCACCTATGTTGACGATAATTCAAATCCCGTTGATCAAAAAGATGTTTCAAACTCTTGTGATCCGAATAAATCGTACACTTGACACCATACAAGTAGTGGCGCCAAATTTTCAAAGCATGAACCACCGCCGCTAATTCAAGATCATGAGTCGGGTATCTCTTTTCATGTTCCTCTAATTGACGAGAGGCGTAAGAAATGACTTTACCTCGTTGCATTAGAACACACCCGAGCCCATTCAAAGAAGCATCACAAAAAACCGTCATATCATCTACACCTTTCGGCAACACTAAGACCGGAGCTTGACACAATTTCTCTTTCAACAATTGAAAAGCGATTTCTTGCTCGTTCTCCCAATTAAACCTCGTATTCTTCCTGGTCAACTTAGTTAATGGAGAAGCAATCTTTGAAAAGTCTTGGATAAACCGACGATAATAACCGGCCAATCCGAGAAAACTTCGGATTTCCGTAGGCGTAGTCGGTTGTCCCCAACTCTTCACCGTCTCTATCTTCCCCGGACCTACTTGAATACCATCCTTGTTCACAATATGGCCAAGGAATTGAACTTCCCTTAGCTAAAATTCACATTTCGAGAACTTAGCATATAACTTCTCTTTTCTCAATGTCTTCAACACCTCGCGTAAATGATGTTCGTGTTCCTTCATACCCTTAGAGTAGACAAGAATATCATCAATGAACACAATTACCGACTTGTCCAACATAGGTTGGCACACTCAGTTTATAAGATCCATGAATGTCGCCGATGCATTCGTATGACCAAAAGGCATAACTACAAACTCAAAATGCCCGTAACGCGTACGAAAAGCCGTTTTCTCAATATCTTCCTCACGGACCCGCATTTGGTGATAGCCGGACCGTAGGTCAATTTTAGAGAAATACGTCGCACCTTGGAGTTGATCAAATAAATCGTCAATCCTAGGCAACGGATAACGGTTCTTGATTGTCACTATGTTCAACTCCCGATAATCAATGCACATACGCATACTTCCGTCTTTCTTTTTCAAGAATAAAACCGGAGCGTCCCAAGGCGAAGCACTCGGTCGAATAAAACCATTTTCAAGTAACTCTTGGGTTTGATTTAACAATTCTTGCATTTCCGTCAGCGCTAAACGATAAGGAGTTTTAGCAATGGAAGTAGCTCCTGGAACCAACTCAATGCGAAATTCAACTTGTCTTTCCGCCGGAACACCCAGTAACTCATTCGGAAAAACGTCTTCAAATTCACTTACCACCGAAATTTCACGAATAGGTGGTGGCTCATCACGAGTATCGACAACATGGGCAAGAAAAGCCATGCCACCACTAACAAGGAAACAAAATGCCCGTGCAAAAGTGCATACCGGTACAGGTGTAACAACCCAAACCAACACCCGACAAAACCTTGTGAAAATACGAAATAAAAAAAAATTCTGTTGCAGACCATCGGCGCGCCGCGCCATATGGCCCGCGCGCCGCGCCATATCTGGCTGTCCCCGGGACTTTTAACCGCGAAAAGATTGACTAGTTCCCGGCACTTTTAGACAAAACGCTTTTTACCATACAACCAAATATGTAAAACTAACATGTTTCAAACATAAAATTAAAGTTTTACAAGCGGGGCCCACATCGGCCGTTTTACGAGTTTAATACAATTTACGAGTTTCGACCACCAAAAAGTTTAAGTTCCAAACTACACAATGAGCATGGCGTTTGGGATTAAACTACCCAACTATCGGTCAAACTCCAAGAGCTACTAAAGCCAAAAGCGTCCCCTAGCATCAAGCGGGATCTCTAGTCCAAAACGATGCCCTTACCCTTGTCCAAAACCGAACCTATAAAATGGTAAACAACGAGAGGGTAAGCAAAGCTTAGTGAATGCAATAATTATACGAATACATATATAATTATACCTACTTGCATACACTACACAACCGCAAACATGCTAGCAAACAACATTAGCTTATCGTCGCAATATCAAGCTATAAATCTCCGATACCACAAGCTAGCATAACAACCGCATATAAATATAACTCGAATAATACAATATGCTTACATCACCAATAACCATGGTTAACCAATAGTACAAGGGAACGGCGCTCGCGAAAACGCCATCGGTGTTCGTAACATCCGTTAGGGCACTTAACACCTCGCACCACTAACCCCTAGGGTGGCACCTTAACACCTCGGCACTTCACCCCGAGTGGCATCTTAACACCTCGATGCTTCACTCGTTATTTTACGGAGTGGTGTCTTAACACCTCGACACTACACTCCTAGGTGGCATCTTAACACCTCGATGCTACACCCGAGTGGCATCTTAACACCTCGATGCTACACTCTTCACGTGAAACGTGGTGTCTTAACACCTCGACACTACACCTTTCACGCTACAACAAATAGATACATTATATACATACGCATATAATTATTCCACTCACCTCAAAATCTCTTGGTGAAAAGACAACCGAGCTTGAACACTTCAATGTAACGCACCTATTACATTTATCACAATATCAAAATCACAACTCGAGTTGGTCAACACTCTAAAGCTCACTCCTAGTGTTAATTTGACCCATGGTGCAAATCCGACCCATTTGCACCCTTAACCCTAAAATCGGGTTAACTCATCACAAAACCCTATCATTAACCAAAGTAGGTTCATTACACATTTTAACACTAGTTTTAGGCTTCAACCACACATATTAATTAGCTTAGGTTCATTTTGACCCATTTGACACTTTCAAAGTCAACCTACCCATTTTGGGTCAACCACTAACCCATTTACACCCATTTACATAAATCATGGTGTTCTAGCAATTTTACTAGCTAATTAGGGTTCTCTAACAACAATTAACTCTTCCAAACCCTAGTTAACCCAATATTGAGTCTACATGACTCAAATTACCCTAGAACACCCAAAACACTAACAAAATGGGTTTTATGTTCATCTTCACCCCAAACCCTAGCCCTAAATCAAATTAAACAAAGAAATTAAGATTAGAGCATACCACAACTATCACAACGAAGCTAGAGGGAAGGCGAACAACTTTAATGCTTGGACTTAAGCAAGAAACCTTCTTCTTCTTCTCCAAAATGGGGTTTTTCTCACTAAAAGCCACTCTCTCTCTAGAATTGATTTGGATAAGTGTTGGTAGTTGTGGAAGGAGTAAATGAACTCCCCAAAACTGATCTAAGGCATTAAATCCGTCCTCCAAGTGATTTTACCAAAATACCCTCAAAATATCTAATTTAAAAGAAAGAGAGAATCTGTCACAGACAGATGGCGCGGCGCGCCACCAGGCCGCACGGCGCGCAACTCTCCCAGTCCAGCTCCTTTTGCCTTTTTAAATATATACAACCAAACCCCGATTCGAGTACCGCACAATACACTTATATACACATGTGTACACTTCAATTATTCAGGTCTTACAACTCTCCCCCACTTATTCGGATTGCGCCCTCGCAATCCAAGCCGCATGACAAGAGGGAAGATACACTAACACGAACTCTTCGGGTTCCCAAGTGAACTCGGAACCCTTGCTACGCCGCCATTGGACTTTAAAAGTCCTCACTTCTTTATGTCTCAACCTTTTAACTTTCTCATCGAGTATGGCGACCGGTTCTTCGACATATTCCATCTTGTTGTTTAGCTCGATCTCGTCTAAAGGCATCCATAAGGAATCATCCGCAAGACACTTACGGAGGTGGGAAACATGGAATGTATTATGGATCCCCGCAAGCTCTTCGGGTAATTCCAATCGATATGTAACTTCGCCAACACGAGCTAAAACCTTGAATGGCCCAATAAACCGAGGAGCTAACTTTCCCCGTTTTCGAAATCGAATAATACCCTTCCATGGCGAAACTTTAAGCATCACCATGTCGCCTTCTTGAAATTCGATCTTTCGCCTACGTTTGTCGGCATACGACTTTTGCCTATCTTGAGCCTTCTTCAAATGTTCCCGAATAATATCAATCTTGTTGTTCGTCTCCAAAACCAAATCGGTACTCCCGATCTCTCGTTGACCCACTTCTCCCCAACAAACGGGAGTTCGACATCTACGCCCATAGAGCATCTCATACGGTGGCATCCCGATACTAGTATGGTAACTATTATTGTACGAGAATTCCACCAAAGGCAAATGCTCGTCCCAACTACCACCAAAGTCAATGATGCACGCTCGTAGCATATCTTCCAAAGTTTGATTCGTACGTTCGGTTTGACCGTCCGTTTGAGGATGATACGCCGTGCTCAACTTCAATTTCGTACCCATATCTTCATGAAACTTTTCCCAAAACCGAGATGTAAAACGGGTATCTCGATCCGAGATAATAGATATAGGAACCCCATGACGAGCGACCACTTCCTTGATAAACAACTTAGCCAAGGTCTCCGACGATATCGCTTCTTTAATGGGAAGAAACAAAGCGCTTTTTGTCAATCGGTCAACTATAACCCAAATCGAATCGAATTGGGTTCTCACCATTTTAGGTAACTTTGTAATGAAATCCATGGTAATGTGCTCCCATTTCCATTTCGGGATTTCTAACGGCTGTAATTTACCATACGGTTTTTGGTGTTCGGCTTTTACTTGCAAACATGTGACGCATTGCTCAACATACTTCACAACATCACGCTTCATGCCCGGCCACCAATAATCTTTCTTCAAGTCAAGGTACATTTTCGTCGCGCCCGGATGAATGGAATATTTTGACTTATGTGCTTCATCAAGTAGCACCCGTCGGTAATCACCCATCTTAGGCACCCACACCCTTCCTTGAAAGGACAACAACCCACGCGGACCCATAGTAATAAACTCCAATTGGCCCACGATTCGCTCCGTATGCTTGTTGTGAACATAAGCCTCTATTTGAATCTCACCAAGCTTTTCAAGAAAATCGTTGGTAATAATCAAACGTAACGACCCCACTCTTATCGCCGGATGTTGACTCTTTCGACTCAACGCATCCGCGACCACATTCGCCTTACCCGGATGATAAAGTATTTCACAATCGTAGTCTTTCACCACATCCATCCACCTACGTTGGCGATAATTCAAATCTCGTTGATTAAAGAGATGTTTCAAACTCTTATGATCCGAATAAATCGTACACTTGACACCATACAAGTAATGGCGCCAAATTTTTAACGCATGCACTACCGCTGCCAACTCAAGATCATGAGTCGGATACCTCGTTTCATGTTCCTTTAATTGTCGAGAGGCATAAGCGATGACCTTACCTCTTTGCATTAGAACACACCCGAGACCATTTAAGGAAGCATCACAATAAACCACCATGTCTTCAACACCTTCCGGCAACACTAACACCGGAGCTTGACACAACTTCTCTTTTAACAATTGAAAAGCAATTTCTTGCTCGTTCTCCCAATTGAACCTAGCATTCTTTCTTGTCAACTTCGTCAATGGAGAAGCAATCTTAGAAAAGTCTTGGATAAACCGACGATAATAACCGGCCAATCCGAGAAAACTTCGGATTTCCGTAGGCGTAGTCGGTCGTCCCCAACTCTTCACCGTCTCGATCTTCCCCGGATCTACTTGAATACCGTTTTCATTCACAATATGACCAAGGAATTGAACTTCCCTTAGCCAAAATTCACATTTGGAGAACTTTGCATACAACTTCTCCTTTCGTAGCGTCTTCAATACTTCACGTAAATGACGTTCATGTTCGTTCATACTTTTCGAGTAGACTAGTATGTCGTCAATGAACACTATTACCGACTTGTCCAACATAGGTTGGCACACTCGGTTCATAAGATCCATGAATGCCGCCGGTGCATTCGTAAGACCAAAGGGCATAACTACAAACTCATAATGCCCGTAACGCGTTCGAAAAGCCGTTTTTTCTATGTCTTCCTCACGGACCCGCATTTGGTGATAGCCGGACCGTAGGTCGATCTTAGAGAAATACGTTGCACCTTGAAGTTGATCAAATAAATCGTCAATCCTAGGTAATGGATAACGATTCTTGATCGTCACTTTATTCAACTCACGGTAATCAATGCACATACGCATACTACCATCTTTCTTCTTCACAAATAACACCGGAGCGCCCCATGGCGAAGCACTCGGTCGAATAAAACCCTTCTCGAGCAACTCTTGGGTTTGATTTAACAACTCTTGCATTTCCGTTGGTGCTAAACGATAAGGAGTTTTAGCAATGGGAGTAGCTCCCGGAACCAACTCAATACGAAACTCAACTTGTCTTTCCGCCGGAACACCCGGTAATTCGTCCGGAAAGACGTCTTCGAATTCTCTAACAACCGGAATTTCACGAATAGGTGGTGGCTCATTGCGAGTATCAACAACATGAGCAAGGAAATCCGTGCCACCGGTAACAACAAAACGACGTGCCCGTGCAAAAGTGCATATCGGCACCGGTCTCCTTCGCTTATCACCATGAATAATTAACTCTCCCCCACTTAGGGTCTTCACACGAATAAACTTATCATGGCATGCAATATCGGCTCTATAATGATCGAGCCAATCCATACCAATGACAATATCAAAGTCGCCCAAGGTCATTGGAATAAGATCAATTTTAAAGGTTTCAACACCAAAAACAACATCACAATTTTCACACACATCAACCACTAGCACCGTCTTGCCGTCCGCTATTTTGACTTCTATCGGACGACTTAACTTAGCTAACGATCTATTAAGTTTAGGTACAAATTTAGGAGACACAAACGACAAATTTGCACCGCTATCGAAAAGAATCCTTGCCGGATTAAAATTAACCATGTAAGTACCTGAGACAACTTCGCGCGATTGTTTGGCTTCATCATTGGTCATCAAATAGTTGCGACCCCTAGCCGTACCCGCAGTCTTCTCTAAACGCTTAACATTATCGTTGCGCAAATCGGGACACTCCGGCTTCTTATGCCCTTCTTTACCGCAATTAAAACAAGTGAGCTTGTTTCCGGAAGATGGTTTTGGACAATCACGAGCCATATGACCCGCTTACCCACAATTATAGCACGTAAAAGTAAAACCACCGGAAGCGCCCTTCCTCACGCTATAGACACTTTCGGAACTTTTCTTGTTCTTTTTGTTCGAAAAGTTTGAATAGCTCGAACCTTCACTTTTTCTCTTGCCAAAAGTAAAACCACTCTTTCTTAAGATGAGCGACTCGAAACCTTTGGCCATGTCAAACAACTCATCAAAGCTTTTCACTACGTTCACACTAATCTTATCTTGATAGTTGTCGTTCAAGGTTCGATAGAAATCTTCCTTCAACATTTTATCATTCCCGACGTACTCCGGGCAAAATTGGGTCTTGGACAAAAACACGGATTTGAGAGTGTTCAAATCCATCGACCCTTGCCTCAAGGAACGTAACTCGTCCTTAAGCCTAGTAAGATCGGCCAAAGTTCGGTATTCCTTGAAAAATTCGGACTTGAATTCATCCCAAGTGAATTCCATGCATTGCTCTTCACCATAAACCTGGAGCTTTGCGTCCCACCACAACTTGGCATCGCCCCTCAACATACTACACCCGTACCTTGTCCTCTTATCGAGAGGACATTCACAAGTACGGAAGGCCCCCTCCATATCGGAGATCCAACGGGCGCTCTTAAGAGGATCTCTTTCACCATCAAAAGAGGGAGGTTGAGAGTCCTTGAAATTCTTATAGAAAAAGTCCCGTCTTCCCACATTATCTTCGCGAAGAACGGCCTTAACTTGCTCCCTTACCACATTGACTAATTGCTCGTCAATCGTATCTAGGAACATCTTCTTAACGTCCTCGAGAAAAGCTTCATGATGCCTTTTCAAAATGGCCTCAACCTTGGCCGTAAACTCGACTTCTTCACTAGTACCTCCGCCGTTGATATCATGCCCGTTTCTCATCTTCATTCTATAAGACGGAATAGATTAAACAACGAGACGAAAAGGATTTAACACATAAGTATATACATATACACCACACTACCCATCTTGCTCAACAATCGTCGTACATTGCTCGTTCGACACGATTTGCGCCCGTAACAATGGTAGCTAATCATTGTTACGCGAGCACGTCGCATTAACTTGCTAGTACAACGTCCATCTCGCTCGATGCTCGCTAAACATACATAACAAATAGCACATGATTAGTTTACATAAACCTATGCACAAACCAATCCCGATCCGACCCAAAGTCCTACAAGTCCCGCATAAACGCGCACACAAAAAGTCTAAGTCTAGGCGCCTATCTCAAGTTACCTAAATCCCTTAGACCATGCTCTGATACCACTTGTAACAACCCAAACCAACACCCGACAAAACCTTGTGAAAATACGAAATAAAAAAAAAATTCTGTTGCAGACCATCGGCGCGCCGCGCCACATGGCCCCCGCACCGCGCCATATCTGGCTGTCCCCGGGACTTTTAACCGCGAAAAGATTGACTAGTTCCCGGCACTTTTAGACAAAACGCTTTTTACCATACAACCAAATATGTAAAACTAACATGTTTCAAACATAAAATTAAAGTTTTACAAGCGGGGCCCACATCGGCCGTTTTACGAGTTTAATACAATTTACGAGTTTCGACCACCAAAAAGTTTAAGTTCCAAACTACACAATGAGCATGGCGTTTGGGATTAAACTACCCAACTATCGGTCAAACTCCAAGAGCTACTAAAGTTAAAAGCGTCCCCTAGCATCAAGCGGGATCTCTAGTCCAAAACGATGCCCTTACCCTTGTCCAAAACCGAACCTATAAAATGGTAAACAACGAGAGGGTAAGCAAAGCTTAGTGAATGCAATAATTATACGAATACATATATAATTATACCTACTTGCATACACTACACAACCGCAAACATGCTAGCAAACAACATTAGCTTATCGTCGCAATATCAAGCTATAAATCTCCGATACCACAAGCTAGCATAACAACCGCATATAAATATAACTCGAATAATACAATATGCTTACATCACCAATAACCATGGTTAACCAATAGTACAAGGGAACGGCGCTCGCGAAAACGCCATCGGTGTTCGTAACATCCGTTAGGGCACTTAACACCTCGCACCACTAACCCCTAGGGTGGCACCTTAACACCTCGGCACTTCACCCCGAGTGGCATCTTAACACCTCGATGCTTCACTCGTTATTTTACGGAGTGGTGTCTTAACACCTCGACACTACACTCCTAGGTGGCATCTTAACACCTCGATGCTACACCCGAGTGGCATCTTAACACCTCGATGCTACACTCTTCACGTGAAACGTGGTGTCTTAACACCTCGACACTACACCTTTCACGCTACAACAAATAGATACATTATATACATACGCATATAATTATTCCACTCACCTCAAAATCTCTTGGTGAAAAGACAACCGAGCTTGAACACTTCAATGTAACGCACCTATTACATTTATCACAATATCAAAATCACAACTCGAGTTGGTCAACACTCTAAAGCTCACTCCTAGTGTTAATTTGACCCATGGTGCAAATCCGACCCATTTGCACCCTTAACCCTAAAATCGGGTTAACTCATCACAAAACCCTATCATTAACCAAAGTAGGTTCATTACACATTTTAACACTAGTTTTAGGCTTCAACCACACATATTAATTAGCTTAGGTTCATTTTGACCCATTTGACACTTTCAAAGTCAACCTACCCATTTTGGGTCAACCACTAACCCATTTACACCCATTTACATAAATCATGGTGTTCTAGCAATTTTACTAGCTAATTAGGGTTCTCTAACAACAATTAACTCTTCCAAACCCTAGTTAACCCAATATTGAGTCTACATGACTCAAATTACCCTAGAACACCCAAAACACTAACAAAATGGGTTTTATGTTCATCTTCACCCCAAACCCTAGCCCTAAATCAAATTAAACAAAGAAATTAAGATTAGAGCATACCACAACTATCACAACGAAGCTAGAGGGAAGGCGAACAACTTTAATGCTTGGACTTAAGCAAGAAACCTTCTTCTTCTTCTCCAAAATGGGGTTTTCCTCACTAAAAGCCACTCTCTCTCTAGAATTGATTTGGATAAGTGTTGGTAGTTGTGGAAGGAGTAAATGAACTCCCCAAAACTGATCTAAGGCATTAAATCCGGCCTCCAAGTGATTTTACCAAAATACCCTCAAAATATCTAATTTAAAAGAAAGAGAGAATCTGTCACAGACAGATGGCGCGGCGCGCCACCAGGCCGCGCGGCGCGCAACTCTCCCAGTCCAGCTCCTTTTGCCTTTTTAAATATATACAACCAAACCCCGATTCGAGTACCGCACAATACACTTATATACACATGTGTACACTTCAATTATTCGGGTCTTACAATAGGTCTTCTACGTTTATCGCCATGAATAATTAACTCTCCCCCACTTGGGGTCTTTACACGAATAGACTTTTCATGGCACGCAATATCGGCTCTGTTACGATCGAGCCAATCCATACCAACCACGATATCAAAATCACCCAAAGTCATCGGGATGAGATCAATTTTAAAGTTCTCGGAACCAAACACAACATTACAATCCTTACACACATCAACCACTAGCACCGTCTTGCCATCCGCTATTTCAAATTCTACCGGACGACTTAACTTAGCTAACGGTTTATTAAGTTTAGGCATAAATTTTGGAGACACAAACGATAAATTTGCACCGCTATCAAATAGAATCCTTGCCGGATTAGAGTTAACCATGAAAGTACCTGAAACGACTTCATTGGATTGCTTGGCTTCATCGTTGGTCATCAAATAATTACGTCCCCTAGCTGACCCCGCCGCCTTTTCTATTCTCTTAACTTGATCATTTCGGAGTTCGGGGCACTCCGACTTTCGATGCCCTTCTTGTTGACAATTGAAACATGTGATCACATTAGTACGCGGTTTTGGGCAATCATGAGAGTAGTGACCTTTTTGCCCACAATTGTAACATGTGGTCACGTGAACACTAGGAGCACCCTTCTTTACACTACCAACACTTTCGGATACTCCCTTACTCTTCTTGTTCGAAAAACTAGAAGCTTCAAACTTTCTTTTACTTGGCGCATAACTAACCGGACTCGGAGCTTGCGCTTCAAACCCCTTCGCCACCGCCAAAAGCTTAGAAAAAGTCTCAACTTTACCAATACTAATATTACCCTTCAAATCGTCTCTAGGGGTCGCATGAAATTCTTCCATTAACAATTGATCATTCCCCACATACTCGGGGCAAAAACGAGCCTTAGCGAGAAAATTGGTTTTGAGAGTGTTTAGGTCCAAAGACTCTTGACGCATGTTCCTTAACTCATTGCGCAATTTGGAAAGGTCCGCTTGCGTATGATATTCAAGGAAAAACTCCTTCTTGAACTCCGCCCAAGATAACCCTACGAAAGCCGCATCACCCACCATATCAATCTTACCATCGAGCTAATCTTTAGCATGGCCCTTTAGCAAACTAGTAGCAAGCCTTGTCTTTTTTCTCGGGAGGGCACTCGGTCGTGCGAAAACAACCTTCAACATCGGATATCCAAGCCGCACTTTTCATGGGGTCGGGATCCACGTGAAAGTGAGGAGGCTTAGTCGCCAAGAAGTTCTTATAGCTAAACTCCAACTCGCCCATAATTTGAGGTCTAGGAAAGCTCCTTTCAACTTCTTCTTTAACTGCATTGGTCATTCGTTCTTGAATCATATCGACAATTTGTTCCGAAACCGACTCTTCGAGAATTTTCTTAACCTTTCGAGAGAAAACCGAAACATAGTTTTCTAGAGCGGCCTCTATTTTGGTGGTCATCTCGTCCGTTTCCTCCACATGAGAAGGACCACCGTTGCCATTCGTATCCGTTCCGTTTCTCGTCTTCATTCTAAAGATTAAAGAATGGATTAGACATCACCAACGAATTAATACACATAAATACCTATGCATATGACCGTACACACCCCACGTCTAGCTCAATACTTGTCGCATGTCCTTGCTTGACTTGACTTGACTTGCAACCGTGATAGTGGTCGCGACTCACTATTAAGCTCACATGCCATGCCACGCTCAAACGTATCACAACCATCTCGCTCGATGTTTAAAACAATAACACATGAGTAGTAACATCAATATATATAGCATAGTTAGTCCACCTATGCATAAAAGAACTAATCAAAACCCGCACCGACCCGTAATCCTACAAGTCCCACACATAATACAACAACACAAAAGTCTAAGTCTAGGCGCCTATCTCAAGTCACCTAAATCCCTTAGACCATGCTCTGATACCACTTGTAACAACCCAAACCAAACCACGAACAACCCACGTAAAATGTGAAATAAAAAAAAAAATTTATGCTGTTCAGTTGGTGGCTCAGCGCGCCAGGTATTCGCGCGGCGCGCAGAATCACCTGGACAGCCCGCTGTCTCCGGAAGTCAATTACACGAAAATGTTTGACCTTTTCCCTACATAATTAGACAAAACGCTTTCAACCACATACTCATACATGTAAAACTAACACGTTCCATTAATAAAATTAGTTTTACGAAGCAGGGCCCACACGACCCAAATTACAAGTTTAATACATAACGCGAGTTTCGACCACAAAAAGTTTAAATGCCAAACGACACATCGAGCATGGTGTTTGGGGTTAAACTACCCAAGTCTCGGTCGAACTTCCAAAAGCTATAATCCCCGAGCCACTAATCTAAGCGAATACCTTTGCCCTTATCCAAGCCGGATCCTAAAAAGGTAAACAACGAGAGGGTAAGCTAACGCTTAGTGAATGCAATAATTATACATATACATATATAATACACCTACTTGCAAGCACTTATACAAATACCTCATACACGCTAGCAATTTACATAGCATACCATCGCAAGTATAACTCTAAACCCTTCAAGATCACAAGCTAGCACAACAATATCATATATATAACCCGAATAATATAATATACTACAATACAACGCGTAATTATGGTTAACCAATAATACATGGGAATGGTACTTCGAATTTCCCATCGGTGTTCATAACAACCGTTAGTGTACAACGAAATATATCACTAACTCCCTAGGCGACACGGACAACGAAATATCCGTTCAAAGCAATCGTTAGTGTACAACGAAATATATCACTAACTCTCGGGCGATTTGGACAACGAAATATCCATCGTTAGTGTACAACGAAATATATCACTAACTCTTGGTGGTATAGACAACATATACCCGGCCCCTTTCCCGCCCTACAAATAGATACATTATATACACACATGTATAATCATTCCACTCACCTTACGCCTTCGGTGAATCGATAAACCAAGCTTGAAACTTCAAGGTAACACACCTATTACAATGTACACATAATCAACATCCATTCAAGTTGGTCAAACTCGCAACACTCACCATCACTAGGTCGTTTTGACCCATTTGGACACTTAACCCTAAAATTGGGTCAACTCACACCCAAAACCCTAACATTAGCCAAGATAGGTTTAAAACACATTTTCAACACTAGGTTTATGCATTAATCACAAACATTAACTAACTTAGGTCCATTTTGACCCATTTGACCAATTAAAGTCAACACACCCATTTCGGGTCATCCACTAACCCACACAACGCCCATTTACATATATATAGGTGTGCTAGCAATTTATTAACTAATTTAAGTTAATAAACATCAATTTAGCACTTTGAAAACCCTAGTTAGTCATCTTTGAGTTTACTCGACCCAATTTCACCCAAAACCCCCAATTCACCCACAAATGGGTTTTAAGTTCATCATCTACCCCAAACCCTAACCCTTAATTAAAATAAAATTAAGAAATCAAGATTAGAGCATACCACTACCACCAAAACGTAGCTAGAGGGAAGATAAATGACTTTAAAGCTTGCACTTAGACCCGATTCGAGCTTCTTCTTCCTTATTTTGAGCTTTCTCACATTAGGATCTTACTCTCTCTCTAGAATAAATTGGGAGTGATAAGGTGATAAGGCTAAAAAGGAACATATATTTCATAGCATTATCCCCCAAGAAAGATAAGATTTTAGTTGCAATTGTTCCATTTTCAAGTAATATTCGTTTATTTTAAATAAGTGCGAAGACAAAAGGCGAAAACGACGATTTGAAGACAAAAGGTCCAAAAAGCTAAAAAGTACAAGATACAATTAAAAAGGTTCAAATTATTGATGAAGAACGTCTAAAAATGACAAGAGTACAAGTTACAAAACGCAAAGTACACGATATAAAATAGTACGCAAGGACGTTCGAAAATCCGAAACCGGGACATGAGTCAACTCTCAACGCTCGACGCAATGGTGTAAAAATTACGAGTCAACTATGCACAAGAATAAAATATAATATTTAAATAATTCATAATAAGAATAATATTAAATAATAAAAAGTTGTTAATTGAGCATAGTTCAGGGGTCGTAAATGAAAATTTCAATTCTAATTTGCCTATAAAAGGCTATGTAATTCGATCGATATAATACACCTTTTTCCAATCTTCTTTCTTTCTTATGTAATTTATATTTATATTTATAATATTAAGTTTAATTTAAGATTAATAATAATTGGGTTATTGTAAGAAATGTTTTACGGGTTTTAAAGTAGGAACTCTGTCCGTGTAACGCTACGCGATTAATCACCACTGTAAGCTATGTTCTTCCTTTTTAAATTAATGTCTCGTAGCTAAGTTATTATTATGCTTATTTAAAACGAAGTAATCATGATGTTGGGCTAATTACTAAAATTGGGTAATTGGGCTTTGTACCATAATTAAGGTTTGGGCAAAAGACCGACACTTGTGGAAATTGAACTATTGACTATTAATAGATGGGGGTATTGTCTAATTGAGTGACAACTCATTGGAGTCTGTCGAACCTATCTTCAAATTAATTATCCTAATAATTAATAATGATTATGGTTGTCCTATTTAGTGACGTTCATATGGAATCTATTATAATCATTTAATTAATTATTCGGGTTGGGTAATTGATTATTCAAACTGATCAAGTGGGTAAATTAATATTCATATCTAATCAAAACAGGGGTAGATTACATACAGTGATAACTGGTGTAATTGTTGACAGAAGTGATAACTGCGTCACAGTTTAAATTCTTAATTAGTTGGAATATTTGACTTCGGGTATAAGGGTAATTTGACGAGGACACTCGCACTTTATATTTATGACCGATGGACTATTATGGATAAAAACCAGATAGGTATCAAATAAACCATGACAAAGGACAATTAACCCGAGTAACAATTAATTAAAATCAAAACGTCAAACATCATGATTACGGAAGTTTAAATAAGCATAATCCTTTTATTTCATATTTTATCGCAATTTTATTTATTGTTATTTTATTTATCGTCATTTATTTATTTTACGCACTTTAATTATTGTCATTTATCTTTACGCTTAAAAATATAAAATCGACAAACCGGTCATTAAACGGTAAAAACCCCCCTTTTATAATAATATTACTACTTATATATATATATATATATATATATATTTATATAAATATAGTTTTATAAAAATATAGTACGTAATCACTAGCTCCCTGTGGAACGAACCGGACTTACTAAAAACTACACTACTCTACGATTAGGTACACTGCCTATAGTGTTGTAGCAAGGTTTAGGTATATCCCATCCGTAAATTAATAAAACTTGTGTCATATTTTGTAGTATTTTGTATTAAAAATAATACTATTTCGTACCCTCACGCTACATCATCAAGTTTTTGGCGCCGCTGCCGGGGAGCGCTAAAACGCTATATTTTTAATTATAATAATAATTTAATAAATATAATAATATAATAATATTGAAATAAAATATAATAATATAATAATATTGAAATAGAATATAATAATATAATAATATTTTAGAATATATATTTTGAATCGTAAAAGTTTTAAAAAGTCGTATTTATTAAATACTTCAGGGGTATATTATGTAACTTGTAATTAATAATTTCTATCATGTCGCTTTCATGTGAATAGTAAATTAATTATTTTCTTTTCATTTACTATTCATGAATAGTAAATGAATTAAAAAAAAAGTTTTGAAAAAAAAATAATAATTATAAAAAAAGTATTAATTTGTAAAAAAAAATCGTTTTTTTAAAAAAAAAAATTGTAAAAAAAAACGTTTTTTTTTAAGAAAAAAAAATTCGTTTAAAAAAAAAATCGTTTTTTTTTTTAAAAAAAAATTTTTAAAAAAAAAAAGTTTTAAAAAAAATTTATATAAAAAAAAAAAATTTTAAATAAAAAAAAAATTTAAAATCCTTAAAAAACGAAATAAAAAAAAAATTTTAAAAAAAAAAAGTTTTTTTTTTTATTACCTTTAGATTTTTAGACTCTAGTTACAATTTTTAGTATTAAGTTTAGTTTTGCCATAGTTATTTTTATTTCTAGAATTTTTAGGTTTGCCGTAAAATCTCTTAAGTGCTTATTCCTTAGACTAAGATTTATGTGCTATAGAATTTTGCGACGCCATTTTTCGCGCTACTTTCTTATTTTTATTTTTCGACGCCTATTTTTCGACCTTTTATTTTTCGACCTTTTTCGACGCGCAATCTTTTTCTTTCTTATTTCTCGCTATTCTAGTTTTAGGATAAGATTTTTATTCTACTTCTTATCTAAATTTCTTAAAATTACGAAAATTTATTTTAAGTGGTTAAATTGATAGACATCAAAATTTTCTGGTTCGTAGTAATAGTTAGATTTGTACGTGGACCGGGTTATTGGAGCCAAACAGTACTCAATTATATTGAGACCAAACGAATCCTGCCCCTCTGCTGCATCTTTTGGCTATTCGAAACGTGGGCAAAATCAGAAAAGTCTATTAATTGGATAACTTATATAATTTTTCTTTCCTTTTAAAAACTAATAGGATATTCAGTGAATGCACCGAGTAAAACGTTCACCACCTTTCATACGTTCACCACCTATAACTCGATCAAGACATCTAGCCAATATTGTCGCCGTTGATTTTTCTTTAGAATCATCATCTAGTCGACCAAGAACTCCAACTCAAATTTCCGATAATCCATCTTTTGAACCCGACCTCACAATTGAGAATCCGGAGAATATTCAGGGACAATTCCAAGATCCAGAACCACTAATCATTCCTCCTGAACCACAAACCATTAAATCAGAATCTTCTAGTGATTCGTATTCAACAAATTCAATTATGGAAAATCTGGAACCTCTAAGTATGGAAGACCGAATGAGAGCCACACGCACGGGCCAAGGTCACGCCATTATTAAGCCAGAAGTTAATGCTCCAGATTATGAAATCAAAGGACAAATTCTACATATGGTAACTAATCAGTGCCAATATAGTGGTACGCCAAAAGAAGATCCCAACGAACATCTTCGTACCTTTAATAGGATCTGTACACTATTCAAAATCCGAGAAGTGGAGGATGAACAGATATATCTCATGTTGTTTCCCTGGACTTTAAAGGGAGAAGCCAAAGATTGGTTAGAATCGTTACCTGAAGGGGCGATTGACACATGGGATGTTTTAGTTGAAAAATTTCTTAAACAATTCTTTCCGGCATCGAAAGCCGTGAGACTTCAAGGAGAAATTGTTACGTTCGCGCAAAAGCCAAATGAAACATTATATGAGGCGTGGACAAGATTCGGAAGGATGTTGAGAGGATGTCCTCAACACGGTTTAGACACTTACCAAATAGTACAAATATTCTACCAAGGTGTCAACGTTGCTACACGAAAAGACATCGACATAACAGCTGGTGGTTCCATTATGAAGAAAACCGCAACTGAAGCTTACAAAATTATTGATAACACAGCCTCCCACTCGCATGAGTGGCACCAAGAAAAAGATATTTTTCGTTCATCTAAAGTGGCTAGAGCCGATTCTAGCCATGACTTTGATTCCGTTTCAGCAAAAATAGATGCTTTCGAAAGATGAATGGAAAAGATGAATAAAGATATTCACGCAATACGAATCAGTTGTGAGCTATGCGGTGGACCACACTTATTGAAAGATTGTCACATTGAACCAACATTGGAACAACGAGAGAATGTTTCCTATATGAACCAAAGGCCTGGAAATAATTATCAAAATAATTATCAACCGCCAAAGCTAAACTTCAATCGAAATCAAAACATTCTTTACAATCCAAAAGGACCCGAAAATAACTGGTATAACCAACACGGTCCGAATAACCAACCAACTCAAAACAACACTTTCAATCAACAAAGACCTGGCTTATATAAACCACAACAACAAACCGAAGAGAAAAAGTCAAATATGGAAGACGTGGTATTCAAGCTAGTTGAATCTCAAACACAATTTATTGAAACTCAAACTCAAACGAACGAGAGATTTGATCAGTCATTAAGAACTCAACAAGCTTCCATTTTGAATCTAGAAAAACACGTAGGTACTCTTGCTAGCATGATGAGTGAGAGGGAACAAGGAAAGCTACCGAGTAATACTGAAGTAAATCCTCGAAATGAGAATGTTAATATGGTTTCAACGAATTCTGAAAAACCAGCACCAGAAGATGGGAAGGTTTTAGATGAGAGTAACAATGAAGAAGTTACACCACCACCACCCGAGTATGTAAAGCCAGTGGTGGCACCATACAAACCACCCATCCCGTTTCCAAGAAAAGGAGTTGAGTATGAGCAAGTGATAGGTAATAAAGATTGTGATACCTCTGGAAAGAAGAAGAAGAAAAAGAATAAGAAAGTGCAAGAAACAAAAGCCGTAAATATAAACCCGGTGAATACAGTTCCACCAAAACCTCCACCTAGGGTAGGTGATCCGGGTGAATTTATTGTTCCTTGTCTACTTAGTGATTGTGTCATGTATGATGCACTAGCAGATTTAGGTTCAAGTGTGAGTGTTATGCCTCTTTCATTATATAAGAGATTAGGTGTAGGTGAGTTAACTCCAACGGATATGAGTGTTCGACTCCTTGATCAAACCATTAAGCACCCAGTTGGAATTGCTGACAACCTACCCGTTCAAGTAGGTAATTTAACCTTTCTAATCGAATTTATTGTCATTGACATAGAAGAGGACCCAAACATTCCTCTAATTTTAGGTCGGCCATTCTTAGCGTCCACCAAGGCGTTATTTGATGTAGGAAATGGAAGAATGACACTTAAAAGTGGTGACAAATCGATCACCTTTATGATTCGAAAGTCTAAATCTCCACCAGCCAAAACCGTTGAACCAGTAAAAACAATTGGTAAGAACCATGTGCTTTTACCAACTCCAACGGTAATACTTAGCAATAATGAAACGCCTAAGTGTGGGGAAAATGAAGTAACACCTAATGATGACATGATAACAAAGAACCCCGTTGTTGATACGAAATTAAATGATCCCGTTATTAATAGTTCAATGAAGAAACTTATTAAACGGATTCGCGATGCTAGAACCAAGGGGAACTTTAAGTTATGTAACCGGTTAGTATCCAATCTATCACCTAAAGAAAAGGAGAAACTAGTTGAAATTATGGATATTACACAGGAATCCGACCAATGGCTTAAAGAAAAAGTCACGGATATGCAAGTTGATTATGGACCAAGAGAAATTAACGATGAAGTTAATCACAATTTTGACACCACGGCTACCTAAGTGTGGGGAGATTCAAATGTTCTAAAAAGAAAATGCTATCTAGAGTTAGTTGTTCTGTTCTCGTGTAGTTCCGAGAATGGAACCCGATTGGTCTTTTCCGCTAGCAGACACTAAAGAACTAGTTTTCTCCCTCCATTCTGAATTTTTGTTTTGTAGGTTTTTTTTATGAAATTAATATGCATTTTAATTTAAGTTTTTAAAAACAAAATTTACTTTAATTCATTAAGTTTAAAAAATGATTTCTAAAATTCGTCGTGAGTTAAAGACTAGGTCGTTGAGCCGAAATTGCTTTACCCGAGGGCGGGGCGACAAATTTTGTTATCATTTAATTTTATTGATCTAAAGTATGCAAAAAAAAAAAAAAAATATTATATTAATTTTTGAACGTAGGGGTTATATACCAAACTTCAAAAATATGTATATATGTTTGTATTTTATGTTATGTACACAACAGGGTAAAACAGCGCACTTTCAAAGACTGTCATTAAGTTCAACAAAAAGCTACTAATTTTGATGACAAGGCGCAAAATATCAAATGTGATGTAAAATAATATGCTTACAAACTGGGTATTTTTAATCACTTTTCTACACTAATCACCCTCATGAATTTATAATTATAGTCTGATTTCATGCAAATGAGGGCATTGCATGATCTCAAGTGTGGGGAAGGGTTATAAATTCTCTCGGGTTTACACTTAGTTTATTTGCCAAATTTTGTGAAAATTTGAAAAATTTTCAACTAAATGAATTTAAAATCATGTTTATACATATTTATGAACGGTGAAAACTAGGTGATAATACCGAAATTATCGTTACCTCGAAAAGGACATAAATTGAGAAACAACCCAAAACGCTTGAATTCATTTAAAATGAGATAGAAGAGAATAAAAAGGCAAAGAAAAGAATAAATAAAAGCTAAGTGTGGGGAGAATGTACCAAGTTATTCAATTAAAAACTATCTATCACATTTTTGTATAAGAATTATTGCAGGTACTTTTGCTTTGGACGATACTAATCAGTTTTACCCTGTTTACTGTAATACTTTTGAAAGAAAGATGGATCTACACGATGAATCAATTTCATCATTAAAAGGAAGTAAAGTCTTCCGAAAAAGACACGCGCTTCTTGATTTAGGTCATGAAGTTGTCGTCCAGACCAGCTGTAGGTTGACGAAAAATCTAGAAAAGTCATCTCTAAAATCAGCAGGAAATCCACGGACCTCAGCATCAAACAGGGTCGCCAAGTGGTCAGATTTATCCTAACCATGAGAAGGATTTATCTCGTACAATGGGGAGGCACCGTGCAAATTAGCTTGATAAGACTAATGAATCAGATCCCCAGAAAAGGATAATCTCCTTAAAGATTAAAAATCAGCTTTTAAGACTGATAATACTCAATCCTAGAGATTGACCTTAAAGATTGAGAATTCAAACTCATGGAATTCAATGATATCTAAACTCGAGCTTGAACGAGAAAATATTTTGATCAAAATTGCAAACCGATTTGTTTTCTGAAAATCCATTTTCAATGCGTTCATTACCATTGAACGTAAAATCCTAGGAATTCACCTAGAATTCATTAGGTCACCTGAACCAAATCGGGTGTCAACCGTAAGAACGGTGGTTGCATAGCATGGTCGGAGACAGGACCTTGTGCCAGACCGAAAAATCATAGGATGATCTTTACTATCGCTCCTACCAAGGATAGTTCTAGCATCCGACACGTTAAAAGACCATAATCATCTGCATGTCACGGGACATTGCCTTAACAGTTTCTTGTTCATCGCTTTCCTTTACAACCGGACGGTAGTTTGCCGAAAGGTAATATACGGAACAAGTAAACTGGATGTGTGCTTTCCGATACCGGGATAGCAGTGGATTACACGAACCTAAATGTTTTTAGCCAAAATATTGATCCACAAATATATTTTGCAACACCAATGGTGGATCAAATCAGAAAACTTATCTAGGGTAAAAGCTAGAATGAATTTTCAAAAGATCAAATGTTTTCATAAAGATCCAATTTCCTTAATGGATCTAAATTTTTATAGTCATGTGAGACTGTAAACCATATCGTTACTACCATTGTTTATACCGCCATATCAAAATCACTGATGTACAAAGTGTGAAGAATAAAGAAGTGATTCTAGTATTTCAAGACTATATTGCTTGAGGACAAGCAACGCTCAAGTGTGGGGATATTGATAAGGCTAAAAAGGAACATATATTTCATAGCATTATCCCCCAAGAAAGATAAGATTTTAGTTGCAATTGTTCCATTTTCAAGTAATATTCGTTTATTTTAAATAAGTGCGAAGACAAAAGGCGAAAACGACGATTTGAAGACAAAAAGGTCCAAAAAGCTAAAAAGTACAAGATACAATTAAAAAGGTTCAAATTATTGATGAAGAACGTCTAAAAATGACAAGAGTACAAGTTACAAAACGCAAAGTACACGATATAAAATAGTACGCAAGGACGTTCGAAAATCCGAAACCGGGACATGAGTCAACTCTCAACGCTCGACGCAATGGTGTAAAAATTACGAGTCAACTATGCACAAGAATAAAATATAATATTTAAATAATTCATAATAAGAATAATATTAAATAATAAAAAGTTGTTAATTGAGCATAGTTCAGGGGTCGTAAATGAAAATTTCAATTCTAATTTGCCTATAAAAGGCTATGTAATTCGATCGATATAATACACCTTTTTCCAATCTTCTTTCTTTCTTATGTAATTTATATTTATATTTATAATATTAAGTTTAATTTAAGATTAATAATAATTGGGTTATTGTAAGAAATGTTTTACGGGTTTTAAAGTAGGAACTCTGTCCGTGTAACGCTACGCGATTAATCACCACTGTAAGCTATGTTCTTCCTTTTTAAATTAATGTCTCGTAGCTAAGTTATTATTATGCTTATTTAAAACGAAGTAATCATGATGTTGGGCTAATTACTAAAATTGGGTAATTGGGCTTTGTACCATAATTAAGGTTTGGGCAAAAGACCGACACTTGTGGAAATTGGACTATTGACTATTAATAGATGGGGGTATTGTCTAATTGAGTGACAACTCATTGGAGTCTGTCGAACCTATCTTCAAATTAATTATCCTAATAATTAATAATGATTATGGTTGTCCTATTTAGTGACGTTCATATGGAATCTATTATAATCATTTAATTAATTATTCGGGTTGGGTAATTGATTATTCAAACTGATCAAGTGGGTAAATTAATATTCATATCTAATCAAAACAGGGGTAGATTACATACAGTGATAACTGGTGTAATTGTTGACAGAAGTGATAACTGCGTCACAGTTTAAATTCTTAATTAGTTGGAATATTTGACTTCGGGTATAAGGGTAATTTGACGAGGACACTCGCACTTTATATTTATGACCGATGGACTATTATGGATAAAAACCAGATAGGTATCAAATAAACCATGACAAAGGACAATTAACCCGAGTAACAATTAATTAAAATCAAAACGTCAAACATCATGATTACGGAAGTTTAAATAAGCATAATCCTTTTATTTCATATTTTATCGCAATTTTATTTATTGTTATTTTATTTATCGTCATTTATTTATTTTACGCACTTTAATTATTGTCATTTATCTTTACGCTTAAAAATATAAAATCGACAAACCGGTCATTAAACGGTAAAAAACCCCCTTTTATAATAATATTACTACTTATATATATATATATATTTATATAAATATAGTTTTATAAAAATATAGTACGTAATCACTAGCTCCCTGTGGAACGAACCGGACTTACTAAAAACTACACTACTCTACGATTAGGTACACTGCCTATAGTGTTGTAGCAAGGTTTAGGTATATCCCATCCGTAAATTAATAAAACTTGTGTCATATTTTGTAGTATTTTGTATTAAAAATAATACTATTTCGTACCCTCACGCTACATCATCATAAGGGTTGTTGAAGATGTAGTAAATGAGGCTCCAACAACTGATCCAAGCCTTAAAGTCGGATCCCAAGTGTAATTACCAAAAATCCCTCACCCATAATTAATTAAAAAGGAAGATGAGCTGTCAGCAGCTTTTGGCGCGGCGCGCCACTGGCCCGCGCGGCGCGCAGATGGCCTGGCCAGAATCCTTTTCCCTTTTAAAGTATACAATGAAACCTCCACTATACAAGTAACTTAATTACACATATGTACAAGGAAAAATATTCGGGTCTTACATGGTGGAACACCTATCTTGAACAGGTAGGACAAAATACTGCTTACACACTACCATGGTCGGCATTCAAGCAATTGATGAACGAGCAGTACCGTCCTAGAAACGAAGTCAATAAGCTCAAGGTAGAGCTTAGAGAGTTATGAACACAAGGGTTCGACATTACCACATATGAACGACGATTCACAGAGTTGTGCCTATTATGTCCAGGAACGTTCGAAGATGAAGAAGAGAAGATCGATGCGTTTATAAAAGGGTTACCAGTAAGGATTCAAGAAGATGTGAGTTCACACGAGCCATCTTCCATACAAAAGGCAAGTCGAATGGCTCATAAACTCATAAATCAGATTGAGGGAAGAATTAAAGAGCAGGCGGCCAAAGAAGCCAACACGAAACAACTCAAGAGGAAATGGGAGGAAAACTGTAACAAGAATCACCAGTACAACAACAATAACAATTACAACCACAATCGCAACAACTATCCCAATAACCGCAACAACAATCGCAACAATAACCGCAATCCTAGCAATAACTACAACAAACGTCCCAACAACAACAAAAACTACAACAACCGTTCCAATAACTATAACAATCCCAACAACAACCTCAATAACAACAACGGCAACAAAAACCAAAAATGCCAAAGGTGTGAAGAGTACCACCAGAATGGGTTCTGCACGATATTTTGCACCAAGTGTAAAAGAACTGGACATGGTGCAAAAAAGTGTGAGGTCTACGGACCAAAGTTTAACAGAACTAAAGGGGCAAATAGTGGCGAAACAAGTAATGCCGCCTTTGTTTGTTATGGATGTGGAAAACCGGGCCACATTAGAAGTAATTGCCCAAATTAGGGGAATACTAATGGTCAGGGCCGCGAAAGAGTTTTCAATATTAATACGGCAGAAGCGCAGGAAGACCCGGAGCTTGTTACGGGTACGTTTCTTATTGACAATAAATCTGCTTATGTTTTATTTGATTCGGGTGCGGATAGAAGCTATATGAGTAGAGAGTTTTATGCTAAATTAAGTTGCCCATTGACGCCTTTGGATAGTAAATTTTTACTCGAATTAGCAAACGGTAAATTAATTTCAGCAGATAATATATGTCGAGAGAGAGAAATTAAACTGGGGGATGAAATGTTTAAAATTGATTTAATACCAGTAGAGTTAGGGAGTTTTGATGTAATAATTGGCATGGACTGGTTGAAAAGGGTGAGAGCAGAGGTCGTTTGTTACAAAAATGCGATTCGCATTATGCGTGAAAAAGGAAAACCTTTAATGGTGTACCGGGAAAAGAACGTGAAATTAAATCTTATTAGTAGTTTGAAGGCACAAAAACTAATACGAAAAGGTTGTTACGTCATTCTAGCACACATCGAGGAAGTTAAACCTGAAGAAAAGAACATCAGTGATGTTCCCGTCGCAAAAGAATTTCCCGATGTATTTCCGAAATAATTACCGGGATTACCCCCACATCGATCCGTTGAATTTCAAATAGACCTTGTACCAGGAGCTGCACCAATAGCTCGTGCTCCATACAGACTCGTACCCAGCGAAATGAAAGAATTACAAAGTCAGTTACAGGAACTTTTAGAGCGTGGTTTCATTCGACCAAGCACATCACAGTGGGGAGCTCCTGTTTTGTTTGTCAAGAAGAAGGATGGTACATTTAGGTTATGTATCGACTACCGAGAGTTGAACAAACTTACCATCAAGAACCGCTACCCACTACCGAGAATCGACGACTTATTTGATCAACTACAAGGCTCGTCAGTTTATTCGAAGATTGATTTACGTTCTGGATATCATCAAATGCGGGTGAAGGAGGATGATATTCCGAAGACTGCTTTTAGGATGCGTTACGGTCATTACAAGTTTATGGTTATGCCGTTTGGATTGACTAATGCACCAGCTGTGTTCATGGACCTCATGAACCGAGTGTGTGGACCATACCTTGACAAATTTTTCATTGTTTTCATCGATGACATACTTATTTACTCAAAGAATGACCAAGAGCACGAAGAATATTTGAGAAAAGTGCTAGAGTTGTTGAGGAAAGAAAAACTGTACACTAAGTTTTCAAAGTGTGCATTTTGGTTAGAAGAAGTTCAATTCCTCGGTCACATAGTGAACAAAGAAGGTATTCAAGTGGATCCGGCAAAGATTGAAACCGTTGAAAAGTAGGAAACCCCGAAAACTCCGAAGCATATACGCCATTTTTAGGACTGGCTGGTTAATACAGAAGGTTCATCCAAGATTTTTCTAAAATAGCAAAACCCTTGACTGCATTAACGTATAAAGGGAAGAAATTTGAATGGAAGGATGAGCAGGAGAAAGCGTTTCAATTGTTGAAGAAAAAGTTAACTACGGCACCTATATTGTCATTACCTGAAGGGAACGATGGTTTTGTGATATATTGTGACGCCTCAAAGCAAGGTCTCGGTTTTGTATTAATGCAACGAACGAAAGTAATTGCTTATGCGTCTACACAATTGAAAATTCACGAGCAGAATTATACGACGCATGATTTGGAATTAGGCGCGGTTGTTTTTGCATTAAAGACTTGGAGGCACTATTTATATGGGGTCAAAAGTATTATATATACCGACCACAAAAGTCTTCAACGCATATTTAATCAGAAACAACTGAACATGAGGCAGCGCAGATGGATTGAATTGTTGAATGATTACGACTTTGAGATTCGTTACCACCCGGGGAAGGCAAATGTGGTAGCCGACGCCTTGAGCAGAAAGGACAGAGAACCTATTCGAGTAAAAGCTATGAATGTAATGATTCACACTAACCTTACTACTCAAATAAAGGAGGCGCAACAAGGAGTTGTAAAATAGGGAAACTTAAAGGATGAAATACCCAAAGGATCAGAGAAGCACCTTAATATTCGGGAAGATGGAACCCGGTATAGGGCTGAAAGAATTTGGGTACCAATATTTGGAGATATGAGAGAAAAGGTACTTAGAGAAGCTCATAAAACCAGATACTCAATACATCCTGGAATGGGTAAGATGTACAAAGATCTCAAGAAACATTTTTGGTGGCCAGGTATGAAAGCCGATATTGCTAAATACGTAGGGGAATGTTTGACGTGTTCTAAGGTCAAAGCGTAGCATCAGAAACCATCAGGTCTACTTCAACAACCCGAAATCCCGAAATGGAAATGGGAAAACATTACCATGGATTTCATCACTAAATTGCCAAGGACTGCAAGTGGTTTTGATACTATTTGGGCAATAGTTGATCGTCTCACCAAATCAGCACACTTCCTGCCAATAAGAGAAGATGACAAGATGAAGAAGTTAGCACGACTATATTTGAAGAAAGTCGTCTCCAGACATGGAATACCAATCTCTATTATCTCTGATAGGGATGACAGATTTATTTCAAGATTCTGACAGACATTACAGCAGGCATTAGGAACTTGTCTAGACATGAGTACTGCATATCATCCACAAACTGACGGGCAGGGCGAAAGGACGATACAAACGCTTGAAGACATGCTACGAGCATGTGTTAATGATTTCGGAAATAGTTGGGATCGACACCTTTCGTTTGCAGAATTTTCCTACAACAACAGCTACCATTCAAGCATTGAGATGGCGCCATTTGAAGCACTTTATGGTAGAAAGTGCAGGTCTCCGATTTGTTGGAGTGAAGTGGGGGATAGACAGATTACGGATCCGGAGATAATATAAGAAACTACCGAGAAGATCATCCAAATTCAACAACGGTTGAAAACCGCCCAAAGTCGATAAAAGAGCTACGCTGACATTAAAAGAATAGATATAGAATTTGAATTTGGAGAGATGGTCATGCTTAAAGTTGCACCTTGGAAAGGCGTTGTTCGATTTGGTAAACGGGGGAAATTAAATCCAAGGTATATTGGACCATTCAAGATTATTGATCGTGTCGGACCAGTTGCTTACCGACTTGAATTACCTCAACAACTCGCGGCTGTACATAACTCTTTCCACGTCTCAAATTTGAAGAAATGTTTTGCTAAATAAGATCTCACTATTCCGTTAGACGAAATCCAAATCAACGAAAAACTTCAATTCATAGAAGAACCCGTCTAAATAATGGATCGTGGGGTTAAAAGACTTAAGCAAAACAAGATACCAATTGTTAAGGTTCGATGGAATGCTCGTAGAGTACCCGAGTTCACCTGGGAACGAGAAGATTAGATGAAGAAGAAATACCCGCACTTATTTCCAGAAGATACGTCAACACCTCCAACTGCTTAAAATTTCGGGACGAAATTTATTTAACGGGTAGGTACTGTAGTGACCTGAACTTTTCTATATTTATATATATTAAATGAAATTGTTATTTACATGATTAAATGTTTCCAACATGTTAAGTAATCAAACTTGTTAAGACTTGATTAATTGAAATAGGTTTCATATAGACAATTGACCACCCAAGTTGACCGGTGATTCACGAACGTTAAAACTTGTAAAAACTATATGATGTCATATATATGGATATATATATAGTTAACATGGTATTATGATAAGTAAACATATCATTAAGTATATTAACAATGAGTTATATACATAAAAACAAGACTACTAACTTAAGGATTTCGAAACGAGACATATATGTAACGATTATAGTTGTAACGACATTTAAATGTATATATATCATATTAAGATATATTAATATATCATAATATCATGATAATATAATAATTTAACATCTCATTAGATATAATAAACAATGGGTTAACAACAATAAATGAGATCGTTAACTTAAAGGTTTCAAAACAACACTTACATGTAACGACTAACGATGACTTAACGACTCAGTTAAAATGTATATACATGTAGTGTATTTAGATGTATTAATTTACTTTTGGAAGACTTCAAGACATATATCAAAACACTCATACTTAACAAAAATGGTTACAGCTACATTCCCATCCTTTTTTCATCAAGAATTCTAGTCGTATTCATACCCGTATTATACACAGCTTCTAGGCGTACTTACTGTGGGTATATACTAATAGGAACTATCATGGGATTCCACTCTTGATTATGTCATGCATGACTAATCAATTTTAACTTCTACCATGAACTAATCAACTAACTAGAACTCCTTTTAACCCCACTCACCACTTACCACTCATCATTCACTCCATTTCACTTCCAATTCTCTTTCTAATTCTCTCTCAACACACACACACACACACACACACACACACACACACACACACACACTTATGAACGAATTTTTCCAGTAGCTAATCATCATCTTCATCAAAATTACTTCAAGAATCAAGCTATAATCATCTTAGGAAGAACACTTCAAGAACACTTCGAAAATCCTTTCAAGTTTACTAGTTTACTTCCAAGCTTTCTAATCCGTTCCAAGTAATCATCTAAGATCAAGAAACCTTTGTTATTTACAGTAGGTTATCTTTATTATTCAAGGTAATATTCATATTCAAACTTTGATTCAATTTCTATAACTATAAACTATCTTAATTCGAGTAAAAATCTTACTTGAACTTGTTTTTGTGTCATGATCATACTTCAAGAACTTTCAAGCCATCCAAGATCCTTTGAAGCTAGATCATTTCTTGTCATTTCCAGTAGGTTTGCCTACTAAACTTGAGGTAGTAATGATGTTCATAACATCATTCGATTCATATATATAAAACTATCTTATTCGAAGGTTTAAACTCGTAATCACTAGAACATAGTTTAGTTAATTCTAAACTTGTTCGCAAACAAAAATTAATCCTTCTAACTTGACTTTTAAAATCAACTAAACACATGTTCTATATCTATATGATATGCTAACTTAATGATTTAAAATCGAAAAACACGAAAAACACCGTAAAACTGGATATACGCCGTCGTAGTAACACCGCGGGCTGTTTTGGGTTAGTTAATTAAAAACTATGATAAACTTTGATTTAAAAGTTGTTCTTCTGGGAAAATGATTATTCTTATGAACATGAAACTATATTCAAAAATCATGGTTAAACTCAAAGTAGAGGTATGTTTTCCAAAATGGTCATCTAGACGTCGTTCTTTCGACTAAAATGGCTACCTTTACAAAAACGACCTGTAATCTGTATTTTCGACTATAAACTTATACTTTTTCTGTTTATATTCATAAACTTAAGTTCAATATGAAACCATAGCAACTTGAAACACTCAAAACGGATTTAAAACGAAGAAGTTATGGGTAAAACAAGATTGAATAATTTTTCTTGTTGTAGCTACGTGAAAATTGGTAACAAATCTATATTAATCATATTCTAGCTAACTTATATTGTATTATATATATATTCTAATATATTATGTAATCTTGGGATACCATAGACACGTATGCAAATGTTTTGACATATCATATCGACCCATCTATATATATTATTTGGAACAACCATAGACACTCTATATGCTGTAATGTTGGAATTAGCTATACAGGGTTGAGGTTGATTCCAAAAATATATATACTTTGAGTTGTGATCTACCCTGAGACGTGTATACACTGGGTCATGGATTGATTAAAGATAATATATATATCGATTTATTTATGTACATCTAACTGTGGACAACTAGTTGTAGGTTACTAACGAGGACAGCTGACTTAATAAACTTAAAACATTAAAACGTATTAAAAATATTGTAAATATATTTTGAACATACTTTGATATATATGTACATATTTGTTATAGGTTCGTGAATCGACCAGTGGCCAAGTCTTACTTCCCGACGAAGTAAAAATCTGTGAAAGTGAGTTATAGTCCCACTTTTAAAATCTAATATTTTGGGATGAGAATACATGCAATTTTATAAATGTTTTACGAAATAGACACAAGTAAATGAAACTACATTATATGGGTGAATGATCGAAGCCGAATATGCCCCTTTTTAGCTTGGTAGCCTAAGAATTTGGGAACAGATCCCCAAATTGACGCGAATTCTAAAGATAGATCTATCGGGCCCAACAAGCCCCATTCTGGAATTTGAAATGCTTTAGTACTTCGAAATTATCATGTCCGATGGGTGTCCCGGAATGATGGGGATATTCTATATGCATCTTGTTAATGTCGGTTACCAGGTGTTCACCATATGAATGAATTTTATCTCTATGTATGGGATGTATATTGAAATATGAAATCTTGTGGCCTATTATTATGATTTGATAATATATAGGTTAAACCTATAACTCACAAACATTTTGTTGACGTTTTAAGCATGTTTATTCTCAGGTGATTATTAAGAGCTTCCGCTGTTGCATACTAAAATAAGGACAAGATTTGGAGTCCATGCTTGTATGATATTGTGTAAAAACTGCATTCAAGAAACTTATTTTTGATGTAATATATTCTTATTGTAAACCATTATGTAATGGTCGTGTGTAAACGGTATATTTTAGATTATCATTATTTGATAATCTACGTATTGTTTTTTTTTTAACCTTTATCGATAAAATAAAGGTTATGGTTGTTTTTAAAATGAATGCAGTATTTGAAAAACGTCTCATATAGAGGTCAAAACCTCGCGACGAAATCAATTAATATGGAACGTTTATAATCAATATGAAGGGACATTTCATCAATCTAGAAAAAATGATCTCAAACGGGTTATCCGCGTAATTTTCTCTTATTATTATTGTTGCTAGTTTTACATGAAATAATACAAATACGTAGTTGTCATCTAGTGGCGATTCTAGAATTATAACGCAATGGGGTCTAGAATTTTTTTCCGCGTACCAATTATATTTGAATGTTTTTAGTGGTAGTTTACCTTAAAAATACTACGAATTTGACAAATATATCGGGTCAAAGTAGTTAAATTTAGTAGTGTTCTATACATTTAAAAAAAAAACTATAAATTTGAAAAATTTATGGAGTTCTTCATTTAAATTTAGTGGTATCATATACAATTGAAAGAGTATTTTTCGTTAAAAAATTTAAAAATAATGGTGTCCCGTGACCCAACGGGTATATACATAGATTGGCAATGACATCTATCTCAAGAGTTTTTCATTGAAGAATAATGTATTTTATTTTATTATTGTTACTATATTATATTATATTCAATTCTAAATTCTAATATTGATTTGATTGGCAAAAAGATGATTGGTACCTGTGACTTTTGCGCACCTTCATGTCTCAATAATGCAATTTTGCGTCACGTACAGTCATATATGCAACATATAGGGACAGACAGCGCATCCATGTGTCACACATACAGGGTTTTTCTTTTTCTTTATTTGTGAAAAAGGTTCTCGAAATGGCTAACCTAGGATTTCAAACAGGTTTTAAACTATCCGAGTTCATTTTGAGGCTTAGGTTCATCCGATCAAACTTTGGTCGGGTTTGAGTTCTAACCTTGAGTCTTAGAGGAAGTTAATAATATGTAACGAGCTAGAGATTCGGTCCGTAAAGGCTTAACGTCATTTAGTGCTGATTTTTATATTTTTGATGAAATCACAATCATCGTATTGTTAATGATCGTATTGTTGAATTTTTAATACCAGTATATTTTTACCTATATGTCATTGAATTTTTAATACCAGTATATTTTTACCTATATGTTATTGAGGTGCCAAATGGAGTTAAAGTACAAAGGTGGACGTTCGACAATATGCGTATATTCGTAAAAAAAAAAAAACTATTATTGTTTGAGTTGCCTTTATTTAACAATTTTTATTTTTTAGAAAATAAGTTTGCATATGTGGTTCTATTTTCGAGTTTAATTATGACTGAAAAAGAAGGAAGTTAGGAGTAATGAAAGGTAGTGAGTTCCTTTCAATTGAAAAAATAAGATTAAAAAGAATATACTTTTTGTTTCCTTCATGTCGAAATTCACGAACACCAATCATTTTAAATTTTCTTTCACTTCCATTCATTTTGACGTGTGTTAAATAATATTTGAAAGATAGAAATTTAATTACACCATAATCCATAAGAAATCTTTTTCATGTCTAGAACTTGAAATTTTCGACGGGGGACAAAAATCCGAAAATTTCGATGGTAATCACTAAAAAGTCGACACATGGTAATTTGACGGTAACTGGCGGTTACCTCCGGAATGCAAAACGACCTTTCGGTGATAAATAAAATTTCATAAAACATGTAATTTCTTTCAAAAATGATTACGAAGTATAAGTTAAAGTTTTTGTCAAGTGTCGTGCTCTTATTAACTAGTGCTAGTTAACAGGCTTTTTGTCCACTCTTGGCGATGGTCTAGAAATGAAAAAAGTACTCTGAAATATGAAGTGGCGGAAGATAATACATGTTAGGAAGGGTGAATGCCCCACCTAGGATTTCACTTTAGTCTCTCCTCCTTGCCGCACTCTTCTGGTACAAGACTCATCTTTGTTTATCGAAAAAAGAGTTGTGTTTTCTTCTATCAAATAAGATAATACCGCCTACTTTCACGAAGGAGCAAGACTAAGAGAGCAACGGTGACTAAGAATGTAGTTATCAATCTTCATTACTTGATCTTTAAAATTCTTTTGTTTATTTTTATAGGAATTCTGATTCTGATATATTGAAGTAAATGTTTGTTAACCCATTAAAAGTTCCTAAACTCAAAAGATATAACTACACAACATCTAATGAGGGTGTATTCTTAGAACCTTTTAAACTGAAATTTAAAATATATAAAATAAAACATTTTAGTATCCTTTTTAACTTATGTAAACTATGAGTAGTTCATCTTTGATTGTTAATGATATCATTTTGCTTCTAGTTTTTGTATACCTTTTAGGGGAATATTCATTTGAATTCATAAATTAAGTTGAGATCAAAGGGATCAATGAGAGCGTGACATGTGGCGCGAAATCACATGTGATTGAAAAAAAAATTCCAAAAAATTTTTTTTTTTTTAGGAAAAAAAATATTTTTAAAAATTTTTTTTTTCTCAAATTTGTTTCTACAATCACATGTGATTTACCTGCACAATCACATGTGATTGAATTGTACAATCACATGTGATTGGATTTGACATGCATAATCACATGTGATTGACATGCAGAATCACATGTGATTGTAAAAAATATTTCGCAAAAAAAAAAAATTCAAAAAAAAAAATGGCAAAAAAATTTTTTTGTAAAATTTTTTTTTTTATTTTTTTTTCCAATCACATGTGATTTTCGCGCCACATGTCGCGCTCTCATTGATCCCTTGGATTTCAAGCAAATTAATGAATGCAAGTGATTACAACTCATACCTTTTAATCTAAAATTCTTTCCTAGAAAATGTTAGTCATGGTGAGAACTTGATTTCGTGATGGTTTTATATTTTAAGTTAGCTTTACACATTAATGGATTTGTACTTGTTATCGTTTATCTTGTGTTTGTTTTATAACTTAATGACTTTTTCGTTCATATTTTGTGTTGATGATCTTGCACTCTCTACTAAAAAGTTCAAGTCTCGCCACTGGATATGGTAAATTTCTCTTTGAAAAATCTAGTTGTTTAAAAAAAAATCTAGGTGTTTAACATATCCATGAACAGTGGTGGAACCAAGATTTTTTTTCACTGGGAGCGATTTTTTTTTTAAAATCGTAGCAATTTTTGGACAAAAAATGGAGGTTTTGAAGGAAAAAATGAAGGTTTTTAAGTAAAATTTGAAAGTTTATGAACAAAATTCAAATACTTTGGGGCAAAAATTTTGGACAAGAGGATATGGCAAGATATGGTGATAGGTTGGATGATGTATCCAAAAAGTAAAGTTCATAGGAGTGCAAATTCTTTTAACTTTTTTGTGTTGTTTGAATTCTCATTTTTCTAGACAAAACTAACTTCTATAATTTGTTGAGTATACTGGGATAATGACATCATTTAAATTTTACGTAATTATTTATAAATCTTGATGGCGTTTAATCTTGACGACAGTGTTAGATTACAGTTATTCTTACAAAATCCTTTAATTTCCTTTCGTACGTGAGTAATTAAAATGATAACATTAGCTACCAATATCATATAAAAAAAGTGGATAACACCTTGTAATTTACTTTTACTTTATATATGTCGCTGTGGTGTAGTGGATTGACGCATTCTTACCATATAGAGATGCGGGTTCGAATCTTTGCACACACAATTAATTTCCAAGTTTACCCCCACATTACGTGGGGTATCTGGGTTGAGGTCACCAATTTAAATCTCTTCGTGAGAGAAGGTGTCTCATTAAAATAAGTCTGACTGGAAGGTTTTACCGGATCCGTTCACGGACCTCTACCCGAACACTACCCGTATGGATGTGTTCCCGGGTACCGTCGATCGGGTTCGGGTTTCCACTCCAACGTGTGTGTTACGTGCAAGTGATGAGGGTCGTTGAAATTAATAATCCGTTGATGCAAAAATCGTCGTTCAAAAAACAATAAAGTGGGTTCAGTTTCCACGTTTACTTTCTGGAACGGCGAAAAGTGACGTTTTCCAACTTCGTCTTAGAGTTCCGGTCGGCTGTTCCCTGCTCAACGTCTTTGTGGCCACGTCGTTTTGTCTTTTTTTCTTTTAACGACAAAGATTTATATAAATAAACAAAACTCCCTAGCAAGGAGCTAGAAGAGGAATTACACCGGTTTTAGAAGCCATAAGTTCCAATTCAAAACTAAATGATGCAGATGATTGAAGTAAATCATATCTTCATTGGTAAATGCACGGTACAATTTATAGGCTAGTTTACAACATATTTTCCTAAATACATGGAGTGATATTTGTAGTGACCCGAACTTTTCCATGTTTATATATATTAATTAAGATTGATATTTACATGATTAAATGTTTCCAACATGTTAAGCAATCAAACTTGTTAAGACTTGATTAATTGAAATAGGTTTCATATAGACAATTGACCACCCAAGTTGACCGGTGATTCACGAACGTTAAAACTTGTAAAAACTATATGATGACATATATATGGTTATATATATAGTTAACATGATATTATGATAAGTAAACATATCATTAAGTATATTAACAATGAACTACATATGTAAAAACAAGACTACTAACTTAATGATTTTGAAACGAGACATATATGTAACGATTATCGTTGTAACGACATTTAATGTATATATATCATATTAAGAGATATTCGTACATCATAATATCATGATAATATAATAATTTAAAATCTCTTTTGATATTATAAACATTGGGTTAACAACATTTAACAAGATCGTTAACCTAAAGGTTTCAAAACAACATTTACATGTAACGACTAACGATGACTTAACGACTCAGTTAAAATGTATATACATGTAGTGTTTTAATATGTATTCATACACTTTTGAAAGACTTCAAGACACTTATCAAAATACTTCTACTTAACAAAAATGCTTACAATTACATCCTCGTTCAGTTTCATCAACAATTCTACTCGTATGCACCCGTATTCGTACTCGTACAATACACAGCTTTTAGATGTATGTACTATTGGTATATACACTCCAATGATCAGCTCTTAGCAGCCCATGTGAGTCACCTAACACATGTGAGAACCATCATTTGGCAACTAGCATGAAATATCTCATAAAATTACAAAAATATGAGTAATCATTCATGACTTATTTACATGAAAACAAAATTACATATCCTTTATATCTAATCCATACACCAACGACCAAAAACACCTACAAACACTTTCATTCTTCAATTTTCTTCATCTAATTGATCTCTCTCAAGTTCTATCTTCAAGTTCTAAGTGTTCTTCATAAATTCCAAAAGTTCTAGTTTCATAAAATCAAGAATACTTTCAAGTTTGCTAGCTCACTTCCAATCTTGTAAGGTGATCATCCAACCTCAAGAAATCTTTGTTTCTTACAGTAGGTTATCATTCTAATACCAGGTAATAATCATATTCAAACTTTGGTTCAATTTCTATAACTATAACAATCTTATTTCAAGTGATGATCTTACTTGAACTTGTTTTCGTGTCATGATTCTGCTTCAAGAACTTCGAGCCATCCAAGGATCCATTGAAGCTAGATCCATTTTTCTCTTTTCCAGTAGGTTTATCCAAGGAACTTAAGGTAGTAATGATGTTCATAACATCATTCGATTCATACATATAAAGCTATCTTATTCGAAGGTTTAAACTTGTAATCACTAGAACATAGTTTAGTTAATTCTAAACTTGTTCGCAAACAAAAGTTAATCCTTCTAACTTGACTTTTAAAATCAACTAAACACATGTTCTATATCTATATGATATGCTAACTTAATGATTTAAAACCTGGAAACACGAAAAACACCGTAAAACCGGATTTACGCCGTCGTAGTAACACCGCGGGCTGTTTTGGGTTAGTTAATTAAAAACTATGATAAACTTTGATTTAAAAGTTGTTATTCTGAGAAAATGATTTTTATTATAAACATGAAACTATATCCAAAAATTATGGTTAAACTCAAAGTGGAAGTATGTTTTCTAAAATGGTCATCTAGACGTCGTTCTTTCGACTGAAATGACTACCTTTACAAAAACGACTTGTAACTTATTTTTCCGACTATAAACCTATACCTTTTCTGTTTAGATTCATAAAATAGAGTTCAATATGAAAACATAGCAATTTGATTCACTCAAAACGGATTTAAAATGAAGAAGTTATGGGTAAAACAAGATTGGATAATTTTTCTCATTTTAGCTACGTGAAAATTGGTAACAAATCTATTCCAACCATAACTTAATCAACTTGTATTGTATATTATGTAATCTTGAGATACCATAGACACGTATACAATGTTTCGACCTATCATGTCGACACATCTATATATATTTCGGAACAACCATAGACACTCTATATGTGAATGTTGGAGTTAGCTATACAGGGTTGAGGTTGATTCCAAAATATATATAGTTTGAGTTGTGATCAATACTGAGATACGTATACACTGGGTCGTGGATTGATTCAAGATAATATTTATCGATTTATTTCTGTACATCTAACTGTGGACAACTAGTTGTAGGTTACTAACGAGGACAGCTGACTTAATAAACTTAAAACATCAAAATATATTAAAAGTATTGTAAATATATTTTGAACATACTTTGATATATATGTATATATTGTTATAGGTTCGTGAATCAACCAGTGGCCAAGTCTTACTTCCCGACGAAGTAAAAATCTGTGAAAGTGAGTTATAGTCCCACTTTTAAAATCTAATATTTTTGGGATGAGAATACATGCAGGTTTTATAAATGATTTACAAAGTAGACACAAGTACGTAAAACTACATTCTATGGTTGAATTATCAAATCGAATATGCCCCTTTTTATTAAGTCTGGTAATCTAAGAATTAGGGAACAGACACCCTAATTGACGCGAATCCTAAAGATAGATCTATTGGGCCTAACAAACCCCATCCAAAGTACCTGATGCTTTAGTACTTCGAAATTTATATCATATCCGAAGGGTGTCCCGGAATGATGGGGATATTCTTATATATGCATCTTGTTAATGTCAGTTACCAGGTGTTCACCATATGAATGATTTTTATCTCTATGTATGGGATGTGTATTGAAATATGAAATCTTGTGGTCTATTGTTACGATTTGATATATATAGGTTAAACCTATAACTCACCAACATTTTTGTTGACGTTTAAAGCATGTTTATTCTCAGGTGAATATTAAGAGCTTCCGCTGTTGCATACTAAAATAAGGACAAGATTTGGAGTCCATGTTTGTATGATATTGTGTAAAAACTGCATTCAAGAAACTGATTTCGATGTAACATATTTGTATTGTAAACCATTATGTAATGGTCGTGTGTAAACAGGATATTTTAGATTATCATTATTTGATAATCTACGTAAAGCTTTTTAAACCTTTATTTATGAAATAAAGGTTATGGTTTGTTATAAAAATGAATGCAGTCTTTGAAAAACGTCTAATATAGAGGTCAAAACCTCGCAACGAAATCAATTAATATGGAACGTTTTTAATCAATAAGAACGGGACATTTCAGTTGGTATCCGAGCGTTGGTCTTAGAGAACCAGAATTTTGCATTAGTGTGTCTTATCGAGTTTGTTAGGATGCATTAGTGAGTCTGGACTTCGACCGTGTTTACTTGAAAAATGATTGCTTAACAAATTTTGTTGGAAACTATATATTTTTAACATGTGAATATTATGTGATATATTAATCTCTTAACGCGTTTGATATTATGTGATAGATGTCTACCTCTAGAACAAGTCCCATTTACTCACCTAATAATAATGAAGAGTCAAATGTAAATTGGAATGATTCGTGGACTGATTCACAAGTTCCCGAAGAGGAACCGGAAGAAGAGTCGGAACCGGAAGAAGAATCGGAACCGGAAGAAGAATCGGAACCGGATGAAGAAATAGAACCGGTGGGGGAAATAATAAAACGGTTAAGTAAAAGAAAATCCTCAACCAACCGACCAAGGTTAATTATGGTCAATGGTGTTTCCGCCAAGGAAGCAAAATATTGGGAGGATTACCAATTCTCCGATGAATTGGATTCCGACGAGAATTCCGATGATGTTATAGAAATTACCCCAACTGAATTTAAAAAGGCAAAAGAAAATAATAAGGGAAAGGGCATAAAAATAGAGAAATCTAATTCCAACCCCGATGAACTTTATATGTATCGTCAACCCCCGAAGTCCTTAAGTTGTAACAATGACCCGGGAACCTCTAAACCACCAGGTTTTTCTAAACCAATGTGGAAAATTACGGCTCGTATTAGGGGAACATCATATATCCCTAGAAACTTGGCAAAACGAACCAAAACTGAAGAAGAAGAAGAAGAAGAAGAAACAAGCAAGTCGGAATAAGATAGTTGTATTCGTGTGGTATAATATATGTAATATAGTGTGCTTATGCTTTATGATATATGTAAAAATTGCTTGTATTAATAAGTATTTTTTTTTATGAATCTAACTCTTGTCTATTTTACAGTATAAAAACACAAAATGGAGTGATAGGCGAGAGCCAAATGTTTCATACGCGAGTGGAAAACTGGATTTGCACTTAACAAGGTGGCGCCAATATTATCACAGTAGATGACCGGTTGAGTGGTTTGAGTGACACCCATTTCTTTGAGTAGATTTCCGATCCATAGTATTTCAGCTGTAGTGTTTGCCACTGCTTTATATTCGGCTTCAGTGGAGGATTGAGATACAAATCGTTGTTTCTTTGAGCTCCACGAGATTGGATTTTTTCCCAAGAATACAATGTGACCCATAGTAGAAATGTAATCAGTTTTATCTCCTCCCAAGTCGGCATCAGAAAACGCATGAAGGTGAATCTCGAAATTATACCATGATTCGAGGTACCAGCGAGATATCTGAGAACACGTTATAAGGCTGCCCAGTGATCGGTGCGCGGAGCATGCATAAACTGCGATAGTCGATTGACAGCAAATGCAAGATCAGGACGTGTTAATGATAAATACTGCAGGCTGCCAACCAGCGTGCGATACTCTGTTGGATTCGAAATTAATAGACCGGAGCCGATGTGAAGTGAACTGTTAGTGACTGTAACGACCCGAATTTTTCCGATCATTTTATACCTATGAGATTAATATTTACATAAATTAAACCTTACCAACATGATAAGCAATCCAAATTGTTGAGACTTGTGTTTTTGAAAAGAGTTTTACACAACGTTTGACCGTCCAATATGACCGATGATATCACGAACTATATAACATACGATAATTATACGTTTGTGTATATATATGTATTTATATATATTTAACATGATCTAAGGATGGTTTAACATCTCATTGTGTACTAATGACAATGAGTTATAAGTATATTTTGAAACTACTAACTTAAGTTTTCAAAACGATAACTATACGTAACATTCTTTGATATATATACTTATAATCTATAATGCTTATACATGTATCGTATATATAATGTATTTAATCATTTTTTAAGGACTTAAATACATAAAACAATATAAGTATATTCACAAAAGATAGCTATATTTGAATTCTCGTTCCGTTTCCTCAAGATTTCTATACGTATATCTAGGGTATATGTACCCGTATCATACCCAACTTCTATACATATTTACTATTGGTATATACACATCAAATCAACATCCTAATCAACATTATCACTACCCTAGATATGAGGTAACTAGGATTTGTCAAGTAGTATGAATTATTAGTAAGAAAACAAAATTAGGAATCCTTTTCTTTCTTTATAAACTAAAAACGTTTTTATAAATGAACACCATTTCTTCACTCCATTTTCTCATACCTACACCCTCATTTCTCTCTCAAAATACTCCTAACTTCATACTTGATCATCTCCAAGCTTTTTCCCCATCATTTAGCTTCAATTACAAGCCTTAAACACCATAAGAAAACTCTTTCAAGAACATATCAAAATAACCACCCATTTGAAGAAGTTTACTTCCAACCTTTTGATCTAACTCCACCACTCTTTGATTCCAAGATTATTTCTTATCTTTTGCAGTAACTTTGTCCAAGTAACTTGAGGTAGTAACCTTGTTCATAATCTTATTCAATTCATATTCATATAGCTATCTTATTTTGTGGTATAAAATTTTAACAACAAGAACATAGTTTGAATGATTTCAAACTTGTTCGCAAACTAAATAGATCCTTCTAACTTGACTTTTAAAACACTTCAAGACCTATAATATATCATAATGATATGCTAACCTAACAAGATATAACTTGGTTTTACAAAGAACATCTTAAAAACTGAATCTACGTCGTCGGAGTGCAACCGGGGGCTGTTTTGGGTTGGATAATTATAAACCATCTTGAACTTTGAATTGGAAGTTCATGTTCTGGAAAAAAGATATTTCTTATGAATATGTTAACACATAAAAATTTCATGGTTTAACTCAGTGTGTAAGTATTTTTAGAAAAATGATCATTAAATGTTGTTTTTATGATGGAAAATGATCACTTTCATAAGTTTCACCAAAGTTTGACCTATAACCTATGATTTCGAATACAAACTAAGGTATTTTCAGTTCATATTCTTAAAATTTGACTCGATCCAAGGAAGTGGCAAGTTGAACCAACAAAACCGGAGTTGTAATGAAGAAACTACGACTAAAACAAGATTGGGTATCCGAAGCTAGTTTAGCTACGAAAATATTTGGAGAAAAAGTAAATTAATCATATCTTTTCTAATTAATATGATATTTATATATAATTACTTATGATTTGATTTTATATATTTCAGGACCACCCGTAAACAACACGAGAAGATTAATCATAAGACCTCATGATTTTACGCAACACGTCATTTGACAACACGGTACTTTATGTACGCAACACGTCATTTGACAACATGGTACCATGGGTCGAGATTAATTCCGATCAATACGAATACGATGGGGTCTTTATTTATTTTATTTAAGCAACTAATTGTGGACCACTAACATCGGACTGCTAGCCACGGACTAAGAAAATATTAAAAGTATATATATATATATATATATATATATATATATATATATATATATATATATATATATATATATATATATATATATATATATATATATATATATATATATATATATATATATATATATATATATATATATATATATATATATATATATATGTAACGATTACTTAAAAAGAAAATATGTTGATATATTATATATATGGTTAGGTTCGTGATATCTATCGGAGACCAAGTCGAATTAAATACCTTCAAGGCAAAAGTGAGTTTCATTTGCTCCCTTTTTAATTGCTTTTGCGATATATATTTTTGGGCTGAGAATACATGTGCTGCTTTTATAAATGTTTACAAAATAGACACAAGTACTTAAAAATATATATATTCTACGTTGAGTTGTACCACTGGCATACTTCCCTGTAACTTGGTAACTACTATTTACATGAGGTATTGTAAACGCGAATCCTGTTGATAGATCTATCGGGCCTGAAAACCCCAACCGGACTGGACGACCAGTATTTAACGGTTGCACAGTACTTCGTTTTGGTGACTACACTTGGTACGGTGTAGTGAGATTTCATAATAAAGGGAATATGCGACGTTGATTAAATGTTAAGTATGGTTACCAAGTGCTCAACCACTTAGAATGCTTTACATACACTTGCGAGTGTATTATGTTTATGATTATGAAATCTTGTGGTCTATTAACATATTGAAATGATTGTTATGATAAACCTATGAACTCACCAACCTTTTGGTTGACACTTTAAAGCATGTTTATTCTCAGGTACGAATTAAGTCTTCCGCTGTGCATTTTCTCAATATAAGGACATTACTTGGAGCCGATCATCGCAATGGGACCAAATGTTGATGACTTCGTCCAGGTGGATTAGGACGGGTCCTTTAAGTTGGTATTAGAGCGGTGGTCGTAGCGAACCAGACCTTGAATTAGTGTGTCTAACTAGTAGTTGTTAGGATGCATTAATGAGTCTGGACTTCAACCGTGTTTACATGTCAAAAGTTTTGCTTATCATTTCTAGTCGAAAATCATCTGCTTATCATCCTTAGGAAATTACCTGCTTATCATTCATAATTCTAGACACGTTTTACGGCATTTACTGCATTGATAGTGTATAGACGAATTCTTATCTTAGCATATCTGTTATTGCGAACTTTGACTGATATCTTTTCAAAGATTCTCCGTAATTTACGGGATTTTGGTATTATATATACATATGTAAATTATGTATTGAAGAGTACCAAATCTAACTCCTATAATCTATTCCATACCAAAAATTCATTTTCCCCATTATACAAGATGGATTCCGCATATAGTTCGAATTCTTCAGATTCCGATAGTTATGCCGATATGGATTTCCATTCGGGCTCCGAAAGCAGCGTCACCGGAATGGATCAACCAATTTCCCATCATCTATTCTGGATGAATTGGGGATGGGTTCGTAATATACTAAATCACTGGAGACAAGAAGAAGGTGATCCATTCCATCCATCAAATTGCCCTCTTGGCGATGAACCTGAAGCACTTACCGGCGAACCTATTCGAAACACCATTTTCTCTCTCATTTCTAGAGTATCTCGTCACGATTATATACTATCCCATATTACAAATCTTGTTCATTCACTCGCTCCAACCGCCAATCATCCCAGTGTACTAGCAGAAGTTAACGAACTTCGCGCTCGCGTGACGGCTTTGGAGAACATGGTGCGAAGGTTGCAAACACCAGAAGCAGCACCAGCAGCATAATCAGCACCACCATCAATAACATCAACAATACCATCATCACCACTAACAAACAACATCCGCATCACACGTCTCGACATCATAATCTGTCCCACAAACATCAACATCATACGCACCATAGATACCAAGGAGTACCAACAATAATGAACGATGAAGTATTGATCCATAACTTCATTGATATTCTGCGAATAAAATATGTGGTTTCAAAAAGTTTTAGAGATTTCTTATTTTAGCTCAAACCGAAAAGCAAATGAGATTAATATCATATTAACTCATTAAATTCATGATTTCATCTGAAGAAAATATATATGTATATATGTTTTCATAAAGATTGTAATTAAAAGTTCTTTTGTACAAAATATTAATGGTGAAATTTTTTTAACGGGTAGGTAATACCCGAGGAATAATTAGATTTCATCTTAATAAGTTACATTGTACATTCGTCGAAGCTGATTCAACAGTCATTTACTATCCTACTTACAACCACCGATATACGTATCCGTTCACCGCAGAATAACCATTTTCATTCAATTTCATATTTGGATTTTGACTTCCCAGAATCCAACAAGTGGCATATGACAAAATAAAATCTGTTAGAAACAAACAAATTAACTATGAAAATTTTTGTTAAGAATCCACGCTAACTGTTCCAGCTAACTGTTCCTAGCTAACTGATTACATTTTATTTATCGAAGTTTATTTATCGCAATTTAATTATCGCACTTTTATTTATCGTCATTTAATTTCTGTAATTATTTTACGCACTTTAAATATCGGGACACGTATACAATGTTTTGACATATCATATCGACACATCTATATATATTATTTGGAATCACCATAGACACTCTATATGTAGTAATGATCGAGTTTTCTATACAGGGTTGAGGTTGATTCTACAATAATATATATAGTTTGATTTGTGATCGAGTCTGAGACGTATACGGGTCACGACACGTATTAATTAATTCGTATATTATATATTAAACTATATATGAATTATTGGACTGTTACTGTGGACTATCGACTGTGGACTAATGACATTGGATAATTAAAATGTATTAAAATATTGATTATAACATATGAAACTAAACATTTCTTCAAGATTGCCACTTGATTTCATCTTAAACCTCATTGTATCTCGACGATTACAATCAGCGTTCAAATCTATCATGATTCTTAAAAACACCTCAATCGAGAGGATAAACCAACCGCACTTCATCTACGGAAGAAAAGATTGATGCATATAGTTATGCACCTGAAAAACCCTCGGAAACTGAGTAAACGTTTGACACGTATCTATTCTAGTTCCTTTGACATTGTTATTACCGAAGATCATTTTGCAATCACTTTCCAAAGTAGCTAATTTTGTCACAGCTCCAGCAAGTCAACTCCGACTTTTCATCCGAAACAACTTTATTATAACCGCGATATATATGCGTACTCTTTATTGTTACTGGGGAACCTTTTATATTCCACAATATTACCATCAGCGATTAATCATTCTAAAAACACAATTCTCCTGAAACTACCTCGGTTTGATAACCGATGACCCAGATCAGTTAATTTTGAAAATGCTGACGAAGCAGCATGTTGTAGATGATCTTAATGGCCAAAAGTTTGATGATAAAGAAAGGAGTGTTAGGAACGCTCGATAGAAACTTTAGTACCGAAAAGCGGATTATGCGAAACTATGAAGAAAGCCGTGGACAAATCACAAAGAATAAGTTTGCCTTCAAAGAATCCAAATGATTTTGTGCCTGCTGAAATCATTAGCAAACATCTTATTTCTCATTCTAAACCTTCACAGACAAATCTTCTTCATCATCCATTGATATTAGAAATTCTAAGATATTCTCGTATGTTCTATTATAAATATCTTCCATATTTCTGGCGATATTTTCACAACTATTCTTATCTGAGATCATTTATCTCTCCGTAATATCTGCAACATAAAATAAACTGTGTTAGTTTCTAAATTCTGAAACCTTCGAGTTTAAAATATGAATGTTTTGAAGTAGTGTTGGGAACTGAAGCATGGATTAGTATAATATAATGGCACTTGATCAACGTCATTATATTACAGTAAGTCATGCTGAGTTTCTAATGAAGCATGATGATTCACAGTACCGTCATCATGTGCCATTTAAACGACTCTTACATTCTATCTAATCTCTAAACATATCAAGAGAATATTTTTCTGGATGACTCGGTCATCTCCAGGGTATTCTGGTAATTTAACAAATCAAAATCGTTCTATTACCATTTTCTTCTTAGAGCATTAGCTATGTTCATTCTGAATTTCATATCTACGAATTCCGGACCATTACTCGCTTGACTCGAAGTCAGAAAGAGAAAACGAAAGCATGAAGCTCTGAAAAATAATGAAGAATATAAACTCCGATAATAATCCCGAAATTACAAACCGTGTATATCGATGCAAATAGCAATATAGAGACACAGGAGAACTAAAACCACTATAAAACCAAGAGTATAGTAGAAGTAAATAGATTCTTCCGGCGGCAGATGAAAAAGAAGAACGACAGATATGAAAGTGAGGAGTATATCAAGAATCAGCACTGGATGGAGCATATTGACAAATACTTTAAAATATGGGTTGAGGGATAAAGAATAGAAGGTGTGAGTTGTAAGGAAACGAAGATGGTGGATTTATAGTGAAGTACCAGACAGAACAATCAGGACAGATCATCGCATTTAACCAAAGAGGATTCTAATTTCCTTAATTATCGAAGAACCCAAATCTTATGACGAAGATTTCCTCTAAATCTGAAAATCAACCGTGACTACGTCACTGGTTAAAACGAATCTGCATTTATTCATTTCACTCTTTTGTGATAGCTTCACTTATACTCTTCGCGTAATCAAATTGTTTTATCTATATTACTCAATGATTATAAAACTCTATTTATCAACTCATATTCGTCATGAAAACATTTTTATGGTTAGCCATGACAATCTCGATCAAATTTCGGGACGAAATTTATTTAACGGGTAGGTACTGTAATGACCCAAATTTTTCCGATCATTTTATACCTATGAGATTAATATTTACATAAATTAAACCTTACCAACATGATAAGCAATCCAAATTGTCGAGACTTGTGTTTTTGAAAAGAGTTTTACACAACGTTTGACCGTCCAATATGACCGATGATATCACGAACTATATAACATACGATAATTATACGTTTGTGTATATATATGTATTTATATATATTTAACATGATATAAGGATGGTTTAACATCTCATTGTGTACTAATGACAATGAGTTATAAGTATATTTTGAAACTACTAACTTAAGTTTTCAAAACGATAACTATACGTAACATTCTTTGATATATATACTTATAATCTATAATGCTTATACATGTATCGTATATATAATGTATTTAATCATTTTTTAAGGACTTAAATACATAAAACAATATAAGTATATTCACAAAAGATAGCTATATTTGAATTCTCGTTCCGTTTCCTCAAGATTTCTATACGTATATCTAGGGTATATGTACCCGTATCATACCCAACTTCTATACGTATTTACTATTGGTATATACACATCAAATCAACATCCTAATCAACATTATTACTACCCTAGATATGAGGTAACTAGGATTTGTCAAGTAGTATGAATTATTAGTAAGAAAACAAAATTAGGAATCCTTTTCTTTCTTTATAAACTAAAAACGTTTTTATAAATGAACACCATTTCTTCACTCCATTTTCTCATACCTACACCCTCATTTCTCTCTCAAAATACTCCTAACTTCATACTTGATCATCTCCAAGCTTTTTCCCCATCATTTAGCTTCAATTACAAGCCTTAAACACCATAAGAAAACTCTTTCAAGAACATATCAAAATAACCACCCATTTGAAGAAGTTTACTTCCAACCTTTTGATCTAACTCCACCACTCTTTGATTCCAAGATTATTTCTTACCTTTTGCAGTAACTTTGTCCAAGTAACTTGAGGTAGTAACCTTGTTCATAATCTTATTCAATTCATATTCATATAGCTATCTTATTTTGTGGTATAAAATTTTAACAACAAGAACATAGTTTGAATGATTTCAAACTTGTTCGCAAACTAAATAGATCCTTCTAACTTGACTTTTAAAACACTTCAAGACCTATAATATATCATAATGATATGCTAACCTAACAAGATATAACTTGGTTTTACAAAGAACATCTTAAAAACTGAATCTACGTCGTCGGAGTGCAACCGGGGGCTGTTTTGGGTTGGATAATTAAAAACCATCTTGAACTTTGAATTGGAAGTTCATGTTCTGGAAAAATGATATTTCTTATGAATATGTTAACACATAAAAATTTCATGGTTTAACTCAAAGTGTAAGTATTTTTAGAAAAATGATCATTAAATGTTGTTTTTATGATGGAAAATGATCACTTTCATAAGTTTCACCAAAGTTTGACCTATAACCTATGATTTTGAATACAAACTAAGGTATTTTCAGTTCATATTCTAAAAATTTGACTCGATCTAAGGAAGTGGCAAGTTGAACCAACAAAAACGGAGTTGTAATGAAGAAACTACGACTAAAACAAGATTATGTATCCGAAGCTAGTTTAGCTAAGAAATATATTTGGAGAAAAAGTAAATTAATCATATCTTTTCTAATTAATATGATATTTTATATATAATTACTTATGATTTGATTTTATATATTTCAGGACTACCCGTAAACAACACGAGAAGATTAATCATAAGACCTCATGATTGTACGCAACACGTCATTTGACAACAAGGTACTTTATGTACGCAACACGTCATTTGACAACATGGTACCATGGGTCGAGATTAATTCTGATCAATACGAATACGATGGGGTCTTTATTTATTTTATTTAAGCAACTAATTGTGGACCACTAACATCGGACTACTAACCACGGACTAAGAAAATATTAAAAGTATATATATATATATATATATATATATATATATATATATATATATATATATATATATATATATTTAACGATTACTTAAAAAGAAAATATGTTGATATATTATATATATGGTTAGGTTCGTGATATCTATCGGAGACCAAGTCGAATTAAATACCTTCAAGGCAAAAGTGAGTTTCATTTGCTCCCTTTTTAATTGCTTTTGCAATATATATTTTTGGGCTGAGAATACATGTGCTGCTTTTATAAATGTTTACAAAATAGACACAAGTACTTAAAAATATATATTCTACATTGAGTTGTACCACTGGCATACTTCCCTGTAACTTGGTAACTACTATTTACATGAGGTATTGTAAACGCGAATCCTGTTGATAGATCTATCGGACCTGACAACCCCAACCGGACTGGACGACCAGTATTCAACGGTTGCACAGTACTTCGTTTTGGTGACTACACTTGGTACGGTGTAGTGAGATTTCATAATAAAGGGAATATGCGACGTTGATTAAATGTTAAGTATGGTTACCAAGTGCTCAACCACTTAGAATGCTTTACATACACTTGCGAGTGTATTATATTTATGATTATGAAATCTTGTGGTCTATTAACATATTGAAATGATTGTTATGATAAACCTATGAACTCACCAACCTTTTGGTTGACACTTTAAAGCATGTTTATTCTCAGGTACGAATTAAGTCTTCCGCTGTGCATTTGCTCAATATAAGGACATTACTTGGAGCCGATCATCGCAATGGGACCAAATGTTGATGACTTCGTCCAGGTGGATTAGGACGGGTCCTTTCAGTGACCATAGGAGTGGATGCTGGTTTGACGTATAGCATGCCTGCTCGTTCTAACAGATCACATACATATTTGCGTTGAGTTAAAAATAATCCCGAGGTACTTGGTACAACTTCAACACCCAAAAAATATGAAAGATTACCAATATCCTTGAGTGCAAATTTTGCTGAAATGCGAGCAACAAAGTCATCTAGCGCACTAATGCTCGGGCTCGTGAGGACTATGTCATCAACATAGACTATAAGATAAATAGGTGCATCTCCCGAGCGATTAAGAAAGAGAGACGTGTCAGAGACAGACCTTGTGAAGCCACACCCTCGAAGGAACATAGTGAGTTCGGTGTACCAGGCTCGCGATGCTTGTTTGAGACCATAGATAGCTTTCTTTAGTCTACAAACATGATTCGGATAAGTGGTGTCCGCAAAGCCAGGTGGCTGTGACATGAAAACCTGTTCCTGCAAATGACCATTCAAAAAAGCGTTATTAATATCCAACTGATGAAGTGCCCAGTTGTTCGTAACCGCTAGAGAAAGTAATTGATGTTAAAGCGAAGGGGTACGTAATACTATTAATTTTTATTACGAAATACTATTAAATAAGATACAATTTTACACAAGTTATTTATTAATTTATAGAATGGGATATACCTAAACCTTGCTACAACACTTATAGGCAGTGTACCTAATCGTAGAGTATTGTCGTTTTTAGTAAGTCCGGTTCGTTCCACAGGGATCTGCTGAGCTTAACACTATATTTTTATTAACTATATTTGTATGAATATAAATATATCAGTATTATTATAATTATTATAAAAGAGGGGTTTTACCGTTTAATGACCGGTTTGTCGATTTTAAAACTTAAGTTACAGTTAAAACCTAACGCAAAATATTAAATATAAAAATAACTTATTTTAAAGCGATAAATAAAAATGCGATAAAATAAAAGTACGATAAATAAAATGACAATAAATAAAAGTGCGATGAGATATAAAATAAAAGAATTATGCTTATTTAAACTTCCGTAATCATGATGTTTGACATGTTGATTTTAATTTATTACCATGGTTAATTGTCCTTTTTCCTGGATTATTCGATATGTCCATCTGGTTTTGTCCATAATAGTCCATCGGTCATAATTATAAAGTGCGAAAGTCTTCGTCAAATTACCCTCATATCCGAAGTCAAATATTTCAACTAATTAGGGATTTAAACCGTAATAAGGTCTTAATACTTTGTTTAATGAATACACCAGGTTATCGACTGCGTGTAATCCAAGGTCTTAATACTTTATTAACAATTACACCAATTACCCTTGAATGTAATCCACCCCAGTTTTAATGAGTCCATTAACTATTAATCCATCCCCGTGTCCGGTCGAATAAACAATTATTAGTATTTATAGATATCCCGCCTACCGTACCCGATAAAGCGTTTGTGGTTATATATAAATACGTCAAGTTGTAATCTCTATATTAAATTAATAAGATATCATTTAGTTAATTAAATATAAAGCCCATTGATAATGCTAAAAACGAACATATATTTCATAGCATTATTCCTCAAGAAAGACAAGCTTTTAGTTGCAATTGTTCTATTTACAAGTGATATTCGTTTAAATAATAAAAGGTGAAGACAAAAGACAGATTCGACAAATTGAAGACGCAAACGACCAAAAAGCTCAAAAGTACAAAAGACAATCAAAGAGGTTCCAATTATTGATAAGAAACATCTCGAAATTACAAGAGTACAAGATTCAAAACGCAAAATACAAAATATAAAATTGTACGCAAGGACGTTCGAAAATCCGGAACCGGGACCAGAGTCAACTCTTAACGCTCGACGCAACGAACTAAAAATTACAAGTTAACTATGCATATAAATATAATATAATATATAATTAATTATATTAATTATATATATATTATATATATATATTATAAAACCGTCGGCAGAGAAACTCCAAGGGTGTGAGCTGTAAATACATTCTCCGCGACTCGCGGAGTTTGAAGAGGATTTTGCCGCGAGTCGCGGAGCCCCAAAAATCAACTCTGGCTATAAAGCAAACCGAATTCTGATCATTTTTCATATTCTATTTCTCTCATCTCTCTATCTATACGATATATATATATATATATATATAATTTATATTTTAATTTTAATTTTAATTATAATTCTAATAATAAGGGTATGTTAGCGAATATTGTAAGGGTGTAAGTCGAAATTCTGTCCGTGTAACGCTACGCTATTTTTAATCATTGTAAGTTATGTTCAACCTTTTTATATTAATGTCTCGTAACTAAGTTATTATTATGCTTATTTAAAACGAAGTAATCATGATGTTGGGCTAATTACTAAAATTGGGTAATTGGGCTTTGTACCATAATTGGGGTTTGGATAAAAGAACGACACTTGTGGAAATTAGACTATGGGCTATTAATGGGCTTTATATTTGTTTAACTAAATGAAAGTTTGTTAATGTTAATATAAAGATTTACAATTGGGCGTCCCTATAAATTACCATATACACTCGATCGGACACGATGGGCGGGGTATTTATATGTACGAATAATCGTTCATTTAACCGGACACGTGAATGGATTAATAGCCACTAGAATAATTAAAACAGGGGTGAAATTACATTCAAGGGTAATTGGTGTAATTGTTAACAAAGTAGTAAAACCTTGGTTTACACGCAGTCGATAACCTGGTGTATTCATTAAACAAAGTATTAAAACCTTGTTACAATTCGAATCCCCAATTAGTTGGAATATTTAACTTCGGGTATAAGAATAATTTGATGAGGACACTCGCACTTTATATTTATGACTGATGGACTGTTATGGACAAAAACCAGACGGACATATTAAATAATCCAGGACAAAGGACAATTAACCCATGGGCATAAAACTAAAATCAACACGTCAAACATCATGATTACGGAAGTTTAAATAAGCATAATTCTTTTATTTCATATTTAATTTCCTTTATTTTATTTTATCGCACTTTTAATTATCGTACTTTTTAATTATCGCAAGTTTATTTTATCGCACTTTTATTATTCGCAATTTCATTATCGTTATTTACTTTACGCTTTAATTTAAGTCTTGTATTTATTTTATATTTTACATTAGGTTTTAACTGCGACTAAAGTTTTAAAATCGACAAACCGGTCATTAAACGGTAAAAACCCCCCTTTATAATAATAATATTACTTATATATATATTTGTATTTTTAATAAAAGTAAACTAATATAGCGTTGAGCTTTGTTTAAAGATTTCCCTGTGGAACGAACCGGACTTACTAAAAACTACACTACTGTACGATTAGGTACACTGCCTATAAGTGTTGTAGCAAGATTTAAGTATATCCATTCTATAAATAAATAAATATCTTGTGTAAAATTGTATCGTATTTAATAGTATTTCCTGCTAAAATTAATAACTATTTTATATACACCTCGCATAACATCAAGTATTTTTGGCGCCGCTGCCGGGGACACTCTTAAACGCCGGAAGCGCAACGCTAATATAAAAAAAACAAAAAGATTTTTAGTTAACTTTTATTAAAATTCGTTTTTGTAAAAATACGTTTTAATTATTCAAAAATATAAAAAGAAAAACAAAAATATATGTATTTTTAAGATTTTGTTAAATATTTAAGTTTTATAAGTTTCTTTATTTTTATTTTAGTTTATAAAAATATAAGTTTTATTTTAAAATCTTTTATTTATTTAAAAACAGAAAACAGAAAATAAAAAAAAATAAATAAAGAAAAACGCGTAAAAATTCAAACCTGTCAGCTGAATTCTGGAACCCCGCGACTCGCGGGGTTTGATGCAATAAATGCCGCGACTCGCGGAGCCTTTCTGACAGGCGACAAAAAACCCTAAACCAGCATTAATTACGGGTTTTAATTAATTATTATTATTATTTAAACCTAATTATTATTATTATTATTATTAGTTTTATTTTAAGATTTACTTTTTATTTAATTTGTTTTATTTAGTATTAATTAGTTTAATTAATTTGTAAAATTAGTAGTTTTATTAAAAAAATAATATAAAAATAATATTTTTATAAAAATTGTACTTTTTACAACTTTTTATATATTTTTATATTTTGTCCCTTTTTAATCGTTGTAGCGTAATATTTGTATTTTTAGCTCATATTTAATTTTAAACTTAGTTTTTGCTATAGTTATTTTTACTCCTAGATTTTTAGGCTTTGCCGTAGAATTCCTTAAGTGCTTTTTCTTTAGACTAAGATTTAGGTGCTTTAGAATTTTGCGACGCCTTTTTAAGTTTTAGTTTCTTTTTAAGTTATTTCCATTTTGGATTTAGTTTTTCCTGTAAGCTTTAATATTTTTAGACCTTTTACTATGTATCAATTATCATTCCAATTAGTAATCTCAATTTGCGATTATAATTTTAAGTTAGTTGTAGTAATAAGGTTAGGTTAGTATTTTTAAGTTTTTATAAGTTTCTTTTATTTTTCCGTCACCTTTTATTTTTCAACCATTTTTTCTTTTTCGACCTTTTTCGACGAACTCTTTTTCTCTCTTATTTCTCGCTATTCTAGTTTTTAGGACATAGATTTTTATTCTACTTCTTATCTAAATTTCTTAAAATTACGAAAATTTATTTTAAGTGGTTAAATTGATAGACATCAAAATTTTCTGGTTCGTAGTAATAGTTGGATTTGTACGTGGACCGGGTTATTGGAGCCAAACAGTCCTCAATTATATTGAGACCAAACGAATCCTGCCCCTCTGCTGCATCTTTTGGCTATTCGAAACGTGGGCAAAATCAGAAAAGTCTATTAATTGGATAACTTATTATAATTTTTCTTTCCTTTTTAAAACTAATAGGATATTCAGTGAATGCACCGAGCAAGACGTTCATCACCTTTTGTACGTTCACCACCTGTAACTAGATCAAGACATCGTTTAACAAATATAACCGCCGTTGATTTTTCTTTAGAATCGTCATCCAGTCGACCAAGTACTTCAGTTCAAATTTCCGATAATCCATTTTTTGAACCCGACCTCACAATTGAGAATCCGGAAAATATTCAGGAACGGTTCGTAGATCCTGAACCATTAAACTTTCCTCCGGAGCCACCAATCATTCAAACAGAGATTGTTGAGGAACGAACTATTAAATCAGAATCATCTAGTGATTCCGATTCAACAAATTCAATTATGGACAATCTAGAACCTCTAAGTATGGAAGACCGAATGAGAGCTAAACGCATTGGCCAAGGTCACGCAATTACTCATCCAGACATTAATGCGCCAGATTATGAAATCAAAGGACAAATTCTACACATGGTGACTAATCAATGCCAATTTAGTGGTGCGCCGAAGGAAGATCCAAATGAACATCTACGTACCTTTAATAGGATCTGCACACTATTTAAAATACGAGAAGTGGAGGATCAACAGATATATCTCATGTTATTTCCCTGGACTTTAAAGGGAGAAGCCAAAGATTGGTTGGAATCGTTACCTGAAGGGGCGATTGATACATGGGATGTTTTAATTGACAAATTTCTTAAACAATTCTTTCCTGCATCTAAAGCCGTAAGACTTCAAACAGAAATTGTTACGTTCACACAGAAACCAAATGAAACTCTATATGAGGTGTGGACAAGATATGGAAAGTTATTAAGAGGATGTCCGCAACATGGTTTAGACACCTGTCAAATAGTACAAATATTCTACCAAGGATGCGACATCACTACAAGAAAAGACATAGATATAGCAGCTGGTGGTTCTATTATGAAGAAAACCGAAACTGATGCTTACAAAATTATTGATAACACTGCTTCCCACTCACATGAGTGGCACCAAGAAAAAGATATCATTAGATCATCTAAAGCAGCTAGAGCCGATTCTAGCCATGACTTAGATTCCATTTCCGCAAAGATAGATGCTGTGGAACGACGAATGGAAAAGATGACTAAAGATATTCACTCAATACGAATTAGTTGTGAGCAGTGTGGAGGACCACATTTGACAAAAGATTGTCTCAGTATTGAATTAACAATGGAACAAAGAGAGAATATTTCATACATAAACCAAAGGCCTGGAAATAATTATCAGAATAATTATCAACCGCCAAGACCGATTTACAATCAAAACCAGAATTATAACCGAAATATTCCATACAACAACCAACAAGGTCCTAGCAATCAACAAGTATCCAATAATACTTACAATCAGCAAAGACCTAATTTTCAAAACAAACCACCACAACAAACCGATGATAAAAAGCCGAATTTAGAAGATATGATGACGAAGCTAGTTGAAACTCAAACGCAGTTTTTCACATCTCAAAAACAAACAAATGAACAAAATGCTCAAGCATTTAGAAATCAACAAGCTTCTATTCAAAATCTGGAACAAGAAGTAAGTAACCTAGCAAGGTTAATAGGTGAAAGAAAACCGGGAAGTCTACCTAGTGATACAAATGCTAACCCCCGGAATGAAACAGCTAAAGCTATTACCACAAGAAGTGGTACAACACTTAAACCACCTAAAATACCTGTAACTTCTGATGAAACCATTCCTACTCCACAAGAACCACAACCTGATCAAGATAAGGAAAAAGAACCGGTAGTTGAAAAGGATAATGAAGATAACACAGTTAAGGATAAACCTTATGTTAAACCATACCAACCACCACTTCCTTACCCGAGTAAAATGAAGAAAGAGAAACTTGAAGCCGAGCAATCCAAATTCTTGGATATGTTTAAACAGATAAATGTAAATCTTCCTTTCATTGATGTGATTTCAGGAATGCCAAGATATGCTAAATTCTTGAAAGATCTAATCTCAAATAGAAAGAAAATGGAAGAACTCTCGGCTGTTACTATGAATGCTAATTGTTCAGCAGTGCTGTTGAATAAGATACCAGAAAAATTATCTGATCCAGGAAGTTTCACAATTCCATGTTTTCTGGGTAGTCTTAGTTCAATAGAAGCATTGGCAGACTTAGGTGCTAGTATAAATCTAATGCCGTATTCACTATACGCTAAACTAGACCTTGGAGAATTGAAACCAACAAGAATAAGCATACAACTAGCAGATAGATCAATAAAATATCCTAGAGGGATAATGGAGAACATGCTAGTTAAAGTTGGTACTTTAGTATTTCCAGTAGATTTTGTTGTTTTGGACATGTAAGAAGATTCTCAAGTTCCTCTCATATTAGGAAGACCATTCTTAAACACGGCTAAAGCAATGATAGACGTGTTCGGTAAGAAACTGACCCTAAGTATAGAGGATGAGAGTGTTACCTTTTCAGTTGATAGAGCAATGCAACAACCACAATCTGCAGATGATACATGTTATTATATTCAAACTATAGATGCACATGCAGAATTATTAGAAGAATTTCCAGAATTACAAGGAACAGGAGAATGTTCTTTAGGAGAAGGTAATGAACCAATTGATGAAGCTGAAATGTTAGCTACACTTATAGCTAATGGATATGAACCAACAACAGAAGAAATTCAAATGCTAAAAGAAGAAGACAGATATCGATATAAATCATCGATAGAAGAACCTCCGAAATTAGAGTTAAAGCCACTTCCAAACCATTTGGAATACGCTTATTTACATGGTGAATCTGAATTACCTGTAATAATATCGTCTTCTCTTACTGAAAATGAGAAATCACAACTCATTTCTGTGTTGAAAGCTCATAAACCAGCCATTGCATGGAAGATTCATGATATTAAAGGAATAAGTCCTTCGTATTGCACACATAAAATCCTTATGGAAGAAGGTCATAAAACGTATGTGCAACGCCAACGAAGACTAAATCCTAATATGCAAGATGTAGTTAAGAAAGAGATTATTAAACTGTTAGATGCAGGTTTAATTTATCCAATCTCTGATAGTCCATGGGTAAGCCCAGTTCAATGCGTGCCTAAGAAGGGTGGCATGACTGTCATTACAAATGAGAAAAATGAGCTTATTCCTACTAGGACTGTAACAGGATGGCGTGTATGTATTGATTATAGAAAATTAAATGACGCCACCAGAAAAGATCACTTTCCCTTACCTTTCATAGATCAAATGTTGGAAAGATTAGCCGGAAATAGTTACTATTGTTTTCTAGATGGATTTTCCGGATATTTTCAAATTCCAATAGCACCCGAGGATCAAGAGAAAACAACATTCACGTGCCCTTATGGTACTTTTGCTTACAAACGCATGCCATTTGGACTTTATAACGCCCCTGCAACCTTTCAAAGGTGTATGATGGCGATTTTTCATGACATGATAGAAGAATGCATGGAAGTTTTCATGGATGACTTTTCAGTCTTCGGTGATACATTTAAATCATGTCTAGTTAATCTGGAACGAATGCTAATTAGATGCGAAAAATCAAATCTAGTACTTAATTGGGAGAAATGCCATTTCATGGTTAAAGAAGGCATCGTTCTTGGACATAAAATTTCAAAAGAAGGAATTGAAGTGGATAGAGCTAAAGTAGATGTAATTGCTAAACTTCCACATCCCACCAATGTTAGAGGAGTTAGGAGTTTTCTAGGGCATGCCGGTTTTTACCGACGTTTCATAAAAGATTTTTCTAAAATTGCCACTCCTATGAATAAACTCCTAGAAAAGGATGCTCCATTCATCTTTTCAGATGAGTGTATCAAATCTTTTAATATTCTTAAAGAGAAACTCACTAATGCGCCGATCATGATAACACCAAATTGGAATCTACCATTTGAACTAATGTGCGATGCAAGTGATTTTGCAATGGGAGCCGTTTTAGGACAAAGGATTGAAAAACGATTTCAACCTATATATTATGCTAGTAAGACATTACAAGGAGCACAAACAAACTATACAACTACTGAAAAAGAACTCCTTGCTATTGTCTTTGCTTTTGACAAATTTCGATCATATCTCGTTCTAGCAAAAACGGTGGTCTATACCGACCATTCTGCTCTTAGATACCTATTTTCAAAACAAGATGCTAAACCAAGATTAATCTGTTGGATCTTACTCTTACAAGAGTTTGATATTGAAATCCGAGATAAAAGAGGAGCAGAAAATCTCGCCGCTGATCATCTTTCTCGTCTTGAAAATCCCGAATTAGAAGTTCTGAATGAATCGGCCATACAAGACAACTTTCCTGATGAATATCTATTGAAGATAGATTATAAAGAAATCTCATGGTTTGCAGACTATGCAAATTATTTAGTATGTGGATTCCTTGAAAAAGGATTATCGTACCAAAGACGAAAGAAATTCTTCAGTGATATAAAACACTATTTCTGGGAAGATCCACATCTGTTTAAAAGTTGTCCCGATGGAATAATACGCCGATGTGTATTTGGAGATGAAGCTAGTAAAATTTTAAACCATTGTCACACAGGACCAACAGGAGGGCATTATGGGCCTCAACTAACAGCAAGAAAAGTTTATGAAGCTGGATTCTATTGGCCTACAATTTACAAAGACGCACACCTTCTTTGCAAATCCTGTGATGCATGTCAAAGGGCCGGAAAAATAAGTCAACGTGATGAAATGCCACAAAATGTCATCCAAGTATGTGAAGTATTTGACATTTGGGGTATTGACTTTATGGGTCCATTTCCAAAATCTCATAATAATTTATATATACTCGTAGCCATTGATTATGTATCTAAATGGGCGGAAGCACAAGCTCTCCCAACTAACGATGCACGAGTTGTAGTCAACTTTTTAAAACGTCTTTTTGCAAGGTTTGGAACACCGAAAGCTTTAATAAGTGATCGGGGTACTCATTTCTGTAATAATCAACTTGAGAAAGTTCTTAAAAGATATGGAGTAACTCATAAAATCTCCACCGCATATCATCCACAAACAAGTGGACAAGTTGAAAATACCAACCGAGCTTTAAAACGTATTTTAGAGAAAACCGTAGGATCAAATCCGAAGGAATGGTCCATTAAATTGGAGGATGCACTCTGGGCTTTTAGAACAGCCTACAAAACTCCAATTAGAACCACACCTTTTAGACTTGTTTATGGAAAAGCATGTCATCTTCCTGTAGAAATTGAACACAAAGCATTTTGGGCTTTGAAGACATGTAATCTTGATTTACATGAAGCCGGACGTCTACGATTAAGTTAACTAAATGAATTAGAAGAATTAAGACATGAAGCATACGAAAATTCGTTAATCTATAAAGAAAGAACGAAGAAATGGCATGATAAAAGAATCAGAAGTTCAAAAGAATTTAAAGAAGGAGACAGAGTTCTTCTTTTCAATTCACGATTCAAGCTATTTCTTGGAAAATTGAAATCAAGATGGTCTGGACCATTCATAGTCAAAAGAGTTTTCCCATACGGAACGATAGAATTAATAAATTCAAATGGGATTGAATTTAAAGTTAATGGTCACAGAGTTAAACATTACATACATGGTCCGATGGAAGTCGACAACGAAGTTAATCACAATTTCGACACCACAGCTAACTAAGTGTGGGGAGAATCAAGTCTTTAAAGGATAATATGTATTTCTGTTAGAGTTAGATTGTCTGTTTTCGTGTAGTTCTCGAAAATGGAACCCGAATGGTCTTTCCCTAGGAGACCCTAAAGAACTAGTCTTCTCCCCCCATTCTGAATTTTTATTTTTTTAGGTTTTTACGAAATGAAGACTGCCTGTGAACTAAACCATGGTCTAATGCTACACGCTTTGATCACTAAACGTAATAATGACATACTACCGAGTGAAATAGTATCAGTAATCAGAGAAAGAATGGACGGAGTTAGAAAAGAATCCAGATGCGAAGATAATAAGTTACAATTTGGTAAAGGAAAATCAAAATCCGCAGCGAAAAGAAGAGCACGACACCTAGAACGATGTCACAAATGCGGAAAATGGTCACATGGAGGTAAATGTTCCAATAATCAAACCTATTCAAATACCGAATTTGTTACTTTATGCAGAGACGGACCGTTCATATGTTTAGAAGAAAAGACACTGAATGCTCGAGGTTACGCCTATGTAGCTATGGAAAACCAATTAAACCGACTATCTTATGAATGGGATAGATCATATAACTAAGAAATCTATTTCACAGGTATGTCTGTACAGTTTTTATTTTTATTTTTATTTTTAACCTTTTGATAATAAACGCTAATTTGTTCGCTAAAAAGTATTAAATTGGTATTGAATAAAATTAGGTTTGGCGACCGAAATTATTGATATCATTCAAAAATTTATTACATCACTGTGAAATTTAACGTTTATTATAAGGTATAAATATCTTTAAACAATCAACCCAAAATATTTCAAAAATTCGTCATGAGTTAAATTAGGTCTTGGAACCGAAATTACTTTACCGAAAAGAGGGGCGCATATTTTTGATAATATTTGATTGATTAAAGTGGGATAAAAAGACAAAAAGATTTTTAAATTTATTTTTACCATGTTTTTAAAATTAATATTTAAATCTTAAATTAATATTGTAAACTTTGTAAAAACAATATATTTAAAATATTTGAAAAATTAATATAAGTTTGATATGAATTTATGAATTTTTAAATTAAGTTTGGTGTGAATTTTTAAAATATAAATTTTTAATTTTATGCATTTCAAATTTTAAGTTTGGTGTGAATTTTTAATTTTTAAAATATAAAATTTTAATTTTATGCATTTTAAATTTTGAGTTTGGTGTGAATTTTTAATATTAATTTTGAATTTTATATTTAAGTTGTGTGAATTTAAAAACAAAAATTTACTTTATCTCATTAAGTTAAGAATATGATTTTTAAAATTCGTCGTAAGTTGAAGACTAGGTCTTTGAACCGAAATTGCTTTACCCAAGGGAGGGACGAGAACTTTTATTATCATTATTTTTAATCTTATTAATTTAAAGTATGCCAAAAACATTAAAAAAACCCAAAAATCTTAGCTTTTAAAACAATCGCTACAAAAAGACAAATTTTAAAATTTTGTCGAAGGACGGACTAGGACATCGATCCGAAACGACCTCGTCCTAAATAACAAGGGAAACAAAATTTTAAAATTAAGTACTTAATTGTTTCAAAAGTTAATGATTATAAAAAAAAAAAAAAAAAAAAAAAAAAAACTCCGCGACTCGCGGAGTTTGGAGCTTAAATCTCCGCGAGTCGCGGAGAGACTAAAAACCGGAAAAAAATATAACTGCAGAACAGATCAGTCCCCAACCCAAAACAACAAAAACAAACAGCGAGAAATACTCCGAAAAACCACCCAAAAACACCCCAAAATCACAATTTTTAACCGTTAATCACCAAATTTTTTGCTAAAATCATGTTGAGAAGGATGCTATCTAAGAATTACTCAAGAAAAACGGTAAATTTCTACACCTAAACACCATTTAATTCGAAATTTGATGTTCTTGAGCTATTTTTTCCCCAATTTGATTTTGATGCTTTTTAGTGTAATTAGACTTAAATTGTTTATGTATTATGCTTGTATAACCTAGATTGATGCTGTTTAACACGATTAGAAGCCTTAAAATTCAAATTTTGAATAATCTAGGGTTTGTGTTCTTGAGAAAATTTGGGGCTTTTTGATATAAACAGGTTATGGCCGATTTTTGTCATGAATTGTTGCTAAATTGAGTAGTGTAACATGTCTAGGTAGTTAAATGATCCAAACTTTGAGCCTAAACATGATTTTGAGAATTAAAGTGGACTTTTTCAAGTCTAAAATTCATGAACTTGATTTTTGAAAGATAATGCCATTTGAGACTTGTTTGATTGTTAGTAATGATTATTTTGACAGGTTATTTGAGTTGAATGCTTATGAACTTGGCGAAAATTTTCGTATATGCTTATTTGAAAAAGTGTAGATTTGATAAAAATGTGAAAATAAGCTTAAGTTTGATATAAATTGATAATGTCATTATAATTATTTTGATTGATGATTTTGCTGACACTAATGCATATTTGGATGCACAAAAATTGTGTTTGATGTGTTTTGCAGAATGAAAGGGGTGAATCTTCATCCCAAGCCCGCAATGCTCCTGCTGAGAATTTGGAACAACAGGAGGTGGATAACTACTACAAGCAGGATGTACCTCATCCAGTCATGACCTTTTCCGATATGCACTTGGAAGAGTTGCACCCGAACCTGAGATTTGACAGACTTTGGATAGATTATCCAAAATATCAAAGGGGTTTGCATACTCTTCATTCTAAGGTTGTTGAGGTACCAAGGGTCATAGAATGGGGACCCTTAGAAGCTGTAGAATTGGCCGGGCCAATTAGGGAATTACTTGTACAGAGGTATGGTAATTCTTCTTTTAATGACTGGATATGTTTATTCACCATACGTAGAACTGTATATAAAGTATGGTGTAAAGAATTGTTATGTAGTATAGAGTTGAATGATCAGGTAGCTAGTTTAACCGATCGTTCTTTTATTAGATTTTTGTTAGGCGGTTCGATGCGCCACATGTCTTTACTGGACATGGCTCAGGCTTTACGTATATATACGCCTGAGGAGTTAGCATCTGCCAATTGTAGAGGATTGATACTAAACGGTAGAAAGATAGATGAGAATTTTGATACACACGGTGTGTGGAGTCAAATGACAAGCCATCACCGTTTCAAAGGGGGAAATTACTCTTATTTGGATATAGATAGAGCCGAATTAAGAGTGATACATAGGTTTTTAGCTAATTCGATTACACAAAGGGGTAAGAACAAAGAAAAAGTAAATGAACAGGATTTGTTTTACCATATGTGTATTCGAGACCCACAAAGCGCTGTAAGTATACCATATTGTGTGGGTTATTATTTATCAGCTATGGTTCGGGGGATGCGACCACATAGCATAATAGGAGGTGGTATTTTTATTACTTTGATTGGTGAATATCTCGGTGTGGATATAAGTCGGGGGGGATTATTACTGGAAGAGCCGGAACCCCGCGATACTATAGGTTTAAATGTATACCATGGTGCGAAAGTTTTGAAGAGGCGAAATAACGCCGCAGTACGATACCATGGTAGACATCCACAGGTGGAGAGAAACCAGCAGTAAGGTAATGTAGGAGGGGGGAATGAGATGCAAGAAATGCATAGGTTTATAGCTTCTCAGGAATACGAAAATGCTAGACAGAGAGCATTTGAAGATTGGCAAGTTCATCAGAACCAGATCATAGCTCATTGCCAACATATAGGTAGAAACTATATATTCCTACACCGAAACCCGTCTTCCCTCCTTGGTCTATAGAGATGCAGCCACCATATCCTACGTATGACCCTGCCGAAGCATTCTATAGCACTTATGGTTATGCCTGGAACCCCTATTGGTACCAATATCATCCTTAGTTTACTTATTATTATTTTTTTTATTTTGTAATTTGTAATTATTGATACATTTAATATTTTTGTTAATATTGTAATCATTTTTATAATTATCTAACTTTTATTCTTAGATTTTAATAATTTTTGAATGTGGGGTAATATACCAAACTTCAAAAATATGTATATATGTTTGCAGTTTATCTTATGTACACAACAGGGTAAAACAACGCATTTTCAAAGACTGGCATTAAGTTCAGCAAAAGCAACTAATTTTGACGACAAGATGCAAAATATATGTGAAATAACAACAAGACGGAATGAACAAATGATGTGCACCATTTATCATTCAGCAAACAAACGTCAATATATTTGGAAACTTTGGTAAAATTTAATCATTTTCACACTAATCACCCTCAATAATTTAAATTGTTACTGATTTCTTGCAAATGAGGGCATTGCAAGATCTTAAGTGTGGGAAGGGGTTAAATTCTTTCGGATTTTAAAATTTTTATCTTAAACACTTGGTTACCATTAAAAATACTAGTAAAGCAGTAGTTGTATTAGAATCTAGTGCTCTCTGATAAAAAAGAACAGCCCTAGTCTTATATACTGACTACCCAGTTCTAGTAAAAATTTTCAATTAAATGAATTCAAATCATGTTTATACATATTTATGAACGATAAAACTAGGTTTTAACACCGAAATTATTGTTATCTCAGAAAGAACATAAATTAAGAAACAAACTAAAATGTCAAAATTCATTTAAAATGGAATAGAGGACGATAAAAAGAAAAATAAAAAGCCAAGTGTGGGAAAATTTACCAAGTTATTTTAAACATATGTCACATATATCTGTAACAAATAACTAAAAATACTTTTGCTTTGGACTAAACTAAACTGTTTTACCCGATGAAAGAAAAGAAGAGATGGATCTACATGATGAATCAATTCCATCATTAAAAGGAAGTAAAGTCTTCCAAAAAAGAAACGCGCTTCTTGATTTAGGTCATGAAGTTGTCGTCCAGACCAGCTGTAGGTTGACGAAAAATCTAGAAAAGTCATCACTAAAATCAGCAGGAAATCCACGGACCTCAGCATTAAACAGGGTCGCCAAGTGGTCAGATTTATCCTAACCATGAGAAGGATTTATCTCGTACAATGGGGGGGGCACCATGCAAATTAGCTGGATAAGACTAATGAATCAGATCCCCAGAAAGGATAATCTCCTTAAAGATTAAAAATCAGCTTTTAAGACTGATATTACTCAATCCTAGAGATTGACCTTAAAGATTGAGAATTACAAACTCATGGAATTCGATGATATCTAAACTCGAGCTTAAACGAGAAAATATTTTGATCAAAATTATAAACCGATTTGTTTTCTGAAAACCCTATTTTCAATGCGTTCATTACCATTGAACGTAAAATCCTAGGAATTCACCTGGAATTCATTAGGTCACCTGAACTAAATCGGGTGTCAACCGTAAGAACGGTGGTTGCATAGTGGTCAAAGACAGGACCTTGTGCCAGGCCGAAAAATTATAAGGGTGAGCTTTACTATTGCTCCTACCAAGGATAGTAATTGCGTCCGACATGTTATAGACCATAATCAAAAGCATGTCACGGGACATTGCCTTAACAGTTGCTTGTTCAACGCTTTCCTTTCAACCGGACGGTAGTTTACCGAAAGGTAATATACGGGACAAGTAAACTGGACGTGTTGCTTTCCAAATACAAGGTTAGCAAGTGGGTGACACAAAACCGCAAGTTTTGAGCTAAAATTTTCAAATCTGAAACCCACCAAACCCACAAAAATATTTTGCAAACACCGGTAAAGGGTTATTCCGGAAAACTTATCTAGGGAAAAAACTAGATTTAATTTTCAAAAGATCAAATGTTTTCATAAAGATCCAATTTCCTTAATGGATCTAAATTTTTATAGTCATGTGGGACTGTAAACCATATCGTTACTACCATTGTTTATACCGCCGTATAGAAATCACTGATGTACAAAGTGTGAAGAATAAAGAAGTGATTCTAGTATTTCAAGACGATATTGCTTGAGGACAAGCAACGCTCAAGTGTGGGAATATTTGATAATGCTAAAAACGAACATATATTTCATAGCATTATTCCTCAAGAAAGACAAGCTTTTAGTTGCGATTGTTCTATTTACAAGTGATATTCGTTTAAATAATAAAAGGTGAAGACAAAAGACAGATTCGACGAATTGAAGACGCAAACGACCAAAAAGCTCAAAAGTACAAAAGACAATCAAAGAGGTTCCAATTATTGATAAGAAACGTCTCGAAATTACAAGAGTACAAGATTCAAAACGCAAAATACAAAATATAAAATTGTACGCAAGGACGTTCGAAAATCCGGAACCGGGACCAGAGTCAACTCTTAACGCTCGACGCAACGGACTAAATATTACAAGTTAACTATGCATATAAATATAATATAATATATAATTAATTATATTAATTATATATATATTATATATATATATTATAAAACCGTCGGCAGAGAAACTCCAAGGGTGTGAGCTGTAAATACATTCTCCGCGACTCGCGGAGTTTGAAGAGGATTTTGCCGCGAGTCGCGGAGCCCCAAAAATCAACTCTGGCTATAAAGCAAACCGAATTCTGATCATTTTTCATATTCTATTTCTCTCATCTCTCTATCTATACGATATATATATATATATATAATTTATATTTTAATTTTAATTTTAATTATAATTCTAATAATAAGGGTATGTTAGCGAATATTGTAAGGGTGTAAGTCGAAATTCTGTCCGTGTAACGCTACGCTATTTTTAATCATTGTAAGTTATGTTCAACCTTTTTATATTAATGTCTCGTAGCTAAGTTATTATTATGCTTATTTAAAACGAAGTAATCATGATGTTGGGCTAATTACTAAAATTGGGTAATTGGGCTTTGTACCATAATTGGGGTTTGGATAAAAGAACGACACTTGTGGAAATTAGACTATGGGCTATTAATGGGCTTTATATTTGTTTAACTAAATGAAAGTTTGTTAATGTTAATATAAAGATTTACAATTGGGTGTCCCTATAAATTACCATATACACTCGATCGGACACGATGGGCGGGGTATTTATATGTACGAATAATCGTTCATTTAACCGGACACGGGAATGGATTAATAGCCACTAGAATAATTAAAACAGGGGTGAAATTACATTCAAGGGTAATTGGTGTAATTGTTAACAAAGTAGTAAAACCTTGGTTTACACGCAGTCGATAACCTGGTGTATTCATTAAACAAAGTATTAAAACCTTGTTACAATTCGAATCCCCAATTAGTTGGAATATTTAACTTCGGGTATAAGAATAATTTGATGAGGACACTCGCACTTTATATTTATCACTGATGGACTGTTATGGACAAAAACCAGACGGACATATTAAATAATCCAGGACAAAGGACAATTAACCCATGGGCATAAAACTAAAATCAACACGTCAAACATCATGATTACGGAAGTTTAAATAAGCATAATTCTTTTATTTCATATTTAATTTCCTTTATTTTATTTTATCGCACTTTTAATTATCGTACTTTTTAATTATCGCAAGTTTATTTTATCGCACTTTTATTATTCGCAATTTCATTATCGTTATTTACTTTACGCTTTAATTTAAGTCTTGTATTTATTTTATATTTTACATTAGGTTTTAACTGCGACTAAAGTTTTAAAATCGACAAACCGGTCATTAAACGGTAAAAACCCCCCTTTATAATAATAATATTACTTATATATATATTTGTATTTTTAATAAAAGTAAACTAATATAGCGTTGAGCTTTGTTTAAAGATTTCCCTGTGGAACGAACCGGACTTACTAAAAACTACACTACTGTACGATTAGGTACACTGCCTATAAGTGTTGTAGCAAGGTTTAAGTATATCCATTCTATAAATAAATAAATATCTTGTGTAAAATTGTATCGTATTTAATAGTATTTCCTGCTAAAATTAATAACTATTTTATATACACCTCGCATAACATCACCCATTAATAGCCTATAGTCCAATTTCCACAGGTGTCGATCTTTTGTTCAAACCCCAATTATGGTCCAAAACCCAATTACCCAGTCTTTAATATTTAGTCCAACATCACGATTACTTCGGCTTAAATAAACATAATAATAACTTAGCTACCAAACATTAATTTAAAAAGGTTGAACATAACTTACAATGAGTATTAATCGCGTAGTGTTACACGGACAGAGTTTCGACTTACAAACTTAAAACATTCGCCACTATAACCTTATTATTATTAACATAATATTAAAATTATAATTATAAAATATAAATATATATATTTCGTATGTGATCAGAGAAAGGAAAAGAAAAAGGTGTAAAGAAATCGGCAGAATGTGCGGCCTTTTATAGGTCCACTTTGAACTGTACAGCTCCGCAATCGCGGTACTTTTCTTCCTCACAGCTCCGCTGTCGCGGAGCTTTGAATTCCAGCTCACCAAATGAATTAAACGTGGGCTGCTGATTATTTATAATATATAATATAGGGATGGCAATGGATCTAAAAAAACCCGTGATCCGCGGGTACCCGTATCCGCGATGGGCAGATATTTTAGAAACCTTCACCCGCGGGTACGGGACGGGTAAAATTTTATACCCGTTGACGGGTCATGGGCGGGTGATGGATATACTAGATCCGTTGCGGGAAAAATCCGATCCGTAAATCCATTGAGCAATCCGTGGATATATACCCGTCAATGATCCGTGAACCAAAACACATTCAAATGAATTCAAACTTATTATTCATAAATTTTCAATGCTATTTAATAATTACTTATTTTGAAACCTGAGTTTTTACTCGAACAGTCGTTAACTTCTCAACTTCTTTTCTGTATTTTTTTTCTATGCGAATAAATATTACTGTTTTGAAACCTGAGCTTTTTCTCTTCAAATTGTTAAAGGATTGAAATTGAAACTTCAAGTGACATTCTACATTTCTAACGTATACACAGTTACAAAGTCAACAAAAATTAATTTTACATTATAATTATGTAACTTCCTACTCCATCATTGGTTGATTTATTTTTATTTTTTATATATGTTTAACATTTTTTGAAAATTAAATTTATTTCATTTTATAAACTTATTGAATTATATAAGATCCGTGGGTAAACCCGTTACCCGCGGGTAGCCACGGGCGCGGGCATGAATCTAAAAATAAATCCGTCGATAAAGATCTGCGGGTTAACGGGTTGACAAAAAATCTGCGGGTACGGGTGATGGATTTAGTGAATACGTGCCCACGACTCGCGGGTGCCATCCCTAATATAATATTATATATAATTAATTATATATTATATTATATTCTTGTGAATAGTTGACTTGTAATTTTAGCTCCGTTGAGTCGCACGCTGATAGTTAGTTCATGTTTCGGTTCCGGATTTTCGAACGCCTTTTCGTACACTTAGATATCTTGTACTTTGCATTTTGCGGCTTATACTCTTGTCATTTTTAGATGTTTCTCATCAATAATTTGAATCACTTGAATTGTATCTTGTACATTTGAGCTTTTTGGTCATTTGCGTCTTCAAATAGTCGAATCTGTCTTTTGTCTTCACCTTTTATTATTTAAATGAATATTACTTGTAAATAGAACAATTGCAACTAAAAGCTTGTCTTTCTTGAAGGATAATGCTATGAAATATATGTTCGTTTTTAGCATTATCAAATATTCCCACACTTGAGCATTGCTTATCCTCAAGCAATATAGAACTTGAAATAAACTTTACTAGAATCACTTCTTTATTCTTCACACTTTGTACATCAGTGATTTTGATACGACGGTATGAACAATGGTAGTAACGTTGTGGTTTACAGTCCCACATGACTATGAAAATTTAGATTCTTAAGGAAATTGGATCTTTATGAAAACATTTGATCTTTTGATAATTCAATCTAGCTTTTACCCTAGATAAGTTTTCCGGAATAACCCTTCACCGGTGTTTGCAAAATGTTTTTGTGGGTTTTGTGGGTTTTAGATTTGAAAATTTTAGCTCAAAACTTATGATTTTGTGTCACCCACTTGCTAACCTTGTATTAGGAAAGCAACACGTCCAGTATACTTGCTCTGTATATTACCTTTCGGTAAACTACCGTCTGATTGTAAAGGAAAGCGTTGAACAAGCAACTATTAAGGCAATGTCTAATGACATACATATGTTCATGGTCTACAACGTGTCGGATGCAATTACTATCCTTTGTAGGAGCAATAGTAAAGATCACCCTATAGTTTTTCGATCTGGCACAAGGTCCTGTCTTCGACCATGCTATGCAACCACCGTTCTTACGGTTGACACCCGATTTGGTTCAGGTGACCTAATGAATTCCAGATGAATTCCTAGGATTTTACGTTCAATGGTAATGAACGCATTGAAAATGGGTGTTCAGAAAACAAATCAGTTTGTAATTTGATCAAAATATTTTCTCGTTCAAGCTCAAGTTTAGATATCATCAAATTCCATGAGTTTGTAATTCTCAATCTTTAAAAGTCAATCTCAAGGATTGAGTAATATCAGGCTTAAAAACTGATTTTTAATCTTTAAGGAGATTATCCTTTCTGGGAGTCTGATTCATTGGTCTTATAAGCTAATTTGCATGGTGTCCCCCCATTGTACGAGACAAATCCTCTTATGGTTAGGATAAGTCTGACCACTTGACGACCCTGTTTGATGCTGAGGTCCGTGGATTTTCAGCTGATTTTCGAGAAAACTTTTCAAGGTTTTTCGTAGACTCTACAACTGGTCTGGACGACAACTTCCTGACCTAAATCAAGAAGCGTGTGTCTTTTTCTCAAAAGACTGTACTTCCTTTTACATTCCATTTATATTACAATAAACTGGGTAAAACTGATTAATATCGTCCAAAACAAAAGTATCTTCAATTATTTGTACAAAAATATGTGATATATGTTCTAAATAACTTGGTAAATTTTTCCCACACTTGGCTTTTATTTTTCTTTCTTTGTCTTTTTATTCTCCTCTATTCCATTTTAAATGAATTCAAGCATTTTGGGTTGTTTCTAAATTTATGTCCTTTCTGAGGTAACAATAATTTCGGTGTTAACACCTAGTTTTATCGTTCATAAATATGTATAAACATGATTTTGAGTTCATTTAGTTGAAATTTTTTTTTAAAATTTTTACTAGAAGTGGGTAGTCAGTATATAAGACTAGGGTTGTTCTTTGTTATCAGAGAGCACTAGATTCTAATACAACTACTGCGTTACTAGTAAAGCTTAACGGTAGCTATTAAACCAAGTGTATAAGTCAAATATTTTTTTTAAAACCGAAAGAATTTAATCCCTTCCCACACTTAAGATCTTGTAATGCCCTCATTTGCAAGAAATCAGTAACAATTTAAATTATTGAGGGTAATTAGCGTAGAAAAATGATTAAATTTTACCAAAATTTCCAAACATATTGTTGTTTGTTTGAATGATAAATGGTGCACATCATTTGTTCATTTCTGCAGTTGTTATTTCACATATATTTTGCATCTTTTCGTCAAAATTAGTTGCTTTTGCTGAACTTAATGCCAGTCTTTGAAAGTGCGATGTTTTACTCTGTTTTGTACATGAGATAAACTACAAACATATATACATATTTTTGAAGTTTGAAATATCACCCCACATTCAAAAATTTATAAAAATCTAATAATTAAAACGTTAGAAAATTAAAAAAAAAAACTATTACAAAACCAAAATAAGTATTAAAAGTAGTAACATTACAAATAATAAAATAAATAAGACTAAGGTTGATTCTGATTGTACCAGAAGGGGTTCCAAGGTTCGTGCTATATGTTTTGATACGCTTGGAATGGGTCATATGTAGGAAAATGTGGTCGTGTATCGTCGGTCCATGGAGGAAAATAGGCCGGTTCAATAGGAATGTAGTTCCTACCTTGGGAGGCTAAATAGGCTTTGATATATTCTTGATGATATTGCCAAGCCTGATACTCACGTTGCATAGCCTGATGGTATGCATTTTGGGCCATTATTCTTTATATATCTGTCATTTGGTATCCTCCACCCGCATTACCTTGCTCCTGATCTCGTTCTACCTGTGGATGCGCGCCATCATATGGTACTGCAGTGTTATGTCGTTTCTTTAAAACCATTGCACCATGATACACGCGTAAATCAATTCTATCACGGGGTTCTGGTACTGCAACTAATAATCCCCCCTGACTTCTATCCACATTGAGATACTCAGCAATTAAAGTAATGAAAATTCCACCTCCTATTATACTATTATTTCGCATACCCCTTACCATTACTGTCACGACCCTACTTTTTCCGTTATCTTTTACCGTTTGTATTTAACGTCCGTTAATTGATATTCGTGCTACGTCATTTCTATGACTTATATTATTATTTTAGTGATAATATATTCCTTATGATGTATTATATGAATATATGTGTTCGTATTTAAAATTGTACGTTTCTACGTATTTTGGATTTCTATCCGGTAAATTGTTTCGGTTTTCAAACCAACGATTAGACTTTCGTGATTTTCAAATCCGAATTATTTTATTTATGATATTTTCATATCATATGAAGTTATAAAATATTTCTATATTTTATTTTTCGCGGGTGCGAGCTCTTTCCGTATTTTAAATCGCGTAGCGGCATTTTCTCGAATCGGGCTATGTTTGATCATTCGGGCCAACATATTATAGTCTAAGTATATATTTAGTGAGTATAGGCCCACTTTCCAAGGCAAATCAGATGAAACTCCCACCCATGGCCCACCTTCATCCTTCATTTTGTTTATGGGCTTAGGAAATCATATTTATTAACTCATTTATTCACATTTCAAGCCCTAAACCTAAAAACAAAGCATCTCCTCTTATCCTCCTTTGTATGGCCGAATTTTGCAGCTCCTCCATCATCAAAATCATCCTCCATGATCATCATAACAACCCTTCATCATCTCTCAAGATTATCGACACAATCGGATGCTCCATTTCGCGATCTACAACCTTCATCTTCTTGTTTCTTGATTAGGGTATAATCACAAACCCTAGCTATTTTAATTTCATTTCTTTTTACTGATTTTGATTATATGTTGACGCCATAGTACTTGTATGTTGTTGATTTGATGCTTAGAAATGCTCGATTTCATATGTTTTCGGTTTGATCAAAAATGGACAGCAGCTATTTGTTTAAAATCAGTATACTTGACAGATTTTTTTGGTTAATTAAAGTGTATAGATGAGTTCCTCTCATCAATACAATAATTTTAGGCTTTGGATTCATGTTGTTTTGAGTTTCGGATCAAAAGTTATGCCCGATTTAGGGTTTTGTTGAAATTAAAATGTAAAAACAATTTTGATCAGTTGGGGTCCGACTTTGTGACCATCTTTGGAGCCTATAAGGTGTACCATTGGGTTAATATTGATGATTGGATGAACATTCATGTTCGGGTCATCGAAATCCGAGCCACGGATCACCCGGAATGACTAAAACAAGATCTAAAACGGATTAATGAATATGTTTGGCTAATGGATGTAGGTCACGACTTATGAACTGACCTTAGGATGTTCTTGAGCTCACTAATGTGTCAGATTGGTTGGTTATACGAGGATATATATAAAATTCGTCGAAAACCGACACCCGAGGCTCAAGTTATGACCCGGCGAACTTTTAATTAAATTTATGGTTATAAAATTGAACCTTAGGTTATAAATAATGTTTGGAATTATAATTAAATTACTTATGATATAAAAGTAATTAATTTTAATTAAGACTTATGATATATATTTATTATATCATTCAATAATTACTTATGATTTAATTATTCATTTAATTAAACTTATGATTAATAATACATTTTATTATTAATAAAAATACTTATGATAAGTATTAAACTTATGTTATGAGATTATTATATTAAGACTTATAATAAAGATTAATTAATTAATTATTTATTATAAGGCTTAGTTATTATTTAATTATAATTTAATTATTAAATACTTATAGTTTAATAATTATAATTAAAACTTATGATATGATTAATAATTCATTATTAATTAATAATACTTATGATATGATTTAAAATTTATTATTAATTAATAATACTTATATTATGATTAATATTTAATTAATTAATTAAATACTTATGTTATATTAATTATATCATTTAAACTTATGTTAACTTTAATAATTCAATTTAATTTAATTAAACTTATGTTATGACATAATTATACATATATGACTTTAATTAACGTTATAACCTATATTATTATTATAACTTATACTTTTAAAATTAATGTTGACTATATTTGACCAAGGTTGAATTTTGAGTTGACTTTTGGTTGACTGTGACTTTCAGTTGACTTTTGTTGACTTTCTAATTAAGGAAACTTTCCTAACTTATAAACTTTCCAAAAATAGCAACTTTCTAAATATGGAAACTTTCTAAATTTGGAAACTTTCCAAAAATAGAAACTTTCCTAAAATAGAAACTTTCCTAAAATAGAAACTTTCCAAAAATGGAAACTTTCTAAAAATAGAAACTTTCTAAAAATAGAAAGTGTGTGTCCGTACGCTGTTCCGATCAAACCGATGCATGTTGATTGTTGTTCTATGTCTACTTGCAACATGTACAATAACTATCATACTAAGACTTGACCTAAGTTAGTTATTTATATCGACCTGCTTTATTTATAGGTCGGCGTTGTGATCATTCCTGATCACTTTACTTCGTTTACTGTTCGCATTTTTGTGTGGTTACTTCAATTGCTTTAAGGTGAGTTATAGTCCCATTTTTCTATTTTAAATCTTTTGGGATGAGAATACATGCATTTTATTTTTACATATTGGACACAAGTGGATGTTGGTTTAAATTATTCATTGTGAGTCGAACAAAAATATTCCCTAATCTGGTAATTGTAATCACTAGTTTCTACTGGTGAACGCGAATCCTACGGATAGATCTATCGGGTTTGACAACCCCATTTCGAGCTAGTCGCGCTAGCAATTTATAATCAGAATGTTTAGTACTTCGTATTTAGTTGAAGATACACTTGTTCGGTGTATATTATTTATTGTGTTTGGCAAGGGTAAATAAATGGTTAAGTGGTTACCAGGTGGCTCACGGAAAATGGAATAATGTTTTTATATGTTTTCTAGCATATAATTTTGTGGTCCAAAAAGGAGTTTTTATGTTTTCAAACATAAATTTTTATGGTTTAAATTAAATATTGTTTGCAATATTAAATCTATAATTCACTCAACATTTTTGTTGACAGTTACTCGAATGTTATATTCTCAGGTTCATGATTGATTGCTTCCGCTGTGCTTAGAGAGTCTGTATATTTATGATGGCAGCTTTTGTTAAACATTAACCTGCATTCTATTTTGATACATTTAATAGTTGATGTTGTTAACTTGTTTTGGTCAACTTTTGGTTAAGTAATAATATATGGTTTTTCTAAACTTACACATTCTGGTAGGTTTCCTTTATAGGAAATCATTTTTAAATAAAAAATGCAAGGTTATTTATCAAATTCATATAGAGTTATGATCAAGCTGTGGGACCAAGATAACGATGGTCGTTAAGTGTACTTTGACGGGTCGTTTCAGTTGGTATCAGAGCGTTGGTTGTAGAGAATTAGGCTGCATTGATGTCGTTACCCGAGTCAATAGGGTGCATTAGTGAGTCTAGTCTACAGCCCGTCCTATAATATATTATTATATGTAATTATTTGTATCGTATTGGTATGTATATTGTTATCATACATACATATCTATTATGTTCTGAATCCGGGAGGAACTCCCATACCGATTTAAACATATTCTCCGACTCATGCGAACTTATCCTTATAAGAACACCTCGGGTAGTGAAACCGAGGGATGTCATTCTTGACTTATGAAATTCTCGACATTTCTATGTCATCTATTATGGTTATGTATATAATGTTTGAGTTATATTACGTGAGATGTCATTCTTGACTTCTAAATGCTCGACATTTCAATGTCAGCTATTATGTTTAGGTATATAACATTCTTGTTATATTACGTGCCTTTGTGCCGTTGTGCCTATGTGCTTTGGTTTTTGAACCGGAAAACGTCATTCTTGACTTTTAGAGATTTTTGGTACTTCGAAGACATTTCTATGTCATCGTTACTCCTATTCGTTACTTATGATGTTTTGTCTCTTGTGCTATCCTTAGCACATTGTTTAAGAAATTGTTTTAGAGAAATTATGTGGAAATTCGAGGTAGATCGTGTGTCCTGACCTCATGTAGTGCTATTGGAATGGAACTATGAATTAGTAAAATATAATGGCGTCAGGCCAACGTGATTATATTATGGTAATTCTTAAAGAAGTTCCAATATTGTGACATGAGGAATAGAAAGCGAGTCAAAGAAAATTTTTATACTACTCATTCAGAAATTTCGATGTATTACATGGGTAGGGAAAATACTTATTATCTTATTTGTTGATATACGAGAAGCTCGTTTTAACCAGATTATCTATCTCATGTTCTATCCTTCATAACTCGCTTGTTAGCAACAGCTTCACTCGGGAAGAGTTTGGCCCAAGGACTTATGTCCTGATAATAGTCAAAACAACATTTAACTCATTGGTTTTCATGACCTTGTAACATTTGTTGGTCAAATGTTGCACGAAGATTCAAGTCTTTTACTCGATCTTCCACGATCTTATTTCAACTCGTAACCTCTGAAATACAGATACTCTGTTTATCATCGGGAGTTTTACACATTTGTTTAATTGGGCAGTTCTCACGAGATTTATGGGCGAATAGAAGTTATGAAATATGTTGTCATGTATACAATTTATAAAATCATATATGTACGTATGGATTCAAATGAATAAATTTACCCTTACCTATTTTGGCTAGTATATACTAAATCATACCTTCAAAATTATTTTAAAACCACTCATTTATTGAGCTGTTTGACTAAGTCCAATTGTTTTATATAAAATAGTACACGTTGTGCATACTTCTAAATTTACTAAGAACTTCATTCTGTTTATGTTGTCACATCAAACGGTTAAAGTTTTTTTTTTCAAAATTCCTTTGATTGATTTTATCAAATTTTTGCATTACTCTACAGAGTGTTTGGATCACAGTTCTTCTCATCCTCCGTTTAAGAATGAAACTTATCATTAAGTTCATTGATAAAAACCCTTACACCACTTTGGATGCCGATTTTATAAAATTTTTTGGAAAGTATTTGCGCTCATAAAATTTTCCCTATTATGGTTGGACATGGCCGAAACGCGGACCGATAAATTAATTGTCTGGGGTGCACTCGGTGGTCACCCTATTGTAGGAAAGGCGCTAGGTGGGTTTCTACCCCAACTGTTGTTATAGTGGGTATCATGGATATATATTACACTAGACCGTTTGAGGAGTTTCTACTCTCAATATTCGCGGTTAACCGCAACACCCTCGTAAACATCGATCCTAGGATTCAATACTTTGAGGTGCACGAAATTATTTTGGAGATTCATCTCACCTGGAGTCGGCCATTCTTTATAACCCATGATTCGCGTTCTTTTCATCCGCACATAAATTTAAGAATATGGATGAATCCTAGATTGCCTCGCTCATTATACAAGGAAATTCACTCTCGTTGAAAGATCATACCTTTCGTACGTCTTCCTTTCGGAAGTGTAATGAAAATTTACTTTGAAGTCCATGATCCTCGTTATCTCCTTTGAGAGAATTGCCTTAAATATCTATGCCACTGATGTGACTACTCCATATATTTCTTCCTTCATTGTTGCAACTATATTTTATTCATCCTAGTTCGTCCCCGTGGGGAGCTCTTGTTTTGTTTGTTAAGAAAAAAGATGGTTCGTTCCGATGGTGTATTGGTTATCCCGAGTTGAACAAGCTTACTGTTAAGAATTGTTATCCTCTTTTGAGAATTGATGATCCGTTTGATCAGCCCCAAGGTTCGTCCGTTTATCCTAAAGTTGATCTCCATTCTGGTTATCACCAATTACGCGTTAAAGAGACTGATATTCCTAAAACCGCTTCCCGTACCCTTTATGGTCACTACGAATTTCTTGTTATGCCGTTCGGATTAACCAACGCACCTGCTGTGTCATGGACCTCATGAACCGTGTGTGTAGACCCTATCTGGATAAATTCGTTATTGTATTCATCGATGATATCCTTATTTATTCCAAGAGTGATCAAGAGCACGAAGAGCATCTGAAGCTAGTGCTTGATTTGTTAAGAAAAGAAGAGCTTTATGCTAAGTTTTCGAAATGTGCATTCTGGCTGAAGGAAGTTCAATTCCTTGGACATGTTGTTAGTAAGCAAGAAATACAAGTTGATCGTGCCAAGATTGAGGCAATTGAGAAGTGGGAAATTCTGAAGACACTTACTCAGATTCGTCAGTTTCTAGGGTTGGCAGGCTACTATAGAAGGTTCATTCAAGATTTCTCTCGTATAGCGAAACCTCTGACTGCTTTAACGCACAAGGGGAAGAAGTATGAGTGGAAGGATGAACAAGATGCTGCTTTTCAAACTCTGAAGAAGAAGTTGACTACCGCTCCGATATTTTCACTACCTGAGGGTAATGATGATTTTGTTGTTTATTGTGATGCATCGCGTCAGGGCTTTGGCTGCGTTGTGATGCAGTGAAAGAAAGTTATTGCGTACGCGTCACGTCAGTTGAAGATCCATGAACAGAATTATACAACCCATGATTTAGAGTTGGGAGCTGTTGTGTTTGCGCTTAAAATTTGGAGACATTATTTGTATGGGGTCAAAAGTACAGTGTACACTGATCACAAAAGTCTTCAACATATCCTTGATCAGAAACAGTTGAATATGAGGCAGCGTAGGTGGGTTGAGACGCTGAATGATTATGATTGTGAACTTTTATACCACCCGGGGAAGGCCAATGTTGTGGCCGATGCGTTAAGTCGTAAAGAGAGGGCTGAACCTCGTAGGTTTAGGGCCTTGAATATGACAATTCGAACTAACCTCGCTAGGCAGATTCTTGAGGCACAACAAGAAGCCTTGAAGGGGGAGAATTTTGTGAACGAGAAAGTCAGAGGTATGGCTAAGAAGTTTGAGGTACGAACCGATGGTACTCGGTATTTTGCGGGACGCCTTTGGGTTCCGAAGTTGGTGATCTGCGACAACTTGTTTTGGATGAGGCTCATAAGACTAGGTACTCTATTCATCCTGGTTCAGGAAAGATGTATCATGATCTTAAGGAGCTGTATTGGTGGCCTAATTTGAAAGCTGATGTGGCTACGTATGTGGCTAAGTGTTTGACCTGTGCTAAGGTTAAAGCTGAACATCAGAAACTGTCTGGACTTTTGGTGTAACCTGTGATTCCCGAGTGGAAGTGGGAAGGTATTACGATGGATTTTATTACGAAATTACAGAGAGTTGTGGGTCGTTATGATACCATTTGGGTGATTATTGACCGACTCACAAAGTCAGCTCATTTCTTGTCGATTAAGGAAACAGATTCGATGGAGAAGCTTACTCGTTTGTATTTGAAGGACATTGTTTCAAGACATGGTGTTCCCGTGTCTACTATTTCAGATCGAGACAGTCGATTCACATTGAGATTTTGGCAGTCTTTACAGGAAGCTTTGGGAACAAAGTTGGATATGAGCACCGCTTATCATCCACAGACGGATGATCAGAGTGAAAGGACCATTCAAACGTTAGAAGACATGTTGCGAGCGTGCATTATTGATTTCGGAAATGGTTGGGATAGATATTTGCCATTGGCTGAATTTTCCTATAACAACAGCTATCATGAAAGTATTAAATCCGCACCGTTTGAGGCACTATATGGTTGAAAGTGTAGGTCTCCTATCTGTTGGAATGAGGTTGAGGATGCTCAACTCACAGGCCCAGAAATTATTCATGAGACTACCAAGAAGATCGTACAGATTAAAGAAAGATTGAGAACCGCCAGAAGTCGGCAAAAGAGTTATGCCGATAAGAGAAGGAAAGATATAGAATTTCAAGTTGGTGACCGTGTTATGTTGAAGGTATCACCTTGGAAAGGTGTGGTACGTTTTGGTAAAAGGGGAAAGTTGAATCCTCGTTTTGTTGGACCGTTTGAGATTTCAGAGAGAGTTGGACCCGTGGCTTATCGTTTGAAATTGCTACAAGAACTCAGTGCTGTTCATGACGTTTTTCATGTATATAATTTGAAGAAGTATTTGGCTGAGGACGATGAAACCATTCCTCTTGAAGAACTTCATGTTGATAAACTACTCCATTTTGTTGAGGAACCTGTTGAAATTATGGATCGAGAAGTTAAGAAACTCAAGCAGAGTAAGATTCCTATTGTCCGAGTTAGATGGAAAGCCAGACGCGGACCCGAATTCACTTGGGAATGTGAAGATCAGATGAGGTAGAAATACCCGCATTTGTTCACAAATGGCGAGTCAACCCTGCACTAGCTTAAATTTCGGGACAAAATTTCCGTAACGGGAAGGTACTGTCACGACCCTACTTTTTCCGTTATCTTTTACCGTTTATATTTAACGTCCGTTAATTGATATTCGTGCTACGTCATTTCTATGACTTATATTATTATTTTAGTGATAATATATTCCTTATGATGTATTATATGAATATATGTGTTCGTATTTAAAATTGTACGTTTCTACGTATTTTGGATTTCTATCCGGTAAATCGTTTCGGTTTTCAAACCAACGATTAGACTTTCGTGATTTTCAAATCCGAATTATTTTATTTATGATATTTTCATATCATATGAAGTTATAAAATATTTCTATATTTTATTTTTCGCGGGTGCGAGCTCTTTCCGTATTTTAAATCGCGTAGCGGCATTTTCTCGAATCGGGCTATGTTTGATCATTCGGGCCAACATATTATAGTCTAAGTATATATTTAGTGAGTATAGGCCCACTTTCCAAGGCAAATCAGATGAAACTCCCACCCATGGCCCACCTTCATCCTTCATTTTGTTTATGGGCTTAGGAAATCATATTTATTAACTCATTTATTCACATTTCAAGCCCTAAACCTAAAAACAAAGCATCTCCTCTTATCCTCCTTTGTATGGCCAAATTTTGCAGCTCCTCCATCATCAAAATCATCCTCCATGATCATCATAACAACCCTTCATCATCTCTCAAGATTATCGACACAATCGGATGCTCCATTTCGCGATCTACAACCTTCATCTTCTTGTTTCTTGATTAGGGTATAATCACAAACCCTAGCTATTTTAATTTCATTTCTTTTTACTGATTTTGATTATATGTTCACGCCATAGTACTTGTATGTTGTTGATTTGATGCTTAGAAATGCTCGATTTCATATGTTTTTTGTTTGATCAAAAGCGGACAGCAGCTATTTGTTTAAAATCAGTATACTTGACAGATGTTTTTGGTTAATTAAAGTGTATAGATGAGTTCCTCTCATCAATACAATAATTTTAGGCTTTGGATTCATGTTGTTTTGAGTTTCGGATCAAAAGTTATGCCCGATTTAGGGTTTTGTTGAAATTAAAATGTAAAAACGATTTTGATCAGTTGGGGTCTGACTTTGTGACCATATTTGGAGCCTATAAGGTGTACCATTGGGTTAATATTGATGATTGGATGAACATTCATGTTCGGGTCATCGAAATCCGAGCCACGGATCACCCGGAATGACTAAAACAAGATCTAAAACGGATTAATGAATATGTTTGGCTAATGGATGTAGGTCACGACTTATGAACTGACCTTAGGGTGTTCTTGAGCTCACTAATATGTCGGTTTGGTTGGTTAGACGAGGATATATATAACATTCGTCGAAAACCGACACCCGAGGCTCAAGTTATGACCCGACGAACTTTTAATTAAACTTATGGTTATAAAATTGAACCTTAGGTTATAAATAATGTTTGGCATTATAATTAAATTAATTATGATATAAAAGTAATTAATTTTAATTAAGACTTATGATATATATTTATTATATCATTCAATAATTACTTATGATTTAATTATTCATTTAATTAAACTTATGATTAATAATACATTTTATTATTAATGAAAATACTTATGATAAGTATTAAACTTATGTTATGAGATTATTATATTAAGACTTATAATAAAGATTAATTAATTATTTATTTATTATAAGGCTTAGTTATTATTTAATTATAATTTAATTATTAAATACTTATAGTTTAATAATTATAATTAAAACTTATGATATGATTAATAATTCATTATTAATTAATAATACTTATGATATGATTTAAAATTTATTATTAATTAATAATACTTATATTATGATTAATATTTAATTAATTAATTAAATAATTATGTTATATTAATTATATCATTTAAACTTATGTTAACTTTAATAATTCAATTTAATTTAATTAAACTTATGTTATGACATAATTATACATATATGACTTTAATTAACATTATAACCTATATTATTATTATTATAACTTATACTTTTAAAATTAATGTTGACTATGTTTGACCAAGGTTGACTTTTGAGTTGACTTTTGGTTGACTGTGACTTTCAGTTGACTTTTGTTGACTTTCTAATTAAGGAAACTTTCCTAACTTATAAACTTTCCAAAAATAGCAACTTTCTAAATATGGAAACTTTCTAAATTTGGAAACTTTCCAAAAATAGAACTTTCCTAAAATAGAAACTTTCCTAAAATAGAAACTTTCCTAAAATAGAAACTTTCCAAAAATGGAAACCTTCTAAAAATAGAAACTTTCTAAAAATAGAAAGTGTGTGTCCGTACGCTGTTTCGATCAAACCGATGCATGTTGAGTGTTGTTCTATGTCTACTTGCAACATGTACAATAACTATCATACTAAGACTTGACCTAAGTTAGTTATTTATATCGACCTGCTTTATTTATAGGTCGGCGTTGTGATCATTCCTGATCACTTTACTTCATTTGCTGTTCGCATTTTTGTGTGGTTACTTCAATTGCTTTAAGGTGAGTTATAGTCCCATTTTTCTATTTTAAATCTTTTGGGATGAGAATACATGCATTTTATTTTTACGTATTGGACACAAGTGGAAGTTGGTTTAAATTATTCATTGTGAGTCGAACAAAAATATTTCCTAATCTGGTAATTGTAATCACTGGTTTCTACTGGTGAACGCGAATCCTACGGATAGATCTATCGGGTTTGATAACCCCATTTCGAGCTAGTCGCGCTAGCAATTTATAATCGGAATGTTTAGTACTTCGTATTTAGTTGAAGATACACTTGTTCGGTGTATATTATTTATTGTGTTTGGCAAGGGTAAATAAATGGTTAAGTGGTTACCAGGTGGCTCACGAAAAATGGAATAATGTTTTTATATGTTTTCTAGCATATAATTTTGTGGTCCAAAAAGGAGTTTTTATGTTTTCAAACATAAATTTTTATGGTTTAAATTAAATATTGTTTGCAATATTAAATCTATAATTCACTCAACATTTTTGTTGACAGTTACTCGCGTGTTTTATTCTCAGGTTCATGATTGATTGCTTCCGCTGTGCTAAGAGAGTCTGTATATTTATGATGGCAGCTTTCGTTAAACATTAACCTGCATTCTATTTTGATACATTTAATAGTTGATGTTGTTAACTTGTTTTGGTCAACTTTTGGTTAAGTAATAATATATGGTTTTTCTAAACTTACACATTCTGGTAGGTTTCCTTTATAGGAAATCATTTTTAAATAAAGAATGCAAGGTTATTTATTAAATTCATATAGAGTTATGATCAAGCTGTGGGACCAAGATAACGATGGTCGTCAAGTGTACTTTGACGGGTCGTTTCAATTACCGATAAATAATAACCCATACAATAAGGTATGTTCACAACGTTCTGTGGGTCTCGAATACACATGAGGTAAAATAGATCAGTTTCATTTACCTTTTCTTTATTCCTACCTCGTTGTGTAATCGAGATTGCTAAAAACCTATGGATCACTCTTAGCTCAGCTCTATTAATATTAGTATAAGAGTAATATCCACCACGAAATCGGTTATGGCTAGCCATTCTACTCCATATTCCATTCATATCAAAATTTTCATCAACCCTTCTACCATTAATTATCAACCTTTGACAATCATTAGATACTAATTCCTCAGGCGTATATATACACACGGCCTGAGCCATATCTAATAGAGACATATGGCGCATCACGTCTGCTAATAAAAATCTAATAAAACTCTGATCAGTTAAGCTAGCTACCTGATCATTTATTTCAACTGTACTTAATAATTCCACACACCATTCCCTATATACATGCCTACGTATAGTAAATAAATGTTCCCAATCATTAAAAGTAGAATTACCATACCTTTGGTAAAGTAATTCCCTGATTCGTTCGGATAATCCCACTGTTTCTAATGGTTCCCAATCTATCTCCCTTGGTACTTCAACATCCTTTGACTGAAGAATGTGTAAGTTCCTCTGATATTTTGGATAATCTATCCAATGTCTGTCAAATCTTAAATTAGGGTGTAAATCTGCCAATTGTATATTTGAATATGAAATGAATTGATGCGGTAGATTTTGTCTGTATTGGTCGTTAATCTCCTGTTCGTCTGCATTCTCAGGAGGAGCATTGTGAGTCTGGGAAGAGGATGAAGATTCACCCCTTTCAGTCTGCAAAACACATTAAACACAATATTTTGTGCATTCAAATATGCATTAGTGTTAGCAAAATCATAGATTAAAACAATTATAATGACATGTTTAAACAATATTAAACTTATACACAATTTCATAAAATTAACAATTCTACATTTTTTTCAATAAGCATATATGAAAATGTATACAAAGTTCATAAGCATTCTACTCAAATAACATGTCAAAATAACCATTACTATGAATTAAACAAGTTTCAAATGGCATTCATATCAAAATAATCAAGTTCATGAATTTTAGACTTAAAAAATCAACAATCTTGCTCAAAAATCATGTTTAGGATCAAAGTTTTGATCATTTAGCAACCTAAACATGTTACACTACTCAATTAAGCATGAACTAACAACAAAATCCGGCCATAACCTGTTTATATCAAAAAGCCCCAATTTTGCTCAAGAACACAAACCCTAGATTATTAAAAATTTGAAGTTTAAGGCTTCTAATCATGTTAAATAACATCAATCTAGGCTATACAAGCATAATATACAAACAATTTAAGCACAATTAAGCTAGAATTCATCAAAATCAAATTAGGTATAATTTTTGCTCAAGAACACTATGAATACAAATTAAAGAGTGTTTGGTGTAGAAATTTACCGTTCTCCTTGAAAAACTTCTTGGTAGGATTCTTCTCATCGTGATTTTAGCAAAAAAAATTTGATGATTAACGGTGAAACATTGCGAATTTGGGAGTGTTTGTGTGTGTTTTTCGCCGAAATATTGGGTATATGTGTGTTGGGGGACTGGTCTGTCGACCAGTTAAGATGTTCTGGGTTTTGGAAGCTCCGCGAGTGCGGATGTTTCTCTACTGAGAAGCTCCGCGAGTGCGGTACTCTCTCTCTTTTTTTTTTTTTTTATATAAAACCTTTATTCATAAAACAATTAATTGATTAATTTTTAAAATTTTGTTTCCTTTTTATTTAGGCAGAGGTTGTTTCGGTACGTTTACCTAGTCCGTCCCTCGACAAAATTTAAAATTTATCATTTTAAAGCGTTTGTTTTAAAAGCAAAGATTTTTGGGTTTTTTTAATATTTTTGGCATACTTTAAATCAATAATTAAAAATAATGATAACAAAATTTCTCGTCCCGCCCTCGGGTAAAACAATTTCGGTTCAACGACCTAGTCTTCAGCTCACGACGAATTTTAGAAATCAATTTTTTAACTTAATGAAATAAAGTAAATTTTGTTTTTAAATTCACACCAAACTTAAATTTAAAATGCATAAAATTTCATATAAATATTATTAATATATACATTACTTTTACAAAACTTATATTTAAAATAATATAGTTATATATTAATTTTAAAAACAAGGTAAAAATCTTTTTGGTCTTTTATCCCACTTTAATCAATCAAATATTATCAAAAATATACGTCCCTCTTTTGGGCAAAGTAATTTCGGCTATATTACCCAGTTTTACTCCTGATAAATTCTGAAATATTTTAAATTAATTGATTAAAGATATTTATACCTTATGAATAAAGGGTAAATTTCGCAGTGATGCATTAAATTTTTGTATGATATCAATAATTTCGGTTTATTATGCCTAATTTTATTGAATATCAATTTAATACATTATAGCGAACGATTCAGCATTTATTATCAAAAGGTTAAAAGCAACAATAAAAATAAAAATAAAAACTGTACATACTTACCTATGAGAAAGAATTCTCAGAGACCTGCTTTAGTCGACTCATAGGAGAGTCGTTCGATTTAGTTTTCCATAGCTACGTAAGCGTAACCATGAATTTTCAATAACTTTTCTTCTAAACATATGAACGGTCCTTCTCTGCATAAAGTAACGAATTCAGAATTGGAATGTGTTTGATTGTTCGAACATTTCCCTTCATGTGACCATTTTCCGCATTTATGACATCTTTCAAGGTTTCGTGCTCTTCTTTTTGTTGCGGATTTCGATTTTCCTTTACAAATATGTATCTTATTATGATTGTTCCTGAATTCTTTCCTCACTTCATCCATTTTGCCTCTTATTGTAACAACCCAAACCAACCCGCGACCAAACCACGTGAAAATACAAAAAAAAAAAAAAAAAAAAAAATTGCTGTACAGAGAAGTGGCGCGGCGCGCCATTCAGGCCTGTCCGGAAAGTTTCAAATGCGAAAAAGATCGACTAGTTCCCGACATTTTTAGATGACACGCTTTTAACCACACATTCAAATATGTAAAACTATCACGATTTAAACATAAAAATGATGTTTTACAAGCGGGGCCCACACGATCCAAAATACAAGTTTAAAACAATTTAAGAGTTTCGACCACCAAAAAGTTTAAGTACCAAACTACACTATGAGCATGGCGTTTGGGATTAAACTACCCACGTCTCGGTCAAACTCCCAAAAGTCAACACATCCAAAAGCGTCCCTAGTCAACGACGGGATCTCTAATCCAAAACGATGCCCTTACCCTTGTCCACAACCGAACCTATAAAAATGGTAAACAGCGAGAGGGTAAGCAAAGCTTAGTGAATGCAATAATTATACGAATACATATATAATTATACCTACTTGCATACTCTTACACAATACCGCAAACATGCTAGCAAACACAATTTGCTTATCGTCACAATAACAAGCTATAATTTACCAATACCACAAACTAGCATAACAACCGCATATAAATATAACTCGAATAATATAATATGTTTACAACATAAATAACCATGGTTAACCAATCGTACAAGCGCTCGCAAAAACGCCATCGGTGTTCATAACATCCGTTAGGGCACATAACACCTCGCACCACTAACCCCTAGGGTGGCACCTTAACACCTCGGTACTTCACCCCGAGTGGCATCTTAACACTTCGATGCTTCACTCATATTTTACGGAGTGGTGTCTTAACACCTCGGCACTACACTCCTAGGTGGCATCTTAACACCTCGATGCTACACCCGAGTGGCATCTTAACACCTCGATGCTACACTCTTCACGTGAAACGTGGTGCCTTAACACCTCGACACTACACATTTTATGCTACAACAAATAGATACATTATATACCTACGCATATAATTATTCCACTCACCTCAAAGTCTTGTGAAAAGATACCCGAGCTTGCGAAACCTCAATGTAACGTACCTAATCACATTATACATATTATTAAATGCAACTCAAGTTGGTCAACCAATTCTTTCACCATTCTAAAGCCATTTTGACCCAAAGTGCAATTTCAACCCATTTTGCACCATTAACCCTAATAATGGGTTAACTTCACCAAAAACCCTAACTCTAGCCAATTATGGTCTTATTACATTCTTAAATCACAAGGTTAACTCAATTTCACACTAGCAAGACCACTTAGGTCATTAAAGACCCATTTGACCCATTTCAAGGTCATTACACCCATTTACATATATATATAAGTGTGCTAGTACATTAACTAACCAATTTAGGCTTATAAACATAATTTAATACTTTGAAAACCCTAATTGGTCATTTTTGAATCTACATGACCCAAATTCACCCAAAACCCTCAAATTTACTAGCAAATGGGTTTTGTGTGCAACACTAACCCAACCCTAACCCTTAAACACAATTAAAGTAAGAAATTGGGTTTTATAACTTACCAACACAATCACCACGTAGCTAGTGACTAGATGAACGACTTTAGAACTCGCACCAAGACTCGATTCGACTTCCTTCTTCCTTTAATGGAGTTTTCTCACTCTAGAACCTCCTCTCTCTCTAAACTTGAATGGAAGATGATAAGGTGGTTGTGAATGAGGTGAATGAGGCTCCCAAACTGATCTAAGGCATTAAATTCGGGTCCCAAAGTAGTTTTACCAAAATGCCCTCAAAATATCTAATTAAAAGAAAAGGGGAATCTGTCGCAGACAGATGGCGCGGCGCGCCATATAGCCGCGCGGCGCACGACTCCCCCAGTTCAGAATTCTTCCATGTTTTAAATATATACAACAAAACCCCGCTTCGAGTATCGTAACATCGCTTATATACAAGGATAATATTTGGGTCTTACAACTCTCCCCCACTTATTCGGATTGCGTCCTCGCAATCCAAGCCGCATGACAAGAGGGAAGATAAACCAACACGAATTCTTCGGGCTCCCAAGTGAACTCAAAACCTTTACTCCGTCACCATTGAACCTTAAAGGTTCTCACCTCTTTATTCCTCAATATTTTCACCTTCTCATCAAGGATAGCAATCGGTTCCTTGACATATTCTAACTTGTTGTTTAGCTCGATTTCGTCTAATGGCATCCATGAAGAATCATCCACAAGACACTTGCGGAGATGGGAAACATGAAACGTGTTATGGATCCCCACAAGCTCTTCGGGTAATTCCAAACGATACGCAACTTCACCAACACGAGTTAAAACCTTGAATGGCCCAATAAACTGAGGAGCTAACTTTCCCCATTTTTGAAATTGAATAATACCTTTCCATGGCGAAACCTTAAGCATCACCATGTCACCTTCTTGAAATTCGATCGTTTGTCTACGTTTGTCGGCATACGACTTTTTGTCTATCTTGAGCCTTCTTCAAATGTTCCCGAATAATATCAATCTTGTTATTCGTCTCCAAAACCAAATCGGTACTCCCGATCTCTCTTTGACCCACTTCTCCCCAACAAATGGGAGTTCGACACCTTCGCCCATAAAGCATCTCATAAGGTGGCATCCCGATACTAGTATGATAACTATTATTGTACGAGAATTCCACCAGAGGAAAATGCTCATCCCAACTACCACCGAAGTCAATAATGCACGCCCGTAACATATCTTCCAAAGTTTGATTCGTACGTTCGGTTTGACCGTCCGTTTGAGGATGATACGCCGTGCTCAACTTCAATTGTGTACCCATATCTTCATGAAACTTTTCGCAAAACCGAGATGTAAAACGGGTATCTCGATCCGAAATAATAGATATAGGAACCCCATGTCGCAAGACCACTTCCTTGATAAACAACTTATCCAAGGCCTCTGACGATATCGCTTCTTTAATGGGAAGAAACAAAGCACTTTTCGTCAATCTATCAACTATAACCCAAATCGAATCAAATTGGGTTCTCGCCGTTTTAGGTAACTTTGTGATGAAATCCACGGTAATGTGCTCCCATTTCCATTTCGGGATTTCTAACGGTTGCAACTTACCATACGGATTTTGGTGTTCGGGTTTTACTTGTAAACACGTGACGCATTGCTCAACATACTTCACAACATCACGTTTCATGCCCAGCCACCAATAATCTTTCTTCAAGTCATGATACATTTTTATCGCACCCGGATGAATGGAATATTTGGACTTATGTGCTTCATCAAGTAGCACCCGCCGGTAATCACCCATCTTAGGCACCCACTGAAATGTCCCGTTCTTATTGATTAAAAACGTTCCATATTAATTGATTTCGTTGCGAGGTTTTGACCTCTATATGAGACGTTTTTCAAAGAATGCATTCATTTTTAAAACAAACCATAACCTTTATTTCATAAATAAAGGTTTAAAAAGCTTTACGTAGATTATCAAATAATGATAATATAAAATATCCTGTTTACACACGACCATTACATAATGGTTTACAATACAAATATGTTACATCAAAATCAGTTTCTTGAATGCAGTTTTTACACAATATCATACAAACATGGACTCCAAATCTTGTCCTTATTTTAGTATGCAACAGCGGAAGCTCTTAGTATTCACCTGAGAATAAACATGCTTTAAACGTCAACAAAAATGTTGGTGAGTTATAGGTTTAACCTATATATATCAAATCGTAACAATCATTCATATGGTGAATACCTGGTAACCGACATTAACAAGATGCATATATAAGAATATCCCCATCATTCCGGGACACCCTTCGGATATGATATAAATTTCGAAGTACTAAAGCATCCGGTACTTTGGATGGGGTTTGTTAGGCCCAATAGATCTATCTTTAGGATTCGCGTCAATTAGGGTGTCTGTTCCCTAATTCTTAGATTACCAGACTTAATAAAAAGGGGCATATTCGATTTCGATAATTCAACCATAGAATGTAGTTTCACGTACTTGTGTCTATTTGTAAATCATTTATAAAACCTGCATGTATTCTCATCCCAAAAATATTAGATTTTAAAAGTGGGACTATAACTCACTTTCACAGATTTTTACTTCGTCGAGAAGTAAGACTTGGCCACTGGTTGATTCACTAACCTATAACAATATATACATATATATCAAAGTATATTCAAAATATATTTACAACACTTTTAATATATTTTCATGTTTTAAGTTTATTAAGTCAGCTGTCCTCGTTAGTAACCTACAACTAGTTGTCCACAGTTAGATGTACAGAAATAAATCGATAAATATTATCTTGAATCAATCCACGACCCAGTGTATACGTATCTCAGTATTGATTACAACTCAAACTATATATATTTTGGAATCAACCTCAACCCTGTATAGCTAACTCCAACATTCACATATAGAGTGTCTATGGTTGTTCCGAAATATATATAGATGTGTCGACATGATAGGTCGAAACATTGTATACGTGTCTATGGTATCTCAAGATTACATAATATACAATACAAGTTGATTAAGTTATGGTTGGAATAGATTTGTTACCAATTTTCACGTAGCTAAAATGAGAAAAATTATCCAATCTTGTTTTACCCATAACTTCTTCATTTTAAATCCGTTTTGAGTGAATCAAATTGCTATGGTTTCATATTGAACTCTATTTTATGAATCTAAATAGAAAAAGTATAGGTTTATAGTCGAAAAAATAAGTTACAAGTCGTTTTTGTAAAGGTAGTCATTTCAGTCGAAAGAACGACGTCTAGATGACCATTTTAGAAAACATACTTCCACTTTGAGTTTAACCATAATTTTTGGATATAGTTTCATGTTCATAATAAAAATCATTTTCCCAGAATAACAACTTTTAAATCAAAGTTTATCATAGTTTTTAATTAACTAACCCAAAACAGCCCGCGGTGTTACTACGACGGCGTAAATCCGGTTTTACGGTGTTTTTCGTGTTTCCAGGTTTTAAATCATTAAGTTAGCAGATAATATAGATATATAACATGTGTTTAGTTGATTTTAAAAGTCAAGTTAGAAGGATTAACTTTTATTTGCGAACAAGTTTAGAATTAACTAAACTATGTTCTAGTGATTACAAGTTTAAACCTTCGAATAAGATAGCTTTATATGTATGAATCGAATGATGTTATGAACATCATTACTACCTTAAGTTCCTTGGATAAACCTACTGGAAATGAGAAAAATGGATCTAGCTTCAAAGGATCCTTGGATGGCTTGAAAGTTCTTGAAGCAGAATCATGACACGAAAACAATTTCAAGTAAGATTTCCACTCGAAATAAGATTGTTATAGTTATAGAAATTGAATTAAAGTTTAAATATGATTATTACCTTGTATTAGAAAGATAACCTACTGTAAGTAACAAAGGTTTCTTGATCTTGGATGATTACTTGGAATGGATTTAGAAAACTTGGAAGTAAACTTGCAATCTTGGAAGTATTCTTGATTTTATGAAACTAGAACTTTTGGAATTTATGAAGAACACTTAGAACGTGAAGATAGAACTTAAGAGAGATCAATTAGATAAAGAAAATTGAAGAATGAAAGTGTTTGTAGGTGTTTTTGGTCATTGGTGTATGGATTAGATATAAAGGATATGTAATTTTGTTTTCATGTAAATAAGTCATGAATGATTACTCATATTTTTGTAATTTTATGAGATATTTCATGCTAGTTGCCAAATGATGGTTCCCACATGTGTTAGGTGACTCACATCGGCTGCTAAGAGCTGATCATTGGAGTGTATATACCAATAGTACATACATCTAAAAGCTGTGTATTGTACGAGTACGAATACGGGTGCATACGAGTAGAATTGTTGATGAAACTGAACGAGGATGTAATTGTAAGCATTTTTGTTAAGTAGAAGTATTTTGATAAGTGTCTTGAAGTCTTTCAAAAGTGTATGAATACATATTAAAACACTACATGTATATACATTTTAACTGAGTCGTTAAGTCATCGTTAGTCGTTACATGTAAATGTTGTTTTGAAACCTTTAGGTTAACGATCTTGTTGAATGTTGTTAACCCATTGTTTATTATAACAAATGAGATGTTAAATTGTTATATTATCATGATATTATGTTATATAATATATCTTAGTATGATATATATACAGTTAAATGTCGTTACAACGATAATCGTTACATATATGTCTCGTTTCGAAATCATTAAGTTAGTAGTCTTATTTTTACATATGTATTTCATTGTTAATACACTTAATAATATATTTACTTATCATTTAACATAATTAACCAAGTGTATCAATATCTTAATATGATTCATATGTACCTAGTAAGACGTTGTTATAACGATAATCGTTATATATATCGTTTTCGAGTTTCTTAAATTAATAGTCTCATTTTTATGTATATAACTCATTGTTAAAATACCTAATGAGATACACACTTATAATAAAATCATGTTAACTATATATATAATCATATATATGTCATCGTATAGTTTTTACAAGTTTTAACGTTCGTGAATCACATGTCAACTTGGGTGGTCAATTGTCTATATGAAACCTATTTCAATTAATCAAGTCTTAACAAGTTTGATTGCTTAACATGTTGGAAACACTTAATCATGTAAATAACAATTTCATTTAATATATATATAAACATGGAAAAGTTCGGGTCACTACAGTACCTACCCGTTAAATAAATTTCGTCCCGAAATTTTAAGCAGTTGGAGGTGTTGACGTATCTTCTGGAAATAAATGCGGGTATTTCTTCTTCATCTGATCTTCATGCTCCCAGGTGAACTCGGGTCCTCTACGAGCATTCCATCGAACCTTAACAATCGGTATCTTGTTTTGTTTAAGTCTCTTAACCTCACGATCCATTATTTCGACGGGTTCTTCAATGAATTGAAGTTTTTCATTGATTTGGATTTCGTCCAACGGAATAGTGAGATCTTTTTTAGCAAAACATTTCTTCAAATTTGAGACGTGGAAAGTGTTATGTACAGCTGCGAGTTGTTGAGGTAGCTCCAGTTGGTAAGCTACTGGTCCGACACGATCTATAATCTTGAATGGTCCAATGTACCTTGGATTTAGTTTCCCCCATTTACCAAATCGAACAACGCCTTTCCAAGGTGAAACCTTAAGCATGACCATTTCTCCAATTTCAAACTCTATATCTTTTCTTTTACTATCCGCGTAGCTCTTTTGTCGACTCTGGGCGGTTTTCAATCTTTGTTGAATTTGGATGATTTTCTCGGTAGTTTCTTGTATTATCTCCGGACCCGTAATCTGTCTATCCCCCACTTCACTCCAACAAATCGGAGACCTACACTTTCTACCATAAAGTGCTTCAAACGGCACCATCTCAATGCTTGAATGGTAGTTGTTGTTGTAGGAAAATTCTGCTAACGGTAGATGTCGATCCCAACTGTTTCTGAAATCAATAACACAAGCTCGTAGCATGTCTTCAAGCGTTTGTATCGTCCTTTAGCTCTGTCCATCAGTTTGTGGATGATAGGCAGTACTCATGTCTAGACGAGTTCCCAATGCTTGCTGTAATGTCTGCCAGAATCTTGAAATAAATCTGCCATCCCTATCAGAGATAATAGAGATTGGTATTCCATGTCTGGAGACGACTTCCTTCAAATACAGTCGTGCTAACTTCTCCATCTTGTCATCTTCTCTTATTGGCAGGAAGTGTGCTGACTTGGTGAGACGATCAACTATTACCCAAATAGTATCATAACCACTTGCAGTCCTTGGCAATTTAGTAATGAAATCCATGGTAATTTTTTTCCATTTCCATTCCGGGATTTCAGGTTGTTGTAGTAGACCTGATGGTTTCTGATGTTCAGCTTTGACCTTAGAACACGTCAAACATTCTCCTACATATTTAGCAATATCGGCTTTCATACCTGGCCACCAAAAATGTTTCTTAAGATCCTTGTACATCTTCCCCGTTCCAGGATGTATTGAGTATCTGGTTTTATGAGCTTCTCTAAGTACCATTTCTCTCATATCTCCAAATTTTGGTACCCAAATTCTTTCAGCCCTATACCGGGTTCCGTCTTCCCGAATATTAAGATGCTTCTCCGATCCTTTGGATATTTCATCCTTTAAATTTCCCTCTTTTAAAACTCCTTGTTGCGCCTCCTTTATTTGAGTAGTAAGGTTAGTGTGAATCATTATATTCATAGATTTTACTCGAATAGGTTCTCTGTCCTTCCTGCTCAAGGCGTCGGCTACCACATTTGCCTTCCCCGGGTGGTAACGAATCTCAAAGTCGTAATCATTCAACAATTCAATCCACCTAAGCTGCCTCATATTCAGTTGTTTCTGATTAAATATGTGTTGAAGACTTTTGTGGTCGGTATATATAATACTTTTGACCCCATATAAGTAGTGCCTCCAAGTCTTTAATGCAAAAACAACTGCGCCTAATTCCAAATCATGCGTCGTATAATTTTGCTCGTGAATCTTTAATTGTCTAGACGCATAAGCAATCACCTTCGTTCGTTGCATTAATACACAACTGAGACCTTGCTTTGATGCATCACAATAAATCACAAAATCATCATTCCCTTCAGGAAATGACAATATAGGTGTCGTAGTTAGCTTTTTCTTCAATAACTGAAACGCTTTCTCTTGTTCATCCTTCCATTCAAATTTCTTCCCTTTATGCGTTAATGCGGTAAAGGGTTTTGCTATTTTGGAGAAATCTTGGATGAATCTTCTGTAGTAACCAGCCAATCCTAAAAATTGACGTATATGCCTCGGAGTTTTCGGGGTTTCCCACTTTTCAACAGTTTCTATCTTTGCCGGATTCACCTTAATACCTTCTTTGTTCACTATGTGACCGAGGAATTGAACTCCTTCCAACCAAAATGCACACTTTAAAAACTTAGCGTACAGTTTTTCTTTCCTCAATACTTCTAGCACTTTTCTCAAATGTTCTTCATGCTCTTAATCATTCTTTGAGTAAATAAGTATGTCATCGATGAAAACAATGACAAACTTGTCAAGATATGGCCCACACACTCGGTTCATAAGGTCCATGAACATAGCTGGTGCGTTAGTCAATCCAAACGGCATAACCATAAACTCGTAATGACCATAACGCGTCCTAAAAGCAGTTTTTGGAATATCATCCTCCTTTACTCGCATTTGATGATATCCAGAACGTAAATCGATCTTCGAATAAAGCGACGAGCCTTGTAGTTGATCAAATAAGTCATCAATTCTCGGCAGTGGATAACGGCTTTTGATGGTAAGTTTGTTCAACTCTCTGTAGTCAATACACAACCTAAATGTACCATCTTTCTTCTTGACAAACAAAACAGGAGCTCCCCATAGTGATGTGCTTGGTCGAATGAAACCACTCTTTAAAAGTTCTTGTAATTGGCTTTGCAGTTCTTTCATCTCGCTGGGTGCAAGTCTGTAAGGAGCACGAGCTATTGGTGCAGCTCCTGGTACAAGATCTATTTGAAATTCAACGGATCGATGTGGGGGTAATCCCGGTAATTCTTTCGGAAATACATCGGGAAATTCTATTGCGACGGGAACATCATTGATGCTATTTTCTTCAGTTTGTACTTTCTCGACGTGTGCTAGAACAGCATAGCAACCTTTTCTTATTAGATTTTGTGCCTTTAAATTACTAATAAGATGTAGCTTCGTGTTGCCCTTTTCTCCGTACACCATTAAGGGTTTTCCTTTTTCTCGTACAATACGAATTGCATTTTTATAACATACGATCTCTGCTTTCACCTTCTTCAGCTAGTCCATGCCAACTATTACATCAAAACTCCCTAACTCTACTGGTATCAAATTAATCTTAAATATTTCGCTACCCAGTTTAATTTCTCGATTCCGGCATATATTATCTGCTGAAATTAATTTACCGTTTGCTAATTCGAGTAAAAATTTACTATCCAACGGTGTCAATGGACAACTTAATTTAGCACAAAAATCTCTACTCATATAGCTTCTATCCGCACCCGAATCAAATAAAACGTAAGCAGATTTATTGTCAATAAGAAACGTACCCGTAACAAGCTCCGGGTCTTCCTGTGCCTCTGCCGCATTAATATTGAAAACTCTTCCGCGGCCTTGTCCATTCGTGTTCTCCTGGTTCGGGCAATTTCTAATAATGTGGCCCGGTTTTCCACATTTATAACAAACTACATTGGCATAACTTGCTCCGACACTACTTCCTCCGCCATTACTCGTTCCGACACCATTTGTTCCTTTCGTTCTGTTAACCCCTGGTCCGTAGACCTCACACTTCGCCGCGCTATGACAATTTCTTTTACACTTGTTGCAAAATTTGGTGCAGAACCCCGAGTGATACTTTTCACACCTTTGGCATAGCTGCTTCTGATTGTTGTTGTTGCGGTTGTTATTGTTGTTGGGATGATTATTGTAGTTGTTGTTGTTGTTGTTGTTGGGCAGTTTGTTGTAGTTGCGATTGATGTTGCGATTGTTGGGATAATTGTTGCGATTATTGTTGTAATTGCTGTTGTTGTTGTATTGGTGATTCTTATCACCGTTTTCCTCCCACTTTCTTTTGACTTGCTTCACATTGGCCTCTTCAGCCGTCTGTTCTTTAATTCTTTCCTCAATCTGGTTCACTAGTTTGTGAGCCATTCTACATGCCTGTTGTATGGAGGCGGGCTCGTGTGAACTTATATCTTCTTGGATTCTTTCCGATAATCCTTTCACAAACGCGTCGATCTTCTCTTCCTCATCTTCAAACGCTCCCGGACACAATAGGCACAATTCTGTGAATCGTCTTTCGTACGTGGTAATATCAAATTCTTGGGTTCGTAACCCTCTAAGTTCTGTCTTGAGCTTATTGACCTCGGTTCTGGGACGGTACTTCTCGTTCATCAAGTGCATGAATGCTGACCACGGTAGTGCGTACGCATCATCTTGTCCCACTTGCTCTAGATAGGTATTCCACCATGTTAACGCAGAACCTGTGAAGGTATGCGTAGCGTACTTCACTTTGTCCTCTTCAGTACACTTACTTATTTCAAACACCGATTCGACCTTCTCGGTCCACCGTTTCAATCCGATCGGTCCTTCGGTTCCATCAAATTCCAAAGGTTTGCAGGCAGTGAATTCTTTGTAGGTTCATCCTACACGATTTCCTGTACTGCTAGATCCAAGGTTATTATTGGTATGTAGCGCAGCCTGTACTACGGCTATGTTTGAAGCTAGAAAAGTACGGAATTCCTCTTCATTCATATTCACGGTGTGTCGAGTAGTCGGTGCCATTTCCTTCAAAATAGTCAAATGGAACAAGTTAATCATACAGAATATTAAGAGTAGTTAATAGTATTTCGTAGCATAATATGAACTCATTTATAAAAGCTTTTTCTTCATATTAGCATTTTATAAGTTTAAATTCGGGTAGTACCTACCCGTTAATTTCATACTTAGTAGCTAATATACAATTCAACTACTACAATTCTATATGAAAAACTGATTATAATAATATTTCGCGTTCAAACTTTTATACAATATTTTACAAACTTACAATACCGCTTATTTTACATAAAGCATGAAATATAGCACACAATAACTTTGATACAAGATAGTTGTGAAGATAATTCTAGCTAGTACACAAGTCGTTTAGCAAAGGCAATAAAGACACGTAATTCATACGTCCAGAAACAAGTCATGCATTCTGGTTTTACTAGGACTACTTCCTATCCTTGGTCTTGTGGAACATAACCGTTATGGCCGTTGATAAGACAGCGTGTTGTAACGTCGTCAAAGGGACGAGGGTTACGTAATGACCAACAGTCTCGTAATAACCTAAAAACCTCATTTCTTACCCCAATTACCGACTCCGTCACTTGTGGGAACGTTTTGTTTAATAGTTGTAGCCCGATGTTCTTTTTCTCACTTTGGTGAGAAGCGAACATTACTAACCCGTAAGCATAGCATGCTTCTTTATGTTGCATGTTAGCCACTTTTTCTAAATCATGAAGTCCTATATTCGGATACATTGAGTCAAAATAATTTCTTAACCCGTTGCGTAAAATAGCATTTGGGTTCCCCGCAATATATGCGTCAAAATAAACACATCTCTTATAAACCAAGACATTCTTGGAACGTTCTTCGAATGTCTTACAAACTGATTTCGCCATAAATAGTTGTGCCGAAGAATTCTGACCGACTCTAGACAAGATTTCATCAATCATGTCTCCGGGTAGGTCTCTTAAAATATTGGGTTGTCTATCCATTTTGTGTTTTTATACTGTAAAATAGACAAGAGTTAGATTCATAAAAAAAATACTTATTAATACAAGCAATTTTTACATATATCATAAAGCATAAGCACACTATATTACATATATTACACCACACGAATACAACTATCTTATTCCGACTCGCTCGTTTCTTCTTCTTCGGTTTTGGTTCGTTTTGCCAAGTTTCTAGAGATATATGATGTTCCCCTAATACGAGCTGTCGTTTTCCACAACGGTTTAGAAAAACCTGGTGGTTTAGAGGTTCCCGGGTCATTGTTACAGCTTAAGGGCTTCGGGGGTTGACGATACATATAAAGTTCATCGGGGTTGGAATTAGATTTCTCTATTTTTATGCCCTTTCCCTTATTATTTTCTTTTGCCTTTTTAAATTCAGTTGGGGTAATTTCTATAACATCATCGGAATTCTCGTCGGAATCCGATTCATCAGAGAATTGGTAATCCTCCCAATATTTTGCTTCCTTGGCGGAAACACCATTGACCATAATTAACCTTGGTCGGTTGGTTGAGGATTTTCTTTTACTTAACCGTTTTATTATTTCCCCCACCGGTTCTATTTCCTCCTCCGGTTCCTCCTCTTCCGGTTCTGATTCTTCTTCCGGTTCTGATTCTTCTTCCGGTTCTTCTTCGGGAACTTGTGAATCAGTCCAATATATATTTGACTCTTCGTTATTATTAGGTGAGTCAATGGGATTTGTGCTAGAGGTAGACATCTATCACACAATATCAAACATGTTAAGAGATTAATATATCACATAATATATACATGTTAATAATATATAGTTTCCAACAAAAATGTTAAGCAATCATTTTTAAAGAAAACACGGTCGAAGTCCAGACTCACTAATGCATCCTAACAAACTCGATAAGACACACTAATGCAAATTTTCTGGTTCTCTAAGACCAATGCTCGGATACCAACTGAAATGTAACGTTCTTATTGATTAAAAACGTTCCATATTAATTGATTTCGTTGCGAGGTTTTGACCTCTATATGAGACGTTTTTCAAAGACTGCATTCATTTTTAAAACAAACCATAACCTTTATTTCATAAATAAAGGTTTAAAAAGCTTTACGTAGATTATCAAATAATGATAATCTAAAATATCATGTTTACACACGACCATTACATAATGGTTTACAATACAAATATGTTACATCGAAATCAGTTTCTTGAATGCAGTTTTTACACAATATCATACAAACATGGACTCCAAATCTTGTCCTTATTTTAGTATGCAACAGCGGAATCTCTTAGTATTCACCTGAGAATAAACATGCTTTAAACGTCAACAAAAATGTTGGTGAGTTATAGGTTTAACCTATATATATCAAATCGTAACAATAGACTACAAGATTTCATATTTCAATACACATCCCATACATAGAGATAAAAATCATTCATATGGTGAACACCTGGTAACCGACATTAACAAGATGCATATATAAGAATATCCCCATCATTCCGGGACACCCTTCGGATATGATATAAATTTCGAAGTACTAAAGCATCCGGTACTTAGGATGGGGTTTGTTAGGCCCAATAGATCTATCTTTAGGATTCGCGTTAATTAGGGTGTCTGTCCCCTAATTCTTAGATTATCAGACTTAATAAAAAGGGGCATATTCGATTTCGATAATTCAACCATAGATTGTAGTTTCACGTACTTGTGTCTATTTTGTAAATCATTTATAAAACCTGCATGTATTCTCATCCCAAAAATATTAGATTTTAAAAGTGGGACTATAACTCACTTTCACAGATTTTTACTTCGTCGGGAAGTAAGACTTGGCCACTAGTTGATTCACGAACCTATAACAATATATACATATATATCAAAGTATGTTCAAAATATATTTACAACACTTTTAATATATTTTCATGTTTTAAGTTTATTAAGTCAGCTGTCCTCGTTAGTAACCTGCAACTAGTTGTCCACAGTTAGATGTACAGAAATAAATAGATAAATAATATCTTGAATCAATCCACGACCCAGTGTATACGTATCTCAGTATTGATCACAACTCAAACTATATATATTTTGGAATCAACCTCAACCCTGTATAGCTAACTCCAACATTCACATATAGAGTGTCTATGGTTATTCCGAAATATATATAGATGTGTCGACATGATAGGTCGAAACATTGTATACGTGTCTATGGTATCTCAAGATTACATAATATACAATACAAGTTGATTAAGTTATGGTTAGAATAGATTTGTTACCAATTTTTACGTAGCTAAAATGAGAAAAATTATTCAATCTTGTTTTACCCATAACTTCTTCATTTTAAATCCGTTTTGAGTGAATCAAATTGCTATGGTTTCATATTGAACTCTATTTTATGAATCTAAACAGAAAAAGTATAGGTTTATAGTCGGAAAAATAAGTTACAAGTCGTTTTTGTAAAGGTAGTCATTTCAGTCGAAAGAACGACGTCTAGATGACCATTTTAGAAAACATACTTCCACTTTGAGTTTAACCATAATTTTTGGATATAGTTTCATGTTCATAATAAAAATCATTTTCCTAGAATAACAACTTTTAAATCAAAGTTTATCATAGTTTTTAATTAACTAACCCAAAACAGCCCGCGGTGTTACTACGACGGCGTAAATCCGGTTTTATGGTGTTTTTCGTGTTTCCAGGTTTTAAATCATTAAGTTAGCATATAATATAGATATAGAACATGTGTTTAGTTGATTTTAAAAGTCAAGTTAGAAGGATTAACTTTTATTTGCGAACAAGTTTAGAATTAACTAAACTATGTTCTAGTGATTACAAGTTTAAACCTTCGAATAAGATAGCTTTATATGTATGAATCGAATGATGTTATGAACATTATTTCTACCTCAAGTTCCTTGGATAAACCTACTGTAAATGAAAAAAATGGATCTAGCTTCAAAGGATCCTTGGATGGCTTGAAAGTTCTTGAAGCAGAATCATGACACGAAAACAATTTCAAGTAAGATTTCCACTCGAAATAAGATTGTTATAGTTATAGAAATTGAATTAAAGTTTGAATATGATTATTACCTTGTATTAGAAAGATAACCTACTGTAAGTAACAAAGGTTTCTTAATCTTGGATGTTTACTTGGAATGGATTTAGAAAACTTGGAAGTAAACTTGCAATCTTGGAAGTATTCTTGATTTTATGAAACTAGAACTTTTGGAATTTATGAAGAACACTTAGAACTTGAAGATAGAACTTAAGAGAGATCAATTAGATGAAGAAAATTGAAGAATGAAAGTGTTTGTAGGTGTTTTTGGTCATTGGTGTATGGATTAGATATAAAGGATATGTAATTTTGTTTTGATGTAAATAAGTCATGAATGATTACTCATATTTTTGTAATTTTATGAGATATTTCATGCTAGTTGCCAAATGATGGTTCCCACATGTGTTAGGTGACTCACATGGGCTGCTAAGAGCTGATCATTGGAGTATATATACCAATAGTACATACATCTAAAAGCTGTGTATTGTACGAGTACGAATACGGGTGCATACGAGTAGAATTGTTGATGAAACTGAACGAGGATGTAATTTTAAGCATTTTTGTTAAGTAGAAGTATTTTGATAATTGTCTTGAAGTCTTTCAAAAGTGTATGAATACATATTAAAACACTACATGTATATACATTTTAACTGAGTCGTTAAGTCATCGTTAGTCGTTACATGTAAATGTTGTTTTGAAACCTTTAGGTTAACGATCTTGTTGAATGTTGTTAACCCATTGTTTATTATAACAAATGAGATGTTAAATTGTTATATTATCATGATATTATGATATATAATATATCTTAGTATGATATATATACAGTTAAATGTCGTTACAACGATAATCGTTACATATATGTCTCGTTTCGAAATCATTAAGTTAGTAGTCTTATTTTTACATATGTATTTCATTGTTAATACACTTAATAATATATTTACTTATCATTTAAAATAATTAACCAAGTGTATCAATATCTTAATATGATTCATATGTACCTAGTAAGACGTTGTTATAACGATAATCGTTATATATATCGTTTTCGAGTTTCTTAAATTAATAGTCTCATTTTTATGTATATAACTCATTGTTAAAATACCTAATGAGATACATACTTATAATAAAATCATGTTAACTATATATATAACCATATATATGTCATCGTATAGTTTTTACAAGTTTTAACGTTCGTGAATCACAGGTCAACTTGGGTGGTCAATTGTCTATATGAAACCTATTTCAATTAATCAAGTCTTAACAAGTTTGATTGCTTAACATGTTGGAAACACTTAATCATGTAAATAACAATTTCATTTAATATATATATAAACATGGAAAAGTTCGGGTCACTACACCCAAACCCTTCCTTGAAAAGACAACAAACCACACGGGCCCATAGTAATGAACTCCGATTGACCCACGATTCGTTCCGAATGCTTGTTGTGAACGTAGGCCTCGATTTGTATCTCACCAAGCTTCTCAAGAAAATCGTTGGTAATAATCAAGCGTAACGATCCTACTTTTATCGCCGGATGTTGACTCTTTCGACTCAACGCATCCGCGACAACATTCGCCTTACCCGGATGATAAAGTATCTCACAATCATAGTCTTTCACCACATCCGTCCATCTACATTGACGATAATTCAAATCTCGTTGAGTGAATAGATGTTTCAAATTCTTGTGATCCGAATAAATCGTACATTTGACACCATACAAATAGTGGCGCCAAATTTTTAACGCATGTACCACCGCCGCCATCTCAAGATCATGAGTCGGATACCTCGTTTCGTGCTCCTTTAATTGTCAAGAGGCATAAGCGATGACTTTACCTCTTTGCATAAGGACACACCCGAGCCCATTTAGCGAAGCATCACAATAAACCGTCATGTCTTCCACACCTTCCGGCAATACTAACACCGGAGCTTGACACAACTTCTCTTTTAGCAATTGAAAAGCAATTTCTTACTCGTTCTCCCAATTAAACTTAGCATTATTTCTTGTCAACTTCGTTAATGGAGAAGCAATCTTAGAAAAGTCTTGGATAAACCGACGATAATAACCGGCCAATCCGAGAAAATTTCGGATTTCCGTAGGCATAGTTGGTCGTCCCCAACTCTTCACCGTCTCGATCTTCCCCGGATCTACTTGAATACCGTCTTTGTTCACAATATGACCAAGGAATTGGACTTCCCTTAGCCAAAATTCACATTTGGAGAACTTTGCGTACAACTTCTCCTTTCGTAACGTCTTCAATACCTCACGCAAATGACGTTCATGTTCGTTCATACTTTTCGAATGGACTAGTATGTCGTCAATGAACACTATTACCGACTTGTCCAAAATAGATTGGCACACTCGGTTCATAAGATCCATGAATGCCGCCGGTGCATTCGTAAGACCAAAAGGCATAACCACGAACACAAAATGCCCATAACGCGTTCGAAAAGCCGTTTTCTCAATATCTTCCTCACGGACCCGCATTTGGTGATAGCCGAACCGTAGGTCGACTTTAGAGAAATACGTTGCACCTTGGAGTTGGTCAAAAAAATCGTCAATCAGAGGCAAAGGATAACGATTCTTGATCGTCACTTTATTCAACTCTCTATAATCGATGCACATCCGCATGCTACCATCCTTCTTCTTTACAAATAATACTGGAGCGCCCCATGGCGAAGCACTCGGTCGAATAAAACCCTTTTCAAGCAACTCTTGGATTTGATTCAACAACTCTTGCATTTCCGTTGGCACTAAACAATAGGGTGTTTTAGCAATAGGGGTAGCCCCCGAAACCAACTCGATGCGAAATTCAACTTGTCTTTCCGCCGGAACACCCGGTAACTCATCCGAAAAAACGTCTTCAAATTCATTAACCACTATTATTAAGTAAGCAAGAAATGATAAATTCACCTGGGTCTCCTACTTTAGTAGGTAGAGTTGGTTTGTTAACCTTTTTTGAGTGATCTTTTCTTGGTTCTTTCACTTCTACTTGAACTTTTTGTTCACATTTTTCTTCATTTCTTGGAATGGGAAGTTTATATAGAAATTCTTCTTCATCACTCCAATTTGAAGCTTCCCCATCTTCCAATTTTGGTTTTTCATATGTTGTTGACAACATATTTATGTTTTCATTCTAAGGATTTTCTTGGGTGGTGAAATTATGATTAACTTCATTATCAACTTCCATCGGACCAAGTATGTAATGTTTAACTCTGTGACCATTAACTTTAAATTCAAACCCATTTGAATTTATTAACTCTACTGTTCCGTATGGGAAGACTCTTTTGACTATGAATGGTCCAGATCATCTTGATTTCAACTTTTCAGGAAATAGCTTGAATCGTGAATTGAAAAGAAGGACTATGTCTCCTTCTTTAAATTCTTTTGAACTTCTGATTCTTTTATCATGCCATTTCTTCGTTCTTTCCTTATAGATTAACGAATTTTCATATGCATCTTGTCTTAATTCTTCTAATTCGTTTAGTTGACTTAACCGTAGACGCCCGACTTCATGTAAATCAAGATTACATGTCTTCAAAGCCCAAAATGCTTTGTGATCAATTTCTAACGGAAGGTAACATGCTTTTCCGTAAACAAGTTTAAAAGGTGTGGTTCCAACTGGAGTTTTGTAAGCTGTTCTAAAAGCCCAGAGTGCATCCTCCAATTTCATGGACCATTCCTTCGGATTTGATCCTACGGTTTTCTCTAGAATACATTTTAATGCTCGGTTGGTGTTTTCAACTTGTCCACTTATTTGTGGATGATAAGCGGTTGAGATTTTATGAGTTACTCCATATCTTTTGAGAACTTTCTCAAGTTGATTATTACAAAAATGAGTACCCCGATCACTTATTAAAGCTTTCGGTGTTCCGAACCTTGCAAAAAGACGTTTTAAGAAGTTGACTACAAATTGTGCATCGTTAGTTGGGAGGGCTTGTGCTTTCGCCCATTTAGATACATGATCAATGGCAACGAGAATGTAGAGATTATTATGAGATTTTGAAAATGGACCCATAAAGTCAATACCCAAAACGTCAAATACTTCACATACTTGAATGATATTTTGTGGCATTTCATCATGTTGACTTATTTTTCCGGCCCTTTGACAAGCATCACATGATTTACAAAGAAGGTGTGCGTCTTTGAAAATTGTAGGCCAATAGAATCCAGCGTCGTAAACTTTTCTTGCTGTGAGTTGAGGCCCATAATGCCCTCCTGTTGGTCCTGTGTGACAATGATTTAAGATTTAACTAGCTTCATCCCCGAATACGCATCGGCGTATTATTCCATCGGGAAAACTTTTGAATAAATGTGGATCTTCCCAAAAATAGTGTTTTATATAACTAAAGAATTTCTTTCGTTTTTGGTACGACAACCCTTTTTCAAGGAATCCACATACTAAGTAGTTTGCAAAGTCTGCAAACCATGGAATTTCATTATAGTCGATTTTCAAAAGATATTCATCAAGGAAGTTATCTTTTATGGCCGATTCGTTTAGAACTTCTAATTCAGGATTTTCAAGGCGAGAAAGATGATCAGCGGCGAGATTTCCTGCTCCCTTTTTGTCTCGGATTTCAATATCGAACTCTTGTAAGAGTAAGATCCAACGGATTAATTGTGGTTTGGCATCTTGTTTTGAAAATAGGTATCTAAGAGCAGAATGGTCGGTATAGACCACCGTTTTTGCTAGAACGAGATATGAATGAAATTTGTCAAAAGCAAAGACAATAGCAAGGAGTTGTTTTTCAGTAGTTGTATAATTCGTTTGTGCTCCTTGTAACGTCTTACTAGCGTAATAAATATGTTGAAATCGTTTTTCAATTCTTTGTCCTAAAACGGATCCCATTGCAAAATCACTCGCATCGCACATGAGTTCAAATGGTAGATTCCAATTTGGAGTTATCATGATCGACACCTTAGTGACTTTTTCTTTAAGAATATTAAAAGATTTGATGCATTCATCTGAAAAGATGAATGGAGTTTCTTTTTCTAGGAATTTATTCACAGGAGTGATAATTTTAGAAAAATCTTTTATGAAACGTCGGTAAAAACCGGCATGCCCTAGAAAACTCCTAACTCCTCTAACATTGATGGGATGTGGAAGTTTAGCAATTACATCTACTTTAGCTCTATCCACTTCAATTCCTTCCTTTGAAATTTTATGACCAAGAACGATGCCTTCTTTAACCATGAAATGGCATTTCTCCCCATTAAGAACTAGATTTGATTGTTCGTATCTAATAAGCATTCATTCAAGATTAACTAGACATGTTTCAAAAGTATCACCGAAGACTGAAAAGTCATCCATGAAAACTTCCATGCATTCTTCTATCATGTCGTGAAAAATCGCCATCATGCACCTTTGAAAGGTTGCAGGGGCGTTGCAAAGTCCAAATGGCATGTGTTTGTAAGCAAAAGTACCATAAGGGCACTTGAATGTGGTTTTCTCTTGGTCCTCGAGTGCGATTGGAATTTGAAAGTATCCGGAGAAACCGTCAAGAAAACAATAGTAACTATTCCCAGCTAACCTTTCCAACATTTGATCAATGAAAGGTAAGGGAAAGTGTTCTTTTCTGGTGGTATCATTTAATTTTCTATAATCAATACAAACACACCATCCTGTTACAGTCCTAGTAGGAATAAGCTCATCGTTTTCATTTGTGATGACAGTCATGCCACCCTTCTTAGGTACGCATTGAACTGGGCTTACCCATGGACTATCAGAGATTGGATAAATTAAACCTACATCGAACAGTTTAATTATTTCATTCTTAACAACATCTTGCATATTTGGATTTAGTCTTCATTGGCGTTGCACATATGTTTTATGTCCTTCTTCCATAAGGATTTTATGTGTGCAATACGAAGGACTTATTCCTTTAATGTCATGAATCTTCCATGCAATAGCTGGTTTATGAGCTTTTAGCACAGAAATAAGTTGAGATTTTTCATTTTTCGTAAGAGAAGAAGATTGATGTGTGCAGCAGCGTATACGAAATAGTTATATTTTTATTACGAAATACTATTAAATACGATACAATTTTACACAAGTTATTTATTTATTTATAAAGTAGATATACCTAAACCTTGCTACAACACTTATAGGCAGTGTACCTAATCGTACAGTAGTGTAGTTTTTAGTAAGTCCGGTTCGTTCCACAGGGATACAGTAAACAAGTTTAACGCTATAATTATTTTAACCTATAATTGTAAAAATATAAATATATATATATATGTGTGTGTGTATATATATATATATATATATATATATATATATATATATATATATATATATATATATATATATATATATAAGTAGTATTATTATTATAAAAGGGGATTTTTACCGTTTAATGACCGGTTTGTCGATTTTATGTCTTAAGTCGCAATTAAAACCTAATGTAAAATATTAAAAATACAAATAACTTAATTTAAAGCGTAAAGTAAATAACGATAAATAAAATTGCGATAATTAAAAGTGCGATAAATAAAATGACAGTAAATAAAAGTGCGATAAAATATGAAATAAAGGAGTTATGCTTATTTAAACTTCTGTAATCATGATGTTCGACGTGTTGATTTTAGTTTATTACCATGGGTTAATTGTCCTTTGTCCTGGATTATTCGATATGTCCATACGGTTTTATCCATAATAGTCCATCAGTCATAAATATAAAGTGCGAGAGTCTTTGTCAAATTATCCTTATACCCGAAGTCAAATACTCCAACTAATTGGGGATTCGAACTGTAACAAGGTCTTAATACTTTGTTTAATGAATACACCAGGTTATCGACTGCGTGTAATCTAAGGTTTCAATACTTTGTTAACAATTACACCAATTACCCTTGAATGTAATCAACCCCTGTTTCAACGAGCCCATTGACTATTAATCTATCCCCTTGTCCGGTAAAATGAACAATTATTGGTATTTATAGATATCCCGCCAACGTACCCAATTAAGCGTATGTGGTTATTTATAGATACGTCGAATTGTAACCTTTAATATTAAATTATCGAGGTATCGTTTAGTGAATATAAAACCCATTAATAGCCCATAGTCTAATTTCCACAAGTGTCGTTCTTTTGTCCAAACCCCAATTATGGTACAAAGCCTAATTACCCCGTCTTTAATATTTAGCCCAACATCACGATTATTTCGGCTTAAATAAGCATAATATTAACTTAGTTACGAGACATTAAATTAAAAAGGTTGAACATAACTTACAATGATTAATAATAGCGTAGCGTTACACGGACAGAATTTCGACTTACACACTTACAACATTCGCTAACATAACCTTATTATTATTAATCTTAAATTAAAATTAAAATTATAAAATATATATATATATATATATATATATATATATATATATATATATATATATATATATATATATATATATATATATATATATATTTGTGAGAGAGAGAGATTAAATTATATTGTGTATCATTCGTCCGAAAAACTGCTGAATTTATAGATGTGGCCAAGCTCCTGGGCTCATGCGATCGTATGTGTTTTCTTCATGCTGGCCATGCGATCGCATGGCCGTCAAATACTGGTCACAATTCATTTTAAATGTGGGCTGCTGTGATTAATTTAATATATAATATAATATATATAATTTTATATAATTTTATATATATATATATATATATATATATATATATATATATATATATATATATTATATTCTTGTGCATAGTTGACTCGTAATTTTAGCTCCGTTGCGTCGCGCGTTGATAGTTGGTTCATGTCCCGGTTCCGGATTTTCGAACATCCTTGCGTACTATTTAATATCTTGTACTTTGCATTTTGTGACTTGTACTCTTGTAATTTTGAGACGTTTCTCATTAATAATTTGAACCTCTTAGATTGTACTTTGTACTTTTTAGCGTTTTGGTCGTTTGCGTCTTCAATTCGTCGAATATGTCTTTTGTCTTCACCTTTTATTATTTAAACGAATATCACTTGTAAATAGAACAATTGCAACTAAAAGCTTGTCTTTCTTGAGGGATAATGCTATGAAATATATGTTTGTTTTTAGCATTATCAAATATTCCCACACTTGAGCGTTTCTTGTCCTCAAACAATATAGAATTTGAATATAACTTTACTAGAATCACTTCTTTATTCTTCACACTTTGTACATCGGTGATTTTAATACGGCAGAATGAACAATTGTAGTAACGAAGTGGTTTACAGTCCCACATGACTATAAAAATTTAGATCCTTTTAGGAAATTAGATCTTTATGAAAACATTTGATCTTTTGAAAATTTCAATCTAGCTTTTACTCTAGATTAGTTTTCCGGAATAACCCTTCACCGGTGTTTGCAAATTGTTTTTGTGGGTTTTGTGGGTTTCAGATTTGAAAATTTTAGCTTAAAACTTGCGGTTTTATGTTACCCACTTGCTAACCTTGTATTAGGAAAGCAACACGTCCAGTATACTTGCTCCGTATATTACCTTTCGGTAAACTACCGTCCGGTTATAAAGGAAAGCGTTGAACAAGCAACTGTTGAGGCAATGTCCCGTGACATGCTTTTGATTATGGTCTATAACGTGTCGGATGCAATTACTATCCTTTGTAAGAGCAATAGTAAAGATCACCCTATAATTTTTCGGTCTGTCACAAGGTCCTGTCTTCGACCATGCTATGCAACCACCGTTTTTACGGTTGACATCCGATTTGGTTCAGGTGACCTAATGAATTCTAGGTGAATTCCTAGGATTTTACGTTCAATGGTAATGAACGCATTAAAAATGGGTTTTCAGAAAATAAATCGGTTTGCAATTTGATCAAAATATTTTCTCGTTCAAGCTCGAGTTTAGATATCATCGAATTCCATGAGTTTGTAATTCTCAATCTTTAAGGTCAATCTCAAGGATTGAGTAATATCAGGCTTAAAAGCTTATTTTTGATCTTTTAAGGAGATTATCCTTTCTGGGGATCTGATTCATTAGTCTTATAAGCTAATTTACATGGTGCTCCCCCATTGTACGAGTCAAATCCTCTCATGGTTAGGATAAGTCTGACCACTTGGCGACCCTGTTTGATACTGAGGTCCGTGGATTTCCAGCTGATTTTCGAGAAAACTTTTCAAGGTTTTTCGTAGACTCTACAACTGGTCTGGACGACAACTTCCTGACCTAAATCAAGAAGCGCGTGTCCTTTTCTCGGAAGACTTTACTTCCTTTTAAATTCCATTTATATTACAATAAACTGGGTAAAACTGATTAATATCGTCCAAAACAAAAGTATTTTCAATTATTTGTACAAAAATATGTGATATATGTTCTAAATAACTTGGTAAATTTTTTCCACACTTGGCTTTTATTTTCCTTTCTTTGCCTTTTTATTCTCCTCTATTCCATTTTAAATGAATTCAAGCGTTTTGGGTTGTTTCTCAATTTATGTCCTTTCCGAGGTAACAATAATTTCGGTGTTAACACCTAGTTTTATCGTTTATAAATATGTATAAACATGATTTTGAGTTCATTTAGTTGAAAATTTTGAAAATTTTTACTAGAATTGGGTAGTCAGTATATAAGACTATGGCTATTCTTTATTATCAGAGAGCACTAGATTCTAATACAACTACTGCGTTACTAGTATTTTTAATGGTATTCAAGTGTTTAAATTAAAATTTTAAAAATCCGAAAGAATTTAACCCCTTCACATACTTAAGATATTGCAATGCCCTCATTTGCAAGAAATCGGTACATTTTAAATTATTGAGGGTGATTAGCGTAGAAAAATGATTAAATTTTACCAAAGTTTCCAAACATATTGGCGTTTGTTTGTAGAATGATAAATGGTGCACATCATTTGTTCATTCCGTCTTGTTGTTGTATCACATTTGTTTTTCATTTTGTCGTCAAAATTAGTAGCTTTTGTTGAACTTAATGCCAGTCTTTGAAAGTTCGCTGTTTTACCCTGTTGTGTACAATTGACAATATACATACATACAAATAATAACATGCATGGTAATTTGAAATGGGACTTAACATCCCACTTTCAAATTATAAATACGAAATATTAGTAACAAAATAAAAAAAATGTTAAAAATTACATAAAAGTATCACAGTATAATATGTTTTAAACATAAGTAAATAAAAATAATAAAATATAAAAATCATCAACGGGAACTCTATCAATCTGGATAGGGGTTCCAGTTCATGTCGTCGGTCGGGTTTCACGATTGGTTATAGGTGTGCTGATAGGCCTGGTTGGGGTCGTAGAGAGTAAATGGTGGTCGCATATCGGGCTGGTGTGGCGGATAGTAAGCAGGTCGGGTCGGTACGTAGTTATTTGGTACCTGAGGTGATAGCTGGCTCATGATCTGATGTTGATGATAGTGCCATCTATCATGTTGTCATTGCCTGGAATGCTCGTACACATTCTCAGCATGCCACTACTCGTACTGACTATGTCTAGCCTCGTTTGTCATTTCTACCTCATCTATACGCTGGTAAACGTCAGTAACAGCCTCCCTAATGACATTCCTAATGTCATCCGCTTCCTCCATTTCCTCATCTGAACCTCTCTCTACCTGTGGATGAGAGCCCTGATATGGTACTGCCTGATTGCGTCTGCTCTTTAATACCTTTGCACCTTGATAGACCCGCAATCCTAAAGTCTCATCCTGTTCCCTACACACCATCAGTGGACCCCCTTGATCCCTATCTACACCCAAATACTCTCCAATGAGAGTAACAAAAATACCTCCTCCTATTATTCCCCTGTCCTGTATACCTTCCACCATTTTGGACAGATAAAAACCAACACAGTAGGGGATATTAACAAAGCTTCTAGTGTTTCGAATACACTTAAGGTAAAATAAATCGTGTAAGGTCATTTTCTCCTTGTTGTTACCTCTTTGTGTAATTGAATTAGGTAAAAATCTATGTATAATATGAAGCTCTGCTTTGTTAATATCTAAATAGGAGTGTCTTCCTCCCCGCGTAAAAACATTATAATTTGACATACGCCTCTAGACGGCGTCAGCGTCAAAATTTCTATCTACCCTTTCACCATGATAAATCAAATTTGTACAATCAGGTAGTAGTAATTCAGCTGGAGTGTAAATCTGTAAAGCCCTGGCCATGTCCAGCATGGACATTTTGTACATCCTACGGCCAAGTAAAAATCTAAGAAAACTCTTATCGTCTAACCTATCTACATCCTTATTAAAAGCTATAGAACTCATAAGCTCAACACACCACTCTTTATATACAGGCCTACGAGTGGTAAATAAACATTCCCAATCGGGAAAAAAAGAGCTGCCATACCTTTGGATCAGTAGCAGTCTAACTGGGTTAGCTAGTTGGACCCTTTCCAAAGGCTCCCAATCGATTACCCTCGGTACTTCCACATTTTTTGTTACCAGTTTATATTTGTTACTTTGGTACGTCGAGTAATCTCTCCAACGTCTATCAATCCTTAAATTGGGATGCAACTATTCTTCATGAATTGTTGGGTGTTCTACTATATGATGTGCGGGAAATACTACGTAGGCAATAAAAAAATTGTGGGTCTGGCTCATAGTATGGTACGTGTTGATCAGGTTGTTGTTGTTGTTCCTGTTGTTGTTCTTGTTCAGGTTCTGGTTCATATTGCATTTCTGACTGTGGTTCATTTTCAGGTTGTTTGGATGATGATGCACCGCCAGATTCGGTATATTTCTGCAAAATACATTAAACACAAAATTTGTGCATCCAAATATGCATTAGTGTTAGCAAAATAACAACTTGAAAAAATTACAATAACATGTTTAATCCATATTAAACTTATACTCATTTTCATATTTTTATCAATTCTACACTATTTCAAATAAGCATATATGAAAATGTTTACAAAGTTCATAAGCATTCAACTCAAATAACATGTTAAAATAATCATTACTAGCAATTGAACAAGTTTTAAATGGCATTTATATCAAATTAATCAAGTTCATGAATTTTAGACTTGAAAAGTCCACTTTAATTCTCAAAAATCATGTTTAGGATCAAAGTTTGGATCATTTAGCTACCTAAACATGTTACACTACTTAATTTAGCAATAATTCATGACAAAAATCTGCCATAACCTGTCTATATCAAAAAGCCCCAAATTGCTCAAGAACACAAACCCTAGATTTCAAAAAATTTTGAAGTTTTTGGCTTCAAATCATGTTAAATAGCATCAATCTAGGTTATACATGCATAATATACTAACAATTTAACTCTAATTACACTAGAAATTAACAAAATGAAATTAGGTAAAAATTAGCTCAAGAACACTAAAACTGAAAATTTTAAGAGTTTAGGGGTGAAATTTTTACTTTTTTGCTTCCCCATCGGAAGAAAGGCATGATTATAGCTAATTGTAGAACGAAATTTGGTTGAATTTGGTGAAAAATTGATAATTTTAGGGGTGAATTGGGAGTTTTCAGGTATGTGTGTGTGTTGAAGTGTGAGGACAGAAGCAGTCGACTTCTTTTGTACTCTGCCCAGTTTTGTAGCTCCATGCGATCGCATGGTTTGGAAGGGTAAAACCCATGCGATCGCATGGGGGTCCCCCTTTTTTTTAATCATTTACTTATAAAACAAATAAATAATTTTAAAATTTTGTTTTCTTTTTAGAATGAGGGCGTTTCGGATCGTTGTCCTAGTTCGTCTCTCGACAAAATTTTAAAATTTGTCATTTTAAAGCGATTGTTTTAAAAGCAAAGATTTTTGGGTTTTTTTTAAATGTTTTTGGCATACTTTAATTCAATAAGATTAAAAATAATGATAATAAAATTTCTCGTCCCTCCCTTGGGTAAAGCAATTTCGGTTCAACGACCTAGTCTTCAACTCACGACGAATTTTAAATATCAAAATTTTTTTAACTTAATGAAATAAAGTATATTTTTGTTTTTAAATTCACACCAAACTTAAATTTAAAATGCATAAAATTAAAAATTCATATAAATATCATTAATATTTTTATACATTAATTTTAAAAACTTATATTAAAAATATTAATTGATTTAAAAATTTACAATATTAATTTAATATTTATATATTAATTTTAAAAACAAGATAAAAATAAAATTTAAAATCTTTTTGGTCTTTTATCCCACTTTAATCAATCAAATATTATCAAAAATATACGTCCCTCTTTTTGGGTAAAGTTATTTCGTCTATTTTACCTAGTTTTACTCCTGACGAATTTCTGAAATATTTTGGATTGATTGATTAAAGATATTTATACCTTAAGAATAAAGGGTAAATTTTGCAGTGATGTAATAAATTTTTGTATGATATCAATAATTTCGGTTTCGCATACCTAATTTTATTAAATATCAATTTAATACTTTATAGTGAACGATTCAGCGTTTATTATCAAAAGGTTAAAAGCAAATAAAAATAAAAACAAATAAAAACTGTTCATACTTACCTGTGAGAAAGAATTCTCAGAGACTTGCTTTAGCCGACTCATAGGAGAGTCGTATGATTTGGTTTTCCATAGCTACATAAGCGTAACCTCGATTCTTCAATAACTTTTCTTCTAAACATATGAATGGTCCTTCTCTGCATAGAGTAACAAATTCGGTATTTGAATATGTTTGATTGTTCGAACATTTACCTTCATGTGACCATTTTCCGCATTTATGACATCTTTCAAGGTGTCGTGCTCTTCTTTTTGTTGCGAATTTTGATTTTCCTTTACCAAAATGTGTTTTATGATGATCTTTCCTGAGTTCTTTCCTCACTTCGTCCATTTTGCCTCTTATGAATGATACCAGTTCACTCAGGAAAATATTATTATTACGTTTAGTAATCATAACATGTAGTAGTAGACCATGGTTCAGATCACAGGAATTCTTCATCTCGTAAAACCTAAAAAAATAAAAATTCAGAATGGAGGGAGAAGACTAGTTCTTTAGGGTCTGCTAGGGAAAGACCATTCGGATTCCATTCTCGAGAACTACACGAAAATAGAATATCTAACTCTAACAGAAATATATATTATCCATAAAAAGACTTGATTCTCCCCACACTTAGTTAGCTGTGGTTTTGAAATTGTGATTAACTTCGTTTTCAATTGGACTATCAACAACTTGTATATCTCTGACTTTTGCTTCAAGCCAATTGTTGATTTCCTCTGTAACTTTCACAAATTCAACTAACATTGTATTTTCTTTAGGCGATAAATTGGATACTAATCGGTTACATAACTTAAAGTTCCCCTTAATCCTAGCATCTTGAATCCGTTTATAAAGTTTCTTCGTTGAACTGTTGAAAACGGGTTCATCTAATTTCGTATCAATAACAGGGTTCTTTGTTATCGGGTTATCATTAGGTGTTTCTTCATCTTCCCCACACATAGGCGTTTTTATGGGTTCAACAGTTTTGGTTGGTGGAGATCTAAACTTTCGGTTCACAAAGGTGACCGATTTGTCACCATCCCTTAGTGTCATTCTACCTTCTCTTACATCAGTGAATGCCTCGGTGGTTGCTAAAAATGGGCGACCTAAAATTAGAGGAATATCAAGGTCTTCCTCCATATTAATAACTATGAAGTTTGCAACAAAGGTCAAACTTCCCACTGTAACAAGTAAATTGTTTGCTATTCCAACCGGGTGTTTAATGGTTTGATCAAATAATTGAACACCTATTCTGGTTGGTCTTAATTTACCCACACCTAATCTTTTGTATAAGGAAAGAGGCATAACATTTGCGCTTGCTCCTAAATTTGCGAGTCCATTATACATAGCACCATCGTTAAGCAAGAAAGAATTATAAATTCACCTGGGTCTCCTACTTTAGTAAGTAGAGTTGGTTTGTTAACCTTTTCTAAGTGATCTTTTCTTGGTTCTTTCACTTCTACTTGAACTTCTTGTTCACATTTTTCTTCGTTTCTTGGAATGGGAGGTTTGTATAGGAATTCTTCTTCATTACTCCAAATTGAAGCTTCCCCGTCTTTCAATTTTGGTTTTTCATATGTTGTTGATAACATATTTATGTTTTCATTCTGAGGGTTTTCTTGGGTGGTGAAATTATGATTGACTTCATTGTCAACTTTCATCGGACCATGTATGTAATGTTTAACTCTGTGACCATTAACTTTAAATTCAATCCCATTTGAATTTATTAACTCTATTGTTCCATATGGGAAAACTCTTTTGACTATGAATGGTCCAGACCATCTTGATTTCAATTTTCCAGGAAATAGCTTGAATCGTGAATTGAAAAGAAGAACTCTGTCTCCTTCTTTAAATTCTTTTGAACTTCTGATTCTTTTATCATGCCATTTCTTCGTTCTTTCTTTATAGATTAACGAATTTTCATATGCTTCATGTCATAATTCTTCTAATTCGTTTAATTGACTTAATCGTAGATGTCCGGCTTTATGTAAATCAAGATTACATGTCTTCAAAGCCCAAAATGCTTTGTGCTCAATTTCTACTGGAAGGTGACATGCTTTTCCGTAAACGAGTTTAAAAGGTGTGGTACCAATTGGAGTTTTGTAGGCTGTTCTAAAAGCCCAGAGTGCATCCTCCAATTTCATGGACCACTCCTTCGGATTTGATCATACGGTTTTCTCTAAAATACGTTTTAATGCTCGATTGGTATTTTCAACTTGTCCACTTGTTTGTGGATGATAAGCGGTTGAGATTTTATGAGTTACTCCATATCTTTTGAGAACTTTCTCAAGTTGATTTTTACAAAAATGAGTACCCCGATCACTTATTAAAGCTTTTGGTGTTCCGAACCTAGCAAAAAGACATTTTAAGAAGTTGACTACAACTCGTGCATCGTTAGTTGGGAGAGCTTGTGCTTCCGCCCATTTAGATACATAATCAATGGCAATGAGAATGTAGAGATTATTATGAGATTTTGGAAATGGACCCATATAGTCAATACCCCAAACGTCAAACACTTCACATACTTGAATGACATTTTGTGGCATTTCATCACGTTGACTTATTTTTCCGGCCCTTTGACAAGCATCACAGGATTTACAAAGAAGGTGTGCGTCTTTGAAAATTGTAGGCCAATAAAATCCAGCATCGTAAACTTTTCTTGTGGTAAGTTGAGGCTCATAATGCCCTCCTGTTGGTCCTGTGTGACAGTGGTTTAAGGTTTGACTAGCTTCATCCCCGAATACACATCGGCGTATTATTCCATCGGGACAACTTTTAAACAAATGTGGATCTTCCCAGAAATAGTGTTTTATATCACTAAAGAATTTCTTTCGTTTTTGGTACGACAACCCTTTTTCAAGGAATCCACATACTAAGTAGTTTGCATAGTCTGCAAACCATTGAATTTCATTATAATCTATCTTTAATAGATATTCATCAGAAAAGTTATCTTGTATGGCCGATTCATTTAGAACTTCTAATTCAGGATTTTCAAGACGAGAAAGATTATCAGCTGCGAGATTTTCTGCTCCCTTTTTGTCTCGGATTTCAATATCGAATTTTTGTAAGAGTAAGATCCAACGGATTAATCGTGGTTTGGCATCTTATTTTGAAAATAGGTATCTAAGAGCAGAGTGGTCGGTATAGACCACCGTTTTAGCTAGAACGAGATATGAACGAAATTTGTCAAAAGCAAAGACAATAGCAAGGAGTTCTTTTTCAATAGTTGTGTAATTCATTTGTGCTCCTTGTAACATCTTACTAGCATAATAAATAGGTTGAAATCATTTTTCAATCCTTTGTCCTAAAACGGCTCCCATTGCAAAATCACATGCATCGCACATGAGTTCAAACGGTAGATTCCAATTTGAAGTTATCATGATCGGCGCATTAGTGAGTTTTTCTTTAAGAATATTAAAAGATTTGATGCATTCATCTGAAAAGATGAATGGAGCATCCTTTTCTAGGAGTTTATTCATAGGAGTGGCAATTTTAGAAAAATCTTTTATGTAACGTCGGTAAAAACCGACATGCCCTAGAAAACTCCTAACTCCTCTAACATTGGTGGGATGTGGAAGTTTAATAATTACATCTACTTTAACTCCTCCAAGAACGATGCCTCCTAGAAAACTCCTAACTCCTCCAAGAACGATGGCTTCTTTAACCATGAAATGACATTTCTCCCAATTAAGTACTAGATTTGATTGTTCGCATCTAATAAGCATTCGTTCAAGATTAATTAGACATGTTTCAAAAGTATCACCGAAGACTGAAAAATCATCCATGAAAACTTCCATGCATTCTTCTATCATGTCGTGAAAAATCTCCATCATGCACCTTTGAAAGGTTGCAGGGGCGTTACAAAGTCCAAATGGCATGCGTTTGTAAGCAAAAGTACCATAAGGGCACGTGAACGTGGTTTTCTCTTAGTCCTCGGGTGCTATTGGAATTTGAAAATATCCGGAAAAACCGTCAAGAAAACAATAGTAACTGTTCCCAACTAACCTTTCCAACATTTGATCAATGAAAGGTAAGGGAAAGTGATCTTTTCTGGTGGCGTCATTTAATTTTCTATAATCAATACAGACACGCCATCATGTTACAGTCCTAGTAGGAATAAACTCATTTTTTCATTTGTGATGACAGTCATGCCACACTTCTTACTTGGCTTACCCATGGACTATCAGAGATTGGATAAATTAAACTTGCATCTAGCAGTTTAATAATTTCTTTCTTAACAACATCTTGCATGTTTGGATTTAGTCTTCGTTAGCGTTGCACATACGTTTTATGACCTTCTTCCATAAGAATTTTATGTGTGCAATACGAAGGACTTATGCCTTTAATGTCATGAATTTTCCATGCAATAGCTGGTTTATGAGCTTTTAGCACAGAAATGAGTTGAGATTTTTCATTGTTCGTGAGAGAAGACGAGATTATTATAGGTAATTCAGATTCACCATGTAAATAAGCATATTCCAAATGGGTTGGAAGTGGCTTTATCTATAATGTCGGTGGTTCTTCTATCGATGATTTGTATCGATATCTGTCTTCCTCTTTCAATACTTGAAGTTCTTCTGTTGTTGGTTCATATTCATTAGCCATAAGTGTAGCTAACATTTCAGCTTCATCAATTGGTTCAGTTCCTTCTCCTAAAGAACATTCTCCCTTTCCTTGTAATTCTAGAAATTCTTCTAACAATTCTGCATGTGAATCTATAGTTTGAATGTAATAACATGTATCATCTGCAGATTGCGGGTGTTGCATGGCTCTATCAACAGAAAAGGTAACACTCTCGTCCTCTATACTTAGGGTCAGTTTCTAACCGAACACGTCTATTATCGCTTTAGCCGTGTTTAAGAATGGTCTTCCTAATATGAGAGGAACTCGAGAATCTTCTTCCATGTCCAGAATAACAAACTCTACTGAAAATACTAAAGTACCAACTTTAACTAGCATGTTTTCCATTATCCCTCTAGGATATTTTACTGATCGATCGGCTAGTTTTATGCTTATTCGTGTTGGTTTCAATTCTCCAAGGTCTAGTTTAGCGTATAGTGAATACGACATTAAATTTATACTAGCACCTAAGTCTGCCAATGCTTCTATTGAGCGAAGACTACCCAGAAAACATGGAATTGTGAAACTTCCTGGATCAGAGAGTTTTTCTGGTATCTTATTCAACAATACTGAAGAATAATTAGCATTCATAGTAACAGCCGAGTGTTCTTCCATTTTCTTTCTATTTGTGATTAGATCTTTCAGGAATTTAGCATATCTTGGCATTCCTGAAATTACATCAATGAAGGGAAGATTTACATTTATTTGTTTAAACATATCCAAGAATTTGGATTGCTCGGCTTCAAGTCTTTTTTTTCTCATTTTACTCGGGTAAGAAAGTGGTGGTTGGTATGGTTTAACATAAGGTTTAGCTTTAACTGTGTTATCTTTATTAACCTTTTCAACTACCGGTTCTGTTTCCTTATCTTGCTCGGATTGCTGTTCTTGTGGAGTAGGGATAGAGTCATCAGAATTTACAGGCATTTCAGGTGGTTTAAGTGTAATACCACTTCTCGTGGTAATGGCTTTAACTGTTTCATTCCGGGGGTTAGCATTTGTATCGCTAGGAAGACTCCCTGGTTTTCTTTCACCTATCAACCTTGCTAGGTTGCTTACTTCTTGTTCCATATTTTGAATAGAAGCTTGTTGATTTCTAAATGCTTGAGCATTTTGTTCATTGGTTTGTTTCTGAGATGTGAAAAATTGAGTTTGAGATTCAACTAGCTTTAACATCATATCTTCTAAATTTGGCTTTTTATCATCGGTTTGTGGTGGTTTAATTGGAAAAATAGGTCTTTACTGATTGTAAGTATTGTTGGATACTTGTTGATTGCTAGGTACTTGTTGGTTGTTGTATGGAACATTTCAGTTATAATTCTGATTTTGATTGTAGTTTGGTCTTGGGGGTTGATAATTATTTTGATAATTATTTCCAGGCCTTTGGTTTATGTATGAAACATTCTCTCTTTATTCCATTGTTTGTTCAATACTGAGACAATTTTTTTTATCAAATGTGGTCCTCCACAATGCTCACAACTAATTCGTATTGCATGAATATCTTTAGTCATCTTTTCCATTCGTCTCTCGAAAGCATCTATCTTTGCAGGCATGGAATCAAAGTCATGGCTAGAATCGGCTCTAGCCTCTTTAGATGATTTAACGATATCTTTTTCTTGGTGCCACTTATGTGAGTGGGAAGCAGTGTTATCAATAATTTTATAAGCTTCAGTTGCAGTTTTCTTCATAATAGAACCACCAGCTGCTATGTAGATGTCTTTTCGTGTAGTGATGTCGCATCCTTGGTAGAATATTTGTACTATTTGATAAGTGTCTAAACCATGTTGAGGACATCCTCTCAATAACTTTCCAAATCTTGTCCACGCCTCATATAGAGTTTCATTTGGCTTTTGTGTGAACATAACTATTTCTCCTTGAAGTCTCACGGCTTTAGATGCTGGAAAGAATTGTTTAAGAAATTTTTCAACTAAGACATCCCATGTATCAATCGCCCCTTCAGGTAATGATTCTTACCAATCTTTGGCTTCTCCCTTTAAAGTCCAGGGAAATAACATGAGATAGATCTGTTCATCCTCAACTTCTCGGATTTTAAATAGAGTACAGATCCTATTAAAGGTACGAAGATGTTCATTTGGATCTTCCTTCGACGCACCACTAAATTGGCATTGATTTGTTACCATATGTAGGATTTGTCCTTTGATTTCATAATCTAGCACATTAATGTCTGGTTGAGTAATTGCGTGACCTTGGCCAGTGCGTTTAGCCCTCATTCGGTCTTCCATACTTAAAGGTTCCAGATTTTTCATGATTGAATTTGTTGAATCTGAATCACTAGAGGATTCTGACTTAATGGTTTCTTCCTCGACAATCTCCGGATGAGTAATTTGTGGTTCAGGAGGAATGATTAGTGGTTCAGGATCTCTGAATTGTCCCTGAATATCCTCCGGATTCTCAATTGTGAGGTCGGGTTCAAAAAATGGATTATCGGAAATTTGAATTGGAGTACTTGGTCGACTAGATGACAATTCTAAAGAAAACTCAACGGCGACAATGTTGGCTAAATGTCTTGATCGAGTTACAGGTGGTGAACGTATGAAAGGTGGTAAACGTTTTGCTCGGTGCATTCACTGAATATCCTATTAGTTATAAAAGATAAAAATTATATAAGCTATCAAATTAATAGACTTTTCTGATTTTGCCCACGTTTCGAATAGCCAATAGATGCAGCAGGTAGCCAGGACCCTTTAAATCGGAAGCCCACAACTCGCCACTAACAAATCCAACTATTACTACGAACCAGAAAATTTGGATGTCTATCAATTTAACCGCTTAAAATAATTTTTCGTCAAAATTTAAAGAAGATAAAGAAAATTCTATGTCCTAAAAACTAGAGCGTCGAGAAATAAGAAAGAAAAAGAGTGTGTCGAAAAACGTCAAAAAATAAAAGGTCGAAAAATGAATATCGAAAAACAAACAGTCAAAAAAAAGTAAGAAAATAAAGCGTCGAAACTTATAATTCTAAAAACTAAAAATTAAAACTTACGTCTAAAGGTATTAAAGCTTAAAAAGAATTCTATATTTAAAACGACATTAACTTAAAAAGGCACTAAAGTCTTAAAACGGTGTCGCAAAATTCTAAAGCGTCTAGGTCTTAGTGTAGAGAAAAAGCACTTAAGGGATTTTACGGCAAAGTCTAAAAATTTAGAAATAAAAATAACTACGGCTAAAACTAATCTTAAAACTAATTACGAACGAAAAATATACAAATATTATGAATAAACGATAAAAATATACAAAATATAAAAATAAGCTTAAAGTTATAAAAATACAAATTTTTTTTATAAAAATATTATTTTTATATTATTTATTTTATAAAAGTATTAATTTTAAAACTAATTAAAACTAAAAATACAAATTAATTAAAACTAAAAATAATTAATATTAAATTAAAACCCTAATTAAAATTAATTAATAATACAATTATTAATACTCCGTAACCCTAACTGTACGTACTAGGATCAGGCCTGTCTTTTCACCTCATGCGGTCGCATGAGTTGTATGTTATACTTGATCAATGGCAACGAGAATGTAGAGATTATTATGAGATTTTGAAAATGGACCCATAAAGTCAATACCTCAAACGTCAAATACTTCACATACTTGAATGATATTTTGTGGCATTTCATCACGTTGACTTATTTTTCCAGCCCTTTGACAAGCATCACAGGATTTACAAAGAAGGTGTGCGTCTTTGAAAATTGTAGGCCAATAGAATCCAGCGTCGTAAACTTTTCTTGCTGTGAGTTGAGGCCCATAATGCCCTCCTGTTGGTCCTGTGTGACAATAGTTTAAGATTTGACTAGCTTCATCCCCGAATACGCATCGGCGTATTATTCCATCGGGACAACTTTTGAATAAATGTGGATCTTCCCAAAAATAGTGTTTTATATCACTAAATAATTTCTTTCATTTTTGGTACGACAACCCTTTTTCAAGGAATCCACATACTAAGTAGTTTGCAAAGTATGCAAATCATGGAATTTCATTATAGTCAATTTTCAAAAGATATTCATCAGAGAAGTTATCTTGTATGGCCGATTCGTTTAGAACTTCTAATTCAGGATTTTCAAGGCGAAAAAGATGATCAGCGGCGAGATTTTCTGCTCCCTTTTTGTCTCGGATTTCAATATCGAACTCTTGTAAAAGTAAGATCCAACGGATTAATCGTGGTTTGGCATCTTGTTTTGAAAATAGGTATCTAAGAGCAGAATGGTCGGTATAGACCACCGTTTTTGCTAGAACGAGATATGAATGAAATTTGTCAAAAGCAAAGACAATAGCAAGGAGTTCTTTTTCAGTAGTTGTATAAATCGTTTGTGCTCCTTGTAACGTCTTACTAGCATAATAAATATGTTGAAATCGTTTTTCAATTCTTTGTCCTAAAATGGATCCCATTGCAAAATCACTCGCATCGCACATGAGTTCAAATGGTAGATTCCAATTTGGAGTTATCATGATCGACGCCTTAGTGACTTTTTCTTTAAGAATATTAAAAGATTTGATGCATTCATCTGAAAAGATGAATGGAGCATCTTTTTCTAGGAGTTTATTCATAGGAGTGATAATTTTAGAAAAATATTTTATGAAACGTCGGTAAAAACCGGCATGCCCTAGAAAACTCCTAACTCCTCTAACATTGGTGGGATGTGGAAGTTTAGCAATTACATCTACTTTAGCTCTATCCACTTCAATTCCTTCCTTTGAAATTTTATGACCAAGAACGATGCCTTCTTTAACCATGAAATGGCATTTCTCCCAATTAAGAACTAGATTTGATTGTTCGTATCTAATAAGCATTCATTCAAGATTAACTAGACATGTTTCAAAAGTATCACCGAAGACTGAAAAGTCATCCATGAAAACTTCCATGCATTCTTCTATCATGTCGTGAAAAATAACCATCATGCACCTTTGAAAGGTTGCAGGGGCGTTGCAAAGTCCAAATGGCATGCGTTTGTAAGCAAAAGTACCATAAGGGCACGTGAATGTGGTTTTTTCTTGGTCCTCGAGTGCTATTGGAATTTGAAAGTATCCGGAGAAATCGTCAAGAAAACAATAGTAACTATTCCCAGCTAACCTTTCCAACATTTGATCAATGAAAGGTAAGGGAAAGTGATCTTTTCTGGTGGCATCATTTAATTTTCTATAATCAATACAAACACACCATCCTGTTACAGTCCTAGTAGGAATAAGCTCATCGTTTTCATTTGTGATAACAGTCATGCCACCCTTCTTAGGTACGTATTGAACTGTGTTACCCATGGACTATCAGAGATTGGATAAATTAAACCTGCATCGATCAGTTTAATTATTTCTTTCTTAACAACATCTTGCATATTTGGATTTAGTCTTCATTGGCGTTGCACATATGTTTTATGACCTTCTTCCATAAGGATTTTATGTGTGCAATACGAAGGACTTATTCCTTTAATGTCATGAATCTTCCATGCAATAGCTGGTTTATGAGCTTTTAGCACAGAAATAAGTTGAGATTTTTCATTTTTCGTAAGAGAAGACGATTGATGTGTGTAGCAGCGTATACGAAATAGTTATATTTTTATTACGAAATACTATTAAATACAATACAATTTTACACAAGTTATTTATTTATTTATAAAGTGGATATACCTAAACCTTGCTACAACACTTATAGGCAGTGTACCTAATCGTACAGTAGTGTAGTTTTTAGTAAGTCCGGTTCCTTCCACAGGGATACAGTAAACAAGTTTAACTCTATAATTATTTTAACCTATAATTGTAAATATATATATATATATATATATATATATATATATATATATATATATATATATATATATATAAGTAGTATTATTATTATAAAAGGGGGTTTTTACCGTTTAATGACCGGTTTGTCGATTTTATGTCTTAAGTCGCAATTAAAACCTAATGTAAAATATTAAAAATACAAATAACTTAATTTAAAGCGTAAAGTAAATAACGATAAATAAAATTGCGATAAATAAAATGACAGTAAATAAAAGTGCGATGAAATATGAAATAAAGGAATTATGCTTATTTAAACTTCCGTAATCATGATGTTCGACGTGTTGATTTTAGTTTATTACCATGGGTTAATTGTCCTTTGTCCTGGATTATTCGATATGTCCATACGGTTTTGTCCATAATAGTCCATCAGTCATAAATATAAAGTGCGAGAGTCTTCGTCAAATTATCCTTATACCCAAAGTCAAATACTCCAACTAATTGGGGATTCGAACTGTAACAAGGTCTTAATACTTTGTTTAATGAATACACCAGGTTATCGACTGCGTGTAATCCAAGGTTTCAATACTTTGTTAACAATTACACCAATTACCCTTGAATGTAATCCACCCCTGTTTCAACGAGTCCATTGACTATTAATACATCCTCGTGTCAGGTAAAATGAACAATTATTGGTATTTATAGATATCCCGCCCACCGTATCCGATTAAGCGTATGTGGTTATTTATAGATACGTCGAATTGTAACCTTTAATATTAAATTAACGAGGTATGGTTTAGTTAATATAAAACCCATTAATAGTCCATAGTCTAATTTCCACAAGTGTCATTCTTTTGTCCAAACCCCAATTATGGTACAAAGCCCAATTACCCCGTCTTTAATATTTAGCCCAACATCACGATTATTTCGGCTTAAATAAGTATAATATTAACTTAGCTACGAGACATTAAATTAAAAAGGTTGAACATAACTTATAATGATTAATAATAGCGTAGCGTTACACGGACAGAAATTCGACTTACACACTTACAACATTCGCTAACATAACCTTATTATTATTAATCTTAAATTAAAATTAAAATTATAATATATATATATATATATATATATATATATATATATATATATATATATATATATATATATATATATATATATATATATATATTGTGAAAGAGAGATTAAATTATATTGTGTATCATTCGTCCGAAAAACTGCTGAATTTATAGATGTGGCCAAGCTCCTGGGCTCATGCGATCGCATGAGTTTTCTTCATGATGGCCATGCGATCGCATGGCCGTCAAATACTGGTCACAATTCATTTTAAACGTGGGCTGCTGTGATTAATTTAATATATAATATAATATATATAATTTTATATAATTATATATATATTATATTATATTCTTGTGCATAGTTGACTCATAATTTTAGCTCCGTTGCATCGCGCGTTGATAGTTGGTTCATGTCCCGGTTCCGGATTTTCGAACGTCCTTGCGTACTTTTTAATATCTTGTACTTTGCGTTTTGTGACTTGTACTCTTGTAATTTTGTGACGTTTCTCATTAATAATTTGAACCTCTTAGATTGTACTTTGTACTTTTTAGCATTTTGGTCATTTGCATCTTCAATTCGTCGAATCTGTCTTTTGTCTTCACCTTTTATTATTTAAACAGATATCACTTGTAAATAGAACAATTGCAACTAAAAGCTTGTCTTTCTTGAGGGATAATGCTATGAAATATATGTTTATTTTTAGCATTATCAACGATATTATTACAGGTAATTCAGATTCACCATGTAAATAAACGTATTCCAAATGGTTTTATAAGTGGCTTTAACTCTAATATCGGTGATTCTTTTATCGATGATTTGTATCGATATTTGTCTTTCTCTTTTAGCATTTGAAGTTCTTCTGTTGTTGGTTCGTATTTATTAGCCATAAGTGCGGCTAACATTTCAGCTTCGTCAATTGGTTCAGTTCCTTCTCCTAAAGAACATTCTCCCGTTCCTTGTAATTCTGGAAATTCTTGTAACAATTCTGCATGTGAATCTATAGTTTGAATATAATAACATGTATCATCTGCAGATTGCGGTTGTTGCATGGCTCTATCAATGGAAAAGGTAACACTCTCGTCCTCTATACTTAGGATCAGTTTCTTACCAAACACGTCTATTATTGCTTTAGCCGTGTTTAAGAATGGTCTTCCTAATATAAGAGGAACTCGAGAATCTTCTTCCATATCCAGAATAACAAACTCTACTGGAAATACTAAAGTACCAACTTTAACTAGCATGTTCTCCATTATCCCTCTAGGATATTTTACTGATCGATCTGCTAGTTGTATGCTTATTCATGTTGGTTTCAATTTTCCAAGGTCTAGTTTAGCGTATAATGAATATGGCATTAGATTTATACTAGCACCTAAGTCTGCCAATGCTTCTATTGAATTAAGACTACCCAGAAAACATGGAATTGTGAAACTTCCTGGATCTGATAATTTTTCTGGTAGTTTATTCAACAGTACTGCAGAACAATTAGCATTCATTGTAACAACCGAGAGTTCTTCCATTTTCTTTCTATTTGTGATTAGATCTTTCAGGAATTTAGCATATCTTGGCATTCCTGAAATCACATCAATGAAAGGAAGATTTACATTTATTTGTTTAAACATATCCAAGAATTTGGATTGCTCGGCTTCAAGTCTTTCTTTTCTCATTTTACTCGGGTAAGGAAGCGGTGGTTGGTATGGTTTAACATAAGGTTTAGCCTTAACTGTGTTATCTTCATTAACCTTTTCAACTACCGATTCTGTTTCCTTCTCTTGCTCAGGCTGTGGTGCCTGTGTAGTAGAAATAGCGTCATCACAATTTATAGGTATTTCAGGTGGTTTAAGTGTAATACCACTTCTTGTGGTAATGGCTTTAGCTGTTTCATTTCGGGGGTTAGCATTTGTATCGCTAGGTAGACTCCCCGGTTTTCTTTCACCTATCAACCTTGCTAGGTTGCTCACTTCTTGTTCTAGATTTTGAATAGAAGCTTGTTGATTTCTAAATGCTTGAGCATTTTGTTCATTAGTTTGTTTCTGAGTTGTAAAAAACTGCGTTTGAGATTCAACTAGCTTCGACATCATATCTTCTAAATTTTGATTTTTATCATCGGTTTGTGGTGGTTTAATTGGAAAAATAGGTCTTTGCTGGTTGTAAGTATTATTATATACTTGTTGATTGCTAGGACCTTGTTGGTTGTGGTATGAAACATTTCGGTTATAATTCTGATTTTGATTGTAGTTTGGTATTGGCGGTTGATAATTATTCTGATAACTATTTTCAAGCCTTTGATTCATGTATGAAACATTCTCTCTTTGTTCCATTGTTTGTTCAATACTGAGACAATCTTTTGTCATATGTGGTCCTCCACACTGCTCACAACTAATTCGTATTGCGTGAATATCTTTAGTCATCTTTTTCATTCGTCTTTCGAAAGCATCTAACTTTGCGGAAATGGAATCAAAGTCATGGATAGAATCTGATCTAGCCGCTTTAGATGATCTAACGATGTCTTTTTTTTTATGCCACTCATGTGAGTGGGAGGCTGTGTTATCAATAATTTTGTAAGCTTCAGTTGCGGTTTTCTTCATAATGGAACCACCAGCTGCTATGTCGATGTCTTTTCGTGTAGTAATATGGCATCCTTGGTAGAATATTTGGCTTCTCCCTTCAGGTAACGATTCTAACCAATCTTTGGCTTCTCCCTTTAAAGTCCAGGGAAATAACATGAGATAGATCTGTTCATCCTCAACTTCTCTGATTTTGAATAGAGTACAGATCCTATTAAAGGTACGAAGATATTCGTTTGGATCTTCCTTCGGCGTACTACTAAATTGGCACTGATTAGTTACCATGTGTAGGATTTGTCCTTTGATTTCATAATCTGGCGCATTAATATCTGATTGAGTAATGGCATGACCTTGGCCAGTGCGTGTAGCTCTCATTCGATCTTCCATACTTAGAGGTTCCTGATTTTCCATGATTGAATTTGTTGAATCTGAATCACTAGAGGTTTCTGATTTAATGGTTTCTTCTTCGACAATCTCTGGTTGTATGATTTGCAGTTCAGGAGGAATGATTAGTAGTTCAGGATCTCTGAATTGTCCTTGAATATCCTCCGAGTTCTCAATTGTGAGGTCGGGTTCAAAAAATGGATTATCGGAAATTTGAATTGGAGTACTTGGTCGACTAGATGATGGTTCTAAAGAAAAATCAACAGCTACAATTTTGGCTAAATGTCTTGATCGAGTTACAGGTGGTGAACATATGAAAGGTGGTGAACATTTTGCTCGGTGCATTCACTGAATATCCTATTAGTTATAAAGATAAAAATTATATAAGTTATCAAATTAATAGACTTTTCTGATTTTGCCCACGTTTCGAATAGCCAATAGATGCAGCAGGTAGCCAGGACCCTTTAAATCGGAAGCCCACAACTCGCCACTAACAAATCCAACTATTACTACGGACCAGAAAATTTTGGATGTCTATCAATTTAACCGCTTAAAATAATTTTTTCGTCGAAATTTTGAAGATAAAATCTATGTCCTAAAAACTAGAGCGTAGAAACGAGAAAGAAAAAGCGCGTCGAAAAATAAGAGTCGAAAAACAAACGTCGAAAAATAAACAGTCAAAAAATAATAAACGTCGAAAGGAAAGCGTCGAAACTTAAAAGTCTAAAAACTAAATATTAAAAGTTGCGTCTAAAGGAATTAAAGTTTAAAAGGAATTCTATATCCAAAATGGCAATAACTTAATTAGGCACTAAAATCTATTTAAAACTAAAGCGATAAGTGACGTCGTAAAAATTTAAAGTGCCTAAATCTTAATCTAAAGAAAAAGCACTTAAGGGATTTTACAGCAAAGCCTAAAGATCTAGAAATACTATGGCAAAATACTAAGCTTAAAATTATTTACGAACGATAAATTACAAATTACGAATAAACGATAAAAATACAAATTATAACTAAAATGATAAAAATATAAATTTTATAAAAATATTATTTTTATATTATATTTTATAAAAATATTAATCTTAATAATATTATTTAAACTTAAAATTACAAATAAAACTAAAACTAAAAATAAATATATTAATTGTAAACCTAATTAGGGTATAATAATAATATTAATTAAAAATAAAACCATAAATCCGTAATTAATGAAGTCCAATGTTGCAGTCTGTTAGACGGCTCCGCGACTGCGAATATTTACTGCCCAAAGAGCTCCGCGACTTCGGAGTAATGCAGTTCAGAATTGTGCAGGCTCAAAATTCGCAGGTTCAATTTTTTTATATATATTTTTTTTATTTTTAATTTTCTGATTTTAATTTATAGAAAATAAAAGTTATATTTTAAAAACTTAAATTAGAAATAAATTTATAAACTAAATATTAAAAATATATATATATATATATATATATATATATATATATATATATATATATATATATATATATTTTATTTTTCTATTTTATATATTTAAAACTTATATAAAATATATTTTTATAAAAATAGATTAAAACTTAATAAAAATCTCTTTTTTTATATAGCGTTTCGCTTTCGGCGTTGATGAGTTCCCCGACAGCGGCGCTAAAAATACTTGATGTGTGCAAGGGGTAGTACGAAATACTATTATATTTTTATTACGAAATACTATTAAATATGATACAATTTTACACAAGTTATTTATTTATTTATAGAATGACATATACCTAAACTTTGCTACAACACTTATAGGCAGTGTACCTAATCGTAGAGTATTGTAGTTTTTAGTAAGTCCGGTTCGTTCCACATGGATCTGCTGAGCTTAACGCTATATTTTTATTAACTATATTTGTATAAATATAAATATATCAGTAGTATTATTATTATTATAAAAGAGGAGTTTTACCGTTTAATGACCGGTTTGTCGATTTTAAAACTTAAGTTACAGTTAAAACCTAATGCAAAATATTAAATATAAAAATAACTTATTTTAAAGCGATAAATAAAAATGCGATAAAATAAAAGTACGATAAATAAAATGACGATAAATAAAAGTGCGATGAGATATAAAATAAAGGAATTATGCTTATTTAAACTTCCGTAATCATGATGTTTGACGTGTTGATTTTAATTTATTACCATGGGTTAATTGTCATTTGTCCTGGATTATTCGATATGTCCATATGGTTTTGTCCATAATAGTCCATCGTTCATAATTATAAAGTGCAAAAGTCTTCGTCAAATTACCCTTATATCCGAAGTCAAATATTCCAACTAATTGGGGATTTAAACCGTAATAAGGCCTTAATACTTTGTTTAATGAATACACGAGGTTATCGGCTGCGTGTAATCCAAGGTCTTAATACTTTATTAACAATTACACCAATTACCCTTGAATGTAATCCACCCCTGTTTTAATGAATACATTAACTATTAATCCATCCCCGTGTCCGGTCGAATGAACAATTATTAGTATTTATAGATATCCCGCCTACCGTACCCGATAAAGCGTATGTGGTTATATATAAATACGTCAAGTTGTAATCTCTATATTAAATTAACAAGATATCATTTAGTTAATTAAATATAAAGCCCATTAATAGCCCATAGTCCAATTTCCACAAGTGTCGATCTTTTGTCCAAACTCCAATTATGGTCCAAAACTCAATTACCCAGTCTTTAATATTTAGTCCAACATCACGATTACTTCGGCTTAAATAAACATAATAATAACTTAGCTACGAGACATTAATTTAAAAAGGTTGAACGTAACTTACAATGAGTATTAATCGCGTAGTGTTACACGGACAGAGTTTCGACTTACAAACTTAAAACATTCGCCACTCTAACCTTATTATTATTAACTTAATATTAAAATTAAAATTATAATATATAAATATATATATTTCGTATGTGAACAGAGAAAGGAAAAGAAAAAGGTGTAAAGAAATCGGCAGAATGCGCGGCCTTTTATAGGCCCACTTTGAACTGTACAGCTCCGCAATCGAGGTACTTTTCTTCCTCACAGCTCCGCAGTCGCGGAGCTTTGGATTCCAGCTCACCAAATGAATTAAACGTGGGCTGCTGATTATTTATAATATATAATATTATATATAATTAATTATATATTATATTATATTCTTGTGCATAGTTGACTTGTAATTTTTGCTCCGTTGAGTCGCACGCTGATAGTTGGTTCATGTTTCGGTTCCAGATTTTCGAAACGCCTTTTCGTACACTCAGATATCTTGTACTTTGCGTTTTGCGGCTTGTACTCTGGTCATTTTTTAGACGTTTCTCATCAATAATTTGAACCACTTGAATTGTATCTTGTACATTTGAGCTTTTTGGTCATTTGCGTCTTCAAATCGTCGAATCTGTCTTTTGTCTTCACCTTTTATTATTTAAACGAATATTACTTGTAAATAGAACAATTGCAACTAAAAGCTTGTCTTTTTTGAAGGATAATGCTATGAAATATATGTTCGTTTTTAGCATTATCAGTAATGTACGAATGGTTGTTGGTTTAACTACGGAACTAAATGTCTCCGTGTAGTCGATGCCCGGACGTTGTCGGTTTATAAGTTTTTCGTGCAGTTCTTCAAAGGAGATAGAGGTGTCCCTTGCATTAACTCCGTCGATTACAGGTTGAAACGACTCATCGAGGCCTTCTAAGACACGATCTGTGATGTCCTCAGGTTGCATTGTCGAGCCCAAAAGTGCCAGTTGGTCAGTACATGCCTTGATCGATTGCATATACTCGGTTACAGACTGTGGACCTTTGGTTATGTTCTTTAATTTCATTTTGAGTTGCTTGATATGTCCACGAGATGTGCTCGCGAACGTTTTTGCCGGTGTGTCCCACATCTGTTTGGTTGTGGTGGTGGTTGTAACGAGTGGGATGATGTGTTGTTCGAGTGTGCCAAGGAGTGCTCCGAATAGCAGACGGTCCTGTCTTGCCCAGCTTTGATGAGCCGGGTTTGGAGTGGAGGTGCCTGCTGTACCGGTTATGGTGGCATCGGGTGATGGGAAGGTGCCATCAAGGTATTTGAATAGTCCATAGCCGTCTAGTGTGGCATGAACTTGAAGTTTCCATGAGTTATAATTCACAGATGAAAGTTTGATGATGTTTGTTAGAGAGACGATGATGATGGGTGTTTTAGGATCGGCATCGTTAGGTATTGTGTGAGATGACATAGTTGAGGTTTATTTTGGTAGGCGATTTGTGGTGATCAGGAAGCAGAAGACGGAAAAAGAAAAAAAAAATCGCCGCTTGCTGTTTAGGGTTTTTTTTTTTTTTAGTGTTGGATCGAGATGGCTCTTGATACCATGTGGATGATTGAAGTCAATCATATCTTCATTGGTAAATGCACGGTACAATTTATAGACTAGTTTACAACATATTTTCCTAAATACATGGAGTGATATTTGTGATAAGTACAACAACAATTGAACTATTCTGTACATGTCACTATATCCTTAATAAATGACCCATATGTTTTAACCAATTGAATCAATACAACTGAACAACATCAAATAACATACATTTTTTCTACGAAGAATCATTAAAAACTATGTTATTCCGAAACCGCCAAATAACCCACAAAAGAGTAAGAATGATCCCCATCGAGCAATGTATCACATCTGTAGACCATCTTCTTCCTTAGATCCATACCAACACTTCAGACCACAAGTTGACGGGCATATCACAATTGTTCCATACTCTCACCAAAGACCATAACCCACTAGCCAAGTCACAATAGAAAAATAAACGATCCATCGCCTCCACGCCATGGTTGCATATCGGACACATGATGGATTGGATCTCCAAACCCCTCGACGACAAGTTAGCTCGAGTAGGGAGACTATCACATCGGTTTGTCTAGTTTTCTTTTTTAATTCCTCATTTTTTCTTCCTTTTTTTTTTTGATTTTTCTTTCTATTTTTGTTTTTCCTTTCCTTTCTTTTTTCTTAATTTATTTGATATATGTTTGACACTTTTGAATGTGCAAGTTTTAGGATATACTGTAATTTGATGGAGGAAGAATCTGTTTGATGAAGCGAGAAGAAGGTGAGGCAGATTTTAAATGTTAGTAGACTTGAAATTTGGGCCAAATAGGTCTGGGTTTAATAGACTTGAAAATGTCATGGGCTAAAATGATCCAATATCTATGGGTTTAAAGCTGAAATTATTTTTATTTATTTGATTTTTTATTTTTATTTATGCCAAATTATTTACTCCGTATTATTTAATTCAATTAATAATACTAGCTTTAAATATTACTTCGTAATACTAACATTTCTTTCTTAAACACTCTAATTGAAGACGAACTACTCCGTTCACAAATCACTTTCAATCTCTCTACGGCGAATCGAATCACATGAAATAGTAGCCTGCATGAAAGTTGTTGTCTCAGTGGGGCGATGCCAGTACGACTTAATATTGCGTTAGAAAAGTCAATCCCCCATATGACACAAAAAAGCAGGCCGAACTTCTAACATCCCGCTCGTTTCCATTGAATAATATCATGGCAATGTAGACCTAAGTGAAGTGGTCAAACTGGATCCTTGAGAACTATCACAACTACAACCGACATCTATTTATTTGAAAAGAATCATGAGAGGAACTTCTCATAGAATAGTTTCCGGTGCGAAATGAAATTCATAGGATATATATGTGTAATTCAAACGATAAATATAAATATATTATTTGCTCATTCATTGAGTTGTATTTAGCACGTATAAGAAATTTGATTATTCACCGTTAGTCTAAAAAATTTGCTCATTACTTAGTGTTGCGCGCATCTGTCTTTTGTCCCCCCTGACCGAACCCGCCGAAAAAGGAGGCATCGTCGTCCGGCTCCTCGTAAATGATGTATTATAAAAAAGGTTATTGCTCTGTGTTATATATGTCGATCTAGAAACTTAATCTATGTTCATAATACATTTTAAATAACTATCTCCTATCCCAAGAGTGAGCAAGAGCATGTTTACTTTCCACTACACACGTGTAGCAACAAGAAAGATTACAAATTTTGTGGAGGGAAATTTCAACTTCGTCGACCGAATGGACATTACTCAAATTCAAGCTATATAGTTTCACTAGCTTGCACCAACCTATACTTACGAAAATAGATTTGAGCCCAATTCAACTCTAAAAGTTAACTTAAGGGGATGAGGAACTCAAACAATTATATATAGCTTAATATTTGGATCTTTAGCCGATGTAGGATAAGATGAGACAACTCAATACTCAACCATATACAAATTTCAATTGTCTTTCAAATCATAGTCCGTAAAAATGTAACAAAATTTTCAAATCCTATTAGGGCTAATTTCATACATATCATATCATAAAAAGTTGTTTACCTTTGCTTGCATAAAAAGGTGGGTACTATGTCATATCTTTGTCGATTGGAATGGAAGTTGTTATGGTCCCTACTTGGTTGAATCTATGCCATCACAACCTAACTAGTTTAACACTACAAAATTTATTAAATTTATACCATTTGTAGCTAAAAGATTTGATTAGTTATCAAATTTCTAACCAATGTTTATTGCCTTATTCGAAAAGATTAATGATTGAACTCCAATTATACCATATATAACTCTGCCCTTGACGTCACAGATAGATTATACATTTTTTGGCCAAAAAGTACAATCTGCCTGTGACGTGGCAGATGTCACTATCTGACCTAAAATAACCCTTACGCTCCATTTCTGTGTCACCTGAATGTAGGTTCCACCAGTTTTTATTTTATTTTATATTAAATATGAGTACAAAGTATTTTTTATAAAATAAAATGCATATAAAATATAAAAAAAAGCATCACAAATTAATATTTCATAAAATTCAGCCATTACATAAATTAATATAATTCAACAATACTTAATCTAACCATTACATAAATTAAATTATAAAATAAACTAGTTCGTGGTGCAACAATACGCTCGTCTTTCGAATCGAATTCGGAATTAAGTAAATACGATACCATTTGATGTTAAAAATGATAGGTTTTGATGGGTTTATATAGAAAAGAATATAAATAATTTAAATAAATAAAAAAAACAAATACAAAACAAAATCATTTGAATGAAAGTGTTAAAATGAGAGAAAATATTGAGTTTGATGTGTTAAAAATGATAGGTTTTGATGGGTTTATATAGAAAAGAATATAAATAATTTAAAAAAATAAAAAAACAAAACAAAAATCATTTGAATTAAAGTGTTAAAATGAGAGAAAATATTGAGTTTGATGTGTTAAAAATGATAGGTTTTGATGGGTTTATATAGAAAAGAATATAAATAATTTAAATAAATAAAAAAACAAAAACAAAAGAAAAATCATCAAAATACGTGGACCAATCACAGCATCTGACGCATTTTTATTCCGTGAAAAATCCGACTGACGCCCCCGGGGCGTTTCGCCTGACGACGCATTAGGGGCGTCAGAGGGCGTCAGCGAGCCTGACGGGACCCCTCTGACGCCGCGTTAAAAATGGTCTTATAATTTTTATCCTTATTTTATTTATCTCTTACATACGAAAACCCTAACTTAATCACTTTTCCTCAAATATCTTTTTCCCCATAAAGGACATGTTTTCTTTAGGAAAAATGTTAGTACTATATCTAAAGCAATCTAACAAAAAGATGATCACGACAACAAACCTTTGTATCTAAGAAGCCTATTAACCAAATAGTCGCGTGTTAAGCTTGTTTAGAGGTGGTGTGTAAACGGATAAGCGGATAAGGTTGTCCTCATATAGTTTTATTAAGCGGCATAACTGGTTTATCTGGGGACCGTTTCAGACTCATTTCTTTCGTCATACCAAAATTTGATGTTAGTAGAGTGTATCACTGCAATTTTGGACCAGAACTCACAAGTAAAACCATATCACCTTTGAGCCCGAAACCATTTAGTATAATGATGGTTTGTTTCTCGGCTAGGCTATAAACCAAGCTCAATCTTTAGGTTTAGTGACTCAGTCGAATAATGTGCAATTTAATCTTGGTTTAGATAGTGTTGACTTGTAACCAAACTGGCTATAAATCAACATTTTCTTGTTTATTTTATGATTGCTACAGAAACTTGTAAATAGTATACTATCAACACTATGTAGTTCATATTTCTAATATTAAAAATAAATAATGAGAAAATTATTCGTGCAATTATGGACTAATTATCTATAATCAAAAAAATCTATAATTAAGAAAGTTGTGTCTTCCAAAATGTGTCTTTCTAAATCCTAAACAAGGACATAGTCATAATCACACACTAGAATTACAGGAGTTGACAGACAAGTCAAAATCAGATAAACTGACTTTAACACCACTCCAATGTACAAATGGGCCGCATGCAGTAGGTAAATATGTAATCTTCACAATTATACATTCATAACATCCTATATATACCACTACACTCAAATGTTCTAACCATCATTCAATTTACTACCTAAAGCAAACAAACAATTCAAAAATGGGTGCACCATTAACTAATTTCTTGACTACTCTTTTCTTCATCTCATATTTTATTTGCTCCTACCATGATATCGCGATAGCAAAACATGGTGCCTCCGCTGTTACTCGACACTATAAACTCGACGTAAGTTTTATGGTAGCTACAACTTAATTTCTAACTTTATACATATACTTTATTTGAAATTTGTATGCCTTTTTAGATACGGATGCAAAATGTGACAAGATTATGTCAAACGAAAAGCATAATAACTGTCAATGGTAAGTTCCCGGGCCCAAGGCTAATCGCTAGAGAAGGCGACAGATTGTTGATAAAAGTGGTCAATCATGTCTCAAACAATATCAGTATCCATTGGTAAAATTAGTTTTGTTTTCTATATAGTTGCGAAAGTAAACAGTATTTAACTTATTTCATGAGGTTTTCCTGTTTATGTTACCCGAGCAGGCATGGAATTAGGCAACTTCAGAGTGGATGGGCTGACGGGCCAGCATACATAACACAATGTCCAATTCAAACGGGCCAATCTTATGTTTACAACTTCACCATTATTGGACAAACAGGAACTCTTTGGTACCATGCCCATATTTCGTGGATTAGATCAACTCTTTACGGCCCGATTGTCATTCTCCCTCGGGTTAACACTTCGTACCCATTTGTGAAGCCTTACAAGGAAGTCCCTATTATTTTTGGTAATTCAAACCCATTCTTTTTTAAATGCTGATGCCACTATATACAACAACAACAACAACAACAACAACAACAATAACAACAACAACAACAACAACAACAACGAAACTCAATACCACATGAGTGGTGTATGGGGAGGTGAGATGTAGACAATCTTCACCCTATCCGAGAATAAAGACAAGTCATTTCTCCACCCAGAGTGAAAAACACTCAAAAGTAGAGAAAGTCATCCCTCTCTATTCGACGGATAAAGAGATTGCTTCCGAGTGGACCTCCGGTCAATAAGTAAATTAAAATTAAATTAAATTAAATTAAATTAAAAATAAAATTGAGACGCCATGAAAATGGTAAAATCAAATTTCCATGGGTTTTAAATCCTGCTTGAAATTTACTTTAGGCTCTAAGAGTTAGTCAAGTCGCCAATAAATCGACGCTTGCTATTGACTCAATAACTAGAGCCGTGCTGATGCCACTATATATATATATATATATATATATATATATATATATATATATATATATATATATATATATATATGTCATTTTCTTGTACACACTAATAATGTGGTTTTGATTAATAGGTGAGTGGTGGAAGAGTGAAACAGAGGCTGTCATCAATCAGGCCCTTCAGACCGGAGCTGGACCGAATAATTCAGACGCTTATACAATTAACGGGCTGCCTGGCCCATTATACAATTGTTCATCACCAAAAGGTGCCTAATTCTCTACCAGTAACAGTGTGCTTAGCCCATTATACTAGAAATGAAGATTTAATAACCTTAAAATTTATACGCAGAAACTTTTCGTCTTAAAGTGAAGCCCGGGAAGACTTACCTCCTTCGACTGATCAACGCTGCAGTCAATGACGAACTCTTTTTCAAAATTACAAACCACACTTTTACAGTTGTCGATGCTGATGCAAATTACGTTAAGCCATTCGAAACAGATACAATCTACATCACACCGGGCCAAACGACCAACGTTCTTTTCAAGACCAAAAACCTCAACTCCAATGCCAAATTCTTAATGGCAGCCCGACCATATTCGACAGCTGCTTCTGGAACCTTCGATAACACCACTGTCGTTGGTATTCTCGAATACAATACCAAAATTAAGTCATCATTCACCAATAGTACAATCAAAGGCCTACAACTACCTTCGCTCCCAGCTATCAATGCCACGTCATACGTAGCCAACTGGACCAATAAATTTCGTAGTTTAGGAAACTCGAAGTTCCCCTTAAACGTCCCACAAACCGTTCAATACCATTATTTTTTCACAGTCGGGCTAGGGACAGACCCGTGCCCGAGAAATCAAACATGTCAAGGCCCAAATGGTACCAAATTTTCGGCGAGCGTTAACAATGTTTCCTTCACAATGCCAACAACTGCACTTCTTCAAGCCAGTTATTTTGAAAAAACGAACGGGCTTTTCTCAACTAATTTTCCCGCCTTCCCTCCTACCACGTTCAATTATACGGGGACCCCACCGAACAATACCATGGTTTCCCATGGCACAAAAGTGGTGGTCCTACCATACAATGCAACCGTTGAGCTCGTGATGCAAGGGACGAGTATTCAAGGAGCCGAAAACCACCCGCTTCACCTACACGGGTTCAACTTTTATGTTGTAGGTCAAGGAACCGGAAACTTCAATGCAACTACTGACCCGGCCAAATTTAATCTTGTTGACCCGGTTGAGAGAAACACAGTTGGCGTGCCTTCGGGCGGGTGGGTAGCAATTAGGTTTCGGGCTGATAATCCTGGTGTTTGGTTTATGCATTGTCATATTGAGATTCATTTGAGTTGGGGGTTGAAAATGGTTTGGGTTGTTATGGATGGGAAACTTGCAAATCAAAAGTTACCTCCACCACCTTCTGATCTGCCAAAATGTTGACTTTGACTTTATTGAACCAAGTGTGTTGACTTTGACTCGATGAGTCTTTTGTTTTGCGAGTTCTTTTTTTAAGTTATGTATTTGCGAGTGATTGTTTGCATGGTTTATTTTTGGCCATTCAATGGTTTTGTTCCGATGTAATGCACAATACAACATTGTTTGGTGAAATATACAGAAGAATTACGTAATTGAAATGTTTTTTTTTTTTTTTTTTTTTTTTTTTTTTTTTTGCAAATGACTTATAACTATAAAGAGGTTGATGGTTCAACGCCGTCGCGAACATATTCACGGTTAAATCTGTATAGGGTGTTGCCGTTCTAAAAAATCTAATTAGTTAAAAAAAAAAAATTCTAAAATATACTATAATCAATTATGTCATCTAATTTAAAAATTAAAATTTCATATATTTATTTGACAATATTTTAATAATTAATCTAATAAAACAAACTGACACAAAAAAATAAGTAACTTTATAACAAAAAAGGAGAAAAATTTATCCAAACAATGAGGCCTCAAATACAAGCAAGCAACCCGATAGATTACAAACAACAAGAACGGGTGCTCAAATCACTAAACGAATTGGGACAAAGTACCAAACGACAAACAACTACACAAACATCGAGCATTAAAACGTAAACAAGTAGGGAAGGGAGGCAACAAATAGGGCGCCAAATCGAAACGCCAAGGAAATATTAGAATCATCTTCGCCCCAAACTACAACAAGAAAAAAGTACATCTTCAATCTCACAATCAAGTAAGGCTCATTCTAACGCAGCGTGAGTCACCTGAGGTGGCACGCTTTGACGGATGGAAACGGAAATAGCGCAGCGTCGAATTTTGACGGGTGTAGGCGTTAGTCTAATTTTTGACGTAAATGTTTAGAGCTTGACAATCTCACTCCACCAATCACAATTCATGACATTTTTTATTAATTTATTTAATTTATTTTTTCCCACCCAATTTCCAATCAGATTTTACCACATCACCCTAACAATATTTGACACACAAATTTGACATTTAGGGTTAATGAAGGTCAAATACAGTCACAATCAAAAATCCACTTTTTGTTTAAAAAGTGCACAATTCGACTCTGACATCACAGTCAGGGTTAGGAATAGTCTAAGATTAAGATAAGCCTTATGCATGTGTTCATGTCAGATTAAGGTAGCCTTATGCAATGTGTTCATGTCTTTATAGTTTAATAAATGGTATGCCAAACAACAAATTAACACTTGGAGTATACATAATTACAAGCCCGTAGAAATTGTTAGGAAGAGAGGATCGCCTAGACGTTGGGAGATACAAATTTGAGAGAAAAACAACTCTATTACTCACAAGAATAGATTTACAGAGTATTACAAAACTCTTACAAAAACTCTCAAAACTCACACACACTATCTAGGTTGTGATTACACTTCTCTGAGTGATTTGGGATGATTTACAACTGAGGTTTGCACCTCTATTTATAGTAAAAATTCTATGGCGGTGGAATGGTGTGAACGGAGAAGGTTGGCGGCTGTCATCGTTATCAACTTTGCTACTTCCATATGAGTTGTCAAGGTTGCCTACTTTGAATATCTAGAAGGTGGGCTTCTAGATTGTAGGCTGGAAATCTTCAATTCTTCCCCTCCAGCCGAATCCACGAACATTCCAGTTATGTCTCTGCATAACTCCAACTTCTCTCGAGTTACCACCTTTGTTAACATATCCTCAGGATTCTCCTTTGTATGGATCTTCACTAGTCTCAACAGTTGTCGATCAATTACCTCGCGTATCCAACGATAGCGAATATCAATATGTTTTGTACGAGAATGGTACATGGAGTTCTTGCTCAAATCTATAGCACTTTGACTGTCACAATATACCTTGTACTCCTTTTGCTTGATTCCAAATTCTTGAAGATAACGCTTTAACCACAACATTTCTTTTCCAGCTTCTGCGGCCGCAATATACTCTGCTTCAGTTGTGGATAATGCAACACACCTCTGTAGTCTTGACTGCCATGAAACAGCTCCCCCTGCAAAAGTGTAAATGAATCCTGAAGTAGATTTCCTACTATTAGGATCTCCGGCCATATCCGCATCTGTATAGCCTTCCAAGATTGGATCAGCTCTGTCACATCCCAGGTAAAATGTTTCCCGTAGCATGATATTGTCCGCTTTACAGAGATAGGGACGTACCCATGTCTCCCCCGTAGGTTGCTCACGGATTTTTCTTGGTGACTACACACGAAGAACACTTTCCCAGGAGGTCACCCATCCTGGTAGTGTTCTCGCCTGAGCATGCTTAGCTGCAGAGTTCTCATGAGATCTGCTGCGCTTGTGGTCCCAAACGCGTCATGCTAGGAAAGGTCTCCACACCCTTATAAGGCATGCTTCGTTCCCCTCTTCAACCTATGTGGGACGGATGTAACACGGATGTTACAATCCTCCCCCTAATGGGACACAGCGTCCTCGCTGTGCACATTTGGTCCGGGGCCTGGCTCTGATACCATCTGTCACATCCCAGTTAAAATGTTCCCCGTAGCATGATTTTGTCCGCTTTGCAGAGATAGGGACGTACCCATGTCTCCCCCGTAGGTTGCTCACGGATTTTTCTTGGCGACCACACACGACGAACACTTTCCCAGGAGGTCACCCATCCTGGTAGTGTTCTCACCTGAGCACGCTTAACTGCAGAGTTCTCATGAGATCTGCTGCGCTTGTGGTCCCAAAACGCGTCATGCTAGGAAAGGTCTCCACACCCTTATAAGGCATGCTTCGTTCCCCTCTTCAACCGATGTGGGACGGATGTAACTCGGATGTTACAAGCTCCCCCGTAACAAAGACATAGATTCTTTGTACCTTTAAGATATCTGAGAATCCATTTTACCGCCTCCCAATGCTCTTTCCCGGGGTTCGAGAGAAAACGACTCATCGTTCCCACTGCATGAGCAATATCGGGCCTTGTACACACCATCGCATACATCAAACTTCCAACTGCTGAAGAATATGGTACTGACGACATCTCCCCGATCTCTTCCTTGGATGAGGGACAAGAACTCTTGCTTAACTTGAAATGGTTAGCTAATGGAATGCTAACAGGTTTGGCATTGTTCATATTGAAACGTGAAAGTACTCGTTCAATATACTTCTCCTGAGATAGCCATAACCTTTTATTCTTCCTGTCTCGGGTTATCTGCATTCCCAAAATCTATTGAGCCTGTCCTAAGTCTTTCATGTCAAAAGACTTAGAGAGTTCCTTCTTCAGCTGGTTGATCTTCGTTGCGTCTTTCCCTACGATCAAAATATCGTCTACATAAAGTAGAAGAGCAACGAAATCTCCTTCAGAAAACTTCTGAATGTAGACACACTCATCTGCTGCAGTTTTCTTGTACCCGTGACTCACCATGCATGAGTCAAACTTCTTGTACCACTGCCTAGGTGCCTGCTTTAAACCGTACAAAATTTTCTTCAGCTTGCATACGAGGTTATCTCCTGAAACCTCAAAACCTTCTGGCTGCTCCATGTAAATTTCTTCATGTAAATCTCCGTGAAGAAAAGTTGTCTTTACATCCATCTGTTCAAGCTCCAAGTTCATACTTGCGACCAATCCAAGTATGACTCTAATTGAAGTCATCTTGACTACTGGTGAAAATATCTCGTCAAAATCAATCCCTTTCTTCTGTTGGAATCCTTTGACTACAAGTCGTGCTTTGTATTTTACTACTTTTCCACTACCATCCTTTTTCAGCTTGAACACCCATTTATTTTTCAGTGCCTTCTTCCCGCGTGGAAGTTCTACAATCTCATAAGTTTGATTTTTCTGCAGAGAATCCATCTCATCCTGCATTGCGAGCAACCATTTTTCTTTATCCTTATGAGTTACTGCTTCATGAAAACTCTCTGGTTCTCCATCTTCAGTAAGTAGAAGGTACTCGGATTCTGGATATCTACTCGATGGTATCCGACCTCGTTCAGATCTACGAACTTCTGGAACATTCTGAGGAGATCCACCATCATCTTGACCTTGTGATGGTGCTGGAACGTCTGGCAGATGGGGTTGTGGCTCCCCCTGCTCAGCACCGTCATTTTCCTCATTATCTTCTACTTCTGGCATTTCTTCTTGCACTGAAAATTCATTTCTCATGAATGATTCCATTGTTGCCTCTGGCACCTGAGCAGCAACATTTGACTTCTGAGATATTGTGGGCTTTTCAATATCTTCTATTGTCTGGCTTTCATGGAACACCACGTCCCTACTTCTGATCACCTTTTTCTCCTTTGGATCCCATAATCTGTATCCAAATTCTTCATCTCCATAGCCTATGAATATGCATGGAGTGGTCCTTGCATCCAGCTTCTGCCTGAGCTCCTTGGATACATGTGCGTACGCCAAACATCCAAATACTCTTAAGTGAGAGTATGATGGATCCTTTCCAGACCAAAGTTTCTCCGGAACTTCAAAATTCAGTGGTACTAATGGAGATCGGTTGATCAAATAACAAGCGGCTCTGACTGCTTCTCCCCAGAATGGCTTTGGCAGCTTAGCCATACTGAGCATGCTCCAAACACGTTCCATGATTGTTCGGTTCATTCTTTCTGCTATACCATTATGTTGAGGGGTACGTGGGACCGTCTTCTCATGTCGAATGCCATATGATCTGCAATAGGCATCGAACTGCCTGGAAGAGTATTCACCGCCGTTGTCGGATCGAAGACACTTTAACTTCTTTCCTATCTCACGTTCTACCATGACATGGAACTGTTTGAAGTAATCGAACACCTGGTCCTTCATCCGTAAGAAATATACCCACACCTTTCGAGAAGTATCATCGATAAACGTCAGAAAGTATCGATTGCCGCCAATTGATTCAACCTCCAAGGGACCGCAAACATCAGAGTGTACCAGACTGAGTAACTCTGATTTTCTCGTTGAAGAGGAATTAAACGAGACTATATGCTACTTACCAAACAGACAATGATTGCAAGGATCTAGTGCATCATCCTTGTCTACATTGATAAGCTCCTTCTTTATTAGGGTAGACAACCCTTTCTCACTCATGTGACCGAGTCTCTGGTGCCATAAATTTTGTGAAGCCTCCTTTTCTGCAACATTAATACTGTCTGTGCAGATCTTCACATGAGTCTTGTACAGTGTGCCACAAATGTGTCCTCGAGCGACTATCATAGCGCCTCTTGACAATTTCCATGTGCTTTTACTGAAATGACTATCATAGCCCTGTTTGTCGAGAGCTACCCCAGAAAGTAGATTCAACCGAAGATCTGGCACATGGCGGACATCCTTCAAAGTTATTGTGCTCTCGGAATTTGTCTTTATCTTGACATCACCAATTCCGACAATCTCAGCAGAACTGGAATTTCCCATCTTCACAGCTCCAAAGTCACCAGCTTTGTATGTTGTGAAGTATTCTTTGTATGGAGTCACGTGGTAGGAAGCTGCAGTATCTATCACCCATTCCGTTTCTTCTCATGAGACGTGAATGCATGTCTCATCATGGGTTGAACAATAAGCTACATCACCAGAGATAGTCACTAATGTTTCTCCACCCTTATTCTTCGGCTGTGAACTGCTTTGACCTTGTTCCTCTTTCAATCTATAGCAGTTCTTCTTCATATGTCCCTCTAATCCACAATGATGGTATTTATATGTTAGTTTTCTGCCATCAGCTGACCTGCCCCTGCTCTTGCTTCTGCCTCTCCATTTATTTTTGCTACTCATTCGCTGTCTCCCCCGATTCTCTGTGACAAAGGCATGGGTCTGATCTGTGCCCATATCTTTTCTCCTTGCCTCTTCACTGAATATGGCATCCTTGACCATTGACATGGTAAGTTTGCCATTCGGGGCTGAGTTGCTGAGTGTTACTACCTGAAATGTCCCGTTCTTATTGATTAAAAACGTTCCATATTAATTGATTTCGTTGCGAGGTTTTGACCTCTATATGAGACATTTTTCAAAGACTGCATTCATTTTTAAAACAAACCATAACCTTTATTTCATAGATAAAGGTTTTTAAAAACTTTACGTAGATTATCAAATAATGATAATCTAAAATATCCTGTTTACACACGACCATTACATAATGGTTTACAATACAAATATGTTACAACAAAATAAGTTTCTTGAATGCAGTTTTTACACAATATCATACAAGCATGGACTCCAAATCTCGTCCTTATTTAAGTATGCGACAGCGGAAGCTCTTAATAATCACCTGAGAATAAACATGCTTAAAACGTCAACAAAAATGTTGGTGAGTTATAGGTTTAACCTATATATATCAAATCATAATAATAGACCACAAGATTTCATATTTCAATACACATCCCATACATAGAGATAAAAATCATTCATATGGTGAACACCTGGTAACCGACAATGACAAGATGCATATATAAGAATATCCCCATCATTCCGGGACACCCTTCGGATATGATATAAATTTCGAAGTACTAAAGCATCCGGTACTTTGGATGGGGTTTGTTAGGCCCAATAGATCTATCTTTAGGATTCGCGTCAATTAGGGTGTCTGTTCCCTAATTCTTAGATTACCAGACTTAATAAAAAGGGGCATATTCGATTTCGATAATTCAACCATAGAATGTAGTTTCACGTACTTGTGTCTATTTTGTAAATCATTTATAAAACCTGCATGTATTCTCATCCCAAAAATATTAGATTTTAAAAGTGGGACTATAACTCACTTTCACAGATTTTTACTTCGTCGGGAAGTAAGACTTGGCCACTGGTTGATTCACGAACCTATAACAATATATACATATATATCAAAGTATGTTCAAAATATATTTACAACACTTTTAATATATTTTGATGTTTTAAGTTTATTAAGTCAGCTGTCCTCGTTAGTAACCTACAACTAGTTGTCCACAGTTAGATGTACAGAAATAAATTGATAAATATTATCTTGAATCAATCCACGACCCAGTGTATACGTATCTCAGTATTGATCACAACTCAAACTATATATATTTTGGAATCAACCTCAACCCTGTATAGCTAACTCCAACATTCACATATAGAGTGTCTATGGTTGTTCCGAAATATATATAGATGTGTCGACATGATAGGTTGAAACATTGTATACGTGTCTGTGGTATCTCAAGATTACATAATATACAATACAAGTTGATTAAGTTATGGTTGGAATAGATTTGTTACCAATTTTCACGTAGCTAAAATGAGAAAAATTATCCAATCTTGTTTTACCCATAACTTCTTCATTTTAAATCCGTTTTGAGTGAATCAAATTGCTATGGTTTCATATTGAACTCTATTTTATGAATCTAAACAGAAAAAGTATAGGTTTATAGTCGGAAAAATAAGTTACAAGTCGTTTTTGTAAAGGTAGTCATTTCAGTCGAAAGAACGACGTCTAGATGACCATTTTAGAAAACATACTTCCACTTTGAGTTTAACCATAATTTTTGGATATAGTTTCATGTTCATAATAAAAATCATTTTCTCAGAATAACAACTTTTAAATCAAAATTTATCATAGTTTTTAATTAACTAACCCAAAACAGCCCGCGGTGTTACTACGACGGCGTAAATCCGGTTTTACGGTGTTTTTCGTGTTTCCAGGTTTTAAATCATTAAGTTAGCATATCATATAGATATAGAACATGTGTTTAGTTGATTTTAAAATTTAAGTTAGAAGGATTAACTTTTGTTTGCGAACAAGTTTAGAATTAACTAAACTATGTTCTAGTGATTACAAGTTTAAACCTTCGAATAAGATAGTTTTATATGTATGAATCGAATGATGTTATGAACATCATTACTACCTTAAGTTCCTTGGATAAACCTACTGGAAAAGAGAAAAATGGATCTAGCTTCAATGGATCCTTGGATGGCTCGAAGTTCTTGAAGCAGAATCATGACACGAAAACAAGTTCAAGTAAGATCATCACTTGAAATAAGATTGTTATAGTTATAGAAATTGAACCAAAGTTTGAATATGATTATTACCTTGTATTAGAATGATAACCTACTGTAAGAAACAAAGATTTCTTGAGGTTGAATGATCACCTTACAAGATTGGAAGTGAGCTAGCAAACTTGAAAGTATTCTTGATTTTATGAAACTAGAACTTTTAGAATTTATGAAGAACACTTAGAACTTGAAGATAGAACTTGAGAGAGATCAATTAGATGAAGAAAATTGAAGAATGAAAGTGTTTGTAGGTGTTTTTGGTCGTTGGTGTATGGATTAGATATAAAGGATATGTTATTTTGTTTTCATGTAAATAAGTCATGAATGATTACTCATATTTTTGTAATTTTATGAGATATTTCATGCTAGTTGCCAAATGATGGTTCCCACATGTGTTAGGTGACTCACATGGGCTGCTAAGAGCTGATCATTGGAGTGTATATACCAATAGTACATACATCTAAAAGCTGTGTATTGTACGAGTACGAATACGGGTGCATACGAGTAGAATTGTTGATGAAACTGAACGAGGATCTAATTGTAAGCATTTTTGCTAAGTAGAAGTATTTTGATAAGTGTCTTGAAGTCTTTCAAAAGTGTATGAATACATATTAAAACACTACATGTATATACATTTTAACTGAGTCGTTAAGTCATCGTTAGTCGTTACATGTAAATGTTGTTTTGAAACCTTTAGGTTAACGATCTTGTTAAATGTTGTTAACCCAATGTTTATAATATCAAAAGAGATTTTAAATTATTATATTATCATGATATTATGATGTACGAATATCTCTTAATATGATATATATACATTAAATGTCGTTACAACGATAAACGTTACATATATGTCTCGTTTCAAAATCATTAAGTTAGTAGTCTTGTTTTTACATATGTAGTTCATTGTTAATATAATTAATGATATGTTTACTTATCATAATATCATGTTAACTATATATATAACCATATATATGTCATCATATAGTTTTTTTACAAGTTTTAACGTTCGTGAATCACCGGTCAACTTGGGTGGTCAATTGTCTATATGAAACCTATTTCAATTAATCAAGTCTTAACAAGTTTGATTGCTTAACATGTTGGAAACATTTAATCATGTAAATATCAATCTCAATTAATATATATAAACATTGAAAAGTTCGGGTCACTACAGTACCTACCCGTTAAATAAATTTCGTCCCGAAATTTTAAGCTGTTGAAGGTGTTGACGAATCTTCTGGAAATAGATGCGGGTATTTCTTCTTCATCTGATCTTCCCGCTCCCAGGTGAACTCGGGTCCTCTACGATCATTCCATCGAACCTTAACAATTGGTATCTTGTTTTGCTTAAGTCTTTTAACCTCACGATCCATTATTTCGACGGGTTCTTCGATGAATTGAAGTTTTTCGTTGATTTGGATTTCATCTAACGGAATAGTGAGATCTTCTTTAGCAAAACATTTCTTCAAATTCGAGACGTGTAAAGTGTTATGTACAGCCGCGAGTTGTTGAGGTAACTCAAGTCGGTAAGCTACTGGTCCGACACGATCAATAATCTTGAATGGTCCAATATACCTTGGATTTAATTTCCCTCGTTTACCAAATCGAACAACGCCTTTCCAAGGTGCAACTTTAAGCATGACCATCTCTCCAATTTCAAATTCTATATCTTTTCTTTTAATGTCAGCGTAGCTCTTTTGTCGACTTTGGGCGGTTTTCAACCGTTGTTGAATTTGGATGATCTTCTCGGTAGTTTCTTGTATAATCTCCGGACCCGTAATCTGTCTATCCCCCACTTCACTCCAACAAATCGGAGACCTGCACTTTCTACCATAAAGTGCTTCAAACGGCGCCATCTCAATGCTTGAATGGTAGCTGTTGTTGTAGGAAAATTCTGCTAACGGTAGATGTCGATCCCAACTGTTTCCGAAATCAATAACACATGCTCGTAGCATGTCTTCAAGCGTTTGTATCGTCCTTTCGCTCTGCCCATCAGTTTGTGGATGATAGGAAGTACTCATGTCTAGACGAGTTCCTAATGCTTGCTGTAATGTCTGCCAGAATCTTGAAATAAATCTGCCATCCCTATCAGAGATAATAGAGATTGGTATTCCATGTCTGGAGACGACTTCCTTCAAATACAGTCGTACTAACTTCTCCATCTTGTCATCTTCTCTTATTGGTAGGAAGTGTGCTGATTTGGTGAGACGATCAACTATTACCCAAATAGTATCAAAACCACTTGCAGTCCTTGGCAATTTAGTGATGAAATCCATGGTAACGTTTTCCCATTTCCATTCTGGGATTTCGGGTTGTTGAAGTAGACCTGATGGTTTCTGATGCTCAGCTTTGACCTTAGAACACGTCAAACATTCTCCTACGTATTTAGCAACATCGGCTTTCATACCCGGCCACCAAAAATGTTTCTTGAGATCCTTGTACATCTTCCCCGTTCCAGGATGTATTGAGTATCTGGTTTTATGAGCTTCTCTAAGTACCATTTATCTCATATCTCCAAATTTTGGTACCCAAATCCTTTCAGCCCTATACCGGGTTCCATCTTCCCGAATATTAAGATGCTTCTCCGATCCTTTGGGTATTTCATCCTTTAAATTTCCCTATTTTAAAACTCCTTGTTGCGCCTCCTTTATTTGAGTAGTAAGGTTATTATGAATCATTATATTCATAGATTTTACTCGAATGGGTTCTCTGTCCTTCCTGCTCAAGGCATCGGCTACCACATTTGCCTTCCCCGGGTGGTAACGAATCTCAAAGTCGTAATCATTCAATAATTCAATCCACCTACGCTGCCTCATATTCAGTTGTTTCTGATTAAATATGTGTTGAAGACTTTTGTGGTCGGTATATATAATACTTTTGACCCCATATAAGTAGTGCCTCCAAGTCTTTAATGCAAAAACAACCGCGCCTAATTCCAAATCATGCGTCGTATAATTTTGTTCGTGAATCTTCAATTGTCTAGACGCATAAGCAATCACCTTCGTTCGTTGCATTAATACACAACCGAGACCTTGCTTTGATGCGTCACAATAAATCACAAAATCATCATTCCCTTCAGGCAATGACAATATAGGTGCCGTAGTTAGCTTTTTCTTCAATAACTGAAACGCTTTCTCTTGTTCATCATTCCATGCAAATTTCTTCCCTTTATGCGTTAATACAGTCAAGGGTTTTGCTATTCTGGAAAAGTCTTGGATGAACCTTCTGTAGTAACCGGCTAGTCCTAAAAACTGGCGTATGTGTTTCGGAGTTTTCGGGGTTTCCCACTTTTCAACAGTTTCTATCTTTGCCGGATCCACCTTAATACCTTCTTTGTTCACTATGTGACCGAGGAATTGAACTTCTTCCAACCAAAATGCACACTTTGAAAACTTAGCGTACAATTTTTCCTTCCTCAATACTTCTAACACCTTTCTCAAATGTTCACCGTGTTCTTGGTCATTCTTTGAGTAAATAAGTATGTCATCAATGAAAACAATGACAAACTTGTCAAGGTATGGTCCACACACTCGGTTCATAAGGTCCATGAACACAGCTGGTGCATTAGTTAAACCAAACGGCATGACCATAAACTCGTAATGACCGTAACGTGTTCTGAAAGCAGTCTTTGGAATATCATCTTCTTTCACCCGCATTTGATGATACCCGGAACGTAAGTCAATCTTTGAATAAACAGACGAGCCTTGTAGTTGATCAAATAAGTCGTCGATTCTCGGTAGTGGGTAGCGGTTCTTGATGGTAAGTTTGTTCAACTCTCGGTAGTCGATACACAACCTGAATGTACCATCTTTCTTCTTGACAAACAAAACAGGAGCTCCCCACGGTGATGTGCTTGGTCGAATGAAACCACGCTCTAAAAGTTCTTGTAATTGGCTTTGCAGTTCTTTCATCTCGCTGGGTGCGAGTCTGTAAGGAGCACGAGCTATTGGTGCAGCTCCTGGTACAAGATCTATTTGAAATTCAACGGATCGATGTGGGGGTAATCCCGGTAATTCTTTCGGAAATACATCGGGAAATTCTTTTGCAATGGGAACATCATTGATGCTCTTTTCTTCAGTTTGTACTTTCTCGACGTGTGCTAGAACAGCATAGCAACCTTTTCTTATTAGTTTTTGTGCCTTCAAATTACTAATAAGATGTAGCTTCGTGTTGCCCTTTTCTCCGTACACCATTAAGGGTTTTCTTTTTTCTCGTATAATGCGAATTGCATTTTTGTAACAAACGATCTCTGCTTTCACTTCTTTCAACCAGTCCATACCGATTATCACATCAAAACTCCCTAACTCTACTGGTATCAAATCAATCTTAAATGTTTCGCTAACCAGTTTAATTTTTCGATTCCGACATATATTATCTGCTGAAATTAATTTACCATTTGCTAATTCGAGTAAAAATTTACTATCCAAAGGCGTCAATGGACAACTTAATTTAGCACAAAAATCCCTACTCATATAGCTTCTATCCGCACCCGAATCAAATAAAACGTAAGCAGATTTATTGTCAATAAGAAACGTACCCGTAACAAGCTCCGGGTCTTCCTGTGCCTCTGCCACATTAATATTGAAAACTCTTCCGCGGCCTTGTCCATTCGTGTTCTCCTGGTTCGGGCAATTTCTAATAATGTGGCCCGGTTTTCCACATTTATAACAAACTACATTGGCATAACTTGCTCCGACACTACTTGCTCCGCCATTACTCATTCCGACACCATTTGTTCCTTTCGTTCTATTAACCCCTGGTCCGTAGACCTCACACTTCGCCGCGCTATGACCATTTCTTTTACACTTGTTGCAAAATTTGGTGCAGAACCCCGAGTGATACTTTTCACACCTTTGGCATAGCTGCTTCTGATTGTTGTTGTTGTTGCGGTTATTATTGTTGTTGGGATGATTGTTGTAGTTGCTGTTGCTGTTGTTGTTGTTGTTGTTGTTGTTGGGCCGTTTGTTGTGGTTGCGATTGATGTTGCGATTGTTGGGATAATTGTTGCGATTATTGTTGTAATTGCTGTTGTTATTGTATTGGTGATTCTTATCACCGTTTTCCTCCCACTTTCTTTTGACTTGCTTCACATTGGTCTCTTCAGCAGTCTGTTCTTTAATTCTTTCTTCAATCTGGTTCACTAGTTTGTGAGCCATTCTACATGCCTGTTGTATGGAGGCGGGCTCGTGTGAACTTATATCTTCTTGGATTCTTTCCGGTAATCCTTTCACAAACGCGTCGATCATCTCTTCCTCATCTTCGAATGCTCCCGGACACAATAGGCACAATTCTGTGAATCGTCTTTCATACGTGGTAATATAAAATCCTTGGGTTCGTAACCCTCTAAGTTCTGTCTTGAGCTTATTGACCTCGGTTCTGGGACGGTACTTCTCGTTCATCAAGTGCTTGAATGCTGACCACGGTAGTGCGTACGCATCGTCTTGTCCCACTTGCTCTAGATAGGTATTCCACCATGTTAACGCAGAACCTGTGAAGGTATGCGTAGCGTACTTCACTTTGTCCTATTCAGTACACTTACTTATGGCAAACACCGATTCGACCTTCTCGGTCCACCGTTTCAATCCGATCGGTCCTTCGGTTCCATCAAATTCCAAAGGTTTGTAGGCAGTGAATTCTTTGTAGGTGCATCCTACACGATTTCCTGTACTGCTAGATCCAAGGTTATTGTTGGTATGTAGCGCAGCCTGTACTGCGGCTATGTTTGAAGCTAGAAAAGTACGGAATTCCTCTTCATTCATATTCACGGTGTGTCGAGTAGTCGGTGCCATTTCCTTCAAAATAGTCAAATGGAACAAGTTAATCATACAGAATATTAAGAGTAGTTAATAGTATTTCGTAGCATAATATGAACTCATTTATAAAAGCTTTTTCTTCATATTAGCGTTTTATAAGTTTAAATTCGGGTAGTACCTACCCGTTAAGTTCATACTTAATAGCTAATATACAATTCAACTACTACAATTCTATATGAAAAACTGATTATAATAATATTTCGCGTTCAAACTTTTATACAATATTTTACAAACTTACAATACCGCTTATTTTACATAAAGCATGAAATATAGCACACAATAACTTTGATACAAGATAGTTGTGAAGATAATTCTAGCTAGTACACAAGTCGTTCAGCAAAGGCAATAAAGACACGTAATTCATACGTCCAGAAACAAGTCATGCATTCTGGTTTTACTAGGACTACTTCCCATCCTTGGTCTTGTGCAACATAACCGTTATGGCCGTTGATAAGACAGCGTGTTGTAACGTCGTCAAAGGGACGAGGGTTACGTAATTTCCAACAGTCCCGTAATAATCTAAAAACCTCATTTCTTACCCCAATTACCGACTCCGTCACTTGTGGAAATGTTTTGTTTAATAGTTGTAGCCCGATGTTCTTGTTCTCACTTTGGTGAGAAGCGAACATTACTAATCCGTAAGCATAACATGCTTCTTTATGTTGCATGTTAGCCGCTTTTTCTAAATCACGAAGCCCAATATTCGGATATATTGAGTCAAAATAATTTCTTAACCCGTTGCGTAAAATAGCATTTGGGTTCCCCGTAATATATTCGTCAAAGTAAACACATCGTAACTTATGGGTTTCCCAATGTGATATCCCCCATCTTTCAAACGAAAGTCTCTTATAAACCAAGACATTCTTGGAACGTTCTTCGAATGTCTTACAAACTGATCTCGCCTTAAATAGTTGTGCCGAGGAATTCTGGCCGACTCTAGACAAGATTTCATCAATCATGTCTCCGGGTAGGTCTCTTAAAATATTGGGTTGTCTATCCATTTTGTGTTTTTAAACTGTAAAATAGACAAGAGTTAGATTCATAGAAAAATACTTATTAATACAAGCAATTTTTACAGATATCATAAAGCATAAGAACACTATATTACATATATTACACCACACGAATACAACTATCTTATTCCGACTCGCTCGTTTCTTCTTCTTCGGTTTTGGTTCGTTTTGCCAAGTTTCTAGGGATATATGATGTTCCCCTAATACGAGCCGTCGTTGTCCACATTGGTTTAGAAAAACCTGGTGGTTTAGAGGTTCCCGGGTCATTGTTACAACTTAAGGACTTCGGGGGTTGACGATACATATAAAGTTCATCGGGGTTGGAATTAGATTTCTCTATTTTTATGCCCTTTCCCTTATTATTTTCTTTTGCCTTTTTAAATTCAGTTGGGGCAATTTCTATAACATCATCGGAATTCTCGTCGGAATCCGATTCATCGGAGAATTGGTAATCCTCCCAATATTTTGCTTCCTTGGCGGAAACACCATTGACCATGATTAACCTTGGTTGGTTGGTTGAGGATTCTCTTTTACTTAACCGTTTTATTATTTCCCCCACCGATTCTATTTCTTCTTCCGGTTCCGATTCTTCTTCCGGTTCCGATTCTTCTTCCGGTTCCGACTCTTCTTCCGGTTCCTCTTCGGGAACTTGTGAATCAGTCCACGAATCATTCCAATTTACATTTAACTCTTCATTATTATTAGGTGAGTCAATGGGACTTGTTCTAGAGGTAGACATCTATCACATAATATCAAACACGATAAGAGATTAATATATCACATAATATTCATATGTTAAAAATATATAGTTTCCAACAAAAATGTTAAGCAATCATTTTTAAAGAAAACACGGTCGAAGTCCAGTTTCACTAATGCATCCTAACAAACTCGATAAGACACACTAATGCAAATTTTCTGGTTCTCTAAGACCAACGCTCGGATACCAACTGAAATGTCCCGTTCTTATTGATTAAAAACGTTCCATATTAATTGATTTCGTTGCGAGGTTTTGACCTCTATATGAGACATTTTTCAAAGACTGCATTCATTTTTAAAACAAACCATAACCTTTATTTCATAGATAAAGGTTTTTAAAAACTTTTCGTAGATTATCAAATAATGATAATCTAAAATATCCTGTTTACACACGACCATTACATAATGGTTTACAATACAAATATGTTACAACAAAATAAGTTTCTTGAATGCAGTTTTTACACAATATCATACAAGCATGGACTCCAAATCTCGTCCTTATTTAAGTATGCGACAGCGGAAGCTCTTAATAATCACCTGAGAATAAACATGCTTAAAACGTCAACAAAAATGTTGGTGAGTTATAGGTTTAACCTATATATATCAAATCATAATAATAGACCACAAGATTTCATATTTCAATACACATCCCATACATAGAGATAAAAATCATTCATATGGTGAACACCTGGTAACCGACAATGACAAGATGCATATATAAGAATATCCCCATCATTCCGGGACACCCTTCGGATATGATATAAATTTCGAAGTACTAAAGCATCCGGTACTTTGGATGGGGTTTGTTAGGCCCAATAGATCTATCTTTAGGATTCGCGTCAATTAGGGTGTCTGTTCCCTAATTCTTAGATTACCAGACTTAATAAAAAGGGGCATATTCGATTTCGATAATTCAACCATAGAATGTAGTTTCACGTACTTGTGTCTATTTTGTAAATCATTTATAAAACCTGCATGTATTCTCATCCCAAAAATATTAGATTTTAAAAGTGGGACTATAACTCACTTTCACAGATTTTTACTTCGTCGGGAAGTAAGACTTGGCCACTGGTTGATTCACGAACCTATAACAATATATACATATATATCAAAGTATGTTCAAAATATATTTACAACACTTTTAATATATTTTGATGTTTTAAGTTTATTAAGTCAGCTGTCCTCGTTAGTAACCTACAACTAGTTGTCCACAGTTAGATGTACAGAAATAAATTGATAAATATTATCTTGAATCAATCCACGACCCAGTGTATATGTATCTCAGTATTGATCACAACTCAAACTATATATATTTTGGAATCAACCTCAACCCTGTATAGCTAACTCCAACATTCACATATAGAGTGTCTATGGTTGTTCCGAAATATATATAGATGTGTCGACATGATAGGTCGAAACATTGTATACGTGTCTATGGTATCTCAAGATTACATAATATACAATACAAGTTGATTAAGTTATGGTTGGAATAGATTTGTTACCAATTTTCACGTAGCTAAAATGAGAAAAATTATCCAATCTTGTTTTACCCATAACTTCTTCATTTTAAATCCGTTTTGAGTGAATCAAATTGCTATGGTTTCATATTGAACTCTATTTTATGAATCTAAACAGAAAAAGTATAGGTTTATAGTCGGAAAAATAAGTTACAAGTCGTTTTTGTAAAGGTAGTCATTTCAGTCGAAAGAACGACGTCTAGATGACCATTTTAGAAAACATACTTCCACTTTGAGTTTAACCATAATTTTTGGATATAGTTTCATGTTCATAATAAAAATCATTTTCTCAGAATAACAACTTTTAAATCAAAGTTTATCATAGTTTTTAATTAACTAACCCAAAACAGCCCGCGGTGTTACTACGACGGCGTAAATCCGGTTTTACGGTGTTTTTCGTGTTTCCAGGTTTTAAATCATTAAGTTAGCATATCATATAGATATAGAACATGTGTTTAGTTGATTTTAAAATTTAATTTAGAAGGATTAACTTTTGTTTGCGAACAAGTTTAGAATTAACTAAACTATGTTCTAGTGATTACAAGTTTAAACCTTCGAATAAGATAGTTTTATATGTATGAATCGAATGATGTTATGAACATCATTACTACCTTAAGTTCCTTGGATAAACCTACTGGAAAAGAGAAAAATGGATCTAGCTTCAATGGTGTCATAACCCGTCCTTAACCATAAGAACGTGTTAGATAACGTATGATTTCATTGCGAGGTATTGACCTCTATATGCGACATTTTTAAAAGAACAACTGCATATATTTTACATTACAAACCATAATTCTTATTTTGATACAAGCTTTAGACAAATTAAAGATGATTATCGTTTAGCGATAATCTTAGACTTACAAACTTTACATGTGATGATAACAATACGATTTCTAGCATATTTTACATTACAAATCCTCCGATATGCAGTTTTATTTTTGACACAAATATGCATACTCAAGATCTTTTTTAAATTCAACATGTTGCAGCGGAAGCTTTTAGTTATCACCTGAGAATAGACATGTTTAAAATGTCAACATAAAGTTGGTGAGATATAGGTTTAATGCCGGCAGCAATATATATATATATAGACCACAAGATTTCATATATAAACATTTTAATAAAAATATTCTAAGTGGTTGAGCACTTGGTAACCATACTTAACATTTAATCACGTCGCATATTCCCTTTATTATGAAATCTTACTACACCGTACCAAGTGTAGTCACAAAACGAAGTACTGTGCAACCGTTGAATACTGGTCGTCCAGTCCGGTTGGGGTTGTCAGGCCCGATAGATCTATCAACAGGATTCGCGTTTACAATACCGCTGTAAATAACAGTTACCAAGCTACAGGGAAGTATGCCAGTGGTACAACTCAACGTAGAATATATTTTTCAGTTACTTGTGTCCATATCGTAAAACATAAAATACATGTATTCTCATCCCGAAATATTTAGAGTTTAAAAGTGGGACTATATACTCACTTTTGTCTTGAAGATATGTAATTTCGACTTGGTCTCTGATTGATATCACGAACCTATCCATATATAATATATCAATACCTTTTCTTTTTAAAACAATCGTCACATATATATACTTATTATACTTTTAATACTTTTAATAATTTTTTAGTCCGTAGTTAGCAGTCCGATGTTAGTAATTCAATTTTAATGGTTCATTTTTAGGTGTTTAATAAACCCCCAATGAAATAAATAAAACCCCCATCGTATATGTATTGGTCGAGATTAATCTTGACCCACGGTACCGGTGTTGTCAAATGACGTGTTGCGTACATAAAGTACCGGTGTTGTCAAATGACGTGTTGCGTACAATCATGGGATCTTATGATTAATCTTCTCGTATTGTTTACGGGTGATCCTGAACCATATAAAATTGAATTATGAGTACATATATATAAAATATCATGTTATCTTAGAAAGATGTGATTTTATTTAATTTTTCCCAATTATTTTCGTGGCTAAACTAGTCTTGGATATCCGATTTTGTTTCGGTCATAGTTTCTTCGTTACAACTCCGTTTTCGTTGATTCAACTTGCCATCTCCTTGGATCGAGTCCCTCTTTAAGTCTATGAACTGTAAATACCTTAGTTTGTATTCAAAATCACACGGCATAGGTGAAACTTTAGTGAAACTTATGAAGTTAAACATTTTTGTTACAAAAATATCATTTAATGACCATTTTTCTAAAAATACTTATACTTTGAATTAAATCATGAAATTTTTATGTGTTATCATATTCATAGTAAAAATCATTTTTCCAGAACATAAACCTCCAATTCAAAGTTTAAGATGGGTTTTAATTATCCAACCCAAAACAGTCCCCGGTTACACTCCGACGTCGTAAAAACAGTTTTTAAGGTATTCTTTGAAAAACCAAGTTTTACCTTGTTAAGTTAGCATATATTTAAGTTATATTACAGGTCTTGAAGTATTTTAAAAGTTAAGTTAGAAGGATCTATTTAGTTCGCAAACAAGTTTGAAAACTTTCAAACTATGTTCTTGTTGTTAAATTTTTATACCACAAAATAAGATAGCTATATATATATGAATCGAATAAGGTTATGAACATAGATTCTACCTCAAGTTCCTTGGACAAGGTTGCTGTAAAAGAGGAGTAAGAACCTAGAACTAAAAGGGTGATGGAATTGGATGAAAGATTGGAAGTAAGTTTGTGTTCTTGGAAGGGTTTCTTGAAGTGTTTTTGTAAGGTTTTCTTATGAGGTTTAAGTGTTGTTTTTGAAGCTAAATGATGGGGAAAATGCTTGGAGATGATCAAGTATGAAGTTAAGAGTATTTTGAGAGAGAAATAGAAGTGTAAATATGAGAAAATGGGGTGAAGAAATGGTGTGCATGCATAAAAACGTTTTTAGGTTATAAAGGAAAAACAAAATACCTAACTTTGTTTTCTTGCTAAATAATTCATGCTACTTGACAAATGGTTGGTTCCACATGTTTCTTAATCATTTAAGGCTGCTAAGGAGCAGATTTTTATTGGTATATACCAATAGTAAATACATCTAGAAGCTGCGTATGATACGGGTACATATACCCTAGGTATACGTATAGAAATCTTTGAGGAAACGGAACGAGGATTCAAATATAGCTATCTTTTGTAAATATACTTATATGGTTTTATGTATTTAAGTTCTTAAAAGTGATTAAATACATTACTTATACGATATATGTATAAACATTATAAGTCTTAAGTATTTATGTCAAATAACGTTACGTATGGTTATCGTTTTGAAAACTTAAGTTAGTAGTTTCAAAATATACTTATAACTTATTGTTATTAATACAAAATGAGATATTAAAACATTCTTTAATCATGTTAAATATGTATATATACATATATATATAAACAAACGTATAATTATCATATATTGTATAGTTCGTGATATCATCGGTCAAACTAGACGGTCAAACGTTGTGTAAAACTCATTTCAAAAACATAAGTCTCAACAATTTGGATTGCTTATCATGTTGGTAAGGTTTAATTTATGTAAATATTAATCTTATAAGTATAGAACGATCGAAAAAGTGCGGGTCGTTACAAATGGATCCTTGGATGGCTCGAAGTTCTTGAAGCAGAATCATGACACGAAAACAAGTTCAAGTAAGATCATCACTTGAAATAAGATTGTTATAGTTATAGAAATTGAACCAAAGTTTGAATATGATTATTACCTTGTATTAGAATGATAACCTACTGTAAGAAACAAAGATTTCTTGAGGTTGGATGATCACCTTACAAGATTGGAAGTGAGCTAGCAAACTTGAAAGTATTCTTGATTTTATGAAACTAGAACTTTTAGAATTTATGAAGAACACTTAGAACTTGAAGATAGAACTTGAGAGATATCAATTAGATGAAGAAAATTGAAGAATGAAAGTGTTTGTAGGTGTTTTTGGTCGTTGGTGTATGTATTAGATATAAAGGATATGTTATTTTGTTTTCATGTAAATAAGTCATGAATGATTACTCATATTTTTGTAATTTTATGAGATATTTCATGCTAGTTGCCAAATGATGGTTCCCACATGTGTTAGGTGACTCACATGGGCTGCTAAGAGCTGATCATTGGAGTGTATATACCAATAGTACATACATCTAAAAGCTGTGTATTGTACGAGTACGAATACGGGTGCATACGAGTAGAATTGTTGATGAAACTGAACGAGGATCTAATTGTAAGCATTTTTGCTAAGTAGAAGTATTTTGATAAGTGTCTTGAAGTCTTTCAAAAGTATATGAATACATATTAAAACACTACATGTATATACATTTTAACTGAGTCGTTAAGTCATCGTTAGTCGTTACATGTAAATGTTGTTTTGAAACCTTTAGGTTAACGATCTTGTTAAATGTTGTTAACCCAATGTTTATAATATCAAAAGAGATTTTAAATTATTATATTATCATGATATTATGATGTACGAATATCTCTTAATATGATATATATACATTAAATGTCGTTACAACGATAAACGTTACATATATGTCTCGTTTCAAAATCATTAAGTTAGTAGTCTTGTTTTTACATATGTAGTTCATTGTTAATATAATTAATGATATGTTTACTTATCATAATATCATGTTAACTATATATATAACCATATATATGTCATCATATAGTTTTTTTACAAGTTTTAACGTTCGTGAATCACCGGTCAACTTGGGTGGTCAATTGTCTATATGAAACCTATTTCAATTAATCAAGTCTTAACAAGTTTGATTGCTTAACATGTTGGAAACATTTAATCATGTAAATATCAATCTCAATTAATATATATAAACATGGAAAAGTTCGGGTCACTACACTACCAGCGTTTCCCAACTATCGGGAAGGGAACTAAGTAGCAGTAGCGCCTGAACTTCATCGCCAAGCGGCATCTCTACAGACGATAACTGGTTGACCAAGCTCTGGAACTCACTGGTATGCTCGGCAACTGAAGTTCCACTTTTGAGCTTCATGTTGACTAAACGCCTCATCAGCAGGGCTTTATTCCGAGCAGTCTTGGCCTTATCCTCCAACTTTTTCCAGAGGACATATGCGTCTGTCTCTTGTGCAACATGGTGGAAGACACTATGATCAATCCATTGACGGATCTGACCAATAGTTTTTCGGTTTGATTTCTTCCAATCTATCTCTTTGGCAGAATCAGGGTTGATACCCTTCAATTCAATAGGATCAAACAAATCCTTACAGCTGAGGAGATCTTCCATCCGAGGTTTCCAGAGCGTGTAGTTTGTGGCTGTGAGCATAATCATAGCTCCCGAAGATGATGTTGACTCTTCTATGGACATTATCACCTAACAAATAATTTTTCAACACAAACGGGGCTGAATTGTAGAAAACAGAGATCACCGTTACGTCTGGAACGGTTGAAAATGGTGGAATAGACACTTCGCGGCTTAAATTCCACTTATGGGGCAAAATTATAATTTTCTAAACTTTCAGGGACCAAAAATGAAATTCTGAAAATTTCAGGGACCAAATTGTAAAATTTCAGAATTGCTACAGTACTGCTACAGGAATTTGCCACAGTACTGCTACAGGATCTTGCTACAGTGCCGCCAGCTGCTACAGTGAATTGCTACAGTACTGCTACAGTGATCGTCTTCTCCCGGTGAAAATTCCGGCACCGGTCGTCTTCTCCGGCGAGATTCCGGCGAGTTGACCAAACTTTGACCGCGTTTTCTGGGCTCGTTATAACTCCGTTTAAGTCACCGTTTTTTGCGTTGGACTCGGTTCGACGAGACAAATCCAATGGTATACTCAAAATTGGATTTTGAGGAAACTTCAGAAGACCCAAAACTCAACCAACGTCTCTAACCAAGCTCTTGATACCACTTGTTAGGAAGAGAGGATCGCCTGGACGTTGGGAGATACAAATTTGAGAGAAAAACAACTCTATTACTCACAAGAATAGATTTACAGAGTATTACAAAACTCTTACAAAAACTCTCAAAACTCACACACACTATCTAGGTTGTGATTACACTTCTCTGAGTGATTTGGGATGATTTACAACTGAGGTTTGTGTGACGACCCGAAAATTTCTGACCAAATTTAAACTTTAATCTTTATATTATTCCGACACGATAAGCAAAGTTTGTTAAGTTAAATCTCAAGAATTTTAAACTGTGTTCATACATTCATTATAACCTCGACCAAATTCCGACGATTCACGAACCGTTATATATAAATAGATATGTATATGTATATATATATTATAACTTGAGAATATTAATAAAGTATTAAACGTATAATACCTTACACGAACGTATTTGTTTCAATACGATTTGCGATGAAATTAAAAAAAAATATATTAAATGATTGAATTATCAGAAACATTGAATTATGATTACAAGTCTCTGTTGAGAGGTCCACTATGATTCGAGAAAATCTATTCCTCTTAACGATATTCAGAATAATTTGTAAAACTATTTATAAATAAAAACAAAAAGTGTCATTTACGAAAGTAAACAAAAGTTAGTGGAGAATTGGTTTCCATAATATTCTATTAATTTAGTTTCAAAAGTACAAAAAAACGTTTTCAGTTTAAAAAGAACTTTATTATTAAAACGTATATATCTTTTATAAATATCTAGAACCACTTTTGACAACTCATTACTTAACCAGTATGATAAATATAACGATATTTATATTTTATTTTATTAAATATATATAATGATTTAAATTAATATTATATATACTTATACGCGTATTATACGTATATAGTTTTATACTTTTACTATATTTTAACTTTACCTTTACTTTACTTTTATTTTACTTTAACTTTAATAATTCATACTTTAATAATTCAATTTAATAATTCATACTTTAATAATTCACTTTAATAATTCATACTTTAATAATTCACTTTAATAATTCATACTTTAATAATTACTTTAATAATTCACTTTAATAATTCATACTTTAATAATTCACTTTAATAATTCACTTTAATAATTCATACTTTAATAATTCATACTTTAATAATTCATTTAATAATTCATACTTTAATAATTTATTTTAATAATTCATACTTTAATAATTCACTTTAATAATTCAAAAATCTGTTATAAATAGAATTCAATAGGTTTCATTATTTCATAGAAACTTGAAAATATATTTCTCTAAACTCTCTCAATCGAATTACATATATATATTTTTTTTGTATTATTTCAAGATATTATTAGTATACATAAAATATTACGACGGAGTGCCGTCCGAGTGATTTCAAAATAGTTTTTTTTGAATGAGTCGAAGCTAAGGAAATTATGGGTTATAGCTATGGAGGTGATGGGTATGGTTCATGGGTATGCTCGTGAGGTCAATCTAGTGTTTATCATCTCCGTTGCTTCTACGTACTTTCCTGCAATATTGAATCTCAATATTGATACGTTCGTGAATCCGAGTCCAACCTTGCACTTGTTAAAAGACGTTATATGTATTTTTACTACGAAATACAGTATTGTGAGTTTCATTTGCTCCCTTTTTAATTGCTTTTGCAATATATATTTTTGGGCTGAGAATACATGCGCTGTTTTATAAATATTTTACGAAATAGGCACAAGTACTAAAACCAATTCTACGTGGGTTTAAACCAGAAATATACCCTTAGCTTGGTAACATTAAACTACTTGTCTATGTACGGTAGGCGCGAATCCTAAAGATAGATCTATTGGGCCTGACAAACCCCATCCTGACTATGGGATGCGTTAGTACTTCGAGGTTATTTTAAACACACCTGATCTGGTGTACTTCAGAGGGTAAAACATGAACGTTAAGGCTTGTTACCGGGTGCCTACAACTTATAGAATACTTTTATACACTTGCGAGTGTACATATATTTATAAACGGAAATCTTGTGGTCTATTAATATATTGAAATGATTGTTATGATAAACCTATGAACTCACCAACCTTTTGGTTGACACTTTAAAGCATGTTTATTCTCAGGTATTAAAGAAATCTTCCGCTGTGCATTAGCTCATTTTAAGGATATTACTTGGAGTCATTCATGGCATATTTTGAAAGACGTTGCATTCGAGTCATTGAGTTCATCAAGATTATTATTAAGCCAATTATAGTTGGATGTATTATGAAATGGTGTGCATGCCGTCAACTTTCGTTGTAAAGAAAGTTTGTCTTTTAAAAACGAATGCAATGTTTGTAAAATGTATCATATAGAGGTCAAATACCTTGCGATGTAATCAACTATTGTGAATCGTTTATAATGTATATGAACGGGTCCTTTCAGTTGGTATCAGAGCGGTGGTCTTAGCGAACCAGGTCTGCATTAGTGTGTCTAACTGATAGTCGTTAGGATGCATTAGTGAGTCTGGACTTCGACCGTGTCTGCATGTCAAAAGTTTTGCTCATCATTTTTGTCGGAAATTATATGCTTATCATTCTTAGTCTAGACACATCTTATTGCATTTATTGCATGAATAGTGTATAGATAAAATTCATATCTTAGCGTATCTGCTAATTCATATATTAGCGTATCTGTTACTGTAAACTTTGCCTGACATATTCCGTAAATTCCTCCGTAATCTACGAAACCTTTTGCTCTATATAATTAGAATACCACCTGATAGCCGGAAAATCATTTCATATCGAAAAATTCTTTATTCAATCGTACGAAATGGAATTCGTCATTAGTTCAAGTCCCTCGGATTCCGAAATGGAATCCCACTCAAGTTCCGAAAGCAGTGTGACCGGAATGGATCAACCAATTAGTCATCATCTATTCTGGATGAATTGGGGATGGGTTTGTAGCCTCCTTAATCATTGGAGACAAGAAGAAGGTGATCCCTTCCATCCACCACATTGCCCTCTTGGCGAAGAACCTGAAGCACTTACCGGTGAACCTATTCGAAACACCATTTTCTCTCTCATTTCCAGAGTATCTCATCATGATTATATACTACATCAAATTCTAGATCTTATTTATCTGCTCGTCTGAACCGACAATCACCCCGGTGTAATAGAAGAAGTCAACGAGCTTCGCGCTCGGGTAGTGGCTTTGGATAATATGGTGCAAAGGTTACAAACACCAGCAGCAGCACCAACAACATAACCAGTACCACCAGCAACATCAACAGTACCATTACCACCACCAACAACAACCGCATCGCAAACCTCAACTTCACAATCTGTCCCATGAGCATCGACGTCATACGCCCTGTAGATACTAAGGAATACCACAACGATGAAGTATTGATTCATAACTTCATTGGGAAAACATTCTATGACGATTATGTAATTTCTAAAGTTTAGAAATTATCTATCCTATCCTTAACCATAAATTAAGTGAGTTTAATTTAATATTAACTCATTAAATCAATATTACATCTGAAGAAATATACACATATATTTCCATAAAGACTGTAATAAAATTCTTTTGTACAAAATATTAATTGTGACAATTTTTTTTAACGGGTAGGTAATACCCGAGAGATATATAAATTCACAATTAATATGTTACATTCTTCGAATCTGATTCAGCAAATCATCCATTATACTCCCTACTTTCACAACAATATACATTCTTTTATAGAAATCAAAATAACCATACTCATTCAAAAATCTAATTACATATTCTGATTTTGAAATCGCCGAATTCAATTCAAGTTATAACTGGTATCATCACTCTTAGATTCTTACATCTTTCAAAGCTATACTTTAACTTCAAAACTGTGTTAGAACATCGTATGTATATTAACGATTATAATCTGTGTTCAAGCCCTTCGAAATACCTGAAGACACTTCAAATAATGAACAATCGAGATGATGATCCAACCACATGTTATCCACAGTTACGTACCTAAAAAACTCTTGAAACCAAAGTCATAATTTAACATGTATCCATGTCAGACCTTTTGGCATTTACTAGCTAAAATAACTTTTCAATCCCTTCTAAAAATAGACGGTTTTGTCACAGCTCCAGCAAACCAACTTCAATTGTTCAATCGAATAAGCCTTATTATAATGATTACCTCTTCATTAATATTACCGGGGAACCTTTCATATCTCGCCACATTAGCAGTAAACTTATTAATAACTTCATTGATCTTTGACTTTCCGAAAAATCTTTATATTTATCAAAACCCCATCATTTACTCATCTGCATCTTGTAACGAGAATTGCCATACGAATCATCAGAAATTAGCAATCAGTATTTTGAAATCTCGCAGCATATCTACGCCAACAATTATATGTGTCTATCTTCTGGACTTATATACTTTGAATGTGAAGTTTCTGAAAAACACCCTAAACTGCGAACTAGTTCTCGAAATACTGATGAAGCAGCAAAAACTATAAACGACCTTAACAGTAAAAAGTTTGATGATAAAGAGTAGTGTGTTGGCAAAGCTCAGAAAAAGAGAATATTTGGTACTGAAAAATACGGATTGAGCAAACCATGAAGAAGGCTGTGGATAAATCACAAGGACGGAATCTACCTTCAAAGAATCCAAATGATTCCGTGTCTGCTGAAGTCATTATCGAATACCTTGCTCCTGACTCTAAACCCTTACGGACAATATTCTTCATCATCCTCTGATATTAGAAATTTTAAGATATCATCGTATCTTTCATTATAAATATCCTCCATATTTCTGAAGATATTTCCATAATTATTCTTATCTGAAATCATTTACCTCTTCGTGCTGTCTGTATTACATCATAAAAGAAACTATTTTAGTTTCTAAATTCTGAAACTTTCGAATTTAAAATAGGAATATTTTTGAAGTAGTGTTGTGAACTGAAGCATGAACTAGTATAATATAATGACACTTGATCAACGTGATTATATTACAGTAAGTCATGCTGAGTTTCTAAATGGAACGTGATGATTCACAGATCATAACGTCATCATGTGCTATGTTACACGACTCTTGTATTCTCTTTAACCTCTAAAATATCAAGAAAATATTTCTTGATGATTCGGCCTTTTTCGAGGTATTCTAGTAATTTGACAAGTCAAGATCGTGCCATTACAACTTCTTTCTTAGAACATTAACAATGTTCATTCCGAAATTCATATATGCGAATTCTGGACCATTACAAGCGGTGCTTAATCGCAAGAAGAAGAAACGAAAGGACAAAACTCCGAAATAGAAATTGGGGTATAAATCGCAGCAAATAAAAGAGAGCATTAATTGGGGATGACAATGATTATAGAAGAAGCAAGGACTTTGAAATATAAGGGAAGATATAAAACCCAACAACAACCCAGAAATCACAAACCGTATATATCAATGCATATAGCAATATAAAGACACGGGAGAACTAAAAACACTATAAAACCAAGAGTATAGTAGATGTAAATAGATTCTTTCGGAGGCAGATGAAAAAGAAGAGCGACAGATATGAAAGTGAGGAGTATATCAAGAATCAGCACTGGATGAAGCATATTGACAAATACTTTAAAATATGAGTTGAGAAGGTGTGAGTTGTAAGAAAACAAATGAGGTGGATTTATAGTGAAATATCCGACAGAGAAATCAAAATGGATTATCGCATTAATTCGAAGAGGATCATAATTTCCTTAATCGCCGAATAATCAAATCCAATATTGATTACAAAGATTTTCTTTTCGGAGATCAATCGTGATGACGTCAAAAGATACGACGAATCACTATTATCTTATTTCATTCATTTACGATAACTTCACTCACACGTTTTGATTAATCGAATTATTTTATCCATTCTTCTTGAACATGATAAAACTCTATAATCGTTATAATAACATTCTCATTGTTAGTCATGACGACCTCTATCAAATTTCGGGAACGAAATTTCTTTAACGGGTAGGTACTGTGACGACCCGGAAATTTCCGACCAAATTTAAACTTTAATCTTTATATTATTCTGACACGATAAGCAAAGTTTGTTAAGTTAAATCTCAAGAATTTTAAACTGTGTTCATACATTCATTATAACCTCGACCAAATTCCGACGATTCACGAACCGTTATATATAAATAGATATGTATATGTATATATATATTATAACTTGAGAATATTAATAAAGTATTAAACGTATAATACCTTACATGAACGTATTTGTTTCAATATGATTTTCGATGAAATTAAAAAAATATATATTAAATGATTGAATTATCAGAAACATTGAATTATGATTACAAGTCTCTGTTGAGAGGTCCACTATGATTCGAGAAAATCTATTCCTCTTAACGATATTCAGAATAATTTGTAAAGCTATTTATAAATAAAAACAAAAAGTGTCATTTACGAAAGTAAACAAAAGTTAGTGGAGAATTGGTTTCCATAATATTCTATTAATTTAGTTTCAAAAGTACAAAAAAACGTTTTCAGTTTAAAAAGAACTTTATTATTAAAACGTATATATCTTTTATAAATATCTAGAACCACTTTTGACAACTCATTACTTAACCAGTATGATAAAGATAACGATATTTATATTTTATTTTATTAAATATATATAATGATTTAAATTAATATTATATATACTTATACGCGTATTATACGTATATAGTTTTATACTTTTACTATATTTTAACTTTACCTTTACTTTATTTTTATTTTACTTTAACTTTAATAATTCATACTTTAATAATTCAATTTAATAATTCATATTTTAATAATTCACTTTAATAATTCATACTTTAATAATTCACTTTAATAATTCACTTTAATAATTCATACTTTAATAATTCACTTTAATAATTCACTTTAATAATTCATACTTTAATAATTCACTTTAATAATTCACTTTAATAATTCATACTTTAATAATTCATTTAATAATTCATACTTTAATAATTTATTTTAATAATTCATACTTTAATAATTCACTTTAATAATTCAAAAATCTGTTATAAATAGAATTCAATAGGTTTCATTATTTCATAGAAACTTGAAAATATATTTCTCTAAACTCTCTCAATCGAATTACATATATATATTTTCTTTGTATTATTTCAAGATATTATTAGTATACATAAAATATTACGACGGAGTGCTGTCCGAGTGATTTCAAAATAGTTTTTTTTGAATGAGTCGAAGCTAAGGAAATTATGGGTTATAGCTATGGAGGTGATGTGTATGGTTCATGGGTATGCTCGTGAGGTCAATCTAGTGTTTATCATCTCCGTTGCTTCTACGTACTTTCCTGCAATATTGAATCTCAATATTGATACGTTCGTGAATCCGAGTCCAACCTTGCACTTGTTAAAAGACGTTATATGTATTTTTACTACGAAATACAGTATTGTGAGTTTCATTTGCTCCCTTTTTAATTGCTTTTGTAATATATATTTTTGGGCTGAGAATACATGCGCTGTTTTATAAATATTTTACGAAATAGGCACAAGTACTAAAACTAATTCTACGTGGGTTTAAACCAGAAATATACCCTTAGCTTGGTAACATTAAACTACTTGTCTATGTACGGTAGGCGCGAATCCTAAAGATAGATCTATTGGGCCTGACAAACCGCATCCTGACTATGGGATGCTTTAGTACTTCGAGGTTATTTTAAACACACCTGATCTGGTGTACTTCAGAGGGTAAAACATGAACGTTAAGGCTTGTTACCGGGTGCCTACAACTTATAGAATACTTTTATACACTTGCGAGTGTACATATATTTATAAACGGAAATCTTGTGGTCTATTAATATATTGAAATGATTGTTATGATAAACCTATGAACTCACCAACCTTTTGGTTGACACTTTAAAGCATGTTTATTCTCAGGTATTAAAGAAATCTTCCGCTGTGCATTAGCTCATTTTAAGGATATTACTTGGAGTCATTCATGGCATATTTTGAAAGACGTTGCATTCGAGTCATTGAGTTCATCAAGATTATTATTAAGCCAATTATAGTTGGATGTATTATGAAATTGTGTGCATACCGTCAACTTTCGTTGTAAAGAAAGTTTGTCTTTTAAAAACGAATGCAATGTTTGTAAAATGTATCATATAGAGGTCAAATACCTTGCGATGTAATCAACTATTATGAATCGTTTATAATGTATATGAACGGGTCCTTTCAGTTTGCACCTCTATTTATAGTAAAAATTCTATGGCGGTGGAATGGTGTGAACGGGGAAGGTTGGCGGTCGTCATCGTTATCAACTTTGCTACTTCCATATGAGTTTTCAAGGTTGCCTACTTTGAATATCTAGAAGGTGGGTTTCTAGATTGTAGGCTGGAAATCTTCAGAAATGGTCCATCGTAGGAAACAACGCTAACAACTTGTGTTGGGGGCGTGAAAATCATTCGTCGGAGGAGACATTGAGCGAATCTAAAGGATTAAAGTATTAAACCACATATAAACATTGAGTCTGACATAAACATCGAGTCTGATTAGTTCTTAACTGATTTTCTTAATTCACTCAAGTGTTATAGCTAGCCATCTATGATTTCGTCATTCCCTTAGTCATAAAATGACATATTGGATGGCGTGGTGAATGCTTTTATTTCTTCTACCGATTGCATTAATACTTATACATTGTAATATTTTTTTCGAAGGAATCGATGATACGATGATCGATAAATTGATATTTGATAATAAACGATCTCCACGCCCATTAGGCTTTACATTAACAAGTATTTATAGAACATGCAAACAGTGGCGGATCCAGACTTTTGTTTCGACGGGGGCGGAAAAAATGGCTAAAATGATTTGATTAATAATTAGCAAAAAATATCTTCAAGATGTAACTAAAATTATGACTATACGTCAATAACAAGTAACCTAAAATGACAAACTTTACCTAAGTTTTCAATTTGTAGAAGATGAGTTTTAAAGACTATGAAGGTAGGAAATAATAATTGTACAAGGTCGAGTGCCAGTAACATCTTATTTTTGGTACTACAACTTTCTGTAATTTTTAAGTAATTCTGTAATTTTTAAGTAATTGTATGTGGCTAATTTGAGACTAATAATCCGATACAACAACAAAATTGTTTATAATTTACTCCCTAGTACTTGCATTCATTAGTCCATCTTTTTATGGTTTAATGGGTTTTGTTTATTCAACAAAAGCAATGAAATGACAAAAATGGCAATAATTGAAAACCAGAATTATAAAATTGTACTCTATTAAATGAAAATATAACTCGGTGGACTTAAAATGTCATTCTGTATATTAAAAGGAGCTTTTTGAAAACAATAGTGTTAAATTTCTACACTCACCCCCTTTTTACTTTATCTTCTCTGTAACTCTATCCCCTATCTCTTAGTATAACCTCCATTAAAACACGGTGCAAAGCATTTCGTTCTTCTTTTTATTGCTACAATGTTCACTTGCTTGATAAATTATAGATATTCACGTACCTAAATTAAATTTTTGTCAAGGATTGGGGGCAATTTCTTTCTTGTCCGAGAATCTAACCCACAATACATGTAAATTAACCCTAGAGTTTCTTGAACCATTGGGGCAGCTGACCCCACTTGCCCCTTCTTAAATCCGCCCCTGCAATCCCGAAGAGAAATCTAATCTACAACAATATGGAAAGTATATCTCCTAATATTAACACAATATATTCGCAATATTTAATCCTAAAATACTTTCCAAATCTCCCGATATTTACTGTTCAACCTTTAACGTATCATGCCCATTACTTGCCAATGATACGTTAACACCCCTCAAGTGAATAGGTAGAGGTCCAACTTGAAGCTTGACACTGAAAGTATCATGGCCATAACTTGTCCTTCAAGTGTGTGATCATGGTCATGACCACGTTGTTACATATTACATGTCTCGTATACATTAGTACCCATTCAAGCGAATTGGTGGCTCGATCCAACGTGAAGGAGGCAGATTCTTGATAGTGATTCTTCAAGGGTTGTCCTAACTGCACGTGTGGTTTGAAATCGAGTGTATCAAATGGTTCTTCTTCTAAGGTTGTCCTAATGACACAAGTGACGGACAAATCGAGCACTTTAGATTAAAAGAAAGAATAGCAAATTAAAGAATAATAGTGGTGGAGATTGATAGCGGTTTTAGAGAAGGCGACACAACAACTGCTTGACTCGATCTCAATGTAGAGATGGCGGCACGACAACAGCCTGATTCGATCACTAGAACAAACCGCTCACCTGAGCTCTTATACCATGACAGAATTGATAATACGGTGATTGATAAATTAATATCTGATAATAAACAAACTCCAAGCCCATTAGAGTTTACACTGTCGAGTATTTATAGAACATAGAAATCTTGTAGAGAAAACCAATCTACAACGATATGAGAATTATATCTCGAATATTAAAACAATATATTTACAATATTAATCCTAAAATTCTTTCTAATTCTACCGAAAATTACTTGTTTAACCCGTAATGTACCATGGTCGTTACATGTTGATAATACATTAATTATTTTATTAATATAGTGGGTCCAATTTGTTTGAGAAAGTGTCAAGGATGGTATCGATCTATTATTTATTAGTGATGGTGAACAAATTTAAATATAACACTAATGTGACAATTTGATGAATGAAAATAATATTATAAATGTAAATGATCTAACAATTTTCTTACTGGCAACATTACTAGGTCATTCTATAATCTTACAACATCCTCATAACCCCCACACCATAACGCTAAAATCTTTCTTCATTTTTCACCTTAAAAAATATTTATATATTAATTTCTGTTTTTTGCTATATAAAAAAAAAAAAACTAATGGTCTTACACATGTATAATTAATGGGGAGTGATATGTACGCAACACATTTTTGTTATGTACACAACTATCATGCTTTACAGTGTTGTACAGTACAACACTGTAAAGCATGGTGGTTGTGTACATAACAAAATTGAGTTGTGTACATATCATCACCCATAATTAATGGGAGGTGATATTTTCACTTACTTTATTTTATAAATCCACCACTATTATCTATATATTCATTTAAAAAAATATATCTACAGTAACATATCTGCCAATTTTGACTATTTTGACTATTTTGAAATCGATATTTTTAGCTTTTAAATATTAAATATCGTAAATAAGTAGCAAACGTAATCATGGTTCGGAATATGCCCTTTTTGTTGAAGGGAAGGTTGCGGGTTCGAGTCCCAGTAATGTGACCTTCTCTTTTCTTTTTTTTCTCTTTTTTTTATCCCTTTAAACCCTCTTTTTAAATACTTTATCATAATGCATCCTTTAATGTTTTTTATTTTTCATTCAGTCCTCCTACTCTCATTCTTTTACTTTTAAATTGCACATTTCTTATATGACTTTTTATTTTTATTTTTTCTTGACCACTCTTTTATATATTTTTTATTTAAGATCTTTTTTTTTCCTCTATTTTTCTTTACAATTTTTCTATTCTCACACTTTACTACTCCGTATGAAATAACAAGATTATTTAAATTTTGTTGATTTTAATTATTGATTTGAAGCATATTTTCTCTTTGATTTCATTAGAGTTATTAACGTTTAAGTATTTAATTTAAAATATAAGTTGTGTACAACGAAAAGCTGACTAATAATGTTGTATATAAAAAATAAGGGGTTAGCCGCCTCAGCGCGCGGCTGACCCCAAAACTTGTTTTATGTCATTTTCAAAAATACCCTTTACATCGTAATTATATAATACTTCTCTTCTCTTTTAATGTTTCCACTACAAGTATCTTCCATATTTCAATTTTGTTTCTAATGTAACTTTATTTCAACCACATCATAAAAACCATGGTGTGTTTTTGAATTTTGATTTCGATCTAATAATAATGATATTCAATTTAATTTAATGTGTGACATGTAACTGATACTGAAATTGATGTGAGCTGTAATAAGTCGAGAAGTAAAATAGCTGGATAAGGTGACTAAGACCTCTGCCAATGCTCCTTCATTTTGTTCCGTCATTTGGTAGATTAAAAAGACACGGTTGGTTGTGAGCCATCTTTTGCGTCCGTAGAATGACAAAAAGCAAAATCGTCTCTAACAAGAAATATAACGACGCACGTGGTGTAGCAAAAAAACAGAAAAGACAATAAATATTTCTAAATGGATTGTTGTCCACCACAAGAATGGCCCTCAGTTAATTTTATATTACTAATATTATATATTATTATATTATTACTATTATTTGATGATTAATATTGTAAAATATGTGGGTCCAGTCTTTTTGAAGAAATATATAATGATTGGGAACGTTTAGTATTTTTCAGTCTTTTTGAGAAAGTGATGATGTGGTGCTGACGTGGAGTTCAGTCTTTTTAAAGAAGGATGTTATCGTTGGGAGTGGTCTAAGGTTAATATAAACTGTGAGACTTCAAATTTGGATTGTAAGGTTAAACGTGTATGTATGTATGCATGTGGGATACATGATAGTGTTAAGTTTAATTTAGTATAGTAAGATAAAATATATAGTAGGAGGAAAAATATGTTATGGCGTGAGTAATGAAAAATCTGAAGAAAAAAAAAAAGAAAGAAAAGAAAAGAAGTAGAATAGATGTGCAGGTGGGAAAAATTTAACAAAATAAAGTATATTCATGATTATAGACATAAGGGTATTATAAAATAAAATAGTAGTGAATTTATCAAAATGGAAAAAGAAAACATCCCTCCCATAATTAATATATGTTAATAAGAGGAATATTCAAACGAATTCAATTTTTAAGTTAAAATCCAAAAAATCAATCAGAGTGCGACATGTGACGCGACAATTACATATGATTGAAAAAAAATCAAAAAAAAAAATTTCAAAATTTTTTTTTCCAAAATTTTTTTTTTCGCAAAAAAAAGTTTTTTCAATTTTTTTTTCCCAATCACATATGATTGGATGACATGCAGTAAATCACATGTGATTCTGCATGCCAAACACATGTGATTGTAAAACCCAATCACGTATGATTTACTTCATGTCAAATTCAATCACATGTGATTGAAAAAATAATTTTTGAAACTAAAAATAATTTTGAAAAAAAAAATTGAATTCTTTTTTTTTTTAAAATCATGTGTGATTAGATTTGACATTCAGAATCACATGAGATTGAGTTTTACAGTCATATTTGATTGGATTTGACATGCTATTTTTTTTTTTTAAAAGAAATTTCGAAAAAATAAAAATTAAAAAAATTATTTAAAAAAAAATATATTTATTTTTTGAAAAAAATAAATTTTTTTTCAATCACATGTGATTGTCGCGTCACATGTTGCGCTCTGATTGGTCCGTTAGATTTCAAGAAAATTATTGGATTGAAGAGATTACAACTCATGTTAATAAATACATAGACATATATAACTATTAAAATAAGAATTGATAGTTTTTTTAATTAATATTTACAAAGTATACAAAGTAGAAATATCCATCACAAAGTTTTAATAAATCCACTAAACTTATATATTATAATATAGTATCTTGAATCTTGATAATGTAAAACCTTGACTCGTACTAGGTAGATGTTAACAAAGTCTTCAGATTTATTTCATGTCTATTTATATAGTCTTGAAAAGTCTTGAAGCTTTACGATCCAAAATTTTTAGGGAGGAAACTTGATCAAAAGGAGAATGGCATGGGTCAAATGGGATGTGATCTTAGCTCCTTTTTACCAAGGAGGTTAGAATATCGGCAGTCTCAAAGCATTCAACATTGCTTTGTTACATAAATGGCATTGACGATTCTTATCATCTCCGAATGATTATTGGCCAAGTAATCAAATCTATTAACGGTGACGATTTTAATAATGCTCGGAGTAGTAGTGCAAATGGGATGTTATCAAATCTATTGGGACCGACTGATTGATTATTTTAACTTTGGCATTCGTGCAAACCTTATCGGAATTTGGGTTCTCGAGGAAGCAAAACAATCAATCGAATTAATCTAATCAATACGATTGAGTAATTAATATATGAGATTATCGAATTACGATGATGAAAAGAAATCAATCATAATTGAGTAAACGTATATGAGATGCAATTTTGACAGAGTATGTTTACAGTGACTGAATTGTTTCCCAATGAATGACCAAGGGTGTATATCTATTATAGGAGAGAAAGTTTTTTTTTATGTAGATGGCTGACGTGGCACACGTGCCATTTGTGAGTGTAACCAACTGGCGTAACAAACTAGCCTGATGTTGTGGGCTGATGTGGCAAAAACGCTCCCTTCGTGTGTCATTGCCTAGATATTTTGGTGCATGTGTGCAGGCTACCGGATAGCATGCATAGTTGCCTAAGTAAAAGGTCTTATGTGTTGCCACAACTAATGGCTTTATTAATCGAGTCAACAGCAAACGTCGATTTATTTGCGATTTAACTGCCGCTTAGAGCTTAAATTGAACTTCAGGAAAGTTTAAAACCCATTGAAAATCTAATTCTACCATTTTCATAGCGTCTCATACTTTTTTTTAACCTACTTATTGGCCGGAGGTCCATTCAAAGCAATCTCTCTATTCATAGAACATTGAGAGGAAGGACTTCCTTTACTCTTGGGGGTTTCACTCTGGGTGGAGAAATGACTTTTCTTTATTATAGGATATGAGAATGATTGCCTACATATTAACTCCCACATACCCCACATATGTGGGATTGGGTATTGTTGTTGTTGTTGTGTTGCCACAATCAAAAATTCTTCTCCAAGCGTTTCTTCACGGCATCTTCTATCAAGACACTTTCTGTCCGACATGCTTTGTTTATGTTTTATCCAGAATTCTTCTATCATGTATTCTGCTCACGGTGCCGGTCCTTTTGTCTGCAACTCTTCTCGTATCATGTTTCTTCTAAACATGTACTTCTTTTATCGGCGCCGGCTCCACTTACGACCCTTATCGGTCCAGGATTCTTAAGAAAATAGGTAATCTTATAATAAAATTGAAGATTATTTGATACGGATTCTAGGGCATCTTATTATTGATAATGAACAATCATTGTAAAATTATTAAATACGGAGTATTTAATAAATAAATGAAAATTTGATACGAAAAGTGAATTAATAAGTTGATACATAGAAAACACTAATTATACGGAGTAGTATTTTAGAAAAACCAATTTATACCTTTATATCTTCTACGGTACTATTTTTTGAGATTCACATTTAACAGCAAGAATATACGTGTGGAAGTTCTTTATCCACGTATAAATTAAATCAATGTACAGTAAATCTTTAATGTCGGGATCAAGTCTACAGGGGACTACTTTCATACATGTACGGATGTGTAACATGTGTAATAATGTATGTTATTTTCTTATAGTCATTTTTAATAGATCAATTATCACTGTGTATTACTATCTATTTGTTCAATATAACTTTTTATAATGCATGTTGATAAAATTATAAAAATGGTTGTGAAATGTCATTATCAATTTTCGTTTAAGAAGATGTCTAATTATTTGTCATGATAAGAACATGTAACACACAATATTTGGTGATGTAATTATGAAATTCTAAACAAATGAAATTACCTTTGCTATTAATTAATAATTAATCAAGAGTAAATATCATAAAGTCCATTATATCTTTGATTCTAGGTGATGGTCTAAAATATCAACATTTGCATCCTTTATGCGTCTCTTACCCTACATCTACACGTCTTGTTTTCCCATTTGAATTATCACTTCAAACAGAGAAGACAAGAAAATAAAACAAAGGGTAAAATCGACCAATTGTTGTTCTTACCGACCGAATTCCCAAGTAACATAGTAAAGAGAAATTTTGTAACTTACGATTAACGGGATGTGAGATTAAGATTGAACTCATTTTTTTCCAGTTGTAAGATGCATATCTTTCGGCCAGTAGACAACTTTGCAACTACCGCGACCATTCCAAACAGAAAGAAAATGACTTATTATAGCTTGTTACTGCTTCTGTCTTAATTTAATTGTGTTAAAAAAAGGGTTAAGGCTTCAAATAGCTTTATATTTTTACTTTTGTTCTAATATAGACTATATACCCAAAAAATATCAGTGTACGTCACATACTTTCAAAAAGTGTTCTAATGTAGGCTATTGGTGACCGGTTATCTGCGTGTGCAGTCTCTAGGGCTAACGGACGTTAGTTAACAAGAAACATTCCCTGGGGCTAGAGTTTCATTTTCCCATTACTCCTTCAAGCGATATTTTGGTCAACAATTCAATTGGAACGCGTCTCGAATTTTCAGATCTTGATTTTAGTTAACGAGTGTTAGGTGATGGAATTAGAACAACTTTCATGAAGAAATCGTATCCTAAAAACGCTTAAATATTAATGTCTGTTAGCTTCAGGGACTGCACGCGGGTAACCGGTCACCAGTAGCCTACATTAGAACACTTTTTGAAAGTATATAACCTATACTGATTATTTTATGCTACATTAGAACAAAAATAAAAATTATAAAATTAATCGGTATTCTTAACCATTTTAAAAACACGCAATTTAACAAACATTATTATTATACTATATTTTATACTATATTTTTATTGATTGTATAGTTTATCCTTTACTTTTTATCTATTTATTTTAATACAATATATAAAGGATGTAAAAAAAAACATTACAGTCTTACATTATTAATTAATTAATTATTGTGAAAATGAATACGGAGTATCTGATATGATAAATATGAGGAGGACTATTTGGTTGAAGTGATTCTTTCTTGATAATTACTCCGTACATTAGGGGGGTCCACCTCTGTTTCTGTGGTATGAAGACCACCAGAAAATCAAATGTAGACTTGGAATAAACTTCTGTTAAAATGGTCAACAAATTTCTTAAGTATATTCCTTTTCATTTATATTTGTACATACACATGTTATTGCCAGAAGTAGTATTTTTACAGGCTATTTAGAAAATGATATATGCCTGTTTTGCGTCTTATTTCTCTACCTGCATTTGTCGAGATTGAATATTGTTGGTGAACTAATAAATATGACAATTATACACATATATGCAATATTTATTTATTTATTTATACTAAAAGTAAACCCTTAATGGTGGCATATATATAAGAAGAAAGCAAATTCAAATATAAGTAATTGATAATTGATAATATAAAGAAAAAAAACAATCAAGACTCTTTGTTATTCTTATTCCAAGAAACAAGCATGGTGATGCAACGTTTGATAATGTAAAACCTTGACTTGTGTTCTTTAGTGAAGCTGCTGCATTTGCTTGTAAAGTTTTCTGATTTGGATTTGGAGAGAGTTGGAGATTTTGTCGATTTCGAAGTTGTTCTCTGCGAGTACGATCTTTCGAGAGACGATTTGGAGGAGGTTTTATGTGATAAACTTCTTAAAATAGATGACGATGATGATGTAGATGATGACGATGGCGATGGTGATGTTGAATGGTTGAAGTTATCTTTCTTTGATACCTTCCATTTCTTTTTCTCCATGGAGAATATGAGTTAGATGTTGGGGTGAATGTGTCTCTTAATGGTAACAAAGAAAACAGGGGAGGGAAACTTTAAGGTTTTTAAAGGTGCATGTTGTCAAGTTCCCTAAAAAGAGTGCAAAATTATAAGATAAGTATGACTAAATTATAACTTTCTTTTGAGCATTACATGCTTTCAAAACTTCATTAACACTACGATTATGTTTGATGAAACTACTTGGCACATGTTAGTTTTTAGTTGATAGCTGATGCCTTGTACCTGTTAACTAGTAACCGATAGCTGTTTGATTTTATATGTATTTAAGTGTTTGATAAAACAATTAAAAGTTAAAATAAAAAGTAAAATAATAAAAAATTATGAGTTTTTTTATTAAATACTAGTCCTGGCAACTTTTAACTTTTTTTTTTCATCCATTTAAAAGCTTTAAGTTTCTTTTAACTAAACAAAATTTTTCATTAGATACGAGTTTTTTATTATAAAAGTTAGAATCTCTTAAAAATTTTAAAAAAGTCACATCCAAACATACTCTCCATGTTAGAGGTGGCAAAGGAAAGGGTCAATAACATGTCAGCAGATAATTTTATTAGATTACGTATGAATGAGTAAAAATAATCACTCATCTCAAATAACTTAAACAACAAAAATCTTCTTCAATTTTTGTCACGAATATATATCGTTGAACTTAGAATCAACAATCTCATAAAAAGGTCACTTGACACCATTAGGTCAATGACCATTTGATTACAAATATTTAATATTATCTAATAGTTAATTATTTATTTATAGTTCTATTACATTTTGACATACATTGTTCATGATCTATAACAATATATGAATTATTTAGCTCACATGCTCAAAATCTACCAAAATGTGATTACATTGCCGGCCCTTCCGAGTTAAGGAACAATATTAGGTATACTTTCTAAGAATATGAACCACATAATTCAAATTCTTGAATAATTATTTATTATTTATATTTATTTAAATAAAAACAAGAGATTAACAACGACTCCACGTCCTTCTTGTCGGAAGGATTCATGTGAGGTGCACATTAATCGTCAGGAAGAAACATGGGTGTATATGTGGGCTTAACAAATGAAGCTGGCTCGAGACACAATATACCCATGGTGTCAAACCATGGGACCAGGGTTAATGCTCAGGTGAGTCCATTAGTTCTACCTATCTTAGACGTCATGTGAATGTTACAACATTATGCAATTAGATAACATCGAAAATTTATCTATAAATAAATTTAAATTGTACGGAGTACTATATATTTTATAACAACATTATTTTTTGTTGAATAAGATGATCGACATTACTTTACTCATTTAATTAACACTCCATTTTTATTGAGGTGTTAGTTATTAAATAATTGTTAATTGTTAATGATTAACTTAACACGATATTGAAAAAACGACCCTAAGTGCAAAGCGGGTCAGGGTCAAAAGTATAAATGTGACTTAAATTAGTTAAAAAGAAAGCTTGTCACTTTCCACGTTTCTTCATTTTGTGTAGTAGGTTAGAAAGAAAAGTGGGTTTGAAAGTGTAGATGGCGATTTTGGATGATCAAGCAAGAAGGGTTTAAATTTTTGGCATGCAACAAATTGTGAGGGTGTGATCTCCATCTCTAACACTAGTATGAACCATTTGAGTCTTAGATTTCCTCTTGTTCATTTTCAATTTGAGAATCTTTGGGCTTTTTTAACTCTAGACTTGAGGTGTGAATCTTATTGTTTTTAAACCCGATTTTATGTCTTTATACGGTTTAGTTAGTGTTATAATGAAGTTTGTAATTACATCTAAACCCCAATTCAAATTTGTCAAAGTTAGGGTTATGGGCAAAAAGTTGAGAACAATGATGATCTAGTTATAAAATGGAAACTTGTGGTTAAAAGCTTGTTTAACTAAAGTCTTAAATCTATTAGAAATGATGTTTGATTAAACACTTGAAATGGTAGTGTACACGTTGTTTGGACGGATCTTGGGTTGCTTATTATCGTGAGTAGAGGCAGAATACACTAGAAACGACTAAAACCGAGATACGAGCCGCGTTGGGTTCGAATTGGTCAAACCTAGGGTTTACTAGATTAGAACGAATCCTAAACGAGTGATTTCGGTGGTAATCGGTGTTAGGGATCGAATGGAACGGATACCATTGGGTTAGGGTTAATTAAATGTGTAACCTAACAATGTAGGTTTCAACCCGTATATATACTGCATGCCAGACACAGTTGGTCGATTGTGTAAGACAGTCGGTCGACTGAGTCACACAGTCGGTCGAGTGTGTGGACACACTCGGTCGACTGTGTATGCAGTATAACTTATTAATTGTTTAATTAATTAAGCACACACAAACACACATATAATCAATAGTCATCAATGTACGTTATTACATGACTAAATGTATTAAAACGATAAGCTATCTACGGCTGGAGATTACATGCACCAACAGGTAGGTTATGATTTGATGAGTTTTTGTAATGAAATGGCAAGACTTATGGTTATAAGTCTTATAACTGGTCAAAAGAAGTTAAGAGATGCTTTTGAGGGTTAAATGATGAACTCTAGTTTAGTTGGTCTCGCTTGACCAAAAGTGATTGAATTGTAATATATGTATAAAGTGTATGCTTATTGTTAGGTTGATTGCGCTAAGAACGTTGTGCGATGATTTATTACTTCGAAACCGATCGTTGTTGATTGAGATTATTGAGTTTGCTTGGATTATTTCCTTGAGGTGACTAAGGTGAGTACATAGTTATATGCATATGTATATTACATTGATTAGTTTTGATATGTAACTTGTGTATGTGTGTTGACTATTGAATTTGGCAATGATATATGTGTTGTGTTTGTTTTGTTGACATGTGTATATGTGAGAATTTCCTTGCGCAAGGTGTATATGTTGAATGCTTCAAATCTTTAACTACATGATTTGATCATGTTAAGCCTAAGTAGAGGCAATGGCCCAGGTTGAGTCAATGGTTCATGTAGAGTGATGTGCGTTTGCTATACTTATAATATAAATGATAATAAGTAAACAATAATAAAAAGTGGGTGCTCACTCAATTGATTCTCCTCAACGTGGATTGCATGACAATTAAACTGATTATATTATTAAAAATGTATATAGTCTTATGACTACTGGCCAATAGTACTAACAAGAATAAATTAACTCTCGTCAATCTCTTCTTGCTAATCAAACTATACCCGACTAGTGATCGTGAGATTCATCCCAATTATACTCTCGTAGAACCACAAACCACGACGGTCTCCCTAATGTGATTACATAATTGCAAAGGTTTAATATCAACCAATCACCAATCACACTTATACACCGATCTCTCGGAAATACTCATGTAATTGTCCTAACATGTTGTAAGAAAGATGAAGAAGATAATCAACACCAATAAAACTCATGCTTAAAGTTAATAATAGAAGAGAATTAAAAGTACTATTTGTTATAAAGGTCAAATCCCACAAGATGATGTTAACAAATATTAAAAGACGAAGATAATACTTGATAAAATCCTATTTTCGCACCTACAAAGTTTTGGAGCTAAAATGGATGATGATTACAAGTGTCTTTTCAAATTGCATAATAAAAACTCCATATTTCAGCTGGTAACCGTTAGAGATGCGCCACACCACTATATTGGTGCGCCGCACCTCTTTTGCTTGGTGAGATCTTGCTGGAACATCAGGTTGGTGCGCCGCACCACTATACTGGTGCGACGCATCGTAAACTTTCTAACAATAAATAAATGCTGGAATGTCAGGGTGGTGCGCCTCACCACTATAATGGTGCGCCTCATCCCTAGCTGGATGTTGAAATCAATAAGTCTTCTTTCGCTAATGATCACCAAAACATAACCTCGATGTGCAAACTTTCTTCGGATCTTAAATATCACCGAAAATCCATAATCAACTACAAGTAACATAGTGATTGCAAAATCATCAATCTTCACACCAGATATGAGCAGCAAATATTCAAACAAGCACGAAACATAGATAAATGAGACCGTTATTGCGACTAGAAATGTATATAAATAGAGCAATATCAAATCCCCCCACACTTGACCCTCGCTTGCCCTTAAGCAAGGCATATATTAAACAATTAATTACAAGTTCTTCTCTGGCACAAGTTTATGACAAGCGTTAAGTGAAATGTACGAATAAGGTAAGGACTAAAGTAACGTTAGTCACCTAAGCAATCCCGCATATCATAAAACTTTAGTTTCTCAAAACTATGAAATGCTTAGCAATTGCAATTAAACAATAATTGTCCATAGAAATTACAATTAAGACCGAGATAGCATGACATAGTACTTCACACAATGGGTAAAGCCTAAGATTAACACAACCTTCAACCTAGGAAAGACATCGAGTGAAGTGGAATTAACACTCCACGAATAAAGGTGGGTCATTAAAGTCAATGTCACAAACATTACGTACGAACCAACGTGAGCACCAAGCATGATATAAAAGGATAATTCAATTTGAGTAAAGTATTCGGATTGGGTAATTTGGGTAGTCGTGACACGAATATAAAATGGTGTAAAAGCGAAGTCAACTCGTTACAACCAATCGATTGTTAAGTTATTACGGTTTATTCTAGCGCAGCAACACTTAACTAGATCAGGATTCACACACGGGAGTCTTCCTTCGAAACTTTAGTTGCACTCATACGTTACAATGAAACAAAAAAAATAACAAAACAATTCACTTTTTTTTTTCCTTTTTCATCATTTTTTCTCTTTTTTTTCCTTTTTCAATTTTCCCGATAATTCTTCAAGAATTATAGATCGAAACATACAATGAAATGAAGATTACATAAACAAGTAACTCTTCAAAAGTCACGACCCTCACATTGCGTATCATGGCCATTACAAACAAATACATCACTCATAAACGCTCAAAACCTCTCACTCCCCGGTGTTCAAAAACTTCTCTAATAATCAAGGAAACCAAAAATTATTATTCAATCCATTATCACTAAGTAACGAGTCAATGAAAAGGTAATAACGAGCCAAACTTCTAAAAATCAGCTAGGAATAGGAATATAGTTTTTTTACATTTTTTTAAGGCTTAGGCTTTTAAAGGTAACTAAATGGAATGTTAGCACACAAACTAGGTACTAAAGACCTGGGTGGACTGGCTGCGAATTGGTTTCAAATAAAAAGGCTATAAATCTCCTAAAATTCTCCTTATCATCTACCGTACTTATACCACAAAAATGGGATCCCACTTACTCCGGAAAGGGAGCATGTAAATACACTACACAACATCATACATTTATAGGCAATGGGACCTAAAACAGAGTGTGTAGGGTTAGACACTCACCCTAATGTGTAAAGTCCACACAACCTATACACATATACTAGTCATGCAGTTTTAACCTTACGATCGGCTCCACAAGTTGTAACATCCCGCATTTTTCCGTTAAATTATTTTAATGTCCGTCTTTTTATTTTAAATAATATCCTTCGTGACTAGATTCGTATCCTCCGTTAGCTAACATTCTTAATAATTTCGTTATTGGATTATAACGTCTCCCGTACTCTCGTGTAATTCAAAATAATTCGTTCGGTTAATTCCCGCACCCGACTACAAACTTGAGGGACTATGAAATGTCCCGTTCATATTGATTATAAACGCTCCATATTAATTGATTTCATTGCGAGGTTTTAACCTCTATATGAGACGTTTTTCAAAGACTGCATTCATTTTTAAAACAACCATAACCTTTATTTTATCAATAAAGGTTTCAAAAGAATTACGTAGATTATCAAATAATGATAATCTAAAATATACTGTTTACACACGACCATTACATAATGGTTTACAATAGAAATATATTACATCGACATATGTTTCTTGAATGCAGTTTTTACATAATATCATACAAACATGGACTCCAAATCTTGTCCTTATTTTAGTATGCAACAGCGGAAGCTCTTAATATTCACCTGATAATAAACATGCTTTAAACGTCAACAAAAATATTGGTGAGTTATAGGTTTAACCTATATATATCAAATCGTAACAATAGACCACAAGATTTCATATTTCAATATACATCCCATACATAGAGATAAAAATCATTCATATGGTGAACACCTGGTAACCGACATTAACAAGATGCATATATAAGAATATCCCCATCATTCCAGGACACCCTTCGGATATGATATAAATTTCGAAGTACTAAAGCATCCGGTACTTTGGATGGGGTTTGTTAGGCCCAATTGATCTATCTTTAGGATTCGCGTCAATTAGGGTGTCTGTTCCCTAATTCTTAGATTATCAGACTTAATAAAAAGGGGCATATTCGATTTCGATAATTCAACCATAGAATGTAGTTTCACGTACTTGTGTCTATTTTGTAAATCATTTATAAAACCTGCATGTATTCTCATCCCAAAAATATTAGATTTTAAAAGTGGGACTATAACTCACTTTCACAGATTTTTACTTCGTCGGGAAGTAAGACTTGGCCACTGGTCGATTCATGAACCTATAACAAATATGTACATATATATCAAAGTATATTCAAAATATATTTACAACACTTTTAATACATTTTGATGTTTTAAGTTTATTAAGTCAGCTGTCCTCGTTAGTAACCTACAACTAGTTGTCCAACGTTAGATGTACAGAAAAAAATTGATATATATTATCTTGAATCAATCCACGACCCAGTGTATACACGTCTCAGGCTAGATCACAACTCAAAGTATATATATTTTTGGAATCAGCCTCAACCCTGTATAGCTAACTCCCACATTACTGCATATAGTGTGTCTATGGTTGTTCCAAATAATATATACACATGGGTCGATATGATATGTAAAAACATTTGCATATGTGTCTATGGTATCCCAAGATTACATAATATATTAGAATACATGTATAATACAATATAAGTTAGCTAGGATATGATTAATATAGATTTGTTACCAATTTTCACGTTGCTACAACAAGAAAAATTATCCAATCTTGTTTTACCCATAACTTCTTCATTTTAAATCCGTTTTGAGTGAATCAAATTGCTATGGTTTCATATTGAACTCTATTTTATGAATCTAAATAGAAAAAGTATAGGTTTATAGTCAGACATATAAGTTACAAGTCATTTTTGTAAAGGTAGTCATTTCAGTCGAAAGAACGACGTCTAGATGACCATTTTAGAAAACTTACTTCCACTTTGAGTTTAACCATGATTTTTGGATATAGTTTCATGTTCATAAGAAAAATAATTTTCTTAGAAGAACAACTTTTAAATCAAAGTTTATCATAGTTTTTAATTAACTAACCCAAAACAGCCCGCAGTGTTACTACGACGGCGTATGTCCGGTTTTACAGTGTTCTTCGTGTTTTCAGGTTTTAAATCATTAAGTTAGCATATCATATAGATATAGAACATGTGTTTAGTTGATTTTAAAAGTCAAGTTAGAAGGATTAACTTTTGTTTGCGAACAAGTTTAGAATTAACTAAACTATGTTCTAGTGATTACAAGTTTAAACCTTCGAATAAGATAGCTTTATATGTATGAATCGAATGATGTTATGAACATCATTACTATCTCAAGTTTTCTGGATAAAGCTACTGGAAATGAGAAAAATAGATCTAGCTTTAAAGGATCCTTGGATGGCTTGAAAGTTCTTGAAGCAGAATCATGACACGAAAACAAGTTCAAGTAAGATTTTCACTCGAAATAAGATTGTTATAGTTATAGAAATTGAATCAAAGTTTGAATATGAGTATTACCTTGTATTAGAAAGATATATTACTGTAAATAATAAAGATTTCTTGAGGTTGGATGATCACTCTACAAGATTGGAAGTAAGCTAGCAAACTTGGAAGTATTCTTGATTTTATGAAACTAGAACTTGTAGAATTTATGAAGAATACTTAGAACTTGAAGATAGAACTTGAGAGAGATTAATTAGATGAAGAAATTTGAAGAATGAAAGTGTTTGTAGGTGTTTTTGGTCATTGGTATATGGATTAGATATAAAGGTTGTGTAATTTTGTTTACATGTAAATAAGTCATGAATGATTACTCATATTTTTTGTAATTTTATGAGATATTTCATGCTAGTTGCCAAATGATGGTTCCCACATGTGTTAGGTGACTCAAATGAGCTGCTAAGAGCTGATCATTGTAGTGTATATACCAATAGTACATACATCTAAAAGCTGTGTATTGTATGTGTACGAATACGGGTGCATACGAGTAGAATAGTTGATGAAACTGAACGAGGATGTAATTGTAAGCATTTTTGTTAAGTAGAAGTATTTTGATAAGTGTTTTGAAGTCTTTAAAAAGTGTATGAATACATATTAAAACACTACATGTATATACATTTTAACTGAGTCGTTAAGTCATCGTTAGTCGTTACATGTAAGTGTTGTTTTGAAACCTTTAGGTTAACGATCTTGTTAAATGTTGTTAACCCATTGTCTATTAAATCAAATGAGATGTTAAATTATTACATTATCATGATATCATGATGTATTAATATATCTTAATATGATATATATACATTAAATGTCGTTACAACGATAATCGTTACATATATGTCTCGTTTCAAAATCATTAAGTTAGTAGTCTTGTTTTTACATATGTAGTTCATTGTTAATATACTTAATGATATGTTTACTTATCATAATATCATTTTAACTATATATATATATATATATATATATATATATATATATATATATATATATATATATATATATATATATATATATATATATATATATCCATATATATGTCATCATATAGTTTTTACAAGTTTTAACTTTCGTGAATCGCCGGTCAACTTGGGTGGTCAATTGTCTATATGAAACCTATTTCAATTAATCAAGTCTTAACAAGTTTGATTGCTTAACATGTTGGAAACATTTAATCATGTAAATATCAATTTCATTAAATAAATAAGAACATGGAAAAGTTCGGGTCACTACAGACTAAACTTGTCAAAATGCCAAAATGGTGACTAGGTCAAAGGAGTCAAACTCCATCCTCATCCATTCATTTTCTTTTATTTCCTTTTTCCTTTTTCTTTCATACTTTCACATTTTCTCTCAATCTTCAACTCAAAGATTCATCATCTAAATTCGAATTAGGAAGCTAGCAACAAAACAAATTACATATTTGGGATCCTCTCTTCATCTTCTACAACTTGATACCAATTTCACCTTATTTGGGTAACTTTCTAAAATCACTAGATTTTGTGTTCTAGATGTTTTTGAATTATAAAAGTGTTAATTAGTGTCTATGGCTCAAGTCTAACATGAATATATGATTTGTATGCTCGATCTTGTTGTTTTGAAGTAACTAGCTTGAACTTGAATTTTGGTGTATTTATTCTTGAGATTTAATTGCTTAAATGTTGTTAGATGTTAAAAGTTCATGTTTTAATTGTGTTACTAGTATCACTAGCTTCAAATTGATGTGTAGGTTGCTTTAGAAAACTTCATAAACTTGATTATTGATTTTGGTGAATTTGGATTAGGGTTTGATGAACTTGAAATGGACTTTTGATGATTCGAATGCTATGAAACATTGTTAGTAAATGTTTATTTATATTGTATGTTTAATTACCTTCGAAACGGCATATCATACATGTAAATTGGTTGCCCGAATCATGAAATGCGTTTTACAAACTTGAAACTTTGATTATGAACGTTCATTGAACATTCGACGAGAATGTGATTACTGTAAATGCATGTTTTGATTGATGATATGTTCTTAGTTGTATTCCTTGTCAAAAGAGCTTTCCAACGATATAAGATACGCATTATAAGTGTTTACGGTTTGTATTTTGTGCAAAAATGAATTTGGATCAAGACTTGAACTTTTGGAACAGACCAGGTACCAGACCACGTGTATTGCCGCGGCGCGGCACCCCTGGTCACGGAGCGACATAAAGCGTGTTCCAGATTCTGTTTGCCTTGTCACTTTTACTAAAAATGTTTGCTATACTATGGACCTCCGATTCACATGTAACTTGTTCTAACATGCTTATATATGATTAAAAATCTCAGAAAAATAGTTCGGGACCCGACCTGAATGTGTTGACTTTTTTGTTGACTTTGACCCGACCAAAGTTTGACCTTTTTTGTCAAACTTAACCAAATGATTATGCAACCTTTCTAACATGATTCTATACTTGTATCTTGCATGAAACTTGACAATTTGATTCACATGCTATATAATCGAGTCATAACGAGCCATATGACTAATTGAACATCTTTGACCGACCGTGTTTACCGTTATTGATACAACTTACTTGTTTAGGTCAAGACTAGCATTTGTTCTGTGCACAAATTCTTGTTGAAGTATCTTTTTACTCTTGCACTCGAGGTGAGATCATAGTCCCACTTTTACTTTTTTGAACTTACATTTGGGATGAGAAAACATAAACATTTCTTTTACTAAGTGAACACAAGTACAGGAAAACAAACATTCTACATACGAGTTTAGAACACAATCCTCAATTCGATTATCATTAGTTACACTTGCCGGGTGTAAGCGAGAACTTATATTGTATGGATCCATATGGGTTTGACAAACCCTCATTCAAACGGTTCGCTACCGTTTACGAATGAAATATATTTTTGTGAAACAGTGTATGTTCTAACACTATTGTGATGGGGTTCTATGGATGGAAAGTTAAGCATTGATAATTGGGTGCTCGTGACAACAATTTTTGGAATGGCTAACTATTATTGAAATGTTAAATCTTGTGGTTCATTTGTATTTACTCACTTACTTACTTAAACCTATGATTTCACCAATGTTTTCGTTGATAGATTCCTATGTTTTTCTCAGGTCTTTGAACGAATTATGATACATGCTTCCGCTCATTATTTTGATACTTGCATTGGATGTCGAGTATATTTGCATACATGGAGCGTCTTTTGACTTATTTAAAACTGTGTCGCATAGGTTTCATTTGTACTTATAACTTTGTAACGTAACTTTTGGTTGAACCATTCTTGTAAACTTGAAAACAATCTTTACTTTTGAAATGAAGGCGACGCATCTTGGTCAAACGTTATTTTAAAGACTTATGACCACGTAACGGGACCTAAGTAGTCGGCGCCGTCAATGACGATTTTGTCGGGTCGCTACAGATGGTATCAGAGCGTTGGTTGTAGGGATTTAGAGTTCATTAGTGTTGACCCCGAGTCATAGGGTACATTAGTGAATCTAGACTACAACCGGCATATAGACTTGAAGTAGGAATTACTTGACTACTTGTGCATATATACTCAAACTCTTTTATTCACATCTAACTCTTGTTCTACCTTAATCTCACGTGGTTGATTTGATTGACACGCCACTTTGACTATATGAAATGATGTCGAATGCACATATGAATCAGGGTAATATAATTTTCGGGATTATATTACGGTGACTCATATGAACGTTCCGACGTTATGACATAAAGAATTTAAGGCGAGTCAAGGAAAAATTTTCTTTTTATCTTGATTCCATATCATGATTAGTATTATTGATAATACTAATTAACGGTATTCTTGTATCATGAAGGAACGATGGCTCACCAAGGTCAACACAATACCCCTCCCAAAACTCTCGAACAAGCTCTTCAACGAATGATAGCCACCGCCGTGGGAGAGGCCGTGGCCGGTCACTTCTCCAACAACAACAACAATCATGGGGCCGGTAATTCAAACGGGGGGTGCTCCTACAAAAACTTCATGAAGTACAACCCTCCCACTTTCGATGGAACGGGGGACCAGTTGCTCTCACCCGATGGTTCGAACAAACTGAAGCCGTTTTTAGCATAAGTGGATGTCGGGACCAAGATAAGGTCAAGTTTTCCACCCTCACTCTCACCGGTATTGCCCTCTCATGGTGGAACACGTATGTACAATCGGTGGGTATCGATGAAGCCCTTACACTCTCTTGGACCGAATTAAGAGAAAGAATGATCACCGAATACTTCCCGCGAGAAGAGACTCGAAGGCTCGAACAGGGGCCAAGAAATTTAAAAATAGCCCGAGATGACCTCGAAGCTTATAATCAACGGTTTGCCGAACTAACCTCAATTTGTCCAAACCTCCGGGCTCCCGGGCCCCAAGGAGTTGAGTTTTACATGGATGGCCTCCCTATGAGCATTCCACACGGGGTAATGCCATTAAGACCCGCCGACCTACAAGAGGCTGTGATGATAGCCCGCCGATTTATAAAAACGGTGGATGAAATTGAAGCGCCGACACCAACGGCCGAGGCCCAACCAGTTAACAACAAAAGAAAATAGGAAGCCTCTCCATCAAGCAACCACAACCACAACGACTCCACCAAGAAGCCTTTCACCCCCGGAGGCAGGAAAAATTATACCGGAACACGACCTTTTTGCAACACGTGCCACAAACATCATTATGGAAAATGTGGCAAACCATTTTGCATCAAGTGTCAAAGAAGTGGCCATGTGGCCCATGGTTGTAAAGGTGCCGCCCCCGTCGCTAAAAAGGTGCCCAGTGCACGCAGAATGGGTGCTTGTTTCGAATGTGGACAACTGGGTCATTTTAAGAATGCATGTCCCAAGAAGAACGCCAACCCCAATGTACGCGAATGAGCTTTCAACATTAACACCTAAGATGCCCGGAATGACAATTAGTTACAGGTACGTTTCTTCTCAACAACTCTTATGCTTCATGTTTATCCGATTCGGGTATCGATAAATGTTTTGTATCCAAGACTTTGGAGCCTACTCTTTGCACTCCACCCCTCCCTGTAGATATTACTTATGCCATTCAAGTGACCAACGGAAAACCATTGCATACCGATAAATTTTATCGGAGGGTGTACGTTAAACTTATTGGGTGGATAATTTGAATTTTGACTTGATACCTATAGAACTAGGGATCTCAAAACCTATTCGTTAAGAAGAAAATGATTCCTTACATGAGTATGGATTATCGTGAACTAAATAATTTTCGGTTAAGAACCGATATCCTCTTCCCCGTATCAACAACCTCTGGAACCGTTACAAGGATCTCGCATGTATTTCAAATTCGACCTTCATGCTGGTTATCTTCAATTGAGGGTTAAGGGAGACAATGCCTCCTAAACCGTTTTCCGAACTCACTACGATAGTTATAAATTTTTCTTTTAATATCGTTCAGTTTAACTAAGGCTCCGTCCGTATTCATAGACCTCCTGAACTGCGTATTCAAACTTATCTAGACAAATCCATTATAGTATTTACAAATGATGTCTAAACCTATTCAAGTAAAGAAGAAAACGAATAACGTCTCCGTCTTACGCTCGAACCCTTGAGGAAAGAGCAATTCTATACCGAATTCTCCAAGTGAGAATTTTGGTTAAACGAAGTTCAATTTCTAGACCATGTTGTTAGTGGTCAAGGTATTACAATAAAATCTCGCAATCGAAGCCACACGTAGTCGGGATACCCTCACGACTCCGACTTGTATTCGTAAAATCTTAGATCTCGCCGATTATTACCGAAGATTCATTTCCGACTTTTTCTCGTGTTGCTCGTCCTTTCACCCCGTTAACTCACCGAGGAAAGAATTAAACCTCTCCGTGTACGAACTTTGAATGCAATTATTCACACCAACCTTACTAGCTAAATTCGTGTAGCACAATGGAATTTAAATATGGAAATATTTCTACTTGAACGCCTGAAAGGCATACTCTCTCGACTCGAAATCAAGGAAACTGAAATTCGTTATTTTGCCCGAAGAATTTGAATACTTATTTATGGATCAGATCAATCTTCTTGTCATCACGTACCACGATACATAAATCTGCTATTTCACTATGACCGTCTGATATTACTAGGACCCAAGATGACACACAATCCAAGGATACCTCTTTCTTTGACTTATCGTCCTTATACTTCTGATAATTGGCCATCTACTACTCAACCTCGAACTATACAACTATGGGTACTATCTCGTTTCCCACCCAGTCTCAACATTTGACCACAAGATGCGCGATATGGCTACATCGAGGTGTAAACTCATCCTTTTCTAAGTTCTCATTTCACTCCTATCTTTTCGTTCGCACTTCCGTATAAGGAAACTTTTTATATAATTTATCAATGGAGAGAGAGACTCTTCATGTATTACTAGTATTCGCCACGAGGGTGACTAGCCCTGACTAACGTTTTCGGTAGCCGATAAGAAACTTGTACCAACAAACGCTTTCGAGCCCTAACTAACTTGTTCAAACATATCTTAAGAAATTCTATTCCAACATGGTTTACCATTGTCAATTATCCCGGATCGAAATACTCGTTACACATCTAGTTTACAAGAAGCCTTAGGAACACGTTTAGACATGAGTACCGCGTATCTTCCACAAACCGACGAACCAAGCAAATGAACAATTTACATCTTGGAAAGACATGTTACAAACTTGTATTGTCGCCTTTAGTTGATCCTTCTTACAACAGTAGTTACCATTCGTGTGTTAACGCCGCACTTTCGAAACTTTACAGCACCACAATTGTTGTTCTCCTATTCGTTGGACCGAAGTAGGTGACAAGCGAATCATCAGATCCGAAATCATTCAAGAAATAACCGTTGAGATAGTTCAAGTCCAAGAAGGGCTCAAGACGGCCCGTAGTTTCCAAAGGAGTTATACCAATGTTAGATGAAAATCTCTCAAGTTCAAAGTCAGTAACCGTGTATTATTGGAAAACCGCACCTTGGAAAGGTGTAATCCGTTTCGGAAAATCGAGGAAAGTTATATCCGTAATATTGACCCTTTTGAAATCTTGGGGCGTATTGGAACCGCTTCCTACCGTTTAGGTCTCCTGACTCAATTAAGTGTCCGTTTACCTTGCGTTCCATGTAACAAACTTAGAGACGTGTCCTGCGGAACAGGAACGTGCTATCCTTCTAGATAAACTTACTATTGATGACTAACTCCTCTTCATAGGAAAATCGGCTGAAATTGTGGATCGTAAAACCAAGCCTTAATACAACGTGAAATCCCGAATGTCAAGGTTCATGAGAATGCCCAAGGATGTATCTTCAACTATTCATAGCATTGATGACACGAGGTCTCGAGTAAGAGACATCGACTATTACTTTCAACTAAATTTCGTTACAAAATTTCTTTTAAGGTGTGGGTAATGTAACATCCCGCATTTTTCTGTTAAATTATTTTAACGCCCGTCTTTTTATTTTAAATAATATCCTTCGTGACTAGATTCGTATCCTCCGTTAGCTAATATTCTTAATAATTTCGTTATTGGATTATAACGTCTCCCGTACTCTCGTGTAATTCAAAATAATTCGTTCGGTTAATTCTCGCACCCGACTACAAACTTGAGGGACTAAACTTGTCAAAATGCCAAAATGGTGACTAGGTCAAAGGAGTCAAACTCCATCCTCATCCATTCATTTTATTTTATTTCCTTATTCCTTTTTCTTTCATACTTTCACATTTTCTCTCAATCTTCAACCCAAAGATTCATCATCTAAATTCGGATTAGGAAGCTAGCAACAAAACAAATTACATATTTGAGATCCTCTAGCTCTTCATCCTCTACAACTTGATACCAATTTCACCTTATTTGGGTAACTTTCTAAAATCACTAGATTTTGTGTTCTAGATGTTTTTGAATTATAAAAGTGTTAATTAGTGTCTATGGCTCAAGTCAAACATGAATATATGATTTGTATGCTCGATCTTGTTGTTTTGAAGTAACTAGCTTGAACTTGAATTTTGGTGTATTTATTATTGAGATTTAATTGCTTAAATGTTGTTAGATGTTAAAAGTTCATGTTTTAATTGTGTTACTAGTAGCACTAGCTTCAAATTGATGTGTAGGTTGCTTTAAAAAACTTCATAAACTTGATTATTGATTTTGGTGAATTTGGATTAGGGTTTGATGGAACTTGAAATGGACTTTTGATGATTCGAATGCTATGAAACGTTGTTAGTAAATGTTTAGTTGTATTGTAGGTTTAATTACCTTCGAAACGGCATATCATACATGTAAATTGGTTGCCCGAATCATGAAATGCGTTTTACTAACTTGAAACTTTGATTATGAAAGTTCATTGAACATTCGACAAGAATGTGATTACTGTAAATGCATTTTTTGATTGATGTTCTTAGTTGTATTCCTTGTCAAAAGAGCTTTCCAACGATATAAGATACGCATTATAAGTGTTTACGGTTTGTATTTTGTGCAAAAATGAATTTGGATCAAGACTTGAACTTTTGGAACAGACCAGGTACCAGACCGCGTGTATTGCCGCGGCGCGGCACCCCTGGTCGCGGCGCGACATAAAGCGTGTTCCAGATTCTGTTTGCCTTGTCACTTTTACTAAAAATGTTTGCTATACTATGGACCTCCGATTCACATGTAACTTGTTCTAACATGCTTATATATGATTAAAAATCTCAGAAAAATAGTTCGGGACCCGACCTGAATGTGTTGACTTTTTCGTTGACTTTGACCCGACCAAAGTTTGACCTTTTTGTCAAACTTAACCAAATAATTATGCAACCTTTCTAACATGATTCTATACTTGTATCTTGCATGAAACTTGACAATTTGATTCACATGCTATATAATCGAGTCATAACGAGCCATAGGACTAATTGAACATCTTTGACCGACCGTGTTTACCGTTAGTGATACAACTTACTTATTTAGGTCAAGACTAGCATTTGTTCTGTGCACAAATTCTTGTTGAAGTATCTTTTTACTCTTGCACTCGAGGTGAGATCATAGTCCCACTTTTACTTTTTTGAACATACATTTGGGATGAGAAAACATAAACATTTCTTTTACTAAGTGAACACAAGTACAGGAAAATAAACATTCTACATACGAGTTTTGAACAAAATCCTCAATTCGATTATCATTAGTTACACTTGCCGGGTGTAAGCGAGAACTTATGTTGTATGGATCCATATGGGTTTGACAAACCCTCATTCAAACGGTTCGCTACCATTTACGAATGAAATATATTTTCGTGAAACAGTGTATATTCTAACACTATTGTGATAGGGTTCTATGGATGGAAAGTTAAGCATTGATAATTGGGTGCTCGTGACAACAATTTTTGGAATGGCTAACTATTATTGAAATGTTAAATCTTGTGGTTCATTTGTATTTACTCACTTACTTACTTAAACCTATGATTTCACCAACGTTTTCGTTGACAGATTCCTATGTTTTTCTCAGGTCTTTGAACGAATTGTGATACATGCTTCCGCTCATTATTTTGATACTTGCATTGGATGTCGAGTATATGTGCATACATGGAGCGTCTTTTGACTTATTTAAAACTGTGTCACATAGGTTTCATTTGTACTTATAACTTTGTAACGTAACTTTTGGTTGAACCATTCTTGTAAACTTGAAAACAATCTTTACTTTTGAAATGAAGGCGACGCATCTTGGTCAAACGTTATTTTAAAGACTTATGACCACGTAACGGGACCTAAGTAGTCGGCGCCGTCAATGACAATTTTGTCGGGTCGCTACACAAGTGATACATCTCGGATGCCCAAAAAATGAGTACCGGAGGAGAGGAAATTAGTACCCGAATAAAAGTTAGGACCAATTAAACATAACTTCGAAATAAATAAGTCCATTTTAAGCACGTAACATGTAAATAAAATCCACTGTCAACAAAGGTTAAGTGTACAAAAAGAAACCTCGAGAATTTATCTATCCCCCCACACTTAAGATCGTGTAATGCCCTCATTTGCATGAAATTAGACTATAACGATAAATTTGAGAGGTAAAAGTGTAAACGAGTGAGTACTTCCCAGCGATAAACAATCGGCAAATAATAAGAGTAGGAAGTACGAGCACAAAGTCATGAGCACGCAAACCAACAAACAAGCAAAACCATCCCCATGTTTATTCATATAAAAGCAAAAATAAAAGAAAAAAGAAACCAAAATAACATACACATACATACAATGGTATGTGTGCACGTTTATTAACAAGTCGCAAACGAGACTAGATCACATCTCAACTAATTTTAGGGTGGTAGGCTCCACCCTTCTTCCCATAGGAACTGACACCATGATGAACATCACCGCCAATCTTCAACATTAACCAATCATCCATGTCTCTAATAACTTTAACAAACTCACGTAATTTCTCCTTTTCTTTCTTCGAAAAATTTGACACAAAACAATCTCTCCCATACCCTTTTGATGTGTCCGAATGAATTCTCTTATATAACTTCGACATAGAACGGTGAATGACTACATACTTAATCTCAACAGTTTAACCAAAAATTCAACCCCCCCCCCCCCCAACAGACACACTTAGCCTTCGCCATGATAATAGGAACCTTAGATTTCATGATAGAAACATTAGATTAACTATGAACGGCATGTGCACATTTGGGTGGAATAGTATCATGTCTAGTCTGAAAGCTCAATTGCTTCCCCCGATCCTTAAGCTTCAACATCCCAACTTTCACATAAATCAAGGCATTCGCCACCACAAGGAATGGTCTACCCATAAAAAGCGGCACATCTGTGTCCTCCTCATGATCAACTACAGCAAAATCTGTTAAAAATTCCAACTCACCTACTTTAACCAACAAATTCTCCACAATCCAACCGGGTGGCTAACAGAGCGATTAATGAGCCTAACACTTGTTTTTGTTAGCTTGAGATCACCTAAATTCAAATGCAAGTATAAAGAGTTGGCATTAAGTTATTACTCGCTCCCGTAAATGCCAAAGCGCTCAACATAATTGAACCATCCACTTGGAAAAGAAAACTAAATGGACCTGGATCACCTACCTAAGGTGGCATCAATCTCTTCTCCATAATAGTAGAGCACATCTCTTAAAGAAACGTGGTAGATGCCTGCTCATGCTCTCCTTTCTTCGCCGTTAAGGCCTTAATGAATTTCCCGTAATGGAGCATACCTGTAAGAACGTCAACCAAAAGAACATTTACATAAATATCGTTAGTATTATTCAAAACTTTTTAATTTGGTTCTTACGATTTCTTGGATAGAACACTCTGCGGATACGGAATAGGGAGACGATACGCCTCCAGATTAGGGGTAAATTGTGTTGTACTTCGTGAGCTTGGAATTTGCATCTCTCTTGACTCCTCCATGATAATTTTAGCTTCATTGTTTCTTCAAAATCTCATCATTCTTCATACACTCAACACCTTTCAAGTTTTCCATCTCAATCACTTCTTCATACTCTTCATCATCGTCCTCATATCCGAGAGTAAAAACTGGAATGAACTCGGGCATCTTAAAATTCATCGCATAATAATCAAATGTAAAGATAGAATTACCGCACACGGTATTCGAAGGGCCAAGAGTAAACTTGCTCTTCGGATTCTCTTGTGTATTCGCCGGATAACTACCAGTTGTCTTTCCGAAATCAAAGTTGACAATCGTCCCATATCTCTTTCTAAATTTTAGATCGAGGCTTGTTGATTCCTTATTTCTTATTTCACCGATTCCTCATTCTCGGATACCTTAATCATGTACCCCCTCAACATTTCCTCTAAACTTGTTTGTTCTTTATTTGGGGTTGAATCAGTTGTTGGCCCATTTCTTTGATAAGCAAAAGTCTTCGGGTTGTTTTGATATCCCGCATTACCGCCTTCAAAATTACCTACACCTGAACCTCTACCTTGTTGATAACTCGTGTTTCCTCCTTGATATTGATTATCCACATAGTTCACTTGAGCCATCGAACACATGGGCCTATCGTTAATATTGCAACCCTTTATAAGGTGAAGTTCTCCATAAGTTTCACAACCTACTTGCAATGCTAAAACTGTCGAGTTGAGCTTCTCGAACTCTCTTCCAAACTTCTTAAATTGATTTGATAATGATGCAGTAGTCTCACCATTATCATCTTCTATAATAAGTTTGGCCACCGTCCTTCTAACCAGAGAATCCCTCGATGGTGTCCATTCAAATGTGTGAACATATATTTCTTATAAAAATTTATAAGCTTGATTTGTAGACTTATAAAAAAAATACACCACCCATCGAAGAATCTAAAATACCTCGTGTATGTTCATCGACCCCCCCCCCCCCCCCCCGCCCCCGCCCCCCGGATAAAAAGTTTGAACAATCTGCCCCTTTATGTGATGACCCTTCCAAATCTATTTGGACGAATACATCATTCATCAATTTCACAGTGAGGTACTGACCTCTACATGATACGTTTTATAAACATTGCATTCTTTTGAAAAGGCACACCATAATTGAATATCAAATTCCAAGGTTTTTAACGTTTGATGATTTCTACCTATAGACAATTAGCGTAAATAATAGTGTAACATTCTACATCCGTTGATAATGCAGTCAAAATAAGATACATGGTGATGATTTTGTGAATGCAACGTTTTCTCGAATAAAGCATGTATGACTCCATGCACATAGCTTGTATCACATATAAGCAAATAGCGGAAGACTTCTAGGAACCCGAGAATAAACATGCTTAAAAGTGTCAACACAAAGGTTGGTGAGTTCATAGTTTTAATGTTGTGCATAATCTGTATATAAAGGTGGATCACAAGATTTCAGTTGTTTCATCCAGAAACGTTTATCAAAATATTCTACAAGATTGAACACCCTGGTAACTAAGCGTTAACGTTATAATAAGTACCCATGTTTTAACATACATGCAACCAACATGTACAATACATGTAATCCAACGTGTACTAACCTCAAATAGCATATGTCTGTTTTATAGTTCAGGCTAGGGTTTCTATACCTGAAACAGACGAGGATGTCAAGCCCTATGGATCCATATATAACTACTCGCGCCCACCAGTTCTTATAACCGGCAGTTACTAGTTACCAAAGATAAGTGATTTTCGGTTCAAACTCGGTGTAGAATTTAGTATGTACTTGCATCCATTGCATTTAAAATAAAGTGCATGTATTCTCAGTCCAAAAATATATATTGCAAAAGAAATTAAAAAGGGAGCAAATGAAACTCACCTTAGCAGCACATAAAGTCGTTCACCGAAATGTGACCGAAACTCGAAATACCAAATAACCGTAGATCTTAACCTAGAGAACATATGTTGGTCAATAAATGTCTATCAAGCTAGTTCAGGTCATAGTGTATCACAATCCTAATGCTCGAGAGCGTCATACAAAAGTTAACCAAAGTCATCTCAAAAACTCAACATGACCCAATATGATCTTTAAATCTATACATGTTTATTATATTAACATAGTATAAGTCTTGATAGTTGAATGAATTTATAGTTTATCAAACTCAAAACATTATTTATTTCAGGAGTTATATTATATTTGAATGATCATGGCAATTGAATATATTTTAACATTTCATATAGTTTCCCAATACCTGTAAAATCAGACTATAGTTTTTATAAAGCTTTAAAATATGATAAAAAGTCAACTTGACAATTGTTCAACGAGACGTGTCTTATATAAGAATTCATTTACTTGACTAATAATATTTGGAAATTAAATTTATCAATCTCATAAACAAGTTGTTTAAATATCAATTTACAGTTTCAAACACAATTTCAATTAATATTAATCATAATTCAGTTGACCATAACTTTTAATCCATTTATCGAAAACACACGATTTCTAAATGAAAAGTTATTAATTTTTCGACAGCTTTCCAACGACATGCATATCATATACCTTATATCAATAACATATGTATCAAATTCGTGATTCATCATAAACTATCTAACAACAAAATTAAAGCATACAAGTATGCATAAACTTATATACTCGAGCACTAGACATGGATACACTATTAAATATATAAAAGATAAGATATGAATGCTCACTTATCAATATTGTGATTCAATATTGCAGGAAAGTACGTAGACGCAACGGAGATGATAAACACTGGGTTTGACTTGCGAACAATACCCACGAACATTACCCATAACCTCCATAGCTATAACCCATAGTTTCCTTAACTCTATCCCGCTCGAAAAGCTTGTTTTGAAATCGTTTGGACATAACCTCGTCGTAGTATTTTATGTATAATACTAATAATAATACAAATACTAATAATAATAATAAGATTAATACTAATATTAATCTTTAATAATAATAATAATAATAATAATAATAATAATAATAATAATAATAATAATAATAATAATAATAATAATAATAATAATAATAATAATGATAATGATAATAATAATATAAATAATTATATATATACAGAGGGAGATAGATAGATGAGATGTGTGTGAGACGAAACCAAAAATGATTGAGCTTTTATAGATGTGGCCTGTCCCTGGTGGCCATGCGATCGCATGGCTTTCCAGGCCATTTCCCATGCGATCGCATGGGATGGTCTGCCAGTTCACACATGTTTTGTTATTTTCCTCGTCGACATATTATTATAATTATATTTATATTATATATAATTTATATTAATTATATATATATTATATTCTCGTGTATATGTGACTTGTAATTTTAGTTCCGATTACTTGTACGTTGTCACTTGACTTATGTCCCGGTTCTGGATTTTCGAACGTTACTTCGTATGTTTTAATAACTTGTACTTTATGTTTCGCGACATGTACCTTTGTCAAAATATAGACTTACATTACCAATAACTATGTTACCCGGAGTGTATCTTGTACGTTCGAGTGTTTTGGTCATTTGCGTCTATAAATTAACGTCTTAATATATAATAATATTATTTTAAATCAAAACGTTTTATATCTTAGTTAATATTATATTTTATAACATTTGTAAAATATACATACATTTTCATTTTGAAATAGTGGTTTACTGTAGCAAAATGATTTTTACTGTAGCAAATAGTGGTTTTCGAAAACATGTAGCTTTTCGGGTACTGTAGCAATTCGAAAATACTGTAGCAAATTAGTGTTTTACTTGTTCATCTTAAACGTTTTAGTTAACCTATCTAAATATCAATCGAATCAATAAACGAATGTTACTATAGTTTACTAAATAACTTGAAATTATATATATGTATATATCTTTATTTAATATACATAAATCATTTTTTAAATACACATTCCAAGTTATTTATAATTAATTTTTAATAATTAATATTCCAACTTATTGTATATATATATATATACATATATATATGTATATATATATATATATATATATATATATATATATATATATATATATCTATTTACAAATAGATGTTCGTGAATCGTCAGTCAATAGTCAAAGGTTAACTGAATATATAACAGTAGTTCAAAAATTTTGAGATTCAACTTTATAAACTTTGCTTATCGTGTCGGAAACATTAGAGATTAAGTTTAAATTTGGTCAGAAATTTTCGGGTCGTCACACTTTAAGTAACTCGTGTTGCGGGAAATTTCTCAACATCCTCTTCAATTATTCTGAAGCTTCATAAAATGATTCATCATATTTTTAAGCAAAGGAATGAATCCCCATTCGTGACTATTCAGCCTTAGCCGGTGGGAAATACCTTGTAATTAACTTATCATTTAATTGAACAAAAGTAGTGATGAGTCGGGCTACAAAAATTTATACCAGACATTATCATCACCCGATAAGGAGTATGGAAAGTTCTCAAATTTAAAAGCATCGGGGGTCACACCTTTATTGTTATTCAGTTGACACAAATCCTCAAAGTTTTCCATGTGTTTAATTGGGTTATTATTAGTTCTTCCATCAAACAACTTCTCACATAGCTTATGAATGAATTGGCTTTTAACCTCCAAGTTTCGGCCATAATGTCGGGCCTTTGAATGGTGGGTAAAGGTACCGGAAGTGCAGTTTGTCACATGGCCCACATGAGTTGATCATCTGGATCCTCCATCTCTCATTCCATTTCTTCAAAAACGGTTTATCTAATAACCGTTGAATCCAAGTCGGGGTTGGCCACACTAGCTTTCGACTTCGTCTCAATCTTGTCTTTAGTTCCACTAGGACTTCCCTTTGGTTGTTGATTTTTCTTTCGATCCTTTTTCTTCTTAATTTCCATATGAAATTTTCTCTCTGGTTTAGGATTTAGCTCTACAAGTTTTCCCGTTGGCAGACGAGGCATAAACTTTGCCACCTAGCTGTAAGAACACAAGCAAAAACAAGAAAACCGTAAACAGAAACAAGTAACTTATGTGGGATAGATCCCAACGAAAGGGTCGAATAAACAAAGGTAATACAATCCTAAAATTCACACCGCACCCCGGCAGCGGTACCAAAAGTTGATGTGTGTTTGCTATACTTATAATAAATGGGACAAAAACGGTCAATTTACTAACAAAAAAATGGGCAACGAATCCCAATCGTGTGTAGCTATTCAAAAGTAAGTCTGGTCGATCCTTGAGGGTAGTGTGTAGATCACCATATGTGTTGAATAATAAATCGTATTTTAAGAATTAACTCTCATTACCCGCTCAACAATTTATGTCATTGGAGTAAAATATCAAACCCTAACAACGATGGTTAATTGGTTAAACACGATCAAAAGTCAACAAACGTTATAAAATCATATATACATAAGCAATCCTCAATCAAAGGTTCACAATCAAGTGAACACACACAAATATTTAGCCTAGCATGTTTTAAGAAAGATGAACAAGATAATCAACACCAATAAGCTCGTGCTTAATTTAATAAGAAAAGGGGATTAGAAGTACAATTCGTTATGAAGATCAAATCCCACAAGATGATGTTAACAAAAATTAAAAGATCAAGATAATACTTGATAAAACCCTAATTTCGCACCTACAAAGTTTCGGGGATAAAATGGATGATGATTACAAGTGTCTTTTCAATTTGCATAATAAAAGCTCCAAAATTTAGCTGGTAACCATCAGAGTTGTGTCGAACCACCGTATTTGCGCGCCACACCTCTTTTGCTTGGTGAGATCTTGTTGGAACATCAGGTTGGTGTGCCGCACCACTATACTGGTACGCTGCATCGTAAACTTTCTACCAATAATTTAAGGCTGGAATATCAGGGCGGTGCGCCTCACCACTATACTGTTGCACCTCATATCTAGTTGGATGTTGAAATCAATAGGTCTTATTTTGCTAATGATCACCAAAACATAACCTCTATGTGAAAACTTTCTTCCAAGCTTAAATATCATCTAAAATCCATAATCAACTCCAATTAACGTAACGAATGCAAAATCATCAATCTTCACCAAATATGAGCAACAAATCTTCAAACATGAACTAAACATAGATAAATGATACCGATATTGCGACTAGAAATGTATATAAATGGAGCAATATGAAGAGGCAATGGCCCAGGTTGAGGTAATGACTCATGTTGTGGAAATGACCCAAATAGAGGCATTTCACAAGTGAATGAATATGATGTTGTGGCAATGACCCAAGTAGAGGTATTGCACAAGAGAGTGCATTTAATTTTGTAGAGGCAATGACTCAAGTAGAGACATTGCGCAAGTGGGTGCTTAGGTGATTAAATATACATTCATGGTTTAATTGATGTTTTTTGTATATGTGTTTATATATATAAATATGTATTCACTAAGCATTTCGCTTACCCGTTATTGTTTAACCTTTTTATAGGCTTGCTTGCGGATAAGGAAATGGGTAAGCTAGATTACTGACTAGATGATGTGATTGTATACCTTTTGGAGGTGGTTATGCTTGACTTGATGTAGCCGAGATTATTAACATTTGGTAGATGTTATCGGGGTAGGATATTTAAGTCCCACGAATCATGATCATGTTACTAGTTGTGACGACCCGGAAATTTCCGACCAAATTTAAACTTTAATCTTTATATTATTCCGACACGATAAGCAAAGTTTGTTAAGTTAAATCTCAAGAATTTTAAACTGTGTTCATACATTCATTATAACCTCGACCAAATTTCGACGATTCACGAACCGTTATATATAAATAGATATGTATATGTATATATATATTATAACTTGAGAATATTAATAAAGTATTAAACGTATAATACTTTACACGAACGTATTTGTTTCAATATGATTTTCAACGAAAAAAAAAATATATTAAATGATTGAATTATCAGAAACATTGAATTATGATTACAAGTCTCTGTTGAGAGGTCCACTATGATTTGAGAAAATCTATTCATCTTAACGATATTCAGAATAATTTCTAAAGCTATTTATAAATAAAAACAAAAAGTGTCATTTACGAAAGTTAGACAAAAGTTAGTGGAGAATTGGTTTCCATAATATTCTATTAATCTATTTTCAAACGTACAAAGACGTTTTCAGTTTAAAAAGAATTTTATTATTAAAACGTATATAACTTTTATAAATATCTAGAATCACTTTTGACAACTGATTACTTAACCAGTATAATAAATATAACGATATTTATATTTTATTTCATTAAACATATATAACGATTTAAATTAATATTATATATATTTATACGCGTATTATATATACATAGTTTTTTATACTTTTACTATACTTTAACTTTACCTTTACTTTTACTTTTACTTTACTTTAACTTTAATAATTCACTTTAATAATTCATACTTTAATAATTCACTTTAAAAATTCATACTTTAATAATTCACTTTAATAATTCATACTTTAATAATTCACTTTAATAATTCATACTTTAATAATTTACTTTAATAATTCCTACTTTAATAATTCAAAAATCTATTATAAATAGAATTCAATAGGTTTCATTATTTCATAGAAACTTGAAAATATATTTCTCTAAACTCTCTCAATCGATTTATATATATATATATATATATATATATATATATATATATATATATATATATATATATATATATATATATATATATTTGCTCTGTATTATTTCAAGATATTATTAGTATACATAAAATATTACGACAGAGTGCTGTCCGAGTGATTTCAAAATAGTTTTTTTTGAATGATTCGAAGCTAAGGAAATTATGGGTTATAGCTATGGAGGTGATGGGTATGGTTCATGGGTATGCTCGTGAGGTCAATCTAGTATTTATCATCTCCGTTGCGTCGACGTACTTTCCTGCAATATTGAATCTCAATATTGATACGTTCGTGAATCCGAGGCCAACCTTGCACTTGTTAAATGACGTTATATGTATTTTTACTACGAAATACAGTATTGTGAGTTTCATTTGCTCCCTTTTATATATATTTTTGGGACTGAGGATACATGCGCTGTTTTTTTTATAAATGTTTTACGAAATAGGCACAAGTACTAAAACTAATTCTACGTGGGTTTAAACCAGAAATATACCCTTAGCTTGGTAACATTAAACTACTTGTCTATGTACGGTAGGCGCGAATCCTAAAGATAGATCTATTGGGCCTGACAAACCCCATCCTGACTATGGGATGCTTTAGTACTTCGAGGTTATATTAAACACACCTGATCTGGTGTACTTCAGAGGGTAAAACATGAACGTTAAGGCTTGTTACCGGGTGCCTACAACTTATAGAATACTTTTATACACTTGCGAGTGTACATATATATTTATAAACGGAAATCTTGGGGTCTATTAATATGTTGAAATGATTGTTATGATAAACCTATGAACTCACCAACCTTTTGATTGACACTTTAAAGCATGTTTATTCTCAGGTATTAAAGAAATCTTCCGCTGTGCATTAGCTCATTTTAAGGATATTACTTGGAGTCATTCATGGCATATTTTGAAAGACGTTGCATTCGAGTCATTGAGTTCATCAAGATTATTATTAAGCCAATTATAGTTGGATGTATTATGAAATGGTGTGCATGCCGTCAACTTTCGTTGTAAAGAAAGTTTGTCTTTTAAAAACGAATGCAATGTTTGTAAAATGTATCATATAGAGGTCAAATACCTCGCGATGTAATCAACTATTGTGAATCGTTTATAATGTATATGAACGGGTCCTTTCAGTTGGTATCAGAGCGGTGGTCTTAGCGAACCAGGTCTGCATTAGTGTGCCTAACTGATAGTCGTTAGGATGCATTAGTGAGTCTGGACTTCGACCGTGTCTGCATTTCAAAAGTTTTGCTCATCATTCTTGTCAGAAATTACCTGCTTATCATTCTTAGTCTAGACACATCTTATTGCATTGATTGCATGAATAGTGTATAGACAAAATTCATATCTTAGCGTATCTGCTAATTCATATCTTAGCGTATCTGTTACTGTAAACTTTGCCTGACATATTCCGTAAATTCCTCCGTAATCTACGAAACCTTTTGCTCTATATAATTAGAATACCACCCGATAGCCGGAAAATTATTTCATATCGAAAAATTCTTTATTCAATCGTACGAAATGGAATTCGTCATTAGTTCAAGTCCCTCGGATTCCGAAATGGAATCCCACTCAAGTTCCGAAAGCAGTGTGACCGGAATGGATCAACCAATTAGTCATCATCTATTCTGGATGAATTGGGGATGGGTCCGTAGCCTCCTTAATCATTGGAGACAAGAAGAAGGTGATCCCTTCCATCCACCACATTGCCCTCTTGGCGAAGAACCTGAAGCACTTACCGGCGAACCTATCCGAAACACCATTTTCTCTCTTATTTCTAGAGTATCTCGTCACGATTACTTACTACACCAAATTCTAGATTTTATTTATCCGCTCATCCGAACCAACAATCACCCCGGTGTAATAGAAGAAGTCAACGAGCTTCGCGCTCGGGTAGTGGCTTTGGTGAATATGGTGCAAAGGTTACAAACACCAGCAGCAGCACTAGCATCATAAACAGTACCACCATCAGCAACACCAATAGTACCATCACCACCACCAACAACAACATCCACATCCCACACCGCAACATCACAATCTGTATCTCAAACATCAACGTCATACGCCCTGTAAATATCCAGGAATATCAACAACAACAAACGATGAAGTATTAATTCATAAACTTCATTGAAGAGATATCTCTGCGGTAGTTATGTAATCTCCAAAATCTTAGAGATTATTTAATTCTGACCGTAAATCGGATGAGTGAACGGAGATGGTAGAGTAGAAACTTTGATCTAAAATGGTGTACGATTTACAAGCTAGAATTGTTTTACCAACAGCATCAACAGGACCGTAGCATCATCAACACAGTCAGTGCCGTCAGTATCGTCAGAATCAACAGCACCTGTAACATCACAAACTCTGTCAGTTCAAGAATCATTGTGGACATCATTACGAATCAACAACAAATATATTGTATCAACGAGTTATGAAGTATTAACTCATTTCCAATCGAAAGATTTATATGTATATTTTATATGTATAAATTTTTAAACCATAATAAATCTTCCCCTACTAAGCTATTATGTGTGAATCTTAACTACTCAGTTAATTCATATTACAAATATGCAATGATGTACGTCCTTCGTCCGCAACTTAACCATCGTTAATTACAATCTCTATCTCAATTCAATAAAAAATCCAATTCATAATAAATCAAGTGTATTATTCGAATATATGTTTGATTTTACACTTTCATCATCGATGTACTCGAAACTTTTCAAATAACATCATTCGTACCTTGCGAAGTTCACAAGAATTTCACGAAAACCAACAAATAACAAAGTAATGATTCATAATTTCAATATTATTGAAGAAATACTTATGCAATTTATAAAGTTTTAGGGATTACTCAATTCTAGTTCCAACCATAAAACAAATGAGTTAAAAATTAATATTAACTCATTAAATCTATATTACATCTAAAGAAAATATACACATATATTTTCATAAAGACTGTAATAAACTTCTTTTGTACAAAATATTAATTGTGAAATTTTTTTTAACGGGTAGGTAATACCCGAGAGATATATAAATTCACAATTAATATATTACATTTTTCGAAACTGATTCAGCAATCATCAACTATACTCCCTACTTTCACAACAATATCCATTCTTTCATATAAATCAAAACAATCATACTCATTCAAATTCAATTACATATTCTGATTTTGAAATTGCATAATTCAATTCGAAATATAACCAGTATCATCACTCTTAGATTCCTATATCTTTAAAAGCTATACTTTGATTTCAAAACTGTGTTAGAACATCATATGTATTAACGATTATAATATGTGCTCAAACCCTTCGAAATTCCTGAAGACACTTCAACTAAGGAACAATCGAGATGATGATCCAACCACATGTTACCCACAGTTATACACCTGAAAAAAAAACTCTCAAAACCCAAGTCATAGTTCGACACGTATCCGTGTTAGACCCTTTGGCATTTACTAGCTAAAATAACTTTTCAATTCCGTTTCAAAATAGACAGTTTTGTCACAGCTCCAGCAAGTCATCTTCGACTTCTCAATCAAAACAGTCTTATTATAACCTCGATAGATACGTTGCCCTTTCGCCAATGTTACCGGGGAATCGTTTATAATCACCACATTAGCAATAAACTTACCAACAACTTCATTGATCTTTGACTTTCCAAAAAAAAAAAAATCATTATAATTATCGAAACCCTATCATATACTCATTCGTACCTTATAACAAGAATTGCCATACCAATTATTGAGAATCAGCAATCGGTATTTTGAAACCTCGTAGCATGTCTACATCAACAATTACATATACACACAACGTCTACCTCCAATACTTACATTCTTTGAATGAGAAATTTCTGAAAAACACCCTAAACTACGAACCAGTTCTCGAAATTTTGAAAAATGCTGATGAAGCAGCAAAAACTGTAAACGACCTTAACAGTAAAAAGTTGGATGATAAAGGATAGTATATTGGCAAAGCTTAGTAAAAGAGAAGCTTTGGAACTGGAAAACGGATTGAGCAAAGTATGAAGGAGGCTGTGGACAAATCACAAGGCTGAACCTGCCTTCAAAGAATCCAAATGATTCAGTACTTGCTGAAGTAATTAACGAATACCTTGCTCCTGACTCTAAACCCCTGCGGACAATATCCTTCATCATCCTCTGATATTAGATATTCTAAGATATCATCGTATCTTTCATTATAAATATCATCCATACTTCTGAAGATATTTTTATAATAATTCTTATCTGAAATCATTTACCTCTTCGCGCTATCTGTATTATATCATAAAAGAAACTATTTTAGTTTCTAAATTTTGAAACATTCGAGTTTAAAATAGGAATATTCTTGAAGAAGTGTTGGGAGATGAAGCATGAGTTAGTATAATATAATGACATTTGATCAACGTGATTATATTACAGTAATTCATGCTGAGTTTCTAAATGGAACATGATGATTCACAGATCATAACGCCATCATGTGCTATGTTACACGACTCTTGTATTCTCTTCGATCTCTAAATATCAAGAAAATATTTCTTGATAATTCGGCCTTTTCCGAGGTATTCTGGTAATTTGACAAGTCAAGATCGTGTCATTACAATTTCCTTCCTAGAACATTAACAATGTTCATTCCGAAATTATATCTGCGAATTCTGGACCATTACAAGCAGTGCTTAATCGCAAGAAGAAGAAACGAAAGGACAAAGCTCCGAACTAGAAATGGGAGTATAAATCATAGCAAATATAAGAGAGCATTAACTGTGGATGACAATGATTATAGAAGAAGCAAGGACTTTGAAATATAAGGGAAGATATAAAACCCAACAACAACCCAGAAATCACAAACCGTATATATCAATGCATATAGCAATATAAAGACACGGGAGAACTAAAAACACTATAAAACCAAGAGTATAGTAGAAGTAAATAGATTCTTCCAGAGGCAGATGAAAAAGAAGAGCGACAGATATGAAAGTGAGGAGTATATCAAGAATCAGCACTGGATGAAGCATATTGACAAATACTTTAAAATATGAGTTGAGAAGGTGTGAGTTGTAAGAAAACAAATGAGGTGGATTTATAGTAAAATATCCGACAGAGAAATCAAAATGGATTATCGCATTAATTCGAAGAGGATCATAATTTCCTTAATCACTGAATAATCAAATCCAATATAGATTGCAAAGATTTTCTTTTCGGAGATCAATCGTGATGACGTCAAAAGATACGACGAATCACTATTATCTTATTTCATTCATTTATGATAACTTCACTCACACGCTTCGAGTAATCGAATTATTTTATCCATTCTTCTTGAACATGATAAAACTCTATAATCGTTATAATAACATTCTCATTGTTAGTCATGACGACCTCTATCAAATTTCGGGGACGAAATTTCTTTAACGGGTAGGTACTGTGACGACCCGGAAATTTCCGACCAAATTTAAACTTTAATCTTTATATTATTCCGACACGATAAGCAAAGTTTGTTAAGTTAAATCTCAAGAATTTTAAACTGTGTTCATACATTCATTATAACCTCGACCAAATTTCGACGATTCACGAACCGTTATATATAAATAGATATGTATATGTATATATATATTATAACTTGAGAATATTAATAAAGTATTAAACGTATAATACTTTACACGAACGTATTTGTTTCAATATGATTTTCAACGAAAAAAATATATATTAAATGATTGAATTATCAGAAACATTGAATTATGATTACAAGTCTCTGTTGAGAGGTCCACTATGATTTGAGAAAATCTATTCATCTTAACGATATTCAGAATAATTTGTAAAGCTATTTATAAATAAAAACAAAAAATGTCATTTACGAAAGTTAGACAAAAGTTAGTGGAGAATTGGTTTCCATAATATTCTATTAATCTATTTTCAAACGTACAAAGACGTTTTCAGTTTAAAAAGAATTTTATTATTAAAACGTATATAACTTTTATAAATATCTAGAATCACTTTTGACAACTCATTACTTAACCAGTATAATAAATATAATGATATTTATATTTTATTTCATTAAATATATATAACGATTTAAATTAATATTATATATATATTTATACGCGTATTATATATACATAGTTTTTTATACTTTTACTATACTTTAACTTTACTTTTACTTTTACTTTTACTTTACTTTAACTTTAATAATTCACTTTAATAATTCATACTTTAATAATTCACTTTAATAATTCATACTTTAATAATTCACTTTAATAATTCATACTTTAATAATTCACTTTAATAATTCACACTTTAATAATTCACTTTAATAATTCATACTTTAATAATTCAAAAATATATTATAAATAGAATTCAATAGGTTTCATTATTTCATAGAAACTTGAAAATATATTTCTCTAAACTCTCTCAATCGATTTATATATATATATATATATATATATATATATATATATATATATATATATATATATATATATATATATATATATATATATTGCTCTGTATTATTTCAAGATATTATTAGTATACATAAAATATTACGACGGAGTGCTGTCCGAGTGATTTCAAAATAGTTTTTTTGAATGATTCGAAGCTAAGGAAATTATGGGTTATAGCTATGGAGGTGATGGGTATGGTTCATGGGTATGCTCGTGAGGTCAATCTAGTATTTATCATCTCCGTTGCGTCGACGTACTTTCCTGCAATATTGAATCTCAATATTGATACGTTCGTGAATCCGAGGCCAACCTTGCACTTGTTAAATGACGTTATATGTATTTTTACTACGAAATACAGTATTGTGAGTTTCATTTGCTCCCTTTTATATATATTTTTGGGACTGAGGATACATGCGCTGTTTTTTTTATAAATGTTTTACGAAATAGGCACAAGTACTAAAACTAATTCTACGTGGGTTTAAACCAGAAATATACCCTTAGCTTGGTAACATTAAACTACTTGTCTATGTACGGTAGGCGCGAATCCTAAAGATAGATCTATTGGGCCTGACAAACCCCATCCTGACTATGGGATGCTTTAGTACTTCGAGGTTATATTAAACACACATGATCTGGTGTACTTCAGAGGGTAAAACATGAACGTTAAGGCTTGTTATCGGGTGCCTACAACTTATAGAATACTTTTATACACTTGCGAGTGTACATATATTTATAAACGGAAATCTTGGGGTCTATTAATATGTTGAAATGATTGTTATGATAAACCTATGAACTCACCAACCTTTTGGTTGACACTTTAAAGCATGTTTATTCTCAGGTATTAAAGAAATCTTCCGCTGTGCATTAGCTCATTTTAAGGATATTACTTGGAGTCATTCATGGCATATTTTGAAAGACGTTGCATTCGAGTCATTGAGTTCATCAAGATTATTATTAAGCCAATTATAGTTGGATGTATTATGAAATGGTGTGCATGCCGTAAACTTTCGTTGTAAAGAAAGTTTGTCTTTTAAAAACGAATGCAATGTTTGTAAAATGTATCATATAGAGGTCAAATACCTCGCGATGTAATCAACTATTGTGAATCGTTTATAATGTATATGAACGGGTCCTTTCACTAGTGTCGTTTTGGTTAAACTATTAAATGGGCCGTATTTACCAATTTTGTTATGAGTCGTAAGTTTAATACTAGATGTTTGAAATAATGGTTATGAGATATTGTGATTGAATTAAAACATGTGGTAATTGTGTGGTTAAGTATTGGTGATGAAATGGGTCGTTAGAAATGGGTCAAGGTGCAAAATTTGTTCAAAGTCCATATTTTAACCTAATCCCCGTGAGGATCATTTCCATGATGGCGATGGAGCGATTTTGCACAGATTGTGATCAGAACAGGATCCCTGATGAGGATTGTTTGAGATCCCTAACGGGGATTGTTTAAAAAAAAGATTTGCCATTTTTGAATGTCAATTGATGGTTGTTTCAATATATTATAATTATAATTAAATTATATGATCATATATTTATAAATGGCATTCTATATTCATTAATGATTTGGAATGGCAATGAGCGAGAAAAAGTTACGTGACCCACAAGTATCCAACTTGCGATGGACGGGTAATATCATAAAATCTTATTCGCGTACACGGGTATGGGTAAAAAATTGTACCCGCTCACGGGTCTTTGGCAGGTCCAGGTTTGTACTACCCGTCATGGGAGTCGAGTAAAACTCAATTCGCTAATCCATGACACTTTGTAAACTAAAACAGTTGGCAAGACAAACTTATAGCAGAAATATAGACTACCACGAGCAGAAAAAACACAATGACAGTAGAGATCTGTTTACTCCGACAAGCAGAAGCGAACAATTTTGTAGTTTTTGGTGTTGTTTTAACTTCCTTAAATTAACTTTATTACATGTGGGTCACCTACGAGCAAAAACAATTCCAAAGGGGTGGGTCTCGGATACACAGGATCTGCGTCTGTCTCCCGCGAGTGTTATCCCTATTACCGTTTATCTTAGGCATCACATTACCAATTATTTTCCCAAAAGAGAATAAATTTGACAAATATTATTGTATCATAGCATTTGTGTAACTTATAGTTATTTGATTTTCATAGTTGTTTGATTTTCGACTGTTAACTAGCTATAGTTATTTATAACTCTCATCTATATGTATTACTCCGAGAAGAAGGATGTTTGTGATCCATTTCAGTTATAGCTTTTTGTATAAAATGAAATCAACTAAAAAATCTTTAGTTTTAAGGATAAAACTATGCAAGATTCAATTATGGAATAACGGTAAAACAGACACCAAAAACGAAAATTTATTTTTATACTCCTTCCGGGTAAGATTAAAGTTTCTTGGATTGGGAACACAAACTAGCAACCGAAAACCATATGCTCACAACTGGAGGTTAAATTACTTCTCGAGGCTCGCAACCAGGACATATCAAAATTCCCCCTTAACTAAAAGATAAAAACAACAAAAGTACCCTAAAAAATTATTATTTTATTCTCTGCACAACCTTCTGGGAGTTTCCTTACCGAATTTGCAAAAGAAAAACCTAAATCATTACAACCATCTTGATGTGTCAAAAGTGTGTGCAGTAGTGTTTAATTTGCCTTTTAGCTTTTAAATTTTAAAACCTTTATTTTACTTTTAACACCCTAACGAGCAACAAGACCCGATCAGGTATAGTATTATAGGTTATCGTTCCAAGAAAGCGTGGAAGCAGATAAGAGTTTTTGTTTAATTCCTTAGTCTAATTCTTATTAAAGAATTAGAAATATATATTATGTTTTTGGTTGTTGTTTAAGTTTAAATTATTATCTCTGATATGCCCAAATCAGACGGTTTATTTATGCGGTGTCGTTAGGTCGCAAAACGTCAATTCAGGATATCAACATAAGAAGTTGATTGTTTAATTTATATATTGCTGGGCCTAAATCTATTATTCCTTCTTATGGGTTAGCAAGGGCAAATATGACCTAGGGTCGTTCCTTGAGCGGTCAAATTTGAAACAGAGCTTATCTAGATAATTTAGTAATTAAGATGGGTTTGTACATAATTTAGTATCCAAGACTAGTGGCCAGGTACACCTTGTGTGGAGATGCATGATCCTTTTGGTCCCAATAAATTGGCGACTGTTCGGAAAATTCAACAACCAAGTCCAACCTGTTTATTCTAGACACCACTTTTATACGGAATATCAAATTGTGTAAAGGCAATAGTTGGGTTGATTTGATTTATAATTGTATTTAAAATACTAAAGCAATATAATTAAAATAAGCTAGCTAGCATGCAACAGCTAAGGACAGAGAAGACGTGGTTCACCATGATTTAAGATAACGTAGTGTCGGGATGATTGCGAGACACTCATTGGATAGATATACCTTAGTGTGAACACTAGATTCCCTACTAAGCGATTTCCCTATTAGCATGTCACGAGGAAGATTTATCCGGTTTAAGAATAGTTGGCTTTGAAGATTCTGATCGGATGGGCTATGCTCAACTCCCGACGCTTTATTCGGTTTAAGAATATAAGCAGCCCATCTTGGATGCAATGCATACCTTGGGCGCACGAATAAAGTAGCATAGCCTTATATAGATAATATCCAACCTTTCTTAACACCTTAGTATATAACCCAAGTGAGTGGTTATGATTGTGTTTCGAATTCTTTTCTGTCAATGGTTTGGTAAAATCTAAGGGTTTGTAGACAAATTAGAACATCTGATAGTTCTCAATCATCCTTAAAGATTTATAAGCTTAGTTTGTATTATAGTGCGTTAAATTCCCATTTATGATTTAAACCATCCCTTACTTAGATCCACCCAATAAATCCCTTAGTTATCCACCATGTACTAGACTTATAGTGGTTCCATAGCTTCTAACCTTGACCATGCTCAAGTGGTCCTATAGTACATCAACACTGTACTCTACTATTGCAATAGTATTTCCTCGAGTCTTATACTCTTGACCAATGTCTTGATCTGGTCCTATGGTAATTCTCCATGTACTTTATAGTATTTCCGATGGGTTCATACCTTGACCAATGTATAAACACAGATAATTAATTACCTTATAATTGTCGACTTTATAAAAGGTTTTAATCACGTTTATTGGTGGAAGGACGATAATAACGAGGTTTAATATCATAGACAGAAAGTGAGTACGAAACGATAATCATCCCTAACTAACATTATTAAATCATGGCAAACAATCAAGCAATTACTCACACATCATGGCAACAAGCATTTCTAATATTAACAAATCATAAACATCGAACAAGAATATTATAATAAATTAATAGAAGAAAGGATAGATATTATCGAATAATATTGACAGAATAACACTTGTATTTCTTCATAATATCCATAGCGTTACAATGCTTGATAGCTTCTACTACTAACTACATACTATTCTCCTATTGATCACTAGAGAGCGACAATAGAGATATAATTATTTTCCTAATCTCTATACTTTTCTCTCTCTAGAATCTAGAGAGAGAAAGTAGAAAGAGAACTAATCTCCTATAGATCACTAGAGAGCGACTATAGAGAGATATTTAGAGAAAGAAGTGAAGAATTGGTGTGTCACGACCCTACTTTTTCCGTTATCTTTTACCGTTTATTATTTAACGTTCGTTAATTGTTATTCATGCCACATCATTTCTATGACCTATATTATTATTTTAGTAATAATATATTAATTATTATGTGTTAAATGAATATTTGTATTCATATTTTAATTTGTACGTTTGTACGAATCGTGGATTTCTATCCAGCGAATCTTTTCGATTTTCAAACCAACGATCAAGCTTTTGGGATTTTTAAATCCAAATTATTTTAAATATGATATTTTTATGTCATATAAATATATATAGTGTTTATATATTTTATTTTTCACGCGTGTGTTATTCTTCCGAATATTTAATCGCGTAACGGTGTTTTCGCGTTTCGGGCTTCGTTTGGGCTTTCGGGCCACAAGCTTTTCTCTAGTCATCAAAGTGGGCTAAGGGATCCCACTCCCTTGTGATGGTTCAGCCGAATGCCCCCATGGAGGGGGGTATGTGTCACTTTTTGATACTTGAGGTTTACATGATCAAAACCTAGCACATACTTCATTTTAACCTAAAAATTTCTTTTCTCCCTTTCCCTTTTCTCTCTTGAACGACCACTCACACTCACACTTACACATTCATCATCATCTTCAATCAATTACTTGCTTGGAATTTAGGGCTTTTAGCATCAACGGATTGCTCTCGTCTTTTGCTACGCAACCATATCAATCATTTCTTGATTAGGGTATAAACCCTAACCCTAACTTTTTGATTTTTCTTTAATTTTTCTGTTTTGTTGTTTAATATGATAGTATAGTGCTTGTATGATGTTGGATTATTGATTGTATGCATAGAATCACTCGTTATTACATGTTTTCGGTTTGATTAATTTGGGACAGCAGCTTATTCGACCATTTCTGTAAACTTAACTGATGTAAATGTAAAACTAAAGTGTTTAGATGTGTTCTTCTCATCAAGACATTGAATTTAGACTCCGAATTCATGTTATTTCGATTCCCGGAGCTTAAGTTATGATTAAAATGGTGTTTTCTTGAAATCAAAATATAAAAAACGAATTGTTTCAGGTTTGGTCCGACTTTGTGATCGTTTTTGGAATCTCTAGGGTGTACTAGTGTGTTAGGATTGATGATTGGATGAACATTCATGTTCGGGTCATCGAAATCCGAGCCACGGATCACCCGTTATGACTAAAACATGTTTTTGAACAGATTAAAGCTCCAAGTTGAATGGTGGCTGTTGGTCATGACTTGGTTGATGTTCTTGGGGTGTTCTTGAGTATACTAATGTGTCGGGTGGTTTGGTTAGGCGAATATATATATAAGACTCCCCGAAAACCGATACCCGGGACTCAAGTTATGACCCGATGAATTTTTAATTAAAACTTATGGTTATAACATCTAACTTATGATATAAAATAATGATTTTCATTATCACTAAATTACTTATGATATAAAAGTGATTAATTAAATTTAAGACTTATGATATACATATTTAGTATATCAATATTAATTACATTTTGATTAATGAAACTTTTAATTAAACTTATGATTAATAATACTTTTATTATTAATGAATAATACTTATGGTAAGTATTAAACTTATGTTATGAGATTATTACAATAAGACTTATAATAAGGATTAATTAATTATTTAATTATTATAAGGCTTAGTTATTATTTAATTATAATTTAATTATTAAATACTTATGATTTAATAATTATAATTAAAACTTATGATATGATTAATAATTCATTATTATATAATAATACTTATGATATGATTAAAAATTTATTATTAATTAATAATACTTATGTTATGATTAATATTTAATTAATTAATTAAATATTTATGTTATATTAATTATATCATTTAAACTTATGTTAACTTTAATAATTCAATTCAATTTATTTAAATTTATATTATGACATAATTATACATATATGACTTTAAATAACATTATAACTTATATTATTATTATAATTTATACTTTTAAAATTAATTTTGACTATGTTTGACCAAGGTTGACTTTTGAGTTGATTTTCGGTTGACTTTGACTTTCAGTTGACTTTTGTTGACTTTCTAATTAAGGAAACTTTCCTAAGTTATAAACTTTCCAAAAATAGCAACTTTCTAAATATGGAAACTTTCCAAATATTGAAACTTTCCTAAAATAGAAACTTTCCTAAATAGAAACTTTCTTAAAATAGAAAGTACGTGTTTTTACGCTGTCCTGATCAAAGCGAAGCATACTGAGTGCTGTTCTATGTTTACTTGCAACAAGTACTATAGCTATCATACTAATACTTGACCTAAGTTAGTTATTTATATCGACCTGCTTTATTTATAGGTTGGCGTTGTGATCATTCTTGATCACTTTACTTTCCGCGGTTCACGTTCTGTGTTATTACTTCGTTTACATTAAGGTGAGTTATAGTCCTATTTTTCTATTTTATATCTTTTGGGATGAGAATACAAGCATTTTATTTATATTTTTTTTATATTGGACACACGTGGAAGTTGGTTTAAGTTATTCATTCTGAGTTGAACGAAAATATTCCCTAGTCTGGTAACTGTAATCACTGGTTTCTACTGGTGAACGCGAATCCTATGGATAGATCTATCGGGTTTGACAACCCCATTTCGTGCTAGTCGCGCTAGCAATTTTTGAAGAAGGAATGTATTAGTACTTCGTAATTATTTAAAGATACACCTGTTCAGTGTATATTGTGTTTGGTAAGGGTGAAATTGGTTAAGTAGTTACCAGTTGGCTCACGGGTTAATGGAATAATATTTTTATATGTTTTCGAGCATATAATTTTTGTGGTCCAAAATAAGGCTTTATGTTTTCAAACATAAATTTATACGGTTCAAATTAAATATTGTTTGCAATATTAAACCTATAATTCACTTAACATTTTTGTTGACAGTTACTCACATGTTTTATTCTCAGGTTCATGATTTATTGCTTCCGCTGTGCTTAGAGAGTCTGCATATTTATGATGGCAGCTTTTGTTAACCATTAACTTGCATTCTATTTTGATACATTAAGTTGTGGGTATTTGTTGACTTTGTTTTGGTCAACTTTTGATTAAGTATTTATGTATGATTTTTATAAACTTACATATTTTGGTAGATTTCCTTTATAGAAAATCATTTTTAAATAAAGAATGCAAGGTTATTTATTAAATTCATTTAGAGTTATGATCAAGCTGTGAGACCAAGATAATGATGGTCGTCAAGTAAACTTTGACTGGTCGTTAAATGGTGAGTTGAAATGGTGGGATAAAGCCCCCATTTATAGGAAATGCTTGGTGGCAAAATTGTAATTAAATTACTGAAAAACCCCTGGCAGGCCGTTTGGCAAGCCGTTTGCCAAGGCCGTTTTTGATGCCCGTTTGCCAAGGCAAGCCATTTTTGGTGCCCGTTTGCTGACAGAACTTTTTTTTATTATGGCAAGCCGTTTGGCAAGGGGTTTGCTGGATCGTATCTTGTCTTTCACCGTTTTCGCTCTAGAATCTTCGTTTTAGCTCCGTTTTTGACGATTTTTGCGCCCATGCGTTCGTAATTGAATATCCTACAACATGAGATTAAGTAATTAATCTTTTCCAAAAATTATAAAATAATTTATTTAAACGCGAGTTAATCGTCTTAGCCGATTTTGCTCGTTTTTCATCCGTTTTTAGTGATTCTTGAAACACAGCCTTTGTAATTACTAAGTCTACCAAATTAACCAACAAAGTGATTATTTTGGTGATAAAGTTTGGAACTTTATAGTTTTAGGGCTCAATATCGGGGGTAAAAACGTGACTTTTTGGTTGATATCAAATATCCTACACTTAGACTAAGCTTGTCCTCAAGCAAACCTCTCTTTTATTTTGAGTTCAAGGATGCTTCTGAGGTTTCCATTCTATTATTCAAGTGGCTTGTTATTTATTATAAGAGCAAGATCAGACAATCCGTCTTCTAAAGGGGTAGAAACTATCTCTGCAAGCATGAGGGGAGGTTACATGACTTTGGCTTCCTTACACGGGTCATTCAAATCACTCAAGTGTTTGGGGTTCCCTATCAATCTATGAAATGAATTCGCTCATAGCCAGTCATGTTGCAAGTATTGTCATAGGCTTGACCAAGAATCAAATCTCCACCGGTTAGATAAGGACGTCACTAATCTTCTCCATAATCATTCTTTCAAGAGGAAGAGCGGGTTTAAAGGTTGGCTTGCGGAGAAAAGCGAAGGTTTTGATATGGCGAAAAGGGTGATTTTCGAACCATTGAAGTTTAGAGAGAATCGATAGATTTTGATTTTATGATGATATATTTTTTCTAGGAAAGATGGTACTCTATTTTTATTGAAGAGTTTCTTTAGAGGGTGCTAATTTCCAGCGAAGACTTTGCTTCTTTTCTACAATCCTCCTAGGTTACAATCTTTATTTTCTTGGAGGATTTATGCTTTTATTTAAAGACTTTTCTCTTCTTTATTTTTGAGACTTTGCTTATCTTTTTTTTTTTTACATATCTCATCTTCATAACTTTGTTTATTTCTTCTTGTGCCCAGAGAGAAAGGTATTTCACCAGAAATAGGTCTTTTTGACCTATCAAAAACAGTCTGGAATTTCGGAATTTTTCGACAAGTGTTTGAAGTAAACTTGGTCGATCTATCTCTTTGAATTTCTAGATTTTGGAAATGAGAAAGGAAAGAGGGTGGAAAGGGTAACGTATTTGATAGTGAATTTGGGGTGAGTATTTTATGATTCATCAACTCTTTGGCGGCAGTTGGTCGATTTAAATGCGTGGAGTGGAAACGGAACGGATAGTTTTTGTCTTCTCTATTCAGAATAATTTCGGAAGGAGTATCGCACCTACACCACGTATGGCGCTTACTAACCATTGGCCTCGAAATGTATGTCAAGGTCAAGTTCTAACTCTAAATGCTAACATCGGCACTCTCAACGGAAAAGATAGTGAAGCATTAAAAATGAATGCTTATTGGGCCATTTTTGGGGTACCTCACAACAATTATATTGGGTTGATAATGCCTAGTTATGAAATGCTCTTTTAGAGAATCGGCTCATCCTGAAAAAGATTTATGTCTTCATTTGTCTTATTTTTAGAACAAACATGCTTGATTTTCGAAAGTACTTTTTCAGAAAGTATCATTTAGTCAAAAATTTTGAAAAATTTACGTTGAAGACAAAGAATCTAAATAGTAGGTATACTCGAAAAGCTTAGTAATATTTTAAGTTAAGAACATTTTTCGAGCATCCCCTAGCTAATTACGGTGTACTACACCGCTATCCCACACTTAGAGGAACATTGTCCCTAATGTTCATTCTTAGATTTTAGGGAGCTAAAATCCCACACTTAGAGTATGAACATTTCAAAAAATATATCTAAGCTCAATATTGGGTTGGAATCCCACACTTAGTGATAAGCTTAGGATAGAGTATAGTTTATGGATATAACGAAGCAAAATAAACAAACGAAGAGAAAGAAATGAATTTCTCCCCTTGGGTGCAGCTGTGAACTGAGGATCTGAAGCTAGACTGAGTTGGAACCATCTTTGGCTAGATTCGAATCGGTCTACTTGAAGTGTACTCGAGCTCATTAGGGCATTCTCCTCCTCCATACAACATCCACCAATAACTTGCAATGAAATAATCAACGAGTTTTTTTGTCGTTTCATCATTATTCAAAGAGTCTCCACCACAGGCATCACTAACTGTCTATTACTTGTAAAACGTTATTTATTTCAGGAGTTATATTATATTTGAATGATCATGGCAATTGAATATATTTTAACATTTCATATAGTTTCCCAATACCTGTAAAATCAGACTATAGTTTTTATAAAGCTTTAAAATATGATAAAAAGTCAACTTGACAATTGTTCAACGAGACGTGTCTTATATAAGAATTCATTTACTTGACTAATAATATTTGGAAATTAAATTTATCAATCTCATAAACAAGTTGTTTAAATATCAATTTACAGTTTCAAACACAATTTCAATTAATATTAATCATAATTCAGTTGACCATAACTTTTAATCCATTTATCGAAAACACACGATTTCTAAATGAAAAGTTATTAATTTTTCGACAGCTTTCCAACGACATGCATATCATATACCTTATATCAATAACATATGTATCAAATTCGTGATTCATCATAAACTATCTAACGACAAAATTAAAGCATACAAGTATGCATAAACTTATATACTCGAGCACTAGACATGGATACACTATTAAATATATAAAAGATAAGATATGAATGCTCACTTATCAATATTGTGATTCAATATTGCAGGAAAGTACGTAGACGCAACGGAGATGATAAACACTGGGTTTGACTTGCGAACAATACCCACGAACATTACCCATAACCTCCATAGCTATAACCCATAGTTTCCTTAACTCTATCCCGCTCGAAAAGCTTGTTTTGAAATCGTTTGGACATAACCTCGTCGTAGTATTTTATGTATAATACTAATAATAATACAAATACTAATAATAATAATAAGATTAATACTAATATTAATCTTTAATAATAATAATAATAATAATAATAATAATAATAATAATAATAATAATAATAATAATAATAATAATAATAATAATAATAATGATAATGATAATAATAATATAAATAATTATATATATACAGAGGGAGATAGATAGATGAGATGTGTGTGAGACGAAACCAAAAATGATTGAGCTTTTATAGATGTGGCCTGTCCCTGGTGGCCATGCGATCGCATGGCTTTCCAGGCCATTTCCCATGCGATCGCATGGGATGGTCTGCCAGTTCACACATGTTTTGTTATTTTCCTCGTCGACATATTATTATAATTATATTTATATTATATATAATTTATATTAATTATATATATATTATATTCTCGTGTATATGTGACTTGTAATTTTAGTTCCGATTACTTGTACGTTGTCACTTGACTTATGTCCCGGTTCCGGATTTTCGAACGTTACTTCGTATGTTTTAATAAATTGTACTTTACGTTTCGCGATATGTACCTTTGTCAAAATATAGACTTACATTACCAATAACTATGTTACCCGGAGTGTATCTTGTACGTTCGAGTGTTTTGGTCATTTGCGTCTATAAATTAACGTCTTAATATATAATAATATTATTTTAAATCAAAACGTTTTATATCTTAGTTAATATTATATTTTATAACATTTGTAAAATATACATACATTTTCATTTTGAAATAGTGGTTTACTGTAGCAAAATGATTTTTACTGTAGCAAATAGTGGTTTTCGAAAACAATGTAGCTTTTCGGGTACTGTAGCAATTCGAAAATACTGTAGCAAATTAGTGTTTTACTTGTTCATCTTAAACGTTTTAGTTAACCTATCTAAATATCAATCGAATCAATAAACGAATGTTACTATAGTTTACTAAATAACTTGAAATTATATATATGTATATATCTTTATTTAATATACATAAATCATTTTTTAAATACACATTGCAAGTTATTTATAATTAATTTTTAATAATTAATATTCCAACTTATTGTATATATATATATATATACACATATATATATATATATATATACATATATATATATATATATATACATATATATATATATATATATATACATATATATATATATATATATATACATATATATATATATATATATATACATATATATATATATATATATATACATATATATATATATATATATACATATATATATATATATATATATATATATACATATATATATATATATATATATATATATATATATATATATATATATATATATATATATATATATATATATATATATATATATATATCTATTTACAAATAGATGTTCGTGAGTCGTCAGTCAATAGTCAAAGGTTAACTGAATATATAATAGTAGTTCAAAAATTCTGAGATTCAACTTTATAAACTTTGCTTATCGTGTCGGAAACATTAGAGATTAAGTTTAAATTTGGTCAGAAATTTTCGGGTCGTCACACTTTAAGTAACCCGTGTTGCGGGAAATTTCTCAACATCCTCTTCAATTATTCTGAAGCTTCATAAAATGATTCATCATATTTTTAAGCAAAGGAATGAATCCCCATTCGTGACTATTCAGCCTTAGCCGGTGGGAAATACCTTGTAATTAACTTATCATTTAATTGAACAAAAGTAGTGATGAGTCGGGCTACAAAAATTTATACCAGACATTATCATCACCCAATAAGGAGTATGGAAAGTTCTCAAATTGAAAAGCATCGGGGGTCACACCTTTATTGTTATTCAGTTGACACAAATCCTCAAAGTTTTCCATGTGTTTAATTGGGTTATTATTAGTTCTTCCATCAAACAACTTCTCACATAGCTTATGAATGAATTGGCTTTTAACCTCCAAGTTTCGGCCATAATGCCGGGCCTTTGAATGGTGGGTAAAGGTACCGGAAGTGCAGTTTGTCACATGGCCCACATGAGTTGATCATCTGGATCCTCCATCTCTCATTCCATTTCTTCAAAAACGGTTTATCTAATAACCGTTGAATCCAAGTCGGGGTTGGCCACACTAGCTTTCGACTTCGTCTCAATCTTGTCTTTAGTTCCACTAGGACTTCCCTTTGGTTGTTGATTTTTCTTTCGATCCTTTTTCTTCTTAATTTCCATATGAAATTTTCTCTCTGGTTTAGGATTTAGCTCTACAAGTTTTCCCGTTGGCAGACGAGGCATAAACTTTGCCACCTAGCTGTAAGAACACAAGCAAAAACAAGAAAACCGTAAACAGAAACAAGTAACTTATGTGGGATAGATCCCAACGAAAGGGTCGAATAAACAAAGGTAATACAATCCTAAAATTCACACCGCACCCCGGCAGCGGTACCAAAAGTTGATGTGTGTTTGCTATACTTATAATAAATGGGACAAAAACGGTCAATTTACTAACAAAAAAATGGGCAACGAATCCCAATCGTGTGTAGCTATTCAAAAGTAAGTCTGGTCGATCCTTGAGGGTAGTGTGTAGATCACCAGATGTGTTGAATAATAAATCGTATTTTAAGAATTAACTCTCATTACCCGCTCAACAATTTATGTCATTGGAGTAAAATATCAAACCCTAACAACGATGGTTAATTGGTTAAACACGATCAAAAGTCAACAAACGTTATAAAATCATATATACATAAGCAATCCTCAATCAAAGGTTCATAATCAAGTGAACACACACAAATATTTAGCCTAGCATGTTTTAAGAAAGATGAACAAGATAATCAACACCAATAAGCTCGTGCTTAATTTAATAAGAAAAGGGGATTAGAAGTACAATTCGTTATGAAGATCAAATCCCACAAGATGATGTTAACAAAAATTAAAAGATGAAGATAATACTTGATAAAACCCTAATTTCGCACCTACAAAGTTCCGGGGATAAAATGGATGATGATTACAAGTGTCTTTTCAATTTGCATAATAAAAGCTCCAAAATTTAGCTGGTAACCATCAGAGTTGTGTCGAACCACCGTATTTGCGCGCCACACCTCTTTTGCTTGGTGAGATCTTGTTGGAACATCAGGTTGGTGTGCCGCACCACTATACTGGTACGCCGCATCGTAAACTTTCTACCAATAATTTAAGGCTGGAATATCAGGGCGGTGCGCCTCACCACTATACTGTTGCGCCTCATATCTAGTTGGATGTTGAAATCAATAGGTCTTATTTTGCTAATGATCACCAAAACATAACCTCTATGTGAAAACTTTCTTCCAAGCTTAAATATCATCTAAAATCCATAATAAACTCCAATTAACGTAACGAATGCAAAATCATCAATCTTCACCAAATATGAGCAACAAATCTTCAAACAAGAACTAAACATAGATAAATGATACCGATATTGGGCTAGAAATGTATATAAATGGAGCAATATGAAGAGGCAATGGCCCAGGTTGAGGTAATGACTCATGTTGTGGAAATGACCTAAATAGAGGCATTTCACAAGTGAGTGAATATGATGTTGTGGCAATGACCCAAGTAGAGGTATTGCACAAGAGAGTGCATTTAATTTTGTAGAGGCAATGACTCAAGTAGAGACATTGCGCAAGTGGGTGCTTAGGTGATTAACTATACATTCATGGTTTAATTGATGTTTTTTGTATATGTGTTTATATATATAAATATGTATTCACTAAGCATTTCGCTTACCCGTTATTGTTTAACATTTTTATAGGCTTGCTTGCGGATAAGTAATGGGTAAGCTAGATTACTGACTAGATGATGTGATTGTATATCTTTTGGAGGTGGTTATGCTTGACTTGATGTAGCCGAGATTATTAACATTTGGTAGATGTTATCGGGGTAGGATATTTAAGTCCCACGAATCATGATCATGTTACTAGTGTCGTTTTGGTTAAACTATTAAATGGGCCGTATTTACCAATTTTGTTATGAGTCGTAAGTTTAATACTAGATGTTTGAAATAATGGTTATGAGATATTGTGATTGAATTAAAACATGTGGTAATTATGTGGTTAAGTATTGGTGATGAAATGGGTCGTTAGAAATGGGTCAAGGTGCAAAATTTGTTCAAAGTCCATATTTTAACCTAATCCCCGTGAGGATTATTTCCATGATGGCGATCGAGCGATTTTGCACAGATTGTGATCAGAACAGGATCCCTGATGAGGATTGTTTGAGATCCCTAACGGGGATTGTTTAAAAAAAAGATTTGCCGTTTTTGAATGTCAATTGATGGTTGTTTCAATATATTATAATTATAATTAAATTATATGATCATATATTTATAAATGGCATTCTATATTCATTAATGATTTGGAATGGCAATGAGCGAGAAAAAGTTACGTGACCCACAAGTATCCAACTTGCGATGGACGGGTAATATCATAAAATCTTATTCGCGTACACGGGTATGGGTAAAAAATTGTACCCGCTCACGGGTCTTTGGCAGGTCCAGGTTTGTACTACCCGTCATGGGAGTCGAGTAAAACTCAATTCGCTAATCCATGAAACTTTGTAAACTAAAACAGTTGGCAAGACAAACTTATAGCAGAAATATAGACTACCACGAGCAGAAAAAACACAATGACAGTAGAGATCTGTTTACTCCGACAAGCAGAAGCGACCAATTTTGTAGTTTTTGGTGTTGTTTTAACTTCCTTAAATTAATTTTATTACATGTGGGTCACCTACTAGCAAAAACAATTCCAAAGGGGCGGGTCTCGGATACACAGGATCTGCGTCTGTCTCCCGCGAGTGTTATCCCTATTACCGTTTATCTTAGGCATCACATTACCAATTATTTTCCCAAAAGAGAATAAATTTGACAAATATTATTGTATCATAGCATTTGTGTAACTTATAGTTATTTGATTTTCATAGTTGTTTGATTTTCGACTGTTAACTAGCTATAGTTATTTATAACTCTCATCTATATGTATTACTCCGAGAAGAAGGATGTTTGTGATCCATTTCAGTTATAGCTTTTTGTATAAAATGAAATCAACTAAAAAATCTTTAGTTTTAAGGATAAAACTATGCAAGATTCAATTATGAAATAACGGTAAAACAGACACCAAAAACGAAAATTTATTTTTATACTCCTTCCGGGTAAGATTAAAGTTTCTTGGATTGGGAACACAAACTAGCAACCGAAAACCATATGCTCACAACTGGAGGTTAAATTACTTCTCGAGGCTCGCAACCAGGACATATCAAAATTCCCCCTTAACTAAAAGATAAAAACAACAAAAGTACCCTAAAAAATTATTATTTTATTCTCTGCACAACCTTCTGGGAGTTTCCTTACCGAATTTGCAAAAGAAAAACCTAAATCATTACAACCATCTTGATGTGTCAAAAGTGTGTGCAGTAGTGTTTAATTTGCCTTTTAGATTTTAAATTTTAAAACCTTTATTTTACTTTTAACACCCTAACGAGCAACAAGACCCGATCAGGTATAGTATTATAGGTTATCGTTACAAGAAAGCGTGGAAGCAGATAAGAGTTTTTGTTTAATTCCTTAGTCTAATTCTTATTAAAGAATTAGAAATATATATTATGTTTTTGGTTGTTGTTTAAGTTTAAATTATTATCTCTGATATGCCCAAATCAGACGGTTTATTTATGCGGTGTCGTTAGGTCGCAAAACGTCAATTCAGGATATCAACATAAGAAGTCGATTGTTTAATTTATATATTGCTGGGCCTAAATCTATTATTCCTTCTTATGGGTTAGCAAGGGCAAATATGACCTAGGGTCGTTCCTTGAGCGGTCAAATTTGAAACAGAGCTTATCTAGATAATTTAGTAATTAAGATGGGTTTGTACATAATTTAGTATCCAAGACTAGTGGCCAGGTACACCTTGTGTGGAGATGCATGATCCTTTTGGTCCCAATAAATTGGCGACTGTTCGGAAAATTCAACAACCAAGTCCAACCTGTTTATTCTAGACACCACTTTTATCCGGAATATCAAATTGTGTAAAGGCAATAGTTGGGTTGATTTGATTTATAATTGTATTTAAAATACTAAAGCAATATAATTAAAATAAGCTAGCTAGCATGCAACAGCTAAGGACAGAGAAGACGTGGTTCACCATGATTTAAGATAACGTAGTGTCGGGATGATTGCGAGACACTCATTGGATAGATATACCTCAGTGTGAACACTAGATTCTCTACGAAGCGATTTCCCTATTAGCATGTCACGAGGAAGATTTATCCGGTTTAAGAATAGTTGGCTTTGAAGATTCTGATCGGATGGGCTATGCTCAACTCCCGACGCTTTATTCGGTTTAAGAATATAAGCAACCCATCTTGGATGCAATGCATACCTTGGGCGCACGAATAAAGTAGCATAGCCTTATATAGATAATATCCAACCTTTCTTAACACCTTAGTATATAACCCAAGTGAGTGGTTATGATTGTGTTTCGAATTCTTTTCTGTCAATGGTTTGGTAAAATCTAAGGGTTTGTAGACAAATTAGAACATCTGATAGTTCTCAATCATCCTTAAAGATTTATAAGCTTAGTTTGTATTATAGTGCGTTAAATTCCCATTTATGATTTAAACCATCCCTTACTTAGATCCACCCAATAAATCCCTTAGTTATCCACCATGTACTAGACTTATAGTGGTTCCATAGCTTCTAACCTTGACCATGCTCAAGTGGTCCTATAGTACATCAACACTGTACTCTACTATTGCAACAGTATTTCCTCGAGTCTTATACTCTTGACCAATGTCTTGATCTGGTCCTATGGTAATTCTCCATGTACTTTATAGTATTTCCGATGGGTTCATACCTTGACCAATGTATAAACACAGATAATTAATTACCTTATAATTGTCGACTTTATAAAAGGTTTTAATCACGTTTATTGGTGGAAGGACGATAATAACGAGGTTTAATATCATAGACAGAAAGTGAGTACGAAACGATAATCATCCCTAACTAACATTATTAAATCATGGCAAACAATCAAGCAATTACTCACACATCATGGCAACAAGCATTTCTAATATTTACAAATCATAAACATCGAACAAGAATATTATAATAAATTAATAGAAGAAAGGATAGATATTATCGAATAATATTGGCAGAATAACACTTGTATTTCTTCATAATATCCATAGCGTTACAATGCTTGATAGCTTCTACTACTAACTACATACTATTCTCCTATTGATCACTAGAGAGCGACAATAGAGATATAATTATTTTCCTAATCTCTGTACTTTTCTCTCTCTAGAATCTAGAGAGAGAAAGTAGAAAGAGAACTAATCTCCTATAGATTACTAGAGAGCGACTATAGAGAGATATTTAGAGAAAGAAGTGAAGAATTGGTGTGTCACGACCCTACTTTTTCCGTTATCTTTTACCGTTTATTATTTAACGTTCGTTAATTGTTATTCATGCCACATCATTTCTATGACCTATATTATTATTTTAGTAATAATATATTAATTATTATGTGTTAAATGAATATTTGTATTCATATTTTAATTTGTACGTTTGTACGAATCGTGGATTTCTATCCAGCGAATCTTTTCGATTTTCAAACCAACGATCAAGCTTTTGGGATTTTTAAATCCAAATTATTTTAAATATGATATTTTTTTGTCATATGAATATATATAGTGTTTATATATTTTATTTTTCGCGCGTGTGTTATTCTTCCGAATATTTAATCGCGTAACGGTGTTTTCGCGTTTCGGGCTTCGTTTGGGCTTTCGGGCCACAAGCTTTTCTCTAGTCATCAAAGTGGGCTAAGGGATCCCACTCCCTTGTGATGGTTCGGCCGAATGCCCCCATGGAGGGGGGTATGTGTCACTTTTTGATACTTGAGGTTTACATGATCAAAACCTAGCACATACTTCATTTTAACCTAAAAATTTCTTTTCTCCCTTTCCCTTTTCTCTCTTGAACGACCACTCACACTCACACTTACACATTCATCATCATCTTCAATCAATTACTTGCTTGGAATTTAGGGCTTTTAGCATCAATGGATTGCTCTCGTCTTTTGCTACGCAACCATATCAATCATTTCTTGATTAGGGTATAAACCCTAACCCTAACTTTTTGATTTTTCTTTAATTTTTCTGTTTTGATGTTTAATATGATAGTATAGTGCTTGTATGATGTTGGATTATTGATTGTATGCATAGAATCACTCGTTATTACATGTTTTCGGTTTGATTAATTTGGGACAGCAGCTTATTCGACCATTTCTGTAAACTTAACTGATGTAAATGTAAAACTAAAGTGTTTAGATGTGTTCTTCTCATCAAGACATTGAATTTAGACTCCGAATTCATGTTATTTCGATTCCCGGAGCTTAAGTTATGATTAAAATGGTGTTTTCTTGAAATCAAAATATAAAAAACGAATTGTTTCAGGTTTGGTCCGACTTTGTGATCGTTTTTGGAATCTCTAGGGTATACTAGTGTGTTAGGATTGATGATTGGATGAACATTCATGTTCGGGTCATCGAATCCGAGCCACGGATCACCCGTTATGACTAAAACATGTTTTTGAACAGATTAAAGCTCCAAGTTGAATGGTGGCTGTTGGTCATGACTTGGTTGATGTTCTTGGGGTGTTCTTGAGTATACTAATGTGTCGGGTGGTTTGGTTAGGCGAATATATATATAAGACTCGCCGAAAACCGATACCCGGGACTCAAGTTATTACCCGATGAATTTTTAATTAAAACTTATGGTTATAACATCTAACTTATGATATAAAATAATGATTTTCATTATCACTAAATTACTTATGATATAAAAGTGATTAATTAAATTTAAGACTTATGATATACATATTTAGTATATCATTATTAATTACATTTTGATTAATGAAACTTTTAATTAAACTTATGATTAATAATACTTTTATTATTAATGAATAATACTTATGGTAAGTATTAAACTTATGTTATGAGATTATTACAATAAGACTTATAATAAGGATTAATTAATTATTTAATTATTATAAGGCTTAGTTATTATTTAATTATAATTTAATTATTAAATACTTATGATTTAATAATTATAATTAAAACTTATGATATGATTAATAATTCATTATTATATAATAATACTTATGATATGTTTAAAAATTTATTATTAATTAATAATACTTATGTTATGATTAATATTTAATTAATTAATTAAATATTTATGTTATATTAATTATATCATTTAAACTTATGTTAACTTTAATAATTCAATTCAATTTATTTAAATTTATGTTATGACATAATTATACATATATGACTTTAAATAACATTATAACTTATATTATTATTATAATTTATACTTTTAAAATTAATTTTGACTATGTTTGACCAAGGTTGACTTTTGAGTTGATTTTCAGTTGACTTTGACTTTCAGTTGACTTTTGTTGACTTTCTAATTAAGGAAACTTTCCTAAGTTATAAACTTTCCAAAAATAGCAACTTTCTAAATATGGAAACTTTCCAAAAATCGAAACTTTCCTAAAATAGAAACTTTCCTAAAATAGAAACTTTCTTAAAATAGAAAGTACGTGTTTTTACGCTGTCCTGATCAAAGCGAAGCATACTGAGTGCTGTTCTATGTTTACTTGCAACAAGTACTATAGCTATCATACTAAGACTTGACCTAAGTTAGTTATTTATATCGACCTGCTTTATTTATAGGTTGGCGTTGTGATCATTCTAGATCACTTTACTTTCCGCGGTTCACGTTCTGTGTTATTACTTCGTTTACATTAAGGTGAGTTATAGTCCTATTTTTCTATTTTATATCTTTTGGGATGAGAATACAAGCATTTTATTTATATTTTTTTTATATTGGACACACGTGGAAGTTGGTTTAAGTTATTCATTCTGAGTTGAACGAAAATATTCCCTAGTCTGGTAACTGTAATCACTGTTTCTACTGGTGAACGTGAATCCTATGGATAGATCTATCGAGTTTGACAACCCCATTTCGTGCTAGTCGCGCTAGCAATTTTTGAAGACGGAATGTATTAGTACTTCGTAATTATTTAAAGATACATCTGTTCAGTGTATATTGTGTTTGGTAAGGGTGAAATTGGTTAAGTAGTTACCAGTTGGCTCACGGGTTAATGGAATAATATTTTTATATGTTTTCGAGCATATAATTTTTGTGGTCCAAAATAAGGCTTTATGTTTTCAAACATAAATTTATACGGTTCAAATTAAATATTGTTTGCAATATTAAACCTATAATTCACTTAACATTTTTGTTGACAGTTACTCACATGTTTTATTCTCAGGTTCATGATTTATTACTTCCGCTGTGCTTAGAGAGTCTGCATATTTATGATGGCAGCTTTTGTTAACCATTAACTTGCATTCTATTTTGATACATTAAGTTGTGGGTATTTGTTGACTTTGTTTTGGTCAACTTTTGATTAAGTATTTATGTATGATTTTTATAAACTTACATATTTTGGTAGATTTCCTTTATAGAAAATCATTTTTAAATAAAGAATGCAAGGTTATTTATTAAATTCATTTAGAGTTATGATCAAGCTGTGAGACCAAGATAATGATGGTCGTCAAGTAAACTTTGACTGGTCGTTAAATGGTGTGTTGAAATGGTGGGATGAAGCCCCCATTTATAGGAAATGCTTGGTGGCAAAATTGTAATTAAATTACTGAAAAACCCCTGGCAGGCCGTTTGGCAAGCCGTTTGCCAAGGCCGTTTTTGATGCCCGTTTGCCAAGGCAAGCCATTTTTGGTGCCCGTTTGCTGACAGGACGTTTTTTTATTATGGCAAGCCGTTTGGCGAGCCGTTTGGCAAGGGGTTTGCTGGATCGTATCTTGTCTTTCACCGTTTTCGCTCTAGAATATTCGTTTTAGCTCCGTTTTTGATGATTTTTGCGCCCATACGTTTGTAATTGAATATCCTACAACATGAGATTAAGTAATTAATCTTTTCCAAAAATTATAAAATAATTTATTTAAACGCGAGTTAATCGTCTTAGCCGATTTTGCTCGTTTTTCATCCGTTTTTAGTGATTCTTGAAACACAGCCTTTGTAATTACTAAGTCTACCAAATTAACCAACAAAGTGATTATTTTGGTGATAAATTTTGGAACTTTATGGTTTTAGGGCTCAATATCGGGGGTAAAAATGTGACTTTTTGGTTGATATCAAATATCCTACACTTAGACTAAGCTTGTCCTCAAGCAAACCTCTCTTTTATTTTGAGTTCAAGGATGCTTCTGAGGTTTCCATTCTATTATTCAAGTGGCTTGTTATTTATTATAAGAGCAAGATCAGACAATCCGTCTTCTAAAGGGGTAGAAACTATCTCTGCAAGCATGAGGGGAGGTTACATGACTTTGGCTTCCTTACACGGGTCATTCAAATCACTCAAGTGTTTGGAGTTCCCTATCAATCTATGAAATGAATTCGCTCATAGCCAGTCATGTTGCAAGTATTGTCATAGGCTTGACCAAGAATCAAATCTCCACCGGTTAGATAAGGACGTCACTAATCTTCTCCATAATCATTCTTTCAAGAGGAAGAGCGGGTTTAAAGGTTGGCTTGCGGAGAAAAGCGAAGGTTTTGATATGGCAAAAAGGGTGATTTTCGAACCATTGAAGTTTAGAGAGAATCGATAGATTTCGATTTTATGATGATATATTTTTTCTAGGAAAGATGGTACTCTATTTTTGTTGAAGAGTTTCTTTAGAGGGTGCTAATTTCCAGCGAAGACTTTGCTTCTTTTCTACAATCCTCCTGGGTTACAATCTTTATTTTCTTGGGGGATTTATGCTTTTATTTAAAGACTTTTCTCTTCTTTATTTTTGAGACTTTGCTTATCTTTTTTTTTTTTTTTTTTTTTCATCTTCATAACTTTGTCTATTTCTTCTTGTGCCCAGAGAGAAAGGTATTTCACCAGAAATAGGTCTTTTTGACCTATCAAAAACAGTCTGGAATTTCGAAATTTTTTGACAAGTGTTTGAAGTAAACTTGGTCGATCTATCTCTTTTAATTTCTAGATTTTGGAAATGAGAAAGGAAAGATGGTGGAAAGGGTAACGTATTTGATAGTGAATTTAGGGTGAGTATTTTATGATTCATCAACTCTTTGGCGGGAGTTGGTCGATTTAAATGCGTGGAGTGGAAACGGAACGGATGTTTTTTGTCTTCTCTATTCAGAATGATTTCGGAAGGAGTATCGCACCTACACCACGTATGGCGCTTACTAACCATTGGCCTCGAAATGTATGTCAAGGTCAAGTTCTAACTCTAAATGCTAACATCGGCACTCTCAACGGAAAAGATAGTGAAGCATTAAAAATGAATGCTTATTGAGCCATTTTTGAGATACCTCACAACAATTATATTGGGTTGATAATGCCTAGTTATACAATGCTCTTTTAGAGAATCGGCTCATCCTGAAGAAGATTTATGTCTTCATTTGTCTTATTTTTAGAACAAACATGCTTGATTTTCGAAAGTACTTTTTCAGAAAGTATCATTTAGTCAAAAATTTTGAAAAATTTACGTTGAAGACGAAGAATCTAAATAGTAGGTATACTCGAAAAGCTTAGTAATATTTTAAGTTAAGAACATTTTTCGAGCATCCCCTAGCTAATTACGGTGTACTACACCGCTATCCCACACTTAGAGGAACATTGTCCCTAATGTTCATTCTTAGATTTTAGGGAGCTAAAATCTCACACTTAGAGTATGAACATTTCGAAAAATGTATCTAAGCTCAATATTGGGTTGGAATCCCACACTTAGTGATAAGCTTAGGATAGAGTATAGTTTATGGATATAACGAAGCAAAATAAACAAACGAAGAGAAAGAAATGAATTTCTCCCCTTGGGTGCAGCTGTGAGCTGAGGATCTGAAGCTAGACTGAGTTGGAACCATCTTTGGCTGGATTCTAATCGGTCTTCTTGAAGTGTACTCGAGCTCATTAGGGCATTCTCCTCCTCCATACAACATCCATCAATAACTTGCAATGAAATAATCAACGAGTTTTTTTGTCGTTTCATCATTATTCAAAGAGTCTCCACCACAGGCATCACTAACTGTCTATTACTTGTAAAAAATGGAAAAGATCAAACCTAGACAGGTGATTAAGCTTTAGGCCATAGACTCACTGATTCGCGTTTTGATGAAAAAGTTATTTGGTTTCAAAATTAGGTCTTGCAAATTCCACAAATCAGTGTATGACTAAAAAGCTTAATCCCACACTTAGAGTGTTGACTGCCATCAATTTTAAGACTTTTGAAATAATTCACTTAAGCTCAAGACAAGTAGGAGAAGTGAATTCGTCCTAAGAAACGTTGAAAATTTTATTTTAAGTTTCACTTTCTCATTTATTCAATTAAGCTAATTATCCTAATCTAACTACTACTAAAGCTATAGAAAAATAAACACACGGGTTGCCTCTCGAGAAGAGCTTATTTTTGTTCGAGTCACGAGCCTGACTCTAGCCTTATTTCTCAGGAAATCTAGGCAGCTCCCTTGCATCCATCAGTAGACACAAGAGGTAATATTGGATCATACCAATGAGATTGAAGCGGACATAGAATAAGGTATGTCTAATGAAAGGAGAAGGTGGTTTGAAGTGAATGCTTTGTTTAACTTGAGGTATAACAAAGCTATCAATTTCTTCTACCTCCTTGATTTATGCGGGTTGGTCAAACGGGTCCTCATCACTCAATGATGTGTATGTCATTATGTATTTGAGTGATGGTTTATAGGGTATCCCTGACGCAAAACCCGTATTTCTTCCATGTGACTTCAGGTTGGTCGTAATGTTGTACTCTAAGGATGGAGGTGGGACGATGTCCATTGATGTCTCAATATGGTAGCAACATTAACAACTACTTCAATGCTAGAATCCTCCATCTCTATCTTCTTCTCCGGGTTCACCATTTCAATTTCTTCATCCACCTCCTCGTCACTCTGGTTGGGAGTTTCAAGTATAATTGGTTTAGAGAGTTCTTCTAGAACGAAATCCTCTCCAGTCATTAAAAGATCAAAATAAGGTGGGAGTGAAGATTGGGTTGGTGTGGAGTGGTTATTCTTCTTGTCTTCTACTTCTATCTTCTTTTCTTCATTCTCAGAATAAAAGGTGACTTTCCTAGTGGAGATGGTATTTACTTCGGCGTTCCCATCAGAAGGACATACAGACTTGTCGATCGTGAAAGTGACTTCTTCTCCACGGGCTCTCAAGGTGATAGTCCGTGAATAAACATCAACGATCGTTTTGGCTGTATATATGAAAGGCCTTCCTACGATGATAGGGGTTTTCATGTCTTCTTTATAGTCCATAACCACAAAGTCAGTTGGAAAGAGGAATTTTTCCACCTTAACCATGACATTCCCAGCTATTCCCTTAGGATATCTAGTGGATTAGTCAGCTAGCTGGATGCTTATTTTGGTAGGGTTAAGGTTTCCAATTTCGAGTCTCTGGAACAGCGAGTAGGGCATGAGATTGATGCTGGCACCAAGGTCAGCGAGAGAATAGATAGTACCAGATTGGTAGATAGAACAAGGAAGGGTAAATCGTCTGGTATCCCCTAGTTTTTCAGGAAGAGTATTTAAGATAATGGTAGAACAATCCGCTTTCAGCGGGACATTGGGTACTTCGGGTACCTTATCCTTGGTTGATATGAGTTTTCTAAAATACTTCTTGCTATGAGGATTTTTAGACACAGTGTCCAAAAATTTACCGTCAAGCTTGAAAGATTTCATCTTGTTATATCTTTGCTTGAGACGGCATGGGAATGGAATGGGTGCTTTCCAATCGGGTTTAGGTGATGACTCAATGACTAATACCGAATGGGTATTAGTTAGTTTCTTCTCCTTAGAAGAAACTGAAGGTTGTCTATGTGCCACCTTTGAGTCATTTTTAGGACAACCTAGAGAATCGAGACATTGATTTAGCTGGCTTATTTGATTTTCAAGACTACTCTAGTGATTAGTCATGACTAAGCCAACTGCGTCTTGTCTTGTTGTGATCATGTTGATGATACGCAGTAGGACATCGTCTGGACTTATCTCTGGTGGGGTAGTGGGTTTGGTAGGAGGGTTGTGCGGATGAGCTAGGATCGTATCAGAGTAGACAACAAAAGTCCTCACATTCAGCCTCGTATGCCTTGGCCGGATGTGGGTCAGTACAATTCTGGCATAATTGCACTTGAGACACATGTTGCGGGAGTTTCTTTAGCTCTCTGACTTCTTTGGTAAGGTTTTATATTTGTTTCGAGAGATATTTTTTGGTTTTGATAGGATCGGAGGCGGAAAGCGGTGTTGCTGATGAAATGTGCTCTTCCGTGTTCCAATCGTAATGGTGCATAGTCATCTCCTTGATCAATCTCCAGGTGTGACGACCCGAAAATTTTCGACCAAATTTAAACTTAATCTTTATATGATTTCGACATGATAAGCAAAGTGTAACACCCTCAAAGCGGGCCTAGCTTTTAGATTACTATCTTGCCCTCAGGTTGTGTGGTGTTATTATATGCTTTTATTTTAATTTTATATTTATTATTATTTAATGTTGTGGATAGGACCAGTTTGTGAGAAGGGTCACAGAACAAGTTTGTTTATTTAATTTGGACTTCGTTTAGGTCACCAAATGACATACGAAAGAATTCAGATAACTGATAAATACCCGTGTGTGATGGGGTATTGTGTTTAACACTAATATATAAGCTAGGAGTTAGCTTTTTCTCTCATTTTCTTGAAAGTTCTAAATTATACCCGTACTTATTTATCTCCTTCACAAACCCTAATCCAATTCAAGTGATAAATTGAATCAAGAGGCTTTGGTGATGGATTTCTAGCATCCTTGTGATCATCTAATCAGGTTTGTTTGCTTAAATTCGTGTGTTAATTCTTAGAAATTGGGTTTTGGGTATAAATGGGTTTTTGATGAACTTGATACTTGAATCTTGCTCATAAGTGTTAGATAGACTTGTTTGATGTTAGTGAACTAATTTAAGTATGTTATATGAGCTTCATGTACAGTCAATCGATTATAAACATGTTTGAAATGAGATTAATCTAGGCTTTTTCTCAAAAGTGTGTTCTTGAGTAAAATTATGAATTTGGTGCTTGATTCTTGATCTTAAGTGTTAGTTATGCTCAATTGTTGTTAGAAATATGTTTTATATAGTTTATATGATATGATGTTTTGGAAGTGGTTTTGATGTTAGATCTTGCAAAAATCGAGTTTTTGGGCCAAAATGGCAAAAATTAGCGAGCTGGAATGTTCTAATAGCTCCCACACTTCTCACAGGTCACCCGTACGAGTGACCACGCATTTGAGGCTCAACCACGTGGTTGAGGACTCACTCGCACGAGTGAGGTCTCGTCCGCGCGAGTGAGCACTGGTCAGTTTTTGGTAAACTTGAAAAGGCTGTAACTTTCAAACCGTAACTCTGTTTTCTATGAATAAACTATCGTTGGACTCATCTTGAAGTTTACTATCTAATGATATGGTTTTAAGAAACTAGATCAAATTTATTTTGGTCAAAAGAAGGGATTTTATTGTGTATGTATGGTTTTATACTCGTTTAGTGTCGTTATTGATTGAGTTTATGATGTAGGCTTATCATATAGTGAATATATGATGCTATGTGATAACTTATTGTATGAATTGATGTTTATGTTGTACATTTGGAGTTGAAACCCGATTAAACAGCTGCTGTTACTGTTCTTCATCACTCGTACGAGTGAGCCTTCACTCGTATGGTGGGGGGTCAAACGTGTTATGAACCGTGCGAGTGAGTGATTATGGAGAACTATTGTTTTGGTTAAGGTGATACGTACGGTTGAGATGTGACTCGTATGAGTCACTTGTCGCTCATGTGGTGAACCGTACGGATCATTGGATTCATTGATGGGCGTTCAGTCATAGACCAAACGTACTAGTAAGTTGTCAACCGCACGGTTGAATGTTCTCAAATGTGCGAGTGAGAGTGTTACTCGTACGGTTGATAGATTTATCGTTAAGTGCTTAAGTGTTAGTTTATATATACTGTGATTGTGATATAGTTAGTATTGGAATACGATTACTAACTTATTCAGTAATTGTTCTCAGTTGATATGGACGAGGAGAAGACTCGGTGACATTAGACTACCGAGTGCTGCCGGTATCGGTGAGTGGGACTAACTGGAGTATATAGTATAGAGTGACATGTTATATTATGATTACCATGCTTGTTAGATATACTTACTGATACTGTTAGTTAGTCTGTGGTGATGACTGCATGTTAGTTGATGCTTGTCTACTGGAGCCCAGTGCGTCCCTATTATGTAGTAGCCTCGGTAGGAGAGATCAACCTGCGGGTTGGGTTCCTCTGTGGTAGCCTAGACAATCTTAGTGTATATATATGTGAATGACTCATCCGTCGCATGTGGATTATGTATATACAACACGGTGGTGGAGGAACTTTTGGTAAGCCCCAGTCCGATCAGCTGGTGGTTAATGGTTTGGCCGAGCCGCCAGAGTCTCTATAGACGGCACTTGGGTGATGTTTGTGTGTTAGACTATGTGTAGTGACCCGAAGTTTTCCATGTTTATATATATTAATTGAGATTGATATTTACATGATTAAATGTTTACAACGTGTTAAGCAATCAAACTTGTTAAGACTTGATTAAATGAAATAAGTTTCATATAGACAATTGATCAACCAAGTTGACCGGCGATTCACGAACGTTACAAATTTGTAAAAACTACATGTTGTGGTATATATAGACATATATATGGTTGACATGAGATTATGATGAGTAAGTATCTCACTAAGTATATTAACAATGTGTGATATACATAAGAAATGAGATTACTAAGTTAAGAAACTCGAAATGATATATATAACGATTATCGTTATGATAACGTCTACTAAATACATATGTATCATATTAAGATATTGATACACTATATTTAACATGATAAAATGATATTTAAATATATCATTAAGTGTGTTAACAATGAACTACATATGTAAAAACAAGACTACTAACTCAAGAATTACGAAACGAGACTTATATGTAACGATTATCGTTGTAACGATATTTTAATGTATATATCATATTAAGAGATATTCATACATCATAATATCATGATAACAAAATAATTTAACATCTCATTTAATATAATAAACATTGGGTTAACAACATTAATTGAGATCGTTAACTTAAAGGTTTCAAAACAACACTTACATGTAACGACTAACGAAGACTTAACGACTCCATTAGAATGTATATACATGTTGTGTTTTGATATGTATTCTTACACTTTTGAAAGACTTCAAGACACATATCAAAGTACTTCTACTTAACAAAAATGCTTACAATTACATCCTCGTTCAGTTTCATCAACAATTCTACTCGTATGCACTCGTATTCGTACTCATACAATACACAGATTTTAGATGTATGTACTATTGGTATATACCCTCCAATGATCAGCTCTTAGCAGCCTATGTGAGTCACCTAACACATGTGGGAACCATCATTTGGCAACTAGCATGAAATATCTCATAAAATTACAAAAATATTAGTAATCATTCATGACTTATTTACATGAAAACAAAATTACATATCCTTTATATCTAATCCATATACCAACGACCAAAAACACCTACAAATATTTTCATTCTTCAATTTTCTTCATATTCAAACTTTGATTCAATTTCTACAACTATAACAATCTTATTTCGAGTGAAAATATTACTTGAACTGTTTTCGTGTCATGATTCTACTTCAAGAACTTTCAAGCCATCCAAGGATCCTTTGAAGCTAGATCCATTTTTCTCATTTCCAGTATTTTTATCCAAAAAACTTGAGGTAGTAATGATGTTCATAACATCATTCGATTCATACATATAAAGCTATCTTATTCAAAGGTTTAAACTTGTAATCACTAGAACATAGTTTAATTAATTCTAAACTTGTTATCAAAAAAAAAGTTAATCCTTCTAACTTGACTTTTAAAATCAACTAAACACATGTTCTATATCTATATGATATGTTAACTTAATGATTTAAAACCTGGAAACACGATGAACACCATAAAATCAGATATACGCTGTCGTAGTGAAATCGGGGGCTGTTTTGGTGTGGATAATTAAAAACTATGATAAACTTTGATTTGAAAGTTGTTCTTATAGGAAAATGATTTTTCATATGAACATGAACCTATATCCAAAAATATTGGTTAAACTCAAAGTGAAAGTATGTTTTTCAAAATGGTCATCAAAATGTCGTTCTTTCGACAGAAATGACTACCTCTTTAGTAATTGACATGTAACTTAAATTTCCGACTATAAACCTATAATTTTTCTGTTTGGATTCTTAAATTAGAGTTCAATATGAAACCATAGCAATTTGATTCACTCAAAACGAATTTAAAATGAAGAAGTTATGGGTAAAACAAGATTGGATATTTTTGATCTTTTTAGCAACGGGAAATGTTTAACAAATCTATACAAATCATATCCTAGCTAACTTATATTGTATTATACATGTATTATAATATATTATGTAATCTTAGGATACCATAGACATGTATGCAAATATTTTGACATATCATATCAACCCATGTATATATATTATTTGGAACAACCATAGACACTCTATATGCAGTAATGTTGGAGTTAGCCATACAGGGTTGAGGTTGATTCCAAAAATATATATACTTTGAGTTGTGATCTAGCCTGAGACGTGTATACACTGGGTCGTGGATTGATTCAAGATAATATATATCGATTTATTTTTGTACATCTAACTGTGGACAACTAGCTGTAGGTTATTAACGAGGACAGCTGACTTAATACACTCAAATCTTTAAAACATAATAAAAATGGTTATAATTATATTTTGATCATACTTTGATATATATGTACATATTTGTATAGGTTCGTGAATCGATCCGTGGCCAAGTCTTATTTCCGAGGAAGGAAATATCTGTGAAAGTGAGTTATAGTCCCACTTTTAAAATCTAATATTTTTGGGATGAGAATACATGCAGGTTTTATAAATGATTTACAAAATAGACACAAGTACGTGAAACTACATTCTATGGTTGAATTATCGAAATCGAATATTGAAATGTCCCGTTCTTATTGATTAAAAACGTTCCATATTAATTGATTTCGTTGCGAGGTTTTGACCTCTATATGAGACGTTTTTCAAAGACTGCATTCATTTTTAAAACAAACCATAACCTTTATTTCATAGATAAAGGTTTTAAAAAGCTTTACGTAGATTATCAAATAATGATAATCTAAAATATCCTGTTTACACACGACCATTACATAATGGTTTACAATACAAATATGTTACAACAAAATAAGTTTCTTGAATGCAGTTTTTACACAATATCATACAAGCATGGACTCCAAATCTCGTCCTTATTTAAGTATGCGATAGCGGAAGCTCTTAATAATCACCTGAGAATAAACATGCTTAAAACGTCAACAAAAATGTTGGTGAGTTATAGGTTTAACCTATATATATCAAATCATAATAATAGACCACAAGAGTTCATATTTCAATACACATCCCATACATAGAGATAAAAATCATTCATATGGTGAACACCTGGTAACCGACATTAACAAGATGCATATATAAGAATATCCCCATCATTCCGGGACACCCTTCGGATATGATATAAATTTCGAAGTACTAAAGCATCCGGTACTTTGGATGGGGTTTGTTAGGCCCAATAGATCTATCTTTAGGATTCGCGTCAATTAGGGTGTCTGTTCCCTAATTCTTAGATTACCAGACTTAATAAAAAGGGGCATATTCGATTTCGATAATTCAACCATAGAATGTAGTTTCATGTACTTGTGTCTAAACAGAAAAAGTATAGGTTTATAGTCGGAGAAATAAGTTACAAGTCGTTTTTGTAAAGGTAGTCATTTCAGTCGAAAGAACGACGTCTAGATGACCATTTTAGAAAACATACTTTCACTTTGAGTTTAACCATAATTTTTGGATATAGTTTCATGTTCATAATAAAAATCATTTTCTCAGAATAACAACTTTTAAATCAAAGTTTATCATAGTTTTTAATTAACTAACCCAAAACAGCCCGCGGTGTTACTACGACGGCGTAAATCCGGTTTTACGGTGTTTTTCGTGTTTCCAGGTTTTAAATCATTAAGTTAGCATATCATATAGATATAGAACATGTGTTTAGTTGATTTTAAAAGTCAAGTTAGAAGGATTAACTTTTGTTTGCGAACAAGTTTAGAATTAACTAAACTATGTTCTAGTGATTACAGGTTTAAACCTTCGAATAAGATAGCTTTATATGTATGAATCGAATGATGTTATGAACATCATTACTACCTTAAGTTCCTTGGATAAACCTACTGTAAAAGAGAAAAATGGATCTAGCTTCAATGGATCCTTGGATGGCTCGAAGTTCTTGAAGCAGAATCATGACACGAAAACAAGTTCAAGTAAGATCATCACTTGAAATAAGATTGTTATAGTTATAGAAATTGAACCAAAGTTTGAATATGATTATTACCTTGTATTAGAATGATAACCTACTGTAAGAAACAAAGATTTCTTGAGGTTGGATGATCACCTTACAAGATTGGAAGTGAGCTAGCAAACTTGAAAGTATTCTTGATTTTATGAAACTAGAACTTTTGGAATTTATGAAGAACACTTAGAACTTGAAGATAGAACTTGAGAGAGATCAATTAGATGAAGAAAATTGAAGAATGAAAGTGTTTGTAGGTGTTTTTGGTCGTTGGTGTATGGATTAGATATAAAGGATATGTAATTTTGTTTTCATGTAAATAAGTCATGAATGATTACTCATATTTTTGTAATTTTTTGAGATATTTCATGCTAGTTGCCAAATGATGGTTCCCACATGTGTTAGGTGACTCACATGGGCTGCTAAGAGCTGATCATTGGAGTGTATATACCAATAGTACATACATCTAAAAGCTGTGTATTGTACGAGTACGAATACGGGTGCATACGAGTAGAATTGTTGATGAAACTGAACGAGGATGTAATTGTAAGCATTTTTGTTAAGTAGAAGTATTTTGATAAGTGTCTTGAAGTCTTTCAAAAGTGTATGAATACATATTAAAACACTACATGTATATACATTTTAACTGAGTCGTTAAGTCATCGTTAGTCGTTACATGTAAATGTTGTTTTGAAACCTTTAGGTTAACGATCTTGTTAAATGTTGTTAACCCAATGTTTATAATATCAAAAGAGATTTTAAATTATTATATTATCATGATATTATGATGTACAAATATCTCTTAATATGATATATATACATTAAATGTCGTTACAACGATAATCGTTACATATATGTCTCGTTTCAAAATCATTAAGTTAGTAGTCTTGTTTTTACATATGTAGTTCATTGTTAATATACTTAATGATATGTTTAATTATCATAATATCATGTTAACTATATATATAACCATATATATGTCATCATATAGTTTTTACAAGTTTTAACGTTCGTGAATCACCGGTCAACTTGGGTAGTCAATTGTCTATATGAAACCTATTTCAATTAATCAAGTCTTAACAAGTTTGATTGCTTAATATGTTGGAAATATTTAATCATGTAAATATCAATCTCAATTAATATATATAAACATGGAAAAGTTCGGGTCACTACAAATATGCCCCTTTTTATTAAGTCTGGTAATCTAAGAATTAGGGAACAGACACCCTAATTGACGCGAATCCTAAAGATAGATCTATTGGGCCTAACAAACCCCATCCAAAGTACCGAATGCTTTAGTACTTCAAAATTTATATCATATCCGAAGGGTGTCCCGGAATGATGGGGATATTCTTATATATGCATCTTGTTAATGTCGGTTACCAGGTGTTCACCATATGAATGATTTTTATCTCTATATATGGGATGTGTATTGAAATATGAAATCTTGTGGTCTATTGTTACGATTTGATATATATAGGTCAAACCTATAACTCACCAACATTTTTGTTGACGTTTAAAGCATGTTTATTCTCAGGTGAATACTAAGAGCTTCCGCTGTTGCATACTAAAATAAGGACAAGATTTGGAGTACATGTTTGTATGATATTGTGTAAAAACTGCATTCAAGAAACATATGTCGATATAATAGATTTCTATTCTAAACCATTATGTAATGGTCGCGTGTAAACAGGATATTTTAGATTATCATTATTTGATAATCTACGTAAAGCTTTTTAAACCTTTATTGATGAAATAAAGGTTATGGTTTGTTTTAAAAATGAATGCAGTCTTTGAAAAACGTCTCATATAGAGGTCAAAACCTCGCAACTAAATCAATTAATATGGAACGTTTATAATCAATATGTGAAATGTCCCGTTCTTATTGATTAAAAATGTTCCATATTAATTGATTTCGTTGCGAGGTTTTGACCTCTATATGAGACGTTTTTCAAAGACTGCATTCATTTTAAAACAAACCATAACCTTTATTTCATCAATAAAGGTTTAAAAAGCTTTACGTAGGTTATCAAATAATGATAATCTAAAATATCCTGTTTACACGCGACCATTACATAATGGTTTACAATACAAATATGTTACAATGAAATAAGTTTCTTGAATGCAGTTTTTACACAATATCATACAAGCATGGACTCCAAATCTCGTCCTTATTTAAGTATGCGACAGCGGAAGCTCTTAATAATCACCTGAGAATAAACATGCTTAAAACGTCAACAAAAATGTTGGTGAGTTATAGGTTTAACCTATATATTATCAAATCATAATAATAGACCACAAGATTTCATATTTCAATACACATCCCATACATAGAGATAAAAATTATTCATATGGTGAACACCTGGTAACCAACATTAACAAGATGCATATTTAAGAATATCCCCATCATTCCGGGACACCCTTCGGATATGATATAAATTTCGAAGTACTAAAGCATCTGGTACTTTGAATGGGGTTTGTTAGGCCCAATAGATCTATCTTTAGGATTCGCGTCAATTAGGGTGTCTGTTCCCTAATTCTTAGATTACCAGACTTAATAAAAAGGGGCATATTCGATTTCGATAATTCAACCATAGAATGTAGTTTCACGTACTTGTGTCTATTTTGTAAATCATTTATAAAACCTGCATGTATTCTCATCCCAAAAATATTAGATTTTAAAAGTGGGACTATAACTCGCTTTCACAGATTTTTACTTCGTCGGGAAGTAAGACTTGGCCACTGGTCGATTCACGAACCTATAACAAATATGTACATATTTATCAAAGTATGTTCAAAATATATTTACAACACTTTTAATACATTTAGATGTTTTAAGTTCATTAAGTCAGCTGTCCTTGTTAGTAACCTACAACTAGTTGTCCACAGTTAGATGTACAGAAATAAATCGATAAATAATATCTTGAATCAATCCATGACCCAGTGTATACGTATCTCAGTATTGATCACAACTCAAACTATATATATTTTGAAATCAACCTCAACCCTGTATAGCTAACTCCAACATTCACATATAGAGTGTCTATGGTTGTTCCGAAATATATATAGATGTGTCGACATGATAGGTCGAAACATTGTATACGTGTCTATGGTATCTCAAGATTACATAATATACAATACAAGTTGATTAAGTTATGGTTGGAATAGATTTGTTACCAATTTTCACGTAGCTAAAATGAGAAAAATTATCCAATCTTGTTTTACCCATAACTTTTTCATTTTAAATCCGTTTTGAGTGAATCAAATTGCTATGGTTTCATATTGAACTCTATTTTATGAATCTAAACAGAAAAAGTATAGGTTTATTGTCAGAAAAATAAGTTACAAGTCGTTTTTGTAAAGGTAGGCATTTCAGTCGAAAGAACGACGTCTAGATGACCATTTTAGAAAACATACTTCCACTTTGAGTTTAACCATAATTTTTGGATATAGTTTCATGTTCATAATAAAAATCATTTTCTCAGAATAACAACTTTTAAATCAAAGTTTATCATAGTTTTTAATTAACTAACCCAAAACAGCCCACGGTGTTACTACGACGGCGTAAATCCGGTTTTACGGTGTTTTTCGTGTTTCCAGGTTTTAAATCATTAAGTTAGCATATCATATAGATATAGAACATGTGTTTAGTTGATTTTAAAAGTAAAGTTAGAAGGATTAACTTTTGTTTGCGAACAAGTTTAGAATTAACTAAACTATGTTCTAGTGATTACAAGTTAAAACCTTCGAATAAGATAGCTTTATATGTATGAATCGAATGATGTTATGAACATCATTACTACCTTAAGTTCCTTGGATAAACCTACTGGAAAATAGAAAAATGGATCTAGCTTTAACGGATCCTTGGATGGCTCGAAGTTCTTGCAGCAGAATCATGACACGAAAACAAGTTCAAGTAAGATCATCACTTGAAATAAGATTATTATAGTTATAGAAATTGAACCAAAGTTTGAATATGATTATTACCTTGTATTAGAATGATAACCTACTGTAAGAAACAAAGATTTCTTGAGGTTGGATGATCACCTTACAAGATTGGAAGTGAGCTAGCAAACTTGAAAGTATTCTTGATTTTATGTAACTAGAACTTGTAGAATATATGAAGAACACTTAGAACTTGAAGATAGAACTTGAGAGAGATCAATTAGATGAAGAAAATTGAAGAATGAAAGTGTTTGTAGGTGTTTTTAGTCGTTGGTGTATGGATTAGATATAAAGGATATGCAATTTTGTTTTCATGTAAATAAGTCATGAATGATTACTCATATTTTTGTAATTTTATGAGATATTTCATGGTAGTTGCCAAATGATGGTTCCCACATGTGTTAGGTGACTCACATGGGCTGCTAAGAGCTGATCATTGGAGTGTATATACCAATAGTACATACATCTAAAAGCTGTGTATTGTACGAGTACGAATACGGGTGCATACGAGTAGAATTGTTGATGAAACTGAACGAGGATGTAATTGTAAGCATTTTTGTTAAGTAGAAGTATTTTGATAAGTGTATTGAAGTCTTTCAAAAGTGTATAAATACATATTAAAACACTACATGTATATACATTTTAACTGAGTCGTTAAGTCATCGTTAGTCGTTACATGTAAGTGTTGTTTTGAAACCTTTAGGTTAACGATCTTGTTAAATGTTGTTAACCCAATGTTTATAATATCAAATGAGATTTTAAATTATTATATTATCATGATATTATCATATATGAATATCTCTTAATATGATATATATACATTAAATGTCTTTACAACGATAATCGTTACATATATGTCTCGTTTAAAAATCATTAAGTTAGTAGTCTTGTTTTTACATATGTTGTTCATTGTTAATATACTTAATGATATGTTTACTTATCATAGTATCATGTTAACTATATATATATCCATATATATGTCATCATATAGTTTTTACAAGTTTTAACGTTCGTGAATCACCGGTCAACTTGGGTGGTCAATTGTCTATATGAAACATATTTCAATTAATCAAGTCTTAACAAGTTTGATTGCTTAACATGTTGGAAACATTTAATCATGTAAATATCAATCTCAATTAATATATATAAACATGGAAAAGTTCGGGTCACTACAGTACCTACCCGTTAAATAAATTTCGTCCCGAAATTTTAAGCTGTTGAAGGTGTTGACGAATCTTCTGGAAATAGATGCGGGTATTTCTTCTTCATCTGATCTTCATGCTCCTAGGTAAACTCGGGTCCTCTACGAGCATTCCATCGAACCTTAACAATTGGTATCTTGTTTTTGCTTAAGTCTTTTAACCTCACGATCCATTATTTCGACGGGTTCTTCGATAAATTGAAGTTTTTCGTTGATTTGGATTTCATATAACGGAATAGTGAGATCTTCTTTAGCAAAACATTTCTTCAAATTCGAGACGTGGAAAGTGTTATGTACAGCCGCGAGTTGTTGAGGTAACTCAAGTCGGTAAGCTACTGGTCCGACACGATCAATAATCTTGAATGGTCCAATATACCTTGGATTTAATTTCCCTCGTTTACCAAATCGAACAACGCCTTTCCAAGGTGCAACTTTAAGCATGACCATCTCTCCAATTTTAAATTCCATATCTTTTCTTTTAATGTCAGCGTAGCTCTTTTGTCGACTTTGGGCGGTTTTCAACCGTTGTTGAATTTGGATGATCTTCTCGGTAGTTTCTTGTATTATCTCCGGACCCGTAATCTGTCTATCCCCCACTTCACTCCAACAAATCGGAGACCTGCACTTTCTACCATAAAGTGCTTCAAACGGCGCCATCTCAATGCATGAATGGTAGCTGTTGTTGTAGGAAAATTCTGCTAACGGTAGATGTCGATCCCAACTGTTTCCGAAATCAATAACACATGCTCGTAGCATGTCTTCAAGCGTTTGTATCGTCCTTTCGCTCTGCCCATCAGTTTGTGGATGATAGGCAGTACTCATGTCTAGACGAGTTCCTAATGCTTGCTGTAATGTCTGCCAGAATCTTGAATAAATCTGCCATCCCTATCAGAGATAATAGAGATTGGTATTCCATGTCTGGAGACGACTTCCTTCAAATACAGTCGTGCTAACTTCTCCATCTTGTCATCTTCTCTTATTGGCAGGAAGTGTGCTGATTTGGTGAGACGATCAACTATTACCCAAATAGTATCAAAACCACTTGCAGTCCTTGGCAATTTAGTGATGAAATCCATGGTAATGTTTTCCCATTTCCATTCCGGGATTTCGGGTTGTTGAAGTAGACCTGATGGTTTCTGATGCTCAGCTTTGACCTTAGAACACGTCAAACATTCTCCTATGTATTTAGCAACATCGGCTTTCATACCCGGCCACCAAAAATGTTTCTTGAGATCCTTGTACATCTTCCCCGTTCCAGGATGTATTGAGTATCTAGTTTTATGAGCTTCTGTAAGTACCATATCTCTTATATCACCAAATTTTGGTACCCAAATCCTTTCAGCCCTATACCAGGTTCCGTCTTCCCGAATATTAAGATGCTTCTCCGATCCTTTGGGTATTTCATCCTTTAAATTTCCCTTTTTTAAAACTCCTTGTTGCGCCTCCTTTATTTGAGTAGTAAGGTTATTATGAATCATTATATTCATAGATTTTACTCGAATGGGTTCTCTGTCCTTCCTGCTCAAGGCATCGGCTACCACATTTGCCTTTCCCGGGTGGTAACGAATCTCAAAGTCGTAATCATTCAATAATTCAATCCACCTACGCTGCCTCATATTCAGTTATTTCTGATTAAATATGTGTTGAAGACTTTTGTGGTCGGTATATATAATACTTTTGACCCCATATAAGTAGTGCCTCCAAGTCTTTAATGCAAAAACAACCGCGCCTAATTCCAAATCATGCGTCGTATAATTTTGTTCGTGAATCTTCAATTGTCTAGACGCATAAGCAATCACCTTCGTTCGTTGCATTAATACACAACCTAGACCTTGCTTTGATGCGTCACAATAAATCACAAAATCATCATTCCCTTCAAGCAATGACAATATAGGTGTCGTAGTTAGCTTTTTCTTCAATAACTGAAACGCTTTCTCTTGTTCATCATTCCATTCAAATTTCTTCCCTTTATGCGGTAATGCAGTCAAGGGTTTTGCTATTCTGGAAAAGTCTTGGATGAACCTTCTGTAGTAACCAGCTAGTCCTAAAAACTAGCGTATGTGTTTCGGAGTTTTCGGGGTTTCCCACTTTTCAACAGTTTCTATCTTTGCCGGATCCACCTTAATACCTTCTTTGTTCACTATGCGACCGAGGAATTGAACTTCTTCCAACCAAAATGCACACTTTGAAAACTTAGCATACAATTCTTCCTTCCTCAATACTTCTAACACCTTTCTCAAATGTTCACCGTGTTCTTGGTCATTCTTTGAGTAAATAAGTATGTCATCAATGAAAACAATGACAAACTTGTCAAGGTATGGTCCACACACTCGGTTCATAAGGTCCATGAACACAGCTGGTGTATTAGTTAAACCAAACGGCATGACCATAAACTCGTAATGACCGTAACGTGTTCTGAAAGCAATCTTTGGAATATCATCTTCTTTCACCCGCATTTGATGATACCCAGAACGTAAGTCAATCTTTGAATAAACAGACGAGCCTTGTAGTTGATCAAATAAGTCGTCGATTCTCGGTAGTGGGTAGCGGTTCTTGATGGTAAGTTTGTTCAACTCTCGGTAGTCGATACACAACCTGAATGTACCATCTTTCTTCTTGACAAACAAAACAGGAGCTCCCCACGGTGATGTGGTTGGTCGAATGAAACCATGCTCTAAAAGTTCTTGTAATTGGCTTTGCAGTTCTTTCATCTCGCTGGGTGTGAGTCTGTAAGGAGCACGAGCTATTGGTGCAGCTCCTGGTACAAGATCTATTTGAAATTCAACGGATCAATGTGGGGGTAATCCCGGTAATTCTTTCGAAAATACATCGGGAAATTCTTTTGCAATGGGAACATCATTGATGCTCTTTTCTTCAGTTTGTACTTTCTCGACGTGTGCTAGAACAGCATAGCAACCTTTTCTTATTAGTTTTTGTGCCTTCAAATTACTAATAAGATGTAGCTTCGTGTTGCCCTTTTCTCCGTACACCATTAAGGGTTTTCCTTTTTCTCGTATAATGCGAATTGCATTTTTGTAACAGACGATCTCTGCTTTCACTTCTTTCAACCAGTCCATACCGATTATCACATCAAAACTCCCTAACTCTACTGGTATCAAATCAATCTTAAATGTTTCGCTAACCAGTTTAATTTCTCGATTCTGACATATATTATCTGCTGAAATTAATTTACCATTTGCTAATTCGAGTAAAAATTTACTATCCAAGGCGTCAATGGACAACTTAATTTAGCACAAAAATCTCTACTCATATAGCTTCTATCCGTACCCGAATCAAATAAAACGTAAGCAGATTTATTGTCAATAAGAAACGTACCCGTAACAAGCTCCGGGTCTTCCTGTGCCTCTGCCGCATTAATATTGAAAACTCTTCCGCGGCCTTGTCCATTCGTGTTCTCCTGGTTCGGGCAATTTCTAATAATGTGGCCCGGTTTTCCACATTTATAACAAACTACATTGGCATAACTTGCTCCGACACTACTTGCTCCGCCATTACTCGTTCCGACACCATTTGTTCCTTTCGTTCTATTAACCCCTGGTCCGTAGACCTCACACTTCGCCGCGCTATGACCATTTCTTTTACACTTGTTGCAAAATTTGGTGCAGAACCCCGAGTGATACTTTTCACACCTTTGGCATAGCTGCTTTTGATTGTTGTTGTTGTTGTTGTTGCGGTTATTATTGTTGTTGGGATGATTGTTGTAGTTGTTGTTGTTGTTGTTGTTGTTGTTGTTGTTGTTGTTGGGCCGTTTGTTGTAGTTGCGATTGATGTTGCGATTGTTGGGATAATTGTTGCGATTATTGTTGTAATTGCTGTTGTTGTTGTATTGGTGATTCTTATCACCGTTTTCCTCCCACTTTCTTTTGACTTGCTTCACATTGGCCTCTTCAGCATTATGTTCTTTAATTCTTTCTTCAATCTGGTTCACTAGTTTGTGAGCCATTCTACATGCCTGTTGTATGGAGGCGGGCTCGTGTGAACTTATATCTTCTTGGATTCTTTCCGGTAATCCTTTCACAAACGCGTCGATCTTCTCTTCCTCATCTTCGAATGCTCCCGGACACAATAGGCACAATTCTGTGAATCGTCTTTCGTACGTGGTAATATCAAATCCTTGGGTTCGTAACCCTCTAAGTTCTATCTTGAGCTTATTGACCTCGGTTCTGGGACGGTACTTCTCGTTCATCAAGTGCTTGAATGCTGACCACGGTAGTGCGTACGCATCGTCTTGTCCCACTTGCTCTAGATAGGTATTCCACCATGTTAACGCAGAACCTGTGAAGGTATGCGTAGCGTACTTCACTTTGTCCTCTTCAGTACATTTACTTATGGCAAACACCGATTCGACCTTCTCGGTCCACCGTTTCAATCCGATCGGTCCTTCGGTTCCATCAAATTCCAAAGGTTTGCAGGCAGTGAATTCTTTGTAGGTGCATCCTACACGATTTCCTGTACTACTAGATCCAAGGTTATTGTTGGTATGTAGCGTAGCCTGTACTGCGGCTATGTTTGAAGCTAGAAAAGTACGGAATTCCTCTTCATTCATATTCACGGTGTGTCGAGTAGTCGGTGCCATTTCCTTCAAAATAGTCAAATGGAACAAGTTAATCATACAGAATATTAAGAGTAGTTAATAGTATTTCGTAGCATAATATGAACTCATTTATAAAAGCTTTTTCTTCATATTAGCGTTTTATAAGTTTAAATTCGGGTAGTACCTACCCGTTAAGTTCATACTTAGTAGCTAATATACAATTCAACTACTACAATTCTATATGAAAAACTGATTATAATAATATTTCGCGTTCAAACTTTTACACAATATTTTACAAACTTACAATACCGCTTATTTTACATATATCATGAAATATAGCACACAATAAATTTGATACAAGATGGTTGTGAAGATAATTCTAGCTAGTACACAAGTCGTTCAGCAAAGGCAATAAAGACACGTAATTCATATATCCAGAAACAAGTCATGCATTCTGGTTTTACTAGGATTACTTCCCATCCTTGGTCTTGTGGAACATAACCGTTATGGCCGTTGATAAGACAGCGTGTTGTAACGTCGTCAAAGGGACGAGGGTTACGTAATGTCCAACAGTCCCGTAACAATCTAAAAACCTCATTTCTTACCCCAATTACCGACTCCGTCACTTGTGGAAACGTTTTGTTTAATAGTTGTAGCCCGATGTTCTTGTTCTCACTTTGGTGAGAAGCGAACATTACTAATCCGTAAGCATAACATGCTTCTTTATGTTGCATGTTAGCCGCTTTTTCTAAATCACGAAGTCCAATATTCGGATATATTGAGTCAAAATAATTTCTTAACCCATTGCGTAAAATAGCATTTGGATTCCCCGCAATATATGCGTCAAAGTAAACACATCGTAACTTATGGATTTCCCAATGTGATATCCCCCATCTTTCGAACGAAAGCCTTTTATAAACCAAGGCATTCTTGGAACGTTCTTCGAATGTCTTACAAACTGATCTCGCCTTAAACAGTTGTGCCGAAGAATTCTGACCGACTCTAGACAAGATTTCATCAATCATGTCTCCGGGTAGGTCTCTTAAAATATTGGGTTGTCTATCCATTTTGCGTTTTTATACTATAAAATAGACAAGAGTTAGATTCATAAAAAAAATACTTATTAATACAAGCAATTTTTATATATATCATAAAGCATAAGCACACTATATTACATATATTACACCACACGAATACAACTATCTTATTCCGACTCGTTTGTTTCTTTTTCTTCGGTTTTGGTTCGTTTTGCCAAGTTTCTAGGGATATATGATGTTCCCCTAATACGAGCCGTCGTTTTCCACATTGGTTTAGAAAAACCTGGTGGTTTAGAGGTTCCCGAGTCATTGTTACAACTTAAGGACTTCGGGGGTTGACGATACATATAAAGTTCATCGGGGTTGGAATTAGATTTCTCTATTTTTATGCCCTTTACCTTATTATTTTCTTTTTCCTTTTTAAATTCAGTTGGGGTAATTTCTATAACATCATCGGAATTCTCGTCGGAATCCGATTCATCGGAGAATTGGTAATCCTCCTAATATTTTGCTTTCTTGGCGGAAACACCATTGACCATAATTAACCTTGGTCGGTTGGTTGAGGATTTTCTTTTACTTAACCGTTTTATTATTTCCCCCACCGGTTCTATTTCTTCATCCGGTTCCGATTCTTCTTCCGGTTCCGATTCTTCTTCCGGTTCCGACTCTTCTTCCGGTTCCTCTTCGGGAACTTGTGAATCAGTCCACGAATCATTCCAATTTACATTTGACTCTTCATTATTATTAGGTGAGTTAATGGGACTTGTTCTAGAGGTAGACATCTATCACATAATATCAAACGCGTTAAGAGATTAATATATCACATAATATTCACATGTTAAAAATATATAGTTTCCAACAAAATTTGTTCAGCAATCATTTTTCAAGTAAACACGGTCGAAGTCCAGACTCACTAATGCATCCTAACAAACTCGATAAGACACACTAATGCAAAATTCTGGTTCTCTAAGACCAACGCTCGGATATCAACTGAAATGTCCCGTTCTTATTGATTAAAAACGTTCCATATTAATTAATTTCGTTGTGAGGTTTTGACCTCTATATGAGACGTTTTTCAAAGACTGCATTCATTTTAAAACAAACCATAACCTTTATTTCATCAATAAAGGTTTAAAAAGCTTTACGTAGATTATCAAATAATGATAATCTAAAATATCCTGTTTACACGCGACCATTACATAATGGTTTACAATACAAATATGTTACAATGAAATAAGTTTCTTGAATGCAGTTTTTACACAATATCATACAAGCATGGACTCCAAATCTCGTCCTTATTTAAATATGCGATAGCGGAAGCTCTTAATAATCACCTGAGAGTAAACATGCTTAAAACGTCAACAAAAATGTTGGTGAGTTATAGGTTTAACCTATATATTATCAAATCATAATAATAGACCACAAGATTTCATATTTCAATACACATCCCATACATAGAGATAAAAATCATTCATATGGTGAACACCTGGTAACCGACATTAACAAGATGCATATTTAAGAATATCCCCATCATTCCGGGACACCCTTCGGATATGATATAAATTTTGAAGTAATAAAGCATCCGGTACTTTGGATGGGATTTGTTAGGCCCAATAGATCTATCTTTAGGATTCGCATCAATTAGGGTGTCTGTTCCCTAATTCTTAGATTACCAGACTTAATAAAAAGGGGCATATTCGATTTCGATAATTCAACCATGGAATGTAGTTTCACGTACTTGTGTCTATTTTGTAAATCATTTATAAAACCTGCATGTATTCTCATCTCAAAAATATTAGATTTTAAAAGTGGGACTATAACTCACTTTCACAGATTTTTACTTCGTCGGGAAGTAAGACTTGGCCACTGGTCGATTCACGAACCTATAACAAATATGTACATATTTATCAAAGTATGTTCAAAATATATTTACAACACTTTTAATACATTTTGATGTTTTAAGTTCATTAAGTCAGCTGTCCTTATTAGTAACCTACAACTAGTTGTCCACAGTTAGATGTACAGAAATAAATCGATAAATAATATCTTGAATCAATCCACGACCCAGTGTATACGTATCTCAGTATTGATCACAACTCAAACTATATATATTTTGGAATCAACCTCAACCCTGTATAGCTAACTCCAACATTCACATATAGAGTGTCTATGGTTGTTCCGAAATATATATAGATGTGTCGACATGATAGGTCGAAACATTGTATACGTGTCTATGGTATCTCAAGATTACATAATATACAATACAAGTTGATTAAGTTATGGTTGGAATAGATTTGTTACCAATTTTCACGTAGCTAAAATGAAAAAAATTATCCAATCTTGTTTTACCCATAACTTCTTCATTTTAAATCCGTTTTGAGTGAATAAAATTGCTATGGTTTCATATTGAACTCTATTTTATGAATCTAAACAGAAAAAGTATAGGTTTATAGTTGGAAAAATAAGTTACAAGTCGTTTTTGTAAAGGTAGTCATTTCAGTCGAAAGAACGACGTCTAGATGACCATTTTAGAAAACATACTTCCACTTTGAGTTTAACCATAATTTTTGGATATAGTTTCATGTTCATAATAAAAATCATTTTCTCAGAATAACAACTTTTAAATCAAAGTTTATCATAGTTTTTAATTAACTAACCCAAAACAGCCCACGGTGTTACTACGACGGCGTAAATCCGGTTTTACGGTATTTTTCGTGTTTCCAGGTTTTAAATCATTAAGTTAGCATATCATATAGATATAGAACATGTGTTTAGTTGATTTTAAAAGTAAAGTTAGAAGGATTAACTTTTGTTTGCGAACAAGTTTAGAATTAACTAAACTATGTTCTAGTGATTACAAGTTTAAACCTTCGAATAAGATAGCTTTATATGTATGAATCGAATGATGTTATGAACATCATTACTACCTTAAGTTCCTTGGATAAACCTACTGGAAAATAGAAAAATGGATCTAGCTTCAACGGATCCTTGGATGGCTCGAAGTTCTTGAAGCAGAATCATGACACGAAAACAAGTTCAAGTAAGATCATCACTTGAAATAAGATTGTTATAGTTATAGAAATTGAACCAAAGTTTGAATATAATTATTACCTTGTATTAGAATGATAACCTACTATAAGAAACAAAGATTTCTTGAGGTTGGATGATCACCTTACAAGATTGGAAGTGAGCTAGCAAACTTGAAAGTATTCTTGATTTTATGTAACTAGAACTTGTAGAATATATGAAGAACACTTAGAACTTGAAGATAGAACTTGAGAGAGATCAATTAGATGAAGAAAATTGAAGAATGAAAGTGTTTTTAGGTATTTTTGGTCGTTGGTGTATGGATTAGATATAAAGGATATGTAATTTTGTTTTCATGTAAATAAGTCATGAATGATTACTCATATTTTTGTAATTTTATGAGATATTTCATGCTAGTTGCCAAATGATGGTTCCCACATGTGTTAAGTGACTCACATGGGCTGCTAAGAGCTGATCATTGGAGTGTATATACCAATAGTACATACATCTAAAAGCTGTGTATTGTATGAGTACGAATACGGGTGCATACGAGTAGAATTGTTGATGAAACTGAACGAGGATGTAATTGTAAGCATTTTTGTTAAGTAGAAGTATTTTGATAAGTGTATTGAAGTCTTTCAAAAGTGTATAAATACATATTAAAACACTACATGTATATACATTTTAACTGAGTCGTTAAGTCATCGTTAGTCGTTACATGTAAGTGTTGTTTTGAAACCTTTAGGTTAACGATCTTGTTAAATGTTGTTAACCCAATGTTTATAATATCAAATGAGATTTTAAATTATTATATTATCATGATATTATCATGTATGAATATCTCTTAATATGATATATATACATTAAATGTCTTTACAACGATAATCGTTACATATATGTCTCGTTTAAAAATCATTAAGTTAGTAGTCTTGTTTTTACGTATGTAGTTCATTGTTAATATACTTAATGATATGTTTACTTATCATAGTATCATGTTAATTATATATATATATCCATATATATGTCATCATATAGTTTTTACAAGTTTTAACGTTCGTGAATCACCGGTCAACTTGGGTGGTCAATTGTCTATATGAAACATATTTCAATTAATCAAGTCTTAACAAGTTTGATTGCTTAACATGTTGGAAACATTTAATCATGTAAATATCAATCTCAATTAATATATATAAACATGGAAAAGTTCGGGTCACTACAATATGAACGGGACATTTCAGTTGGTATCCGATCGTTAGTCTTAGAGAACCAGAAAATTTGCATTAGTGTGTCTTATCGAGTTTTTTAGGATGCATTAGTGAGTCTGGACTTCGACCGTGTTTTCTTTAAAAATGATTGCTTAACATTTTTGTTGGAAACTATATATTATTAACATGTAAATATTATGTGATATATTAATCTCTTAACATGTTTGATATTGTGTGATAGATGTCTACCTCTAGCACAAATCCCATTGACTCACCTAATAATAACGAAGAGTCGAATATATATTGGCAAGATTCACAAGTTCCCGAAGAACCGAAAGAAGAGGAAACGGAATCGGAAGAAGAGGAACCGGAAAAAAGGAACCAGAAGAAGAGGAACCGGAAGAAGAAGAGGTTCCAGAGGGGGAAATAGTAGGAACCACAGAAAACCGATCAAATAAAAGAAAATCCTCAACCAATGGACCAAAGTTAATAATGGTCAATGGTGTTTCCGCTAAGGAAGCAAAATATTGAAAAAATTACCAATTTTCCGATGAATCGGATCCTGATGAGGATTCCTATGATGTTATAGAAATTACCCCGACCCAATTTAATGAGGCAAAAGAAAATAATAAGGGAAAAGTCATCAAAATAGAGAAATCTGATTCCGACCCCGATGAACTTTATATGTACCGTCAACACCCGTATTTTCAATATCGCGACAATAACCCGGGAACCTCTAAACCACCAGGTTTTTCTAAACCAATGTGGAAAACGACGGCTCGTATTAGAGGAACATCATATATCCCTAGAAAATTAGAAAAAAGAACCAAGTCCGAAGAAGAAGAAACCAGTGATTCAGATTAAAGGGGTGTGAGCATGTTGTGTAATAAATGTATTGTAGTGTGCTTGTATTTTTATGTTCTATGTAAAAATTGCTTGTATTGTTTGTTATTACGAATCTAATCCTTGTCTATTTTACAGTATAAAAACAAAATGGACGTTAAGGGTAGACAACCGAATATTTTAGAAGACCTACCAGAGGATATGATTGAGGAAATCTTGTCTAGAGTCGGTCAGAATTCATCAGTACATTTAGTTATGGTGAAATTAACTTATCAAACATTTGAAAGACTTTCCAGAAATGCCTTAGTTTATAAAAGACTTTTCTTTGATAGGTGGGGTATATCACATTGGGGAGACTTTAAGTTACGCCGTGTTTTCTTTAAAGCGTTAAATGCGGGGAACCCAAATGCAATTTTACGCTACGGGTTTAGAACCTATTTTGACTCAACATATCCCAACATAGGATTTCGTGAATTAGAAAGAGCTTCTAACATGCAACATAAAGAAGCATGTTATGCTTACGGGTTAGTGATGTTCGCTTCTTACCAAAGTGAGAAAAAGAACATCGGATTGCAGCTTTTAAATAAAACTTTCCCACAAGTGACGGATTCAGTAGTTGGGGTGAGAAACAAGGTTTTTAGATTATTACGGGGCTGTTGGACATTACGAAACCCTCGTCCTTTTGACGACATTACAACATGCTGCCTAGCCAATGGTCATAACAGTTATTTTCCACAAGACCAAGGATGGGAAGTCGTCTTAGTAAAACCAGAATGCATGACTTGTTTCTGGACTTATGAATTATGTGTCTTTATTTCCTTTGCTGAACAACTTACGTATTAACTAGATTTATCTTCAAAACTGTCCTGTATCATAGTGTACTATATTTCATGTTATATGTAATATAGTGAATTTGTAAGTTTGAAGAATATTTGTATGTGATATATTATTATAATCAGTTTTTCATATGAAATTGTAGTAGTTGAATTGTATATTAGCTACTAAGTATGAACTTAACGGGTAGGTAGTACCCAAATTTAAACTTATAAAACGCTAATATGAAGAAAAAGCTTTTATAAATGAGTTCATATTATGCTACGAGATACTATTGACTACTCTTAATATTCTGTATGATTAACTTGTTTCATTTGACTATTTTGAAGGAAATGGCACCGACTACTCGACACACCTTGAATATGAGCGAAGAGGAATTTCGTGCCTTTCTTGCTTCAAACATAGCCGCAGTACAGGCCGCGCTACATACCAACAATAACTCTGAATCTAGCAATACAGCTAACGGCGCAAGAAATCGTGTAGGATGCTCCTTCAAGGAATTCACTGCCTGCAAACCTTCAGAATTTGATGGGACCGAAGGACCAATCGGATTGAAATGGTGGACCGAGAAAGTTGAAGCACTTGATGCTGCTTACGCGCTACCGTGGTCAGCATTCAAGCACTTGATGAACGAGAAGTACCATCCCAGGTATTGCATTAACATGGTGGAATACCTATCTAGAGCAAGTGGGACAAGATGCTGCTTACGCGCAACCGTGGTCAGCATTCAAGCACTTGATAAACGAGAAGTACCGTCCCAGAACCGAGGTCAATAAGCTCAAGTCAGAACTTAGAGGGTTACGAACACAGGGATTCGATATTACTTCGTACGAAAGATGATTCACAGAATTGTGCCTATTGTGTCCGAGAGCGTTTGAAGATGAGGAAGAGAAGATCGACGCGTTTGTGAAAGGGTTACCGGAGAGAATCCAAGAAGATATAAGTTCATACGAGCTTGCCTCCATACAAAAGGCATGTAGAATGGCTCACAAACTAGTGAACTAGATTGAGGGAAGAATTAAAGAACAGGCGGCTGAAGAGGCCAACGTGAAGCTAGTCAAAAGAAATTGGGAGGAAAACGGTGATAAGAGTCACCAATACAACAACAACTATCCCAACAATCGCAACATCAATCGCAACAACAACAAACGGCACAACAACAACAATAACTACAACAATCATCCCAACAACAATAACAACCGCAACAACAACAACAATCAGAAGAAGCTATGCTAAAGGTGTGAAAAGTATCACTCGGGGTTCTGCACCAAATTTTGCAACAAGTGTAAAAGAAATGGTCATAGCGCGGCGAAGTGTGAGATTTATAGACCAGGGGTTAACAGAACGAAAGGAACAAATGGTGTCGGAACGAGTAATGGCGGAACAAGTTGTGTCGGAGCAAGTTATGCCAATGTAGTTTGTTATAAATGTGGAAAACTGGGCCACATTATTAGAAATTGCCCGAACCAGGAGAACACGAATGGACAAGGCCGCGAAAGAGTTTTCAATATTAATGCAGCAGAGGCACAGGAAGACCCGGAACTTGATACGGGTACGTTTATTATTGACAACAAATCTGCTTACGTTTTATTTGATTCGGGTGTGGATAGAAGCTATATGAGTAGAGATTTTTGTGCTAAATTAAGTTGTCCATTGACGCTGTTGGATAGTAAATTTTTAATCGAATTAGCAAACGGTAAATTAATTTCAGCAGATTATATATGCTGGAATCGAGAAATTAAACTGGGTAGCGAAATATTTAAGATTGATTTGATACCAGTAGAGTTAGGGAGTTTTGATGTAATAGTTGGCATGGACTGGCTGAAGGAGATGAAAGCAGATATCGTATATTACAAAAATGCAATTCGCATTGTACGAGAAGAAGGAGAACCCTTAATGGTGTACGGATAAAAGGGCAACACGAAGCTACATCTTATTAGTAATTTGAAGGCACAAAAACTAATAAGAAAAGGTTGCTATGCTGTTCTAGCACACGTCGAGAAAGTACAAACTGAAGAAAAGAGCATCAATGATGTTCCCGTCGCAAAAGAATTTCCCGATGTATTTTCGAAAGAATTACCGGGACTACCTCCACATCGATCTGTTGAATTTAAAATAGATCTTGTACCAGGAGCTGCACCAATAGCTCGTGCTCCTCACAGACTCGCACCCAGTGAGATGAAAGAACTGCAAAGCCAACTGCAAGAACTATTAGAACGTGGTTTCATTTGACCAAGCACATCACCATGAGGAGCTCCTGTTTTGTTTGTCAAGAAGAAGGATGGTACATTTAGGTTGTGTATTGACTACAGAGAGTTGAATAAACTTACCATCAAAAACCGTTATCCACTGCCGAGAATTGAGGACTTATTTGATCAACTACAAGGCTCGTCAGTTTATTCGAAAATCAATTTACGTTCTGGATATCATAAAATGTGAGTAAAGGAGGATGATATTCCAAAAACTGCTTTTAGGACGCGTTATGGTCATTACGAGTTTATGGTTATGCCGTTTGGATTGACTAACCCACCAGCTGTGTTCATGGACCTTATGAACCGAGTGTGTGGGCCATATCTTAACAAGTTTGTCATTGTTTTCATCGATGACATACTTATTTACTCAAAGAATGATCAAGAGCACGAAGAACATTTGAGAAAAGTACTAGAAGTATTGAGGAAAGAAACACTGTATGCTAAGTTTTCAAAGTGTGCATTTTGGTTGGAAGAAGTTCAATTCCTCGGTCACATAGTGAATAAAGAAGGTATCCAGGTGAACCCGGCAAATATCGAAACCGTTGAAAAGTGGGAAACCCCAAAAACTCCGAAGCATATACGTCAATTTTTAGGATTGACTAGTTACTACAGAAGATTCATCCAAGATTTCTCCAAAATAGCAAAACCCTTGACCGCATTAACGCATAAAGGGAAGAAATTTGAATGGAAGGATGAACAAGAGAAGGCGTTTCAGTTATTGAAGAAAAAGCTAACTACGGCACCTATATTGTCATTGCCTGAAGGGAATGATGATTTTGTGATTTATTGTGATGCATCAAAGCAAGGTCTCGATTGTGTATTAATGCAACGAACGAAGGTGATTGCTTATGCGTCTAGACAATTGAAGATTCACGAGCAAAATTATATGACTCACGATTTGGAATTAGGTGCTGTTGTTTTTGCATTAAAGACTTGGAGGCATTATTTATATGGGGTCAAAAGTATTATATATACTGACCACAAAAGTCTCCAACATATATTTAATCAGAAGCTACTGAATATGAGACAACGCAGGTGGATTGAACTGTTGAATGATTATGATTTTGAGATTCGATACCACCCAGGGAAGGCGAATGTGGTAGCTGACGCTTTGAGTTGAAAGGTGTTGTCATAGCATGGGGGTACGAAATAGTTTATATTTTACTAGGAAAAACTATTAAATACGATACAATTTTACACAAAATATGACAAGTTTTAATTATTTATTTACAAATGGGATATACCTAAACCTTGCTACAACACTATAGGCAGTGTACCTAATCGTAGAGTAGTGTAGTTTTTAGTAAGTCCGGTTCGTTCCACAGGGAGCTGGCTTATTTTACACTATATTTTAAACAATTATATTCGTACAAAATATATTATATTAATAATATATAAAAGGGGGTTTTACCGTTTAATGACTGGTTTGTCGATTTTATATTTTAAGCGAAGCGTAAAGTAAATGACGATATTTAATTAACAATATAAAATAAATAACAATAATTAAAATGACAATAAATAAAAGTACGAGGAAATATGAAATAAAATATATTATGCTTATTTAAACTTTCGTAATCATGATGTTTGATGTGTTGATTTTAGTTTTATGCCCATGGGTTAATTGTCCTTTGTCCTGGATTATTTAATATGTCCGTCTGGTTTTTGTCCATAACAGTCCATCAGTCATAAATATAAAATGCGAGTGTCCTCGTCAAATTATCCTTATACCCGAAGTCAAATATTCGAACTAATTGGAGACTTAAACTGTAACAAGGTCTTAATACTTTGTTTAACAATTACACCAGGTTATCGACTGCGTGTAACCCAAGGTTTTAATACTTTTTTATCAATTATGCCAAGTGTCCTTGTACATAATTTCATCCCTGTTTTAATAATTCTAGTGACTATTAATCCATTCCCGTGTCCGGTTAAATGAACGATTATTCGTACATATAAATATCCCGCCCATCGTGTCCGATTGAGTGTATATGGTTATTTATAGGGACGTCCAATTGTAAATCTTTATATTAAAATTAACAAACTATCATTTAGTTAAACAAATATAAAGCCCATTAATAGCCCATAGTCTAATTTCCACAACTGTCGTTCTTTTGTCCAAACCCCAATTATGGTACAAAGCCCAATTACCCCGTCTTTAATATTTAGTCCAACATCATGATTACTTTGGCTCAAATAAGCATAATAATAACTTAAGTACGAGACATTAATTTAAAAAGGAGAACATAACTTACATTGAGTATTTATCGCGTAGTGTTACACGGACAGAATTTCGACTTCAAAAACCCGTAAAATAACCTTTACATAACCCGAACTAATCTAATATAAAACTAACCTATACTATATATATATATATTATATATATATATATTATTATTATATAGGGAGTATTATTATTATTATTTTTAGTGTATTAAAACTCGGCAGAAAATGTTGATATTTATAGGACATTTCTGAAATTTCAAACTCCGCGAGTTGCGGCACTTTTACCCTTCAAACTCCGCGAGTTGCGGAGTTTGAATTTCCAGCTCACATGATTTTGGATCTTTGCTTGTCAACGTTATTAAATAATAATATAATATATAAATAATTTTAAGAATTATTTAAATATTATATTTTATTTATGTGCATAGTTGACTTGTAATTTTTGCACCGTTGCGTCGCGCGTTGAGAGTAGACTCATGTCCCGGTTCCGGATTTTCGAACGTCCTTTCGTATAATTTAATATCTTGTACTTTATGTTCCGCAACTTGTACTTTTGTCATTTTTAGACGTTTCTTATCAATAAATTGAACCACTTAGATTGTATCTTGTACATTTGAGCTTTTTGGACGTTTGCGTCTTCAAATCGTCGTTTTCTCCTTTTGTCTTCGCACTTATTTAATATAAACGATTACAACTTAAAATAGGACAATTACAACTAAATAATTTACATATTGGGAGGATATTGCTACAAAATATATGTTCATTTGGAGCACTATCAAATATCCCCACACTTGAGCGTTGCTTGTCCTCAAGCAATACAGAACTTGAAATTAAATTACACGAATCACTTCTTTATTCTTCACACTTTATACATCAGTGATTTTGATACGGCGGTATAAATAATGATAGTAACGGTGTGGTTTACAGTCCCACATGACTATTAAAAATTTAGATCCTTTAAGGAAATTGGATCTTTATGAAAATATTTGATCTTTTGAAAATTCAATCTAGCTTTTACCCTAGATAAGTTTTCCGAAATAACCCTTCACCGGTGTTTGCAAAATGATTTTTTTTTTTTGGGTTTTGTGGGTTTCAGATTTGAAAATTTTAGCTCAAAACTTGTGGTTTTGTGTCACCCACTTGCTAATCTTGTATTAGGAAAGTAACACGTCCAGTATACTTGCTCCGTATATTAACTTTCGGTAAACTACCGTCCGGTTGTAAAAGAAAGCATTGAACAAGCAACTGTTAAGGCAATGTCCCCTGACATGCTTTTAATTATGGTCTATAACGTGTCGGACGCAATTACTATCCTTTGTAGGAGCAATAGTAAAGCTCACCCTTATAATTTGTCATTCTGGCACAAGGTCCTGTCTTTGACCATACTATGCAACCACCGTTCTTACGGTTGACACCCGATTTGGTTCAGGTGACCTAATGAATTCCAGGTGAATTCCTAGGATTTTACGTTCAATGGTAATGAACGCATTGAAAATGGGTTTTTAGAAAACAAATCGTTTGAAATTTTGATCAAAATATTTTCTCGTTCAAGCTCGAGTTTAGATATCATTGAATTCCATGAGTTTGTAATTCTCAATCTTTAAGGTCAATCTCTAGGATTGAGTAATATCAGTCTTAAAAGCTGATTTTTGATCTTTAAAGAGATTATCCTTTATGGGGATCTGATTCATTAGTCTTATCCAGCTAATTTGCACAGCGTCCTCCCCATTTTACGAGACAGATCCTCTCATGGTTAGGATAAGTCTGACCACTTGGCGACCCTGTTTTATGCTGAGGTCCGTGGATTTCCTGCTGATTTTAGAGATGACTTTTCAAGATTTTTCGTCAACCTACAGCTGGTCTGGAAGACAACTTCTTGACCTAAATCAAGAAGCGCGTGTCTTTTTCGGAAGACTTTACTTCCTTTTAATGATGGAATTGATTCATCGTGTAGATCCATCTTTTCTTTTCTTTCATCGGGTAAAATAGTTAATTTAGTCCAAAACAAAAGCACCTGCAATAAACTTTACAGAAACATGTGCTAGATAGTTTTTAATTGAATAACTAGGTACATTCTCCCCACACTTAGTTTCTTTCTTTGCCTTTTTATTCTCCTTTATTCCATTTTAAATGAATTCAAGCGTTTTAGGGTGTTTCTCAATTTATGTCCTTTCCGAGGTAACGATAATTTCAGTATTAACACCTAGTTTTCACCGTTCATAAATATATATAAACATGATTTTAAATTCATTTAGTTGAAAATTTTTCAATTTGGTAAATAAACCAAGTATAAACCCGAGAGATTTTATAACCCTTCCCCACACTTGAGATCATGCAATGCCCTCGTTTGCATGAAATCAGACTCTAATTATAAATTCATGAGGGTGATTAGTGTAGAAAAGTGATTGAAAATACCCAGTTTGTAATTACAAAGCTCGTCGAATGATAGATGGCGCGCCTCATCGTTCATTCCTTCTTGTTTTATCACACATGTTTTTCTTCAAAAACGGTTGCTTTTCTGAACTGTTAACTAATATTTGAAAAAGCGTCTTTTACCCTAATCATGCATTTTTATTAACGAGTTATGCACTAACCCGAACTCCTAATTTAACGTTAAGTGGGGTTAGACTTCCCCACACTTAGCTGACGACATGTGAAGTCGGTAGAATAAGTTCCACGAATTAAAATAGTGAGCCACTTATTTACATCTCGGGTGGTATAAAATATATCAATGGGTTTAAAGTTTAGAACCACCCGATCGTCACTACTTAATTCTTTTTTAAGTGTAGCTTTTAGTAAATGGATATGTCTCTTTTCTGGTTCTTGGTCAAATGGATCGATATACACCGACATATATATTATAGGGTGGACTATTCCTAACATTTCCTTCCTTTTATTCTCGGGATTAAAGGTTTCACCTCTATTACCCAATTGGGTGAAATCCGAGGTGTCATTATCTATTACAGCTCGTAGTTCATCTTTGGTAGATGACTCGTCTATTGAGAATATTGGGTTGGAAAGTTGTGGAATAGTGAATTTCGGGATCGAAGTAGATTGTTCTTCATTAACGGTACTTGTCGGTCCCACTATTTTGGTCTTGGGGGTAAAATTTTCAACGTTATCGTTTTTCCAAGAGTACCAATTTGTCACCCTTACTTCTTCTTCATTCATTGATTGGTCGATGATTTCGTCGGTAGAGGCTAATGTGTCGATATGTTGTGAAATTGGTAAAGCTGAATAAAAAGTATCATCGGGATAGTTGGTGATTTCGGAGCTCTCGAATTCATTAAAATTCGATGATCTGAGATTTTCTTGCACACGACTCCTCAGATCAACAGGTGTGTAATCTGATAGAGTTTCAGCTTGCCGATTTACAAACTCTCTCATTTGTTCATTTTGAGCATCAAGTTCTTCGAGTTTGATTTTCATATAATCTAAAGAATTTTGAGGCACATAATTTTCCTCGTCTACTGGTTGTTGAGTTTGGATATATTCTTGGGAATAATCCCAATTAGAATTGTATTCCTCATAATCATTCCATTCAGGTTCCATGGGTGCGTAATTTTCCATAGGAACGTAATAATAACATTCCCATGTTGAATGATAATCTCCACAGATTTCGCAACCAGTTATTGTTTCGTCATTCGTGATCCAAGATTGACTGAACGAATTGTCTTCAACACCCGTTTGAGAGTATTGATTAAATTGATTTCGGATGTCATAAAGAGTTTCCAAAATATTCTCGAGATTTTCCATAATGCGCTTATTACTAAATTTTAGCTACAATGTGGTGCATTTACTTAATTATCATATTAGTTATAAAAATAAAAATTATATAAGTTATCAAATTAATAGACTTTTCTGCTTTTGCCCACGTTTCGAATAGCCAATAGACGCAGCAGGGAGCCAGAACCCTTTAAATCGGAAGCTCACAACTCAGCCACTAACAAATCCAACTATTACTACGAAGCAGAAAATTTGGATGTCTATCAATTCAACCACTTAAAATAATTTTTCGTTTGGAATTATTAGAGAAGAAGTAGAGAAAATTTCTAAGTCCTAAAAACTAGCGTGTCGAGAAATAAGAAAGAAAAAGAGTGCGCGTCGAAAAAACGTCGAAAAATAAAAATAAGAAAGAAAAACGTCGAAACTTAAAAGTCTAAAAATTAAATCTAAAAAGTTGCGCCTAAAGGTATTAAAGCTTAAAGGAATTCTATATCCAAAACGGCAATAACTTAATTAGGCACTAAAATCTAAAAACTTCGTCGCAAAATTCTAAAGCGCCTAAATTTTAATCTAAAGAAAAAGCACTTAAGGGCTTTTACGGCAAAGCCTAAAAATCTAGAAATAAAAATAAACTACGGCAAAAACTAAAACTTAAAACTAGCTACGAACAATAAAAATACAAATATTATGCTAAAAACAAATAAAAATAAACAAAAAAATAAAAATAAACTTAAAGTTGTAAAAAGTACAATTTTTATAAAAATATTATTTTTATCTTTATTATTTTATAAAAGTATTAATTTTTATTTATAATAAAACTAATTAAAATACAAAATACAAATTAATTTAAAAACTAAAACTAAATATTAATAATAATAAATTAAATAGGGTTTATAAATAATAATAATTAATAATATTCCGTAATTAATGTGAAATAGGGTTTCTGGTCAGGCTGGTCAGGGCGGCTCCGTGAGTCGTGGTTCCACGTACCAGCAATTCTCCGCGAGTCGCGGAGTTTGCAAAATGTTTTTCTTTTATTTTATTTTATATTGTTTTTCTAAAAATATATACAAATATATTTATACAAAAATAAATTAAAAATATAGCGTTTCACCGGTTCCCCGGCAGCGGCGCCAAAAACTTGTTGTCGTAGCGTGGGGGTACGAAATAGTTTATATTTTACTAGGAAAAACTATTAAATACGATACAATTTTACACAAAATATGATAAGTTTTAATTATTTATTTACAAATGGGATATACCTAAACCTTGCTACAACACTATAGGCAGTATACCTAATCGTAGATTAGTGTAGTTTTTAGTAAGTCCGGTTCGTTCCACAGGGAGCTGGCTTATTTCACACTATATTTTAAACAATTATATTCGTACAAAATATATTATATTAATAATATATAAAAGGGGGTTTTACCGTTTAATGACCGGTTTGTCGATTTTATATTTTAAGCGAAGCGTAAAGTAAATGACGATATTTAACTAACAATATAAAATAAATAACAATAATTAAAATGACAATAAATAAAAGTACGAGGAAATATGAAATAAAATATATTATGCTTATTTACACTTCCGTAATCATGATGTTTGATGTGTTGATTTTAGTTTTATGCCCATGGGTTAATTGTCCTTTGTCCTGGATTATTTAATATGTCCGTCTGGTTTTTGTCCATAACAGTCCATCAGTCATAAATATAAAATGCGAGTGTCCTCGTCAAATTATCCTTATACCCGAAGTCAAATATTCTAACTAATTGGGGACTTAAACTGTAACAAGGTCTTAATACTTTGTTTAATAATTACACCAGGTTATCGACTGCGTGTAACCCAAGGTTTTAATACTTTGTTATCAATTATGCCAAGTGTCCTTGTACATAATTTCACCCCCGTTTTAATAATTCTAGTGACTATTAATCCATTCCCGTGTCCGGTTAAATGAACGATTATTCGTACATATAAATATCCCGCCCATCGTGTCCGATTGAGTGTATATGGTTATTTAAAGGGACGTCCAATTGTAAATCTTTAGATTAAAATTAACAAACTATCATTTAGTTAAACAAATATAAAGCCCATTAATAGCCCATAGTCTAATTTCCACAAGTGTCGTTCTTTTGTCCAAACCCCAATTATGGTACAAAGCCCAATTACCCCGTCTTTAATATTTAGTCCAACATCATGATTACTTTGGCTCAAATAAGCATAATAATAACTTAAGTACGAGACATTAATTTAAAAAGGAGAACATAACTTACATTGAGTATTTATCGCGTAGTGTTACACGGACAGAATTTCGACTTCAAAAACCCGTAAAATAACCTTTACATAACCCGAACTAATCTAATATAAAACTAACCTATACTATATATATATATATATATATATATATATATTATATATATATTATTATTACATAGGGAGTATTATTATTATTATTTTTGGTGTATTAAAACTCGGCAGAAAACGTTGATATTTATAGGACATTTCTGAAATTTCAAACTCCGCGAGTTGCGGCACTTTTACCCTTCAAACTCCGCGAGTTGCGGAGTTTGAATTTCCAGCTCACATGATTTTGGATCTTTGCTTGTCGACGTTATTAAATAATAATATAATATATAAATAATTTTAAGAATTATTTAAATATTATATTTTATTTATGTGCATAGTTGACTTGTAATTTTTGCACCGTTGCGTCGCGCGTTGAGAGTAGACTCATGTCCCGGTTCCGGATTTTCGAACGTCCTTTCGTATAATTTAATATCTTGTACTTTGTGTTCCGCAACTTGTACTTTTGTCATTTTTAGACGTTTCTTATCAATAAATTGAACCACTTGGATTGTATCTTGTACATTTGAACTTTTTGGATGTTTGCGTCTTCAAATCGTCGTTTTCACCTTTTGTCTTCGCACTTATTTAATATAAACGATTACAACTTAAAATAGGACAATTACAACTAAATAATTTACATATTGGGAGGATATTGCTACAAAATATATGTTCATTTGGAGCACTATCAAAAGGACAGAGAATCTATACGGGTAAAAGCTATGAATATAATTATTCGTACTAACCTTACTACTCAAATAAAGAAGGCGCAACAGGGGGTTGTAAAAGAAGGAAAGTTGAAGAATGAGATACCCAAAGGATCAAAGAAACATCTTAATATTCGGGAAGACGGAACCCGATATAGGGCTGATAGAATTTGGGTACCAAGGTTTGGAGATGTGAGAGAAATGGTACTTAAGGAAGCACATAAAACCAGATATTCAATACATCCCGGAGCGGAGAAGATGTATAAAGATCTCAAGAAACACTTTTGGTGGCCGGGTATGAAAGCCGATATTGCTAAATATGTAGGAGAATGTTTGACATGTTCTAAGGTCAAAGCTGAACATCAGAAACCATCAGGTCTACTACAACAACCTGAAATTCCGAAATGGAAATGGGAAAACATTACCATGGATTTCATTACTATTTTGGGTAATAGTTGATCGTCTCACCAAGTCAGCACACTTCCTGCCAATGAGAGAAGATGACAAAATGGAGAAGTTGGCGCGATTGTATTTGAAGGAGGTTGTCTCCAGACATGGAATACCCGTCTTTATTATCTCTGATAGGGATGGTAGATTTGTTTCAAGGTTCTGGCAGACGTTGCAACAAGCATTGGGGACTCGTCTAGACATGAGTACTGCCTATCATCCACAAACTGATGGGCAGAGTGAAAGGATGATACAAACGCTTGAAGACATGCTACGAGCATGTGTTATTAATTTCGGAAACAGTTGGGATCGACACCTACCGTTAGCAGAATTTTCCTACAACAACAGTTATCATTCTAGTATTGAGATGGCGCCGTTTAAGGCACTTTATGGTAGAAAGTGCAGGTCTCCGATTTGTTGGAATGAAGTGGGGGATAGAAAGATTACGGGTCCGGAGATAATACAAGAAACTACCGAGAAAATTATCCAAATTCAACAACGATTGAAAACCGCCCAGAGTCGACAAAAGAGGTACGCGGACAGTAAAAGGAAAGATATAGAGTTTGAAATTGGAGAAATGGTCATGCTTAAGGTTTCACCTTGTAAAGGCGTTGTTCGATTTGGTAAACGGGGGAAACTAAATCCAAGGTACATTGGACCATTCTAGATTATAGATCGTGTCGGACCAGTAGCTTACCAACTGGAGCTACCTCAACAACTCGCGGCTGTATATAACACTTTCCACGTCTTGAATTTGAAGAAATGTTTTGCTAAAGAAGATCTCACTATTCCGTTGAACAAAATCCAAATCAATGAAAAACTTCAATTCATTGAAGAACCCGTCGAAATAATGGATCGTGAGGTTAAGAGACTTAAGCAAAACAAGATACCGATTGTTAAGGTTCGATGGAATGATCGTAGAGGACCCGAGTTCACCTGGGAGCATGAAAATTAGATGAAGAAGAAATACCCTCATCTATTTCTAGAAGATTCATCAACACCTTCAACAAATTAAAATTTCGGGACGAAATTTATTTAATGGGTAGGTACTGTAGTGACCCGAACTTTTCCATGTTTATATATATTAATTAAGATTGATATTTACATTACTAAATGTTTCCAACATGTTAAGCAATCAAACTTGTTAAGACTTGATTAAATGAAATAAGTTTCATATAGACAATTGATCACCCAAGTTGACCGGCGATTCACGAACGTTACAAATTTGTAAAAACTACATGTTGTGGTATATATAGACATATATATATGGTTGACATGAGATTATGATGAGTAAGTATCTCACTAAGTATATTAACAATGTGTGATATACATAAGAAATGAGATTACTAAGTTAAGAAACTCGAATTGATATATATAACGATTATCGTTATAATAACGTCTACTAAATACATATGTATCATATTAAGATATTGATACACTATATTTAACATGATAAAATGATATTTAAATATATCATTAAGTGTGTTAACAATGAACTACATATGTAAAAACAAGACTACTAACTCAAGAATTACGAAACGAGACTTATATGTAACGATTATCGTTGTAACGATATTTTAATGTATATATCATATTAAGAGATATTCATACATCATAATATCATGATAACATAATAATTTAACATCTTATTTGATATAATAAACATTGGTTTAATAACATTAATTGAGATCGTTAACTTAAAGGTTTCAAAACAACACTTACATGTAACGACTAACGAAGACTTATCGACTCCATTAGAATGTATATACATGTTGTGTTTTGATATGTATTCTTACACTTTTGAAAGACTTCAAGACACATATCAAAGTACTTCTACTTAACAAAAATGCTTACAATTACATCCTCGTTTAGTTTCATCAACAATTCTACTCGTATGCACCCGTATTCGTACTCGTACAATACACAGCTTTTAGATGTATGTATTATTGGTATATACACTCCAATGATCAGCACTTAGCAGCTCATGTGAGTCACCTAACACATGTGGGAACCATCATTTGGCAACTAGCATGAAATATCTCATAAAATTGCAAAATATTAGTAATCATTCATGACTTATTTACAGGAAAACAAAATTACATATCCTTTATATCTAATCCATATACCAACGACCAAAAATACCTACAAATACTTTCATTCTTCAATTTTCTTCATCTAATTGATCTCTCTCAAGTTTCATCTTCAAGTTCTAAGTGTTCTTCATAAATTCCATAAGTATAGTTTCATAAAAATCAAGAATACTTCCAAGTTTGCAAGTCTACTTCCAAGCTTTCTAATCCATTCCAAGTAATCATCTAAGATCAAGGAACCTTTGTTATTTATAGTAGGTTATCTTTCTAATTCAAGGTAATATTCATATTCAAACTTTGATTCAATTTCTACAACTATAACAATCTTATTTCGAGTGAAAATATTACTTGAACTGTTTTCGTGTCATGATTCTGCTTCAAGAACTTTCAAGCCATCCAAGGATCCTTTGAAGGTAGATCCATTTTTCTCATTTCTAGTATTTTTAACCAGAAAACTTGAGGTAGTAATGATGTTCATAACATCATTCGATTCATACATATAGAGCTATCTTATTCGAAGGTTTAAACTTGTAATCACTAGAACATAGTTTAGTTAATTCTAAACTTGTTCGCAAACAAAAGTTAATCCTTCTAACTTGACTTTTAAAATCAACTAAACACATGTCCTATATCTATATGATATGCTAACTTAATGATTTAAAACCTGGAAACACGATGACCACCATAAAATCGGATATACGTCGTCGTAGTGAAACCGGGGGCTGTTTTGGTTTGGATAATTAAAAACTATGATAAACTTTGATTTAAAAGTTATTCTTCTAGGAAAATGATTTTTCATATGAACATGAAACTATATCCAAAAATCTTGGTTAAACTCAAAGTGAAAGTATGTTTTTCAAAATGGTCATCAAGATGTCGTTCTTTCGACGGAAATGACTACCTCTTTAGTAATTGACATGTAACTTAAATTTCCGACTATAAACCTATACTTTTTCTGTTTGGATTCTTAAATTAGAGTTCAATATGAAACCATAGCAATTTGATTCACTCAAAACGGATTTAAAATGAAGAAGTTATGGGTAAAACAAGATTGGATATTTTTGATCTTTTTAGCTACGGGAAATGTTTAACAAATCTATACAAATCATATCCAAGCTAACTTATATTGTATTATACATGTATTCTAATGTATTATGTAATCTTAGGATACCATAGACATGTATGCAAATGTTTTGACATATCATATCGACCCATGTATATATATTATTTGGAACAACCATAGACACTCTATATGCAGTAATGTTGGAGTTAGCTACACAGGGTTGAGGTTGATTCCAAAAATATATATAATTTGAGTTGTGATCTAGCCTGAGACGTGTATACACTGGGTCGTGGATTGATTCAAGATAATATATATCGATTTATTTTTGTACATCTAACTGTGGACAACTAGTTGTAGGTTATTAACGAGGACAGCTGACTTAATACACTCAAATCTTTAAAACATAATAAAAATGGTTGTAATTATATTTTGATCATACTTTGATATATATGTACATATTTGTATAGGTTCGTGAATCGATCCGTGGCAAAGTCTTATTTTTGAGGAAGGAAATATCTGTTAAAGTGAGTTATAGTCCCACTTTTAAAATCTAATATTTTTGAGATGAGAATACATGCTGGTTTTATAAATGATTTACAAAATAGACACAAGTACGTGAAACTACATTCTATGGTTAAATTATCAAAATCGAATATGCCCCTTTTTATTAAGTCTGGTAATCTAAGAATTAGGGAACATACACCCTAATTGATGCGAATCCTAAAGATAGATCTATTGGGCCTAACAAACCCCATCCAAAGTACCGGATGCTTTAGTACTTCGAAATTTATATCATATCCGAAGGGTGTCCCGGAATGATGGGGATATTCTTATATATGCATCTTGTTAATGTTGGTTACCAGGTGTTCACCATATGAATGATTTTTATCTCTATGTATGGGATGTGTATTGAAATATGAAATCTTGTGGTCTATTGTTACGATTTGATATATATAGGTTAAACCTATAACTCACCAATATTTTTGTTGACGTTTAAAGCATGTTTATTCTCAGGTGAATACTAAGAGCTTCCGCTATTGCATACTAAAATAAGGACAAGATTTGGAGTCCATGTTTGTATGATATTGTGTAAAAACTGCATTCAAGAAACATATGTCGATGTAATATATTTCTATTGTAAACCATTATGTAATGGTCATGTGTAAACAGTATATTTTAGATTATCATTATTTGATAATCTACGTAATGCTTTTAAAACCTTTATTGATAAAATAAAGGTTATGGTTGTTTTAAAAATGAATGCAGTCTTTGAAAAACTTCTCATATAGAGGTCAAAACCTCGCAACGAAATCAATTAATATGGAACGTTTATAATCAATATGAACGGGACATTTCAGTTGGTATCCGAGCGTTGGTCTTAGAGAACCAGAAAATTTGTATTAGTGTGTCTTATCGAGTTTGTTAGGATGCATTAGTGAGTCTGGACTTCGACCGTGTTTTCTTTAAAAATTATTGCTTAACATTTTTGTTGGAAACTATATATTATTAACATGTAAATATTATGTGATATATTAATCTCTTAACATGTTTGATATTGTGTGATAGATGTCTACCTCTAGTACAAATCCCATTGACTCACCTAATAATAATGAAGAGTCGAATATATATTGGCAAGATTCACAAGTTCCTGAAGAACCGGAAGAAGAGGAACCGGAACCGGAAGAAGAGGAACCAGAAGAAGAGGAACCGGAAGAAGAAGAGGTTCCGGAGGGGGGAATAGTAGGAACCACAGAAAACCGGTCAAATAAAAGAAAATCCTCAACCAATGGACCAAAGTTAATAATGGTCAATGGTGTTTCCGCTAAGGAAGCAAAATATTGGGAAAATTACCAATTTTCCGATGAATCGGATCCTGATGAGGATTCCTATGATGTTATAGAAATTACCCCGACCCAATTTAATGAGACAAAAGAAAATAATAAGGGAAAAGGCATCAAAATAGAGAAATCTGATTCCGACCCCGATGAACTTTATATGTACCGTCAACACCCGTATTTTCAATATCGTGACAATAACCCGGGAACCTCTAAACCACCAGGTTTTTCTAAACCATTGTGGAAAACGACGGCTCGTATTAGAGGAACATCAAATATCCCTAGAAAATTAGGAAAAAGAACCAAGTCCAAAGAAGAAGAAACCAGTGATTCAGATTAAAGGGGTGTGAGCATGTTGTGTAATAAATGTATTGTAGTGTGCTTGTATTTTTATGTTCTATGTAAAAATTGCTTGTATTGTTTGTTATTACGAATCTAATCCTTGTCTATTTTACAGTATAAAAACAAAATGGACGTTAAGGGTAGACTACCGAATATTTTAGAAGATCTACCAGAGGATATGATTGAGGAAATCTTGTCTAGAGTCGGTCAGAATTCATCAGCACATTTAGTTACGGCGAAATTAACTTGTCAAACATTTGAAAGACTTTCCAGAAATGCCTTAGTTTATAAAAGGCTTTCCTTTGATAGGTGGGGTATATCACATTGGGGAGACTTTAAGTTAAGCCGTGTTTTCTTTAAAGCGTTAAATGCGGGGAACCCAAATGCAATTTTACGCTACGGGTTAAGAACCTATTTTGACTCAACATATCCCAACATAGGATTTCGTGAATTAGAAAGAGCTTCTAACATGCAACATAAAGAAGCATGTTATGCTTACGGGTTAGTGATGTTCGCTTCTTACCAAAGTGAGAAAAAGAACATCGGATTGCAGCTTTTAAATAAAACTTTCCCTCAAGTAACGGATTCAGTAGTTGGGGTGAGAAACAAGGTTTTTAGATTATTACGGGGTTGTTGGACATTACGAAACCCTCGTCCTTTTGACGACATTACAACAAGCTGCCTAGCCAATGGTCATAACGGTTATTTTCCACAAGACCAAGGATGGGAAGTCGTCTTAGTAAAACCAGAATGCATGACTTGTTTATGGACTTATGAATTACGTGTCTTTATTTCCTTTGCTGAACAACTTACGTATTAACTAGATTTATCTTCAAAACTGTCCTGTATCATAGTGTACTATATTTCATGTTATATGTAATATAGCGAAGGTATAAGTTTGAAGAATATTTGTATGTGATATATTATTATAATCAGTTTTTCATATGGAATTGTAGTAGTTGAATTGTATATTAGCTACTAAGTATGAACTTAACGGGTAGGTAGTACCCGAATTTAAACTTATAAAACACTAATATGAAGAAAAAGCTTTTATAAATGAGTTCATATTATGCTACGAGATACTATTGACTACTCTTAATATTCTGTATGATTAATTTGTTTCATTTGACTATTTTGAAGGAAATGGCACCGACTACCTGACACACCTTGAATATGAGCGAAGAGGAATTTCGTGCCTTTCTTGCTTCAAACATAGCCGCAGTACAGGCCGCGCTACATACCAACAATAACTCTGAATCTAGCAATACAGCTAACGGCGCAAGAAATCATGTAGGATGATCCTACAAGGAATTCACTGCCTGCAAACCTTCAGAATTTGATGGGACCGAAGGACCAATCGGATTGAAACGGTAGACCGAGAAAGTTGAATCGGTGTTTGCCATACGTAAGTGTGCTGAAGGAAACAAAGTGAAGTACGCTACGCATACCTTCACAGGTATTGCGTTAACATGGTGGAATACCTATCTAGAGCAAGTGGGACAAGATGCTGCTTACGCGCTACCGTGGTCAGCATTCAAGAACTTGATGAACGAGAAGTACCGTCCCAGAACTGAGGTCAATAAGCTCAAGTCAGAACTTAGAGGGTTACGAACACAGGGATTCGATATTACTTTGTACGAAAGACGATTCACAGAATTGTGCCTATTGTGTCCGAGAGCGTTCGAAGATGAGGAAGAGAAGATCGATGCATTTGTGAAAGGGTTACCGGAGAGAATCCAAGAAGATATAAGTTCACACGAGCCTGCCTCCATACAAAAGACATATAGAATGGCTCACAAACTAGTGAACCAGATTGAGGGAAGAATTAAAGAACAGGCGACCGAAGAGGCCAACGTGAAGCTAGTCAAAAGAAAGTGGGAGGAAAATGGTGATAAGAGTCACAAATACAACAACAACTATCCCAACAATCGCAACATCAATCGCAATAACAACAAACGGCACAACAACAAAAACAACAACAACAACTACAACAATCATCCCAACAACAATAACAATCGCAACAACAACAACAATCAGAAGCAGCTATGCCAAAGGTGTGAAAAGTATCACTCGGGGTTCTGCACCAAATTTTGCAACAAGTGTAAAAGAAATGGTCATAGCGCGACGAAGTGTGAGGTCTATAGACCAGGGGTTAATAGAACGAAAGGAACAAATGGTGTCGGAATGAGTAATGGCGGAACAAGTAGTTTCGGAGCAAGTTATGCTAATGTAGTTTGTTATAAATGTGGAAAACCGGGCCACATTATTAGAAATTGCCCGAACCAGGAGAACACAAATGGACAAGGCCGCGGAAGAGTTTTCAATATTAATGTGGCAGAGGCACAGGAAGACCCGGAGCTTGTTACGGGTACGTTTCTTATTGACAATAAATCTGCTTACGTTTTATTTGATTCGGGTGCGGATAGAAGCTATATGAGTAGAGATTTTTGTGCTAAATTAAGTTGTCTATTGACGCTGTTGGATAGTAAATTTTTACTCGAATTAGCAAACGGTAAATTAATTTCAGCAGATTATATATGCCGGAATCGAGAAATTAAACTGGGTAGCGAAATATTTAAGATTGATTTGATACCAGTAGAGTTAGGGAGTTTTGATGTAATAGTTTGTATGGACTGGCTGAAGGAGATGAAAGCAGAGATCGTATGTTACAAAAATGCAATTCGCATTGTACGAGAAGAAGGAGAACCCTTAATGGTGTACGGAGAAAAGGGCAACACAAAGCTACATCTTATTAGTAATTTGAAGGCACAAAAACTAATAAGGAAAGGTTGCTATGCTGTTCTAGCACACGTCGAGAAAGTACAAACTGAAGAAAAGAGCATCAATGATGTTCCCGTCGCAAAAGAATTTTCCGATGTATTTTCGAAAGAATTACCGGGACTACCTCCACATCGATCTGTTGAATTTCAAATAGATCTTGTACCAGGAGCTGCACCAATAGCTCGTGCTCCTTACAGACTCGCACCTAGCGAGATGAAAGAACTGCAAAGCCAACTGCAAGAACTATTAGAACGTGGTTTCATTCGACCAAGCACATCACCATGGGGAGCTCCTGTTTTGTTTGTCAAGAAGAAAGATGGTACATTTAGGTTGTGTATTGACTACAGAGAGTTGAATAAACTTACCATCAAAAACCATTATCCACTGCCGAGAATTGATGACTTATTTGATCAACTACAAGGCTCGTCGGTTTATTCGAAAATCAATTTACATTCTGAATATCATCAAATGCGAGTAAAGGAGGATGATATTCCAAAAACTGCTTTTAGGACGCGTCATGGTCATTACGAGTTTATGGTTATGCCGTTTGGATTGACTAACGCACCAGCTGTGTTCATGGACCTTATGAACCGAGTGTGTGGGCCATATCTTGACAAGTTTGTCATTGTTTTCATCGATGACATACTTATTTACTCAAAGAATGATCAAGAGCACGAAGAACATTTGAGAAAAGTGTTAGAAGTATTGAGGAAAGAAAAACTGTACGATAAGTTTTCAAAGTGTGCATTTTGGTTGGAAGAAGTTCAATTCCTCGGTCACATAGTGAACAAAGAAGGTATCCAGGTGAACCCGGCAAAGATCGAAACCGTTGAAAAGTGGGAAACCCCAAAAACTCCGAAGCATATACGTCAATTTTTAGGATTAGCTGGTTACTACAGAAGATTCATCCAAGATTTCTCCAAAATAGCAAAACCCTTGACTGCATTAACGCATAAAGGGAAGAAATTTGAATGCAAGGATGAACAAGAGAAGGCGTTTCAGTTATTGAAGAAAAAGCTAACTACGACACCTATATTGTCATTGCCTGAAGGGAATGATGATTTTGTGATTTATTGTGACGCATCAAAGCAAGGTCTCGGTTGAGTATTAATGCAACGAACGAAGGTGATTGCTTATGCGTCTAGACAATTGAAGATTCATGAGCAAAATTATACGACTCACGATTTGGAATTAGGTGCTGTTGTTTTTGCATTAAAGACTTGGAGGCATTATTTATATGGGGTCAAAAGTATTATATATACCGACCACAAAAGTCTCCAACATATATTTAATCAGAAGCAACTGAATATGAGACAACGCAGGTGGATTGAACTGTTGAATGATTATGATTTTGAGATTCGATACCACCCGGGGAAGGTGAATGTGGTAGCTGACACTTTGAGTAGAAAGGACAGAGAACCTATACGGGTAAAAGCTATGAATATAATTATTCGTACTAACCTTACTACTCAAATAAAGGAGGCGCAACAGTGGGTAGTAAAAGAAGGAAAGTTGAAGAATGAGATACCCAAAGGATCAGAGAAACATCTTAATATTCAGGAAGATGGAACCGGATATAGGGTTGATAGAATTTGGGTACCAAGGTTTGGAGATGTGAGAGAAATGGTACTTAAAGAAGCACATAAAACCAGATATTCAATACATCCCAGAGCGGGGAAGATGTATAAAGATCTCAAGAAACACTTTTGGTGGCCGGGTATGAAAGATGATATTTCTAAATATGTAGGAGAATATTTGACGTGTTCTAAGGTCAAAGCTGAACATCAGAAACCATCAGGTCTACTACAACAACCTGAAATCCCTGAATGGAAATGGGAAAACATTACCATGGATTTCATTACCAAATTACCAAGGACTACAAGTGGTTATGATACTATTTGGGTAATAGTTGATCGTCTCACCAAGTCAGCACACTTCCTGCCAATGAGAGAAGATGACAAAATGGAGAAGTTGGCGCGATTGTATTTGAAGGAGGTTGTCTCCAGACATGGAATACCCGTCTCTATTATCTCTGATAGGGATGGTAGATTTGTTTCAAGGTTCTGGCAGACGTTGCAACAAGCATTGGGGACTCATCTAGACATGAGTACTGCCTATCATCCACAAACTGATGGGCAGAGCAAAAGGACGATACAAACCCTTGAAGACATGCTACGAGCATGTGTTATTAATTTCTAAAACAGTTGGGATCGACACCTACCATTAGCAGAATTTTCCTACAACAACAGTTATCATTCTAGTATTGAGATGGCACCGTTTGAGACACTTTATGGTAGAAAGTGGAGGTCTCAGATTTGTTGGAATGAAGTGGGGGATAGACAGATTACGGGTCCGGAGATAATACAAGAAACTACCGAGAAAATCATCCAAATTCAACAACGATTGAAAACCGCCCAGAGTCGACAAAAGAGCTACGCGAACAGTAAAAGAAAAGATATAGAGTTTGAAATTGGAGAAATGGTCATGCTTAAGGTTTCACCTTGGAAAGGCGTTGTTCTATTTGGTAAACAGGGGAAACTAAATCCAAGGTACATTGGACCATTCAAGATTATAGATCGTGTCAGACCACTAGCTTACCAACTGGATCTACCTCAATAACTCGCGGCTGTACATAAAACTTTCCACGTCTTGAATTTGAAGAAATGTTTTGCTAAAGAAGATCTCACTATTCTGTTGGACAAAATCCAAATCAATGAAAAACTTCAATTCATTGAAGAACCCGTCGAAATAATGGATCGTGAGGTTAAGAGACTTAAGCAAAACAAGATACTGATTGTTAAGGTTCGATGGAATGATCGTAGAGGACCCGAGTTCACCTGGGAGCATGAAGATCAGATGAAGAAGAAATACCCGCATCTATTTCCAGAAGATTCGTCAACAGCTTCAACAGCTTAAAATTTCGGGACGAAATTTATTTAACGGGTAGGTACTGTAGTGACCCGAACTTTTCCATGTATATATATTTTAATTAAGATTGATATTTACATTACTAAATGTTTCCAACGTGTTAAGCAATCAAACTTGTTAATACTTGATTAAATGAAATAAGTTTCATATAGACAATTGATCACCCAAGTTGACCGGCGATTCACGAACGTTACAAATTTGTAAAAACTACATGTTGTGGTATATATAGACATATATATATGGTTGACATGAGATTATGATGAGTATCTATCTCACTAAGTATATTAACAATGCGTGATATACATAAGAAATGAGATTACTAAGTTAAGAAACTCGAAATGATATATATAACGATTATCGTTATGATAACGTCTACTAAATACATATGTATCATATTAAGATATTGATACACTATATTTAACATGATAAAATGATATTTAAATATATCATTAAGTGTGTTAACAATGAACTACATATGTAAAAACAAGACTACTAACTCAAGAATTATGAAACGAGTCTTATATGTAACGATTATCGTTGTAACAATATTTTAATGTATATATCATATTAAGAGATATTCATACATCATAATATCATGATAACATAATAATTTAACATCTCATTTGATATAATAATCATTGGGTTAACAACATTAATTGAGATCGTTAACTTAAAGGTTTCAAAACAACACTTACATGTAACGACTAACGAAGACTTAACGACTCCATTAGAATGTATATACATGTGGTGTTTTGATATGAATTCTTACACTTTTGAAAGACTTCAAGACACATATCAAAGTACTTCTACTTAACAAAAATTCTTACAATTACATCCTCGTTCAGTTTCATCAACAATTCTACTAGTATGCACCCGTATTCGTACTCGTACAATATACAGCTTTTAGATGTATGTACTATTGGTATATACACTCCAATGATCAGCTCTTAGTAGCCCATGTGAGTCACCTAACACATGTGGGAACCATCATTTGGCAACTAGCATGAAATATCTCATAAAATTACAAAAATATTAGTGATCATTCATGACTTATTTACATGAAAACAAAATTACATATCCTTTATATCTAATCCATATACCAACGACCAAAAACACCTAGAAACACTTTCATTCTTCAATTTTCTTCATCTAATTGATCTCTCTCTAGTTCCATCTTCAAGTTCTAAGTGTTCTTCATAAATTCCATAAGTATAGTTTCATAAAAATCAAGAATACTTCCAAGTTTGCAAGTCTACTTCCAAGCTTTCTAATCCATTCCAAGTAATCATCTAAGATTAAGGAACCTTTGTTATTTACAGTAGGTTATCTTTCTAATTCAAGGTAATATTCATATTCAAACTTTGATTCAGTTTCTACAACTATAACAATCTTATTTCGAGTGAAAATCTTACTTGAACTGTTTTCGTGTCATGATTCTGCTTCAAGAACTTTCAAGCCATCCAAGGATCCTTTGAAACTAGATCCATTTTTCTCATTTCTAGTAGTTTTATTCAGAAAACTTGAGGTAGTAATGATGTTCATAACATCATTCGATTCATACATATAAAGCTATCTTATTCGAAGGTTTAAACTTGTAATCACTAGAACATAGTTTAGTTAATTCTAAACTTGTTTTTCAAACAAAAGTTAATCCTTCTAACTTGACTTTTAAAATCAACTAAACACATGTTCTATATCTATATGATATGCTAACTTAATGATTTAAAGCCTGGAAACACGATGAACACTATAAAATCGGATATACGCCGTCGTAGTGAAACCGGGGGCTGTTTTGGTTTGGATAATTAAAAACTATGATAAACTTTGATTTAAAAGTTGTTCTTCTGAGAAAATGATTTTTCATATGAACATGAAACTATATCCAAAAATCTTGGTTAAACTCAAAGTGAAAGTATGTTTTTCAAAATGGTCATCAAGATGTCGTTCTTTCGACAGAAATGACTACCTCTTTAGTAATTGACATGTAACTTAAATTTACGACTATAAACCTATACTTTTTCTGTTTGGATTCTTAAATTAGAGTTCAATATGAAACCATAGCAATTTTATTCACTCAAAACGGATTTAAAATGAAGAAGTTATGGGTAAAACAAGATTGGATATTTTTGATCTTTTTAGCTACGGGAAATGTTTAACAAATCTATACAAATCATATCCTAGCTAACTTATATTATATTATACATGTATTCTAATATATTATGTAATCTTGGGATACCATAGACACGTATGCAAATGTTTTGACATATCATATCGACCCATGTATATATATTATTTGGAACAACCAGACACTCTATATGCAGTAATGTTGGAGTTAGCTATACAGGGTTGAGGTTGATTCCAAAAATATATATACTTTGAGTTGTGATCTAGCCTGAGACGTGTATTCACTGGGTCGTGGATTGATTCAATATAATATATATCGATTTATTTCTGTACATCTAACCGTGGACAACTAGTTGTAGGTTATTAACGAGGACAGCTGACTTAATACACTCAAATCTTTAAAACATAATAAAAATGGTTGTAATTACATTTTGATCATACTTTGATATATATGTACATATTTGTATAGGTTCGTGAATCGATCCGTGGTCAAGTCTTATTTTCGAGGAAGAAAATATCTGTGAAAGTGAGTTATAGTCCCACTTTTAAAATCTAATATTTTTGGGATGAGAATACATGCAGGTTTTATAAATGATTTACAAAATAGACACAAGTACGTGAAACTACATTCTATGGGTGAATTATTGAAATTGAATATGCCCCTTTTTATTAAGTCTGGTAATCTAAGAATTAGGGAACAGACACTCTAATTGACGCGAATCCTAAAGATAGATCTATTGGGCCTAACAAACCCCATCCAAAGTACCGGATGCTTTAGTACTTCGAAATTTATATCATATCCGAAGGGTGTCCCGGAATGATGGGGATATTTTTATATATGCATCTTGTTAATGTCGGTTACCTGGTGTTCACCATATGAATGATTTTTATCTCTATATATGGGATGTGTATTGAAATATGAAATCTTGTGGTCTATTGTTACGATTTGATATATATAGGTTAAACCTATAACTCACCAACATTTTTGTTGACGTTTAAAGCATGTTTATTCTCAGGTAAATACTAAGAGCTTCCGCTGTTGCATACTAAAATAAGGACAAGATTTGGAGTCCATGTTTGTATGATATTGTGTAAAAACTGCATTCAAGAAACATATGTCGATGTAATATATTTCTATTGTAAACCATTATGTAATGGTCATGTGTAAACAGTATATTTTAGATTATCATTATTTGATAATCTACGTAATGCTTTTAAAACCTTTATTGATAAAATAAAGGTTATGGTTGTTTTAAAAATGAATGCAGTCTTTGAAAAACGTCTCATATAGAGGTCAAATCCTCGTAACGAAATCAATTAATATGGAACGTTTATAATCAATATGAACGGGACATTTCACTATGTGACATGATTAGTATAACACTTCTGTATGCTATGGCCTATAGTTAGTCGTACTCACTTAGCTTTGTGCTAATTCCCCTCCATCTCCTCCCTGCAGGTTATGGATTTGTTGTATGCTAGTTATCAGTGTGAAGATGGGATGTTGGAAGATATGTTTGACAAAGCCGGAAACTCTGATGTCGTGTCCTTTATATTAAAAGATGTTTTAATGTTCAATATATAACACCCGAACTATTAAATGTTAACGTGTATATTTTATTCAAATGGATTTTATATTATATATATGAATAACAGGTCTTTCGCTGTGTATAAAAAAAAATTCAGGGGTGTTATACAAAGTCTGTAATGTTGAGTCTCAAAAATTATGAACTATGTTCATGTGTTCAATTAACCTTCGACTATTCCCAATGATTCACGAACATTATATATATATATATATATATATATATATATATATATATATATATATATATATATATATATATATATATATATATATAACATTAAACGATTTGAGTGCCACGTCTTCTTTAAAACGAATATAACTTTATAAATATCTAGAAACCTTTTGACAAATTATACATAATAATGGTCCGTGATTCAGTAAAATATAAATAAATATAACGAGAAAATGATTTAAGAACGTAAATGACCAAAACACTCAAATGAATAAGTTACACTTCGAGTGGGATAGTTTTTCATTGATTTGATTCTTGTTATTGATAAAGGTACAATACACGAAATGTAAAGTTCAAGATTTTATAGCGTATGAGACAACGTTCGAAAAACCGGAACTGAGACATAAACCGGGCATCAATGTACAAGACAACGGAGCTATTGTTACAAGTCAACTATGCACGAGAATATAATATAATATATAATTAATTAAAATAAATTATATATATTATATATAAATATAAAATTATGTCGACAAGCTTGCAAACAAAAATTGGATGAGCTGGATCTGTCACCTTCGCGATCGCTAGGGATGGCAATGGATCGGATATGGATTGGGTGGTACTGTATCCATATCCATATCCATTTAGTTTTTGTTCATCCATATCCATATTCATATCCATTTAATTTCAGATCATCCATCCATATCCATATCCACTGGATGTAGCGGGTGTAGCGACCCGACAAAATCGTCATTGACGGCGTCGTCTACTTAGGTCCCGTTACGTGGTCGTAAGTCTTTAAAATAATGTTTGACCAAAATATGTCGAATTCATTTCAAATGTAAAGATGTTTCAAGTTTACAAAAGTAGTTCAAAGGCTAGTTACATTACAACGTTTAAAATACACATGAAACCCATGCGACACGATTTAAAGTAAAGTCAAAAGACACTCCATGTATGCATGTATACTCGACATCCAAGCAAGTATCAAAAGTGTGAGCGGAAGCATGTATCACTAAGCATTCAAGACCTGAGAAAAACATAGAGAATATGTCAACGAAAACGTTGGTGAAATCATAGGTTTAGTAAGTATTTTGTATTGAACCACAATGTTACATATGAATTGTTTATCCAAATCGTTTACATTCTAAAAATGTCGTTTGTATCAAGAGCACCCAATTATCAAGGCTTAACTGAATCTTCCCTCTGAATTTTGAATTTAGTGTTAGAACTTACACTATACTTGTTGAAATTATATTTCATTCACTAACCGTAGCGAACCGTCTGAATGAGGGTTTGTTAAACCCGTATGGCCACACAACATAATTACTCGCTTACACTTACACCCTGCAAGTGGAACTAATGATAATTGGATTGAGGACTTTTGTTCTAACTCGTATGTATCTTTGTATTCGTATTTGTTCATAGTATAAAAGTATGAAATGTGTGTAAGTATGAAATGTATATGTTTCTCAGCCCACGGTTTAAAGAATAAAAGTAGTTGAAAAGTGGGACTATGATCTCACCTTGAGTGCAAGAGTAATAAGGTTACTTCACAAGTAAACGTATGTAAGAATGACTGCTAGTCTTGACCTAAACAAGTAGGTTGTATCAGTAACGGTAAACACGATTGGTTAAAGATGTCCAATTAGTCCTATGGCTCATTACGACTCGATTATATAGCATGTGAGTCAAATTGTCAATTTTTATGCAAGATTCAAGTATAAAAGCATGTTAGAAACGATCGCATAAGTATTCGGTTAAGTTTATTAAAAGTCAAACTTGGTCAAAGTCAAAGTCAACGGGTCGGGTCGGGTATTCGACAATTTTTCTATGAAAGATAAGCATATATAAGTATGTTGGCCAAGTTTCATGTAAATCGGACATGTATAGCATAGCGGGAATTAAACGAAGAAAAAAATAAAATTTGGACAGCAGCCCTCAGATGCACCGCATCTGCAAGTGATGTGCCGCATCAGTAGCAGATGCACCTCATCCAAGGCAGATGCGCCGCATCCATGTCTGATTCAGTGAAACTGCTTAAAAGTTTTACAAGTCTCGGACCAAACTTTAATTTATCATAACTAATGAACCGTAAACACCTAAAAAGCATACCATATATCGTTGGAAAGGTAATTTAACGAGGAATACAACTAAACATATTTCATCAAACAAAAACATCATTTACAAAAGCAAAAACCTCATCGAATGATCGTTAAATGTTCAAAATCAAAGTTTCAAGTTCATAAAATGCATTTCTTGACTCGGGAATCCAATCTACACATACGATATGCCGTTTGGAAGGTAATTAAACATATCATACAATTAAACACTTACTAACAACATCTCATAGCATTCAAGACATCAAAAGTTCCTTTCAAGTTCAACAAACCCTAACCAAAATCATGAATTCAATCATTTTGTAAATGGAGCTTTTCTAAATCAACCTACACATCAAATTGAAGCTAATGATGCTAGTAACACATTTAATACATGAACTTAATCATTTAAACAACATTCAATCAACTAAAATCAAAGATTAAGCACACCCATTTTAAGTTCAAGCTAGTTACTCCAAAAACAACAAATTGAGCAAACAAATCACATATTCATATTAGACTTGAGCCATAAATACTAATTAACACTTTTATAAGTTAAAAACATCAAGAACAAGAAATCTAGTGTTTTTAGAGAGTTACCCAAATGAGATGAAATTGGTATCAAATTGTAGAGGACGAAGAGAGGATTCCAAATATGTAATTTGTTTTGTTGCTAGCTCCCTAAATCGAATTTAGATGATGAATCCTTGAGTTGGTGTTTGAGAGAATAAAGTGGAAGTAAGAAAGAAAGATGAGAATGAAATGAATGGATGAGGAGGAGGGAGCTTGACTAGTTGACCTAGTCAACTAGTTTGGCTCCTTGACAAGTTTAGTCCTTCAAGTTTTAAAGCGGGAGCGTGAATTAACTAAACGAATTATTTTGAAATACACGAGAGTAAACGGGAAATATTATAATCCAATAATGAAAATATTAAGAATGTTAGCTAACGAAGGATACGAATCTAGGTACGAAGGATATTATCAAAATAAAAAGACGGGCTTTAAAAATAATCTAACGAAAAAATGCGGGATGTTACATTACCCGCACCTTAAAAGAAATTTCGTCCCGAAATTTAGTTGGAAATAATAGTCGATGTCTCTTCCTCGAGACCTCGTGTTGTCAATTCTACGAATAAGTGAAGATACGTCCTTGGGCATTCCCACGAACTTTGACAGTCGGGATTTTACGTTGTCTTAAGGTTTGGTTTTATGATCCATAATTTCAACCGGTTCTCCTATGAAGTGGAGTTTGTCATCAACAGTAGGCTTATCTAGAAGAATAACACGTTCCTGTTCTGCAGGACACGTCTCTAAGTTTGTTACATGGAATATAGGATGAACGGGAACTTAATCGAGTTGGGTGATCTAAACGGTATGTAGCGGGTCCAATACGCCCCAAGATTTCAAAAGGATTAATATCGCGGATTTAAATTCCTTCGTCTTCCCAAAACGGATTACACCTCTCCAAGGTGCGACTTTTAGCATTTCGTGGTTACCCACTTGAGATTCGAGAGGCTTACGTCTAACATCGGCATAGCTCTTTTAGCGACTACGGGCCGTCTTGAGCCCTTTTTTTTTTGATTTGAACGATTTGAACGGTTATTTCATAAATGAGTTTGGATCCGGGGATTTGCTTGTCACCTACTTCGGTCCAACGATAGGAGATCAACATTGGCGGTCATATAAGGTTTCAAAAAGTGCGGCGTTAATATACGAGTGATAGTTATCGTTGTAAGAGGAACAACTAAAGATAACAATACAAGTTTGTAATATGTCTTTCCAAGATTTGAATCGTACTTTTGCTTGTTCCGTCGGTTTGTGGATGATACGCGGCACTCATGTCTAAACGTGTTCCTAAGGCTTCTTGTAAACTAGATGTGTAACGAGTATTTCAATCCGGGATAATTGACAATGGTACACCGTGTTGGAATAGAATTTCTTAAGATATGTTTGAACAAGTTAGTTAGGGCTCGAAAGCATTTGTTGGAACAAGTTTCTTATCGGCTACTGAAAAATGTTCGTCAGGGCTAGTCCCCCCTCGTGGTTAATACTAGTAATACGTGAAGAGTCTCTCTCTCCATTGAGCAATTATACAAAAGGTTTCCTTATACGAAAGTACGAGCGAAAAGATAGGAGTGAAATGAGAACTTAGAATAGGATGAGTTTACATCTTGATGTAGCCATATCGCGCATCTTGTAGCCAAATGTTGAGACTTGGTGGGAACGAGATAATACACGTAGTTGTATAGTTCAGGGTTGAGTAGTAGTTGGTCCATTATCAGAAGCATAAGTGTGACAACCCGGAAATTTCTGACCAAATTTAAACTTTAATCTTTATATATTCCCGACACGATAAGCAAAGTTGTAAGTTGAATCTCAAAGATTTTTTTTAAACTGTGTTAATACATTCATTTAAACTCGACCAAACTTCGACGATTCACGAACTAGTAAATGAATGGTTATGATTATATATGTATATGTGTATATATATATATAACTTGAAAACATTAACAAAGTATTAAATGTATAATATTTTACATGGACGTAATTGTTTCAATATGTTTATCGATGAAATTAAAAGATAAGATTTAATGATTGAATTATGATTACAAGTCTCTGATGAGAGGTCCACTTTGATTTAGGAAATCTTTCCTTTTTTAACAATATCTTAAAAATGATAGAGTAATTTACGAGTAAGAACAAATGTGTCTATTATCAAGAATTAGGCAAAAGTTAGTGGAAGACTAAATTACATAGTAATCATTTGGTTTATTTTCAAATGTACGAAAATGCTTTACGATATAATAGAATTCGAATATTTAAGTTGTCTTTGATTGAATAATGTAAGATGGAATAGTGGTTGTAACGTGTATTTAAAACGTGTTCATTAAATATATATGTTTTCAAATGAAGTACACGGTAGTAACACTCGCCTAGTGATGCAATTGATATTTAAAACGATTAGTACATAAATTAATTGTATCTACTTAAATTCTTACAATGAAAACGTTACGCGTTAAACTATTTTCCTAAACGAAATGAAAATAAACTTTGAAAAATAAATAGTTTTGAAAAACTAAATGTTATATTGTTAGATGAAAGATTTTGGATACAAAATTTATATTTCTAAAAAGGTATATATATATCTATATATTTTAATCTCATCATAAAACGTCTTAATTTAAAATAAAATATTTTGGTAAACAACGAGTCACTGATTTATAGAAGCAAATGACCACGACGCTCAAATTTTATAAGATACATTTTTACAAAGTAAATTTTTTATGAATAAATCAAACTATTACTAAAGGTATACGTCGCGTAACGTAAAAGGCTAGTTTTCTAAACGTACGAAAGTGCGCTCGAAAAACCGAAAGTGGTACATGAGTCGTGAGACCACATCCGTGTCATTTTTGTAAAAATTATATTTTTACCATGAGTATAAATATAATATAATATTTAATTAATTCTAAAGATTAAATATATTATATATTAAATAATATATATAAAGTTAAGTATTACGTATGTTACGAGTGATATGATGTAAAACGGAGTGTCGGCAGCTCAAATGAGTGGGATATGAGCTGGATTCCTTTCTCATACGAGTGCATGACTTTAGGCCTTAGACCCCATGCGATCGCATGGGGGTCTATGGCTGGGCACATATATATATTAAGCTCGTACGCTGGCAACAACACACACACATATACATCGAGCATATTACTCCCTCTGCTCTTATTATTATTATTATTATTATTATTATTATTATTATTACTATTATTATTATTATTATTATTATTTATATTATTATTATTATTATTATTATTAACCATATGATTATTATTAGTAGTATTAGGAGTAAATATTATTAGTATTATACATAAAATACTACGACGAGGTTCCGCTCGCGTGATTTCAAAATAAGTTTTTGAGTAGGATAGGACTAAGGAAATTATGGGTTATGGCTATGGAGGTGATGGGTATGGTTCATGGGTATGCTCGTGAGGTCAATTTAGTAGTTATCGTCTCCGTTGCGTCTACGTATTTTTCCTGCAATATTGAATCTCAATATTGATACGTGAGTACTCGTAAATTAATTTTTACATACTAATAGTGTATCCCTGACTAGTGCTCGAGAATATAGGATTATGCATGCTCGTACTTTTGATATTGCCTTTAGTTAGGTTATGTTGACTCCTGAATTAGTTACATATGCGGTTGAGATAAGGTATAAGATATGCATGTCGTTGGAAAGCTAGCGAAAAATTAAGAACTTTTCCTTTAGATATCGAATGGTTTCGATGAACGGATTAGAAGTTATAATCAATTGAATTTTTGTATTATTATTAAAAATGATTATTATTATCGTCGTTACTATCGTCGTCCTAATTTTTATTTAATTATTATTATTATTATTATTATTATTATTATCATTATCTATAAAAAGTATTATCATTAAAAATTGTTATTTTTTATTATTATTACTATCGTTATTATCGTTAAAGTTATAATTAAGTATTATCATTAATATATTCATAATATTTATTATCATTAGTATTATTATGATTAAAACTTATATTAGTAACACTTAATTATTATGATTATTATTATTATCATTAACATGAAAACGATATAAAAGACGATTAAAAGCAATTAAATGAATCAATTAAGAAATAATGAGTATGAGTATCATGATGAAATTAAAATATTGTAAGATATTGATTTAGATAAAATTATCGTTCTTAGTAATTTTATCATTACTATTATTAAAAGTATCGTTAGTATTAAAATTATCATTTTAAATGAAAGGTCATTGTTATTATAAAATATCATTATTATTATCATCTTAAATAGAATTATTATTTTAAAAGATAATATTAAATAGTATCATAAATATTAATGTTATCATAATTAGAATTATCATTTTATTTTAGTAATTATAAATATTGATATTTTAATTAATAGAATAATAATAATTATAATTACAAAATAATGCAACTTTTACTTACTATTATTATAGATATTATTTTATCAAATACATATGAGATACAAACATATTTTTACTATGTGTAATAAAATTTCTTTAATAATACCTATCATATTATCTTTATGATATTAAATGAACTTTATAAATTTTATTACTTAAGATATATAAAAGTATATTTTTTTGTAAAGTCTTATTTATTAATAAATGAATTATATTATTTACTCTAATAAATCTTTTAAAAATACTTAAAAATATAAAACGACGATATTTAAACTAAATAATAATCATGTATGAATTTTGAAAATTATTTTGAGTCAAATTGACTTTGTTGACTTTTGCATATTAGTCTCGAGCATTAGGATTGTGATACACTACAGTTTAAACCTAAATTGTTAGACAAATATTGACCAACATATAAATAATTAATAATTAATTTAGGTTCGTGAATCCGAGGCCAACCTTGCACTTGTTCAGTGACGTTATATGTATTTTTACTACGAAATACAGTATGGTGAGTTTCATTTGCCTTTTTACCCTTTATATTTTTGGGCTGAGAATACATGCGTAATTTTTATAAATGTTTTACGAAATAGACACAAGTAATCGAAACTGCATTATATGGTTGAATGATCGAAGCCGAATATGCCCCTTTTAGCTTGGTAGCCTAAGAATTAGGGAACATCACTAATTTTGAAAATTAGTGCACGCCTAATTGACGCGAATCCTAAAGATAGATCTATGGGCCCGACGAACCCCATCCAAAGTACCGGATGCTTTAGTACTTCGATGTTGTTTTATATCATGTCCGAAGAATTTCCCGAAATAATAGGGGATATTCTTATATGCATCTTGTTAATGTCGGTTACCAGGTGTTCAATCCATATGAATGATATTTTTGTCTCTATGCATGGGACGTATATTTATGAGAAATGGAAATGAAATTCTTGTGGTCTATTAAAATGATGAAAATGAATGATTATGATAAACTAATGAACTCACCAACTTTTTGGTTGACACTTTAAAGCATGTTTATTCTCAGGTGTTAAAGAAATCTTCTGCTGTGCATTTGCTCATTTTAAAGATATTACTTGGAGTCATTCATGGCATATTTCAAAAGACGTTGCATTCAAGTCGTTGAGTTTAATAGAGATTATTATTAAGTAAATGATAGATTAGGTCATTTATAGTTGGATATTATGAAATGGTATGCATGCCTGTCAATTTTTGATGTAAAGAAAGTTTATCTTTTAAAAACGAATGTAATGTCTGAAAAATGTAGCATATAGAGGTCAAATACCTCGCGATGTAATCAACTATTGAGAATCGTTTATAATGTATATGAACGGGTCCTTTCAATAAGGACGATAAGTCAAAGAAGAAAGAGGTATCCTTGGATTGTGTATTATCTTGGGTCCCAGTAATATCAGACGGTAATAGTGAAATAGCAGAGTTATGTATCGTGGTACGTGGTGATGAGAAGATTGATCGGATCCATAATTAAGTATTCAAATTCTTCTTGCAAAATAACGAATTTCAGTATCCTTGATTTCGAGTCGAGAGAGTATGCCCTTCAGGCGTTCACGTAGAAATATTTCCATGTTTGAGTTCCATCTTGTGCTACACGAATTGGGCTAGTAAGGTTGGTGTGAATAATCACGTTCAAAGTTCGGACACGGAGAGGTTTAATTCTTCCCTTAGTGAGTTAACGAGGTTAAAGGACGAGCAATACGAGAAAAGTCAGAAATGAATCTTCGGTAATAACCGGCAAGATCTATGATTTTACGAGTACAAGTTAGAGTCGTGAGGGTTTCTCGATTACGTGTGACTTCAATGTTTGCGAGGTTTACATTAATACCTTGACCACCAACAACATGGTCTAGAAATTTGACTTCGTTTAACCGAAATTCACACTTGGAGAATTTGGCATGGAGTTGCTCTTTTCTCAAGAGGTTTAGCGTGAGGCGGAGACGCTGTTTGTTTTCCTTTTCGCTTGAATTGAATAGGTTAAGAAATCATCTAGCAATACTATAACGGATTTGTCTAGATAAGTTTACATACGCGATTCATAAGATCTGTGAATATGGGCGGAGCCTTAGATAAACTGAAAGGTCACTAAAAGAAATTCATAACTATCGTAGCGAGTTCAGAAAGCGGTTTTGGAGACATCTTCTCCCTTAACCCTCATTTGATGATAACTGGAATGGAGGTCGATTTTGGAATACACACGAAATCCTTGTAATTGATCAAGAGGTCATCAATACGGGGAAGAGGATATCGGTTCTTACCCGGAATTTCATTTAGTCCACACTAATCTATACACAATTGCAGGGAAACATTTTCTTCTTAACGAATAGGTTTCGAGCTTCCTAGTTCTATAGGTATCATGTCAAATTTCAAATTCTTCACCCAAAAGTTTAACGTAATAGTTTTCCGTTGGTCACTTGAATGACATAAGTAGTATCTAGGGGTGAGTGGTGGAGTGCAAAGAGTACGAGTAAAAGCCTTGGTTATAAAATGTCTAACGGTACCCGAATCGAATAAACACGAAATACAAGAGTTGTGAGAAGAAACGTACCCGTGACTAGTTGTCATCTCGGGCTTCCTTCATGTTAATGTTGAAAGCTCGGCCGCTTGCATTGTGGTTGGCTTTCTTCTTTGGGAACGCATTCCTAAAATGATATATATATATATATATATATATATATATATATATATATATATATATATACCCGGTTGGCCACATTCAAAACAAACACCCGTCTTTGGTGCATTGGGCCCCTTTTGAGTAACGGGAGCGGTATTCCTACAATCGTGGGCCATATGGCCACTTCTTTGACACTTCAAGCAAAATGGTTTGCCACATTCACCAAGATGATGTTTGTAGCACTCGATACAATAAGGTAGGTATCCAGCATAACCTTTCTTGCCGTCGGAGGTGAAGGGCTTCTTGGCAGGGTTGTTGTTGTAATTGCTTGGTTGGGGGGCTTCCCATTTTCTTTTGTTGCCACCCGACTTATCATCGGCTTTAGGTGCCAGCACTTCAATTTCGTCCACTGTTTCGATCAATTGGCAGGCCATCTTCAAAGCCTCTTGATGATCAACGGGTTTGGATGACATTACCCCGTGTTTGATGCTCTTAGGGAGACCATCCATGTAAAGTTCAACTCTTAGGGACTCGAGAGTCACGAGGTTTAGGCACATCTAGGCTAGCTCGGAAAATCGTTGATTATAGGCCTTTAGGTTATTCCCGACCACTTTTAAAGTTCTTAGCTCATGTTCAAGCTTGCAGGTCTCTTCGCGTGGAAAGTATTCGGTGATCATCATTTTCTTTAAGTCGGCCCAAGAGAGAGTGTGGGCTTCATCGGTACCTACCGATTATACATACGTATTCCACCATGTGAGAGCGATACGGGAAAGTGTGGGTGGAATATTTGACCTTGTCTTGGTCCCGAAAACCGCTTATTCTAAAAACAGCTTCTGTGTGCTCGAACCATTGAGTGAGAGGAACCGGTCCTCCAGTCCCATCGAAAGTGTGAGGTTTGTACCCCATGAAAGCTTTGTAGGAGCATCCCTCATTTGAATTACCGACTCCATGATTGTTGTGGTTGTGGTTGTTGTCATTATTGTCGGAGGAGAGACTAGCCATAGCGGCACCTATGATGGTGGTTATCATGCGTTGAAGAGCTTGTTCGAAAGTCTCATTACGTGGCCCGTGGCGAGGAGGCATTGTTCCTTCAAGACACAAGAATATCGTTGATTAGTATTCTCAATAATACTAATCGTGATATGGAATAATAATGAAGAGAAAAATTTTCCTTGACTCGCCTTAAATTCTTTATGTCATAATGTCGGAACGTCCATATGAGTCACCGTAATATAATCCCGGCAATTTTATTACCCTAATTCATATGTGCACTTGACATTATTTCATAAAGTCAAGGTGACATGTCAATCAAATTAAACAACATGAGATTAAGATGGAATAATAGTTAGATATGAATAGAAACGTTCGAGTATAAATGCACAAGTAGTCAAGTAATTCCTACTTCGAGTCTATATGCCGGTTGTAGTCTAGACTCACTAATGTACCCTATGACTCGGGGTCGACACCAATGAACTCTAAATCCCTACAACCAATGCTTTGATACCATCTGTAGCGACCCGACAAAATTGTCATTGACAGCGCCGTCTACTTAGGTCCCGTTACGTGGTCGTAAGTCTTTAAAATGACATTTGACCAAAATATGTCGCATTCATTTCAAATGTAAAGATGTTTCAAGTTTACAAAAGTAGTTCAAAGGCTAGTTACATTACAACGTTTAAAATACACATGAAACTCATGCGACACGATTTAAAGTTGATAATGCTAAAAACGAACATATATTTCATAGCATTATTCCCCAAGAAAGACAAGCTTTTAGTTGCAATTGTTCTATTTACAAGTGATATTCGTTTAAATATTAAAAGGTGAAGACAAAAGACAGATTCGACGAATTGAAGACGCAAACGACCAAAAAGCTCAAAAGTACAAAATACAATCAAAGAGGTTCCAATTATTGATAAGAAACGTCTCGAAATTACAAGAGTACAAGATTCAAAATGCAAAGTACAAGATATTAAATTGTACGCAAGGACGTTCGAAAATCCGGAACCGGGACCAGAGTCAACTCTCAACGCTCGACGCAACGGACTAAAAATTACAAGTTAACTATGTATATAAATATAATATAATATATAATTAATAATATAAATTATATATATATTATATTTATATAATAAACCGTCGGTAAACAAAGAGCCAAAATGGAGTGAGCTGTAATTACAAACTCCGCGACTCGCGGAGTTTGAAGAGCAAAAAGGGCGCGAGTCGCGGAGACCCCCTGAACTCAATTCCCTATAAAAGCAAACGCAGTTTGATCGCAAAAAATCATAAAAATTCAATCTCTCTCTATATATGTATACGTAAATATATTTATATTTATATTTTAATTTTAATTTTAATTATAATTCTAATAATAATGGTATGTTAGCGAATGTTGTAAGGGTGTAAGTCGAAATTCTGTCCGTGTAACGCTACGCTATTTTTAATCATTGTAAGTTATGTTCAACTTTTTTAATTTAATGTCTCGTAGCTAAGTTATTATTATGCTTATTTAATCCGAAGTAATCATGATGTTGGGCTAATTACTAAAATTGGATAATTGGGCCTTGTACCATAATTGGGGTTTGGATAAAAGAACGACACTTGTAGAAATTAGACTATGGGCTATTAATGGGTTTTATATTAACTAAACAATACCTTGTTAATTTAATATACAAACTTATAATTCGACGTATTTATATATAACCACATACGCTTGACTGGGTACGGTGGGCGGGATATCTATAAATACCAATAATTATTCAATTTACCGGACACGGAACTGGATTAATAGTTAAATAGACTTGTTGAAACAGGGGTGAATTACATTCAAGGGTAATTGGTGTAATTGTTAACAAAGTAGTAAAACCTTGGTTTACATGCAGTCGATAACCTGGTGTATTCATTAAACAAAGTATTAAAACCTTGTTACAATTCGAATCCCCAATTAGTTGGAATATTTGACTTCGGGAATAAGAATAATTTGACGAAGGCTTTCGCTCTTTATATTTATGACTGATGGACTATTATGGACAAATCTGTATGGACATATTAAATAATCCAGGACAAAGAACAATTAACCCATGGGCATAAAACTAAAATCAACACGTCAAACATCATGATTACGGAAGTTTAAATAAGCATAATTCTTTTATTTCATATTTAATTTTCTTTATTTTATATTTAATTGCACTTCTAATTATCGCATTTTTATTGATATTGTATTTAATTGCACTTTTAATTATCGTACTTTTTAATTATCGCAAGTTTATTTTATCGCACTTTTATTATTCGCAATTTCATTATCGTTATTTACTTTACGCTTTAAATTAAAGTCCTTTTAATATTTTACATTTGGTTTTAACTGCGACTAAAGTTTTAAAATTGACAAACCGGTCATTAAACGGTAAAAACCCCCCTTTATAATAATAATATTACTTATATATATATTTGTATTTTTATAAATTTAAACTAATATAGCGTTAAGCATTGTGAAAAAGATTCCCTGTGGAACGAACTGGACTTATTAAAAACTACACTACTGTACGATTAGGTACACTGCCTATAAGTGTTGTAGCAAGGTTTAAGTATATCCATTCAATAAATAAATATCTTGTGTAAAATTGTATCGTATTTAATAGTATTTCCTTCTAAAATTTAATAGTATTTTATATACACCTCGCATAACATCAAGTTATTTTTGGCGCTGCTGCCGGGGAATCTTAAACGCCGAAAGCGCAACGCTAAATATAATAAAAAAAAAGATATTTATTTTTAGTTTACTTTTATTAAAATTCACTTTTGTAAAAATACGTTTTTTATTATTCGAAAATATAAAAACAAAACAAAAATTTATATATTTTTTTTAAGATTTTGTCAAATATTTAAGTTTTATAAAGTTTCTTTATTTTTATTTTATAAAAATATAAGTTTTATTTAAATATTTTTATTTAAAAAAAAATTAATATATATATAAATCTATTTTTAAGATATTTTTATAATTATAAAGTAGTTCTATTTTTATTTTAGTTTTTAAATATAAGTTTTTATTATATAAATATTTTAGATTTTAAAACAGAAAACAGAAAAAAATATAATAAAAAAAAACGCGTCGAATTTTAAACTGTACCTGAGTTGAAAATTGGAACCCCGCGACTTGCGGAGTTTGCAGCCTCGAATACCGCGACTCGCGGAGCAGCCCTGACAGGCCAGACCAGAACCCTAATCTCGCATTTAATACGGAGTAATTAATTAATTATTATTATTTAAACCCTAATTAGGGTATTATTAGTATAATATTTAGTTTTAATTTTCTTATTTTATTTAGTTTTAATTAGTTTAATATATAAAATTAATAGTTTTATAAAATAAATAATATAAAAATAATATTTTTATAAAAATTGTACTTTTTACAACTTTTAGTATATTTTTATATTTTGTCCCTTTTTAATTATTTTAGCGTAATATTTGTATTTTTCACTCGTATTTAGTTTTAATACATAGTTTTTGCCATAGTTATTTTTAGTTCTAGATTTTTAGGCTTTGCCGTAAAATCCCTTAAGTACTTTTTCTTTAGACTAAGATTTAGGTACTTTAGAATTTTGTGACGCCTTTTTAAGTTTTAGTACCTTTTTAAGTCATTTCCATTTGGGATATAGTTTTTCTTGTAAGCTTTAATATTTTTAGACACCTTTTACCTATGTATCAATTATCATTCCAATTAGTAATCTCAATTTGCGATTATAATTTTAAGTTAGTGATAGTAATAAGGTTGGGTTAGTCTAGTGTTTTTAAGTTCTATAAGTCACTCTTTTTCTTTCTTATTTTTATTTTTCGATCTTTTTCCGACACGCTCTTTTTCTTTCTTATTTCTCGTCATTCTAGTTTTTAGGACATAGATTTTTATTCTACTTCCTATCTAAATTTCTTAAAATTACGAAAATTTATTTTAAGTAGTTAAATTGATAGACATCAAAATTTTCTGGTTCGTAGTAATAGTTGGATTTGTACGTGGACCGGGTTATTGGAGCCAAACAGTCCTCAATTATATTGAGACCAAACGAATCCTGCCCCTCTGCTGCATCTTTTGGCTATTCGAAACGTGGGCAAAATCAGAAAAGTCTATTGATTGGATAACTTATATAATTTTTCTTTCCTTTTAAAAACTAATAGGATATTCAGTGAATGCACCGAGCAAGACGTTCACCACCTTTTGTACGTTCACCACCTGTAACTAGATCAAGACATTTAGCAAATATTACCGCCGTTGATTTTTCTTTAGAATCGTCATCCAGTCGACCAAGTACTCCAGTTCAAATTTTCGATAATCCATTTTTTGAACCCGACCTCACAATTGAGAATCCGGAGAATATTCAGGGATGATTCATAGATCCTGAACCACTAAATTTTCCTCCGGAACCACCAATCATTCAAACAGAGATTGTTGAGGAACGAACCATTAAATCAGAATCCTCTAGTGATTCCGATTCAACAAATTCAATTATGGAGAATCTAGAACCTTTAAGTATGGAAGATCGAATGAGAGCTAAACGCACTGGCCAAGGTCACGCAATTACTCATCCAGACATTAATGCGCCAGATTATGAAATCAAAGGACAAATTCTACACATGGTGACTAATCAATGCCAATTTAGTGGTGCGCCGAAGGAAGATCCAAATGAACATCTTCGTACCTTTAATAGGATCTGCACACTATTTAAAATCCGAGAAGTGGAGGATGAACAGATATATCTCATGTTATTTCCCTGGACTTTAAAGGGAGAAGCCAAAGATTGGTTGGAATCGCTACCTGAAGGGGCGATTGATACATGGGATGTTTTAGTTTAAAAATTTCTTAAACAATTCTTTCCTGCATCTAAAGCCGTAAGACTTCAAGCAGAAATTGTTACGTTTACACAGAAACCGAATGAAACTCTATATGAGGCGTGGACTAGATTTGGAAAGTTGTTGAGAGGATGTCCGCAACATGGTTTAGACACCTGTCAAATAGTACAAATATTCTACCAAGGATGCGACATCACTACAAGGAAAGACATAGATATAGCAGCTGGTGGTTCTATTATGAAGAAAACAGAAACTGATGCTTACAAAATTATTGATAACACTGCTTCCCACTCACATGAGTGGCACCAAGAAAAAGATATCGTTAGATCATCTAAAGCAGCTAGAGCCGATTCTAGCCATGACTTAGATTCCATTTCCGCAAAGATAGATGCTGTGGAGAGACGAATGGAAAAGATGACTAAAGATATTCACTCAATACGAATTAGTTGTGAGCAGTGTGGAGGACCACATTTGACAAAAGATTGTCTCAGTATTGAATTAACAATGGAACAAAAATAGAATATTTCATACATAAACTAAAGGCCTGGAAATAATTATCAGAATAATTATCAACTGCCAAGACCGATTTACAATCAAAACCAGAATTATAACCGAAATATTCCATACAACAACCAACAAGGTCCTAGCAATCAACAAGTATCCAATAATACTTACAACCAGCAAAGACCTAATTTTCAAAACAAACCACCACAACCCGATGATAAAAAGCCGAATTTAGAAGATATGATGACGAAGCTAGTTGAAACTCAAACGCAGTTTTTCACATCTCAGAAACAAACTAATGAACAAAATGCTCAAGCATTTAGAAATCAACAAGCTTCTATTCAAAACCTGGAACAAGAAGTAAGTAACCTAGCAAGGTTAATAGGTGAAAGAAAACCGGGAAGTAAACCTAGTGATACAAATGCTAACCCCCGGAATGAAACAGCTAAAGCCATTACCACAAGAAGTGGTACAACACTTAAACCACCTGAAATACCTGTAACTTCTGATGAAACTATTCCTATTCCACAAGAACCACAACCTGAACAAGATAAGGAAACAGAACCGGTAGTTGAAAAGGTTAATGAAGATAACACAGTCAAGGCTAAACCTTATGTTAAACCATACCAACCACCACTTCCTTACCCGAGTAAAATGAAGAAAGAGAAACTTGAAGCCGAGCAATCTAAATTCTTGGATATGTTTAAACAGATAAATGTAAATCTTCCTTTCATTGATGTGATTTCAGGAATGCCTAGATATGCTAAATTCTTGAAAGATCTGATCACGAATAGAAAGAAAATGGAAGTACTCTCGGCTGTTACTATGAACGCTAATTGTTCAGCAGTGCTGTTGAATAAGATACCAGAAAAACTATCTGATCCAGGAAGTTTCACAATTCCATGTTTTCTGGGTAGTCTTAGTTCAATAGAAGCATTGGCAGACTTAGGTGCTAGTATAAATTTAATGCCGTATTCACTATACGCTAAACTAGACCTTGGAGAATTGAAACCAACAAGAATAAGCATACAACTAGCCGATAGATCAATAAAATATCCTAGAGGGATAATGGAGAACATGCTAGTTAAAGTTGGTACTTTAGTATTTCCAGTAGATTTTGTTGTTCTGGACATGGAAGAAGATTCTCAAGTTCCTCTCATATTAGGAAGACCATTCTTAAACACGGCTAAAGCAATGATAGACGTGTTCGGTAAGAAATTGACCCTAAGTATAGAGGACGAGAGTGTTACCTTTTCAGTTGATAGAGCAATGCAACAACCACAATCTGCAGATGATACATGTTATTATATTCAAACTATAGATGCACATGCAGAATTGTTAGAAGAATTTCCAGAATTACAAGGAACAGGAGAATGTTCTTTAGGAGAAGGTAATAAACCAATTGATGAAGCTGAAATGTTAGCTACACTTATAGCTAATGGATATGAACCAACAACAGAAGAAATTCAAATGCTAAAAGAAGAAGACAGATATCGATATAAATCATAGATAGAAGAACCACCGAAATTAGAGTTAAAGCCACTTCCTAACCATTTGGAATACGCTTATTTACATGGTGAATCTGAATTACCTGTAATAATATCGTCTTCTCTTACTGAAAATGAGAAATTACAACTCATTTCTGTGTTGAAAGCTCATAAACCAGCCATTGCATGGAAGATTCATGATATTAAAGGAATAAGTCCTTCGTATTGCACACATAAAATCCTTATGGAAGAAGGTCATAAAACGTATGTGCAACGCCAACGAAGACTAAATCCTAATATGCAAGATGTAGTTAAAAAAGAAATTATTAAACTGCTAGACGCAGGTCTAATTTATCCAATTTCTGATAGTCCATGGGTAAGCCCAGTTCAATGCGTGCCTAAGAAGGGTGGCATGACTGTCATTACAAATGAGAAAAATGAGCTTATTCCTACTAGGACTGTAACAGGATGGTGTGTGTGTATTGATTATAGAAAATTAAATGACGCCACCAGAAAAGATCACTTTCCCTTACCTTTCATTGATCAAATGTTGGAAAGATTAGCTGGAAATAGTTACTATTGTTTTCTAGATGGATTTTCCGGATATTTTCAAATTCCAATAGCACCCGAAGATCAAGAGAAAACCACATTCACGTGCCCTTATGGTACTTTTGCTTACAAACGCATGCCATTTGGACTTTGCAACGCCCCTGCAACCTTTCAAAGGTGTATGATGGCGATTTTTCATGACATGATAGAAGAATGCATGGAAGTTTTCATGGATGACTTTTCAGTCTTCGGTGATACATTTGAATCATGTCTAGCTAATCTTGAACGAATGCTTATTAGATGCGAACAATCAAATCTAGTACTTAATTGGGAGAAATGCCATTTCATGGTTAAAGAAGGCATCGTTCTTGGTCATAAAATTTCGAAGGAAGGAATTGAAGTGGATAGAGCTAAAGTAGATGTAATTGCTAAACTTCCACATCCCACCAATGTTAGAGGAGTTAGGAGTTTTCTAGGGCATGCCGGTTTTTACCGACGTTTCATAAAAGATTTTTCTAAAATTGCCACTCCTATGAATAAACTCCTAGAAAAGGATGCTCCATTCATCTTTTCAGATGAATGTATCAAATCTTTTAATATTCTTAAAGAGAAACTCACTAATGCGCCGATCATGATAACACCAAATTGGAATCTACCGTTTGAATTAATGTGCGATGCAAGTGATTTTGCAATGGGAGCCGTTTTAGGACAAAGGATTGAAAAACGATTTCAACCTATATATTATGCCAGTAAGACGTTACAAGGAGCACAAACGAATTACAAAATTACTGAAAAAGAACTCCTTGCTATTGTCTTTGCTTTTGACAAATTTCGATCATATCTCGTTCTAGCTAAAACGGTGGTCTATACCGACCATTCTGCTCTTAGATACCTATTTTCGAAACAAGATGCTAAACCAAGATTAATCCGTTGGATCTTACTCTTACAAGAGTTTGATATTGAAATCCGAGATAAAAGAGGAGCAGAAAATCTCGCCGCTGATCATCTTTCTCGTTTTGAAAATCCCGAATTAGAAGTTCTAAATGAATCGGCCATACAAGACAACTTTCCTGATGAATATCTATTGAAGATAGATTATAATGAAATCCCATGGTTTGCAGACTATGCAAATTATTTAGTATGTGGATTCCTTGAAAAAGGATTATCGTACCAAAAACGAAAGAAATTCTTCAGTGATATAAAACACTATTTCTGGGAAGATCCACATCTGTTTAAAAGTTGTCCCGATGGAATAATACGCCGATGTGTATTTGGAGATGAAGCTAGTAAAATTTTAAACCATTGTCACACAGGACCAACAGGAGGGCATTATGGGCCTCAACTAACAGCAAGAAAAGTTTATGATGCTGGATTCTATTGGCCTACAATTTACAAAGACGCACACCTTCTTTGCAAATCCTGTGATGCTTGTCAAAGGGCTGGAAAAATAAGTCAACGTGATGAAATGCCACAAAATGTCATCCAAGTATGTGAAGTATTTGACATTTGGGGTATTGACTTTATGGGTCCATTTCCAAAATCTCATAATAATCTATATATTCTCGTAGCCATTGTTTATGTATCTAAATGGGCGGAAGCACAAGCTCTCCCAACTAATGATGCACGAGTTGTAGTCAACTTTTTAAAACGTCTTTTTGCAAGGTTTGGAACACCGAAAGCTTTAATAAGTGATCGGGGTACTCATTTCTATAATAATCAACTTGAGAAAGTTCTTAAAAGATATGGAGTAACTCATAAAATCTCCACCGCATATCATCCACAAACAAGTGGACAAGTTGAAAATACCAACCGAGCTTTAAAATGTATTCTAGAAAAAACCGTAGGATCAAATCCGAAGGAATGGTCCATTAAATTGAAGGATGCACTCTGGGCTTTTAGAACAGCCTACAAAACTCCAATTGGAACCACACCTTTTAGACTGGTTTATGGAAAAGCATGTCATATTCCAGTAGAAATTGAACACAAAGCATTTTGGGCTTTGAAGACATGTAATCTTGATTTACATGAAGCTGGACGTCTACGATTAAGTCAACTAAACGAATTAGAAGAATTAAGACATGAAGCATACGAAAATTCGTTAATTTATAAAGAAAGAACGAAGAAATGGCATGATAAAAGAATCAGAAGTTCAAAAGAATTTAAAGAAGGAGACATAGTTCTTCTTTTCAATTCACGATTCAAGCTATTTCCTGGAAAATTGAAATCACGATGGTCTGGACCATTCATAGTCAAAAGAGTTTTCCCATACGGAACGATAGAATTAATAAATTCAAATGGAATTGAATTTAAGGTTAATGGTCACAGAGTTAAACATTACATACATGGTCCGATGGAATTCGACAATGAAGTTAATCACAATTTCGATACCACAGCTAACTAAGTGTGGGGAGAATCAAGTCTTTAAAGGGGTTTATGTATTTCTATTAGAGTTAGATTGTCTGTTTTCGTGTAGTTCTCAAAAATGGAACTCGAATGGTCTTTCCCTAGCAGACCCTAAAGAACTAATCTTCTCCCCCCATTCTGAATTTTTATTTTTTTTAGGTTTTTACGATATGAAGACTGCCTGTGAACTAAACCATGGTCTAATGCTACACGCTTTGATCACTAAACGTAATAATGACACACTTCCTAGTGAAATAGAATCAGTAATCAGAGAAAGATTGGACGGAGTAAGAAAAGAATCCAGATGCGAAGATAATAAGTCACAATTTGGTAAAGGAAAATCAAAATCCGCAGCGAAAAGAAGAGCACGACACCTAGAAAGATGTCACAAATGCGGAAAATGGTCACATGGAGGTAAATGTTCAAATAATCAAACCTATTCAAATACCGAATTTGTTACTTTATGCAGAGACGGACCGTTCATATGTTTAGAAGAAAAAACACTGAACGCTCGAGGTTACGCCTATGTAGCCATGGAAAACCAATTAAACCGACTATCTTATGAATGGGATAGATCATATAACTAAGAATACTATCTCACAGGTAAGTCTGTACAGTTTTTATTTTTATTTTTATTTTTTAACCTTTTGATAATAAATGCTAATTTGTTCGCTATAAAGTATTAAATTGGTATTGAATAAAATTAGGTTTGGCGACCGAAATTATTGATATCATTCAAAAATTTATTACATCACTGCGAAATTTAACGTTTATTCTTAAGGTATAAATATCTTTAATCAATCAACCCAAAATATTTCAAAAATTCGTCATGAGTTAAATTAGGTCTTGGAACCGAAATTACTTTACCGAAAAGAGGGGCGCATATTTTTGATAATATTTGATTGATTAAAGTGGGATAAAAGCCAAAAAGATTTTTAATTTTATTTTTACCATGTTTTTAAAATTAATATATAAATCTTAAATTAATATTGTAAACTTTGTAAAAACAATATATTTAAAATTGTAAATATTTGAAAAATATAATATAAGTTTGGTGTGATTTTATAATATGAATTTTTAAATTAAGTTTGGTGTGAATTTTTAATTTTTAAAATATGAATTTTATTTTTATGCATTTTAAATTGTTAGTTTGGTGTGAATTTTTAATATTAATTTTGAATTTTATATTTAAGTTGTGTGAATTTAAAAACAAAAATTTACTTTATTTCGTTAAGTTAAAAATATGATTTTTAAAATTCGTCGTAAGTTGAAGACTAGGTCATTTGAACCGAAATTGCTTTACCCGAGGGAGGGACGAGAACTTTTATTATCATTATTTTTAATCTTATTGAATTAAAGTATGCCAAAAACAAAAAAAAAAAAAACCAAAAATCTTAGCTTTTAAAACAATCGCTACAAAAAGACAAATTTTAAAATTTTGTCGAAGGACGGACTAGGACATCGATCTGAAACGACCTCATCCTAAATAACAAGGGAAACAAAATTTTAAAATTAATTACTTAATTGTTTTAATTAGTTAAGATATATAAAAAAAAAAAATACAAACTCCGCGACTCGCGAAGTTTGAAGGGTAAAATACCGCGAGTCGCGGAGTTCCTAAAATCCAGAAAAAAAATATAAGGGACGAACTGATCAGTCCCCAACCCAACACCCACGAAAACACTGCGATAAAACCCGCAAAAACCCGAAAAAACACCCCCAAATTCACAATTTTTGACCGTTAATCATCAAATCTTTTACTAAAATCATGTTGAGAAGGATGCTATCAAGGAATTACTCAAGAAAAACGGTAAATTTCTACACCTAAACACCATTTAATCCAAAAATTAGTGTTCTTGAGCAATTTTTTCCCCAATTTGATTTTGATGCTTTTTAGTGTAATTATGCTTAAATTGTTTATGTATTATGATTGTATAACCTAGATTGATGCTATTTAACATGATTAGAAGCCTTAAACTTCAAATTTTGAGTAATCTAGGGTTTGTGTTCTTGAGCAATTTGGGGCTTTTTGATATAAACAGGTTATGGCCGATTTTTGTCATGAATTGTTGCTAAATTAAGTAGTGTAACATGTTTAGGTAGTTAAATGATCCAAACTTTGAGCCTAAACATGATTTTGAGAATTAAAGTGGACTTTTTCAAGTCTAAAATTCATGAACTTGATTTTTGAAATATAATGCCATTTGAAACTTGTTTAATTGCTAGTAATGATTATTTTGACATGTTATTTGAGTTGAATGCTTATGAACTTGGCGAACATTTTTGTATATGCTTATTTGAAAAAGTGTAGATTTGATGAAAATATGAAAATGAGCTTAAGTTTGATATAAATTGATCATGTCATTGTAATTATTTTGATTGATGATTTTGCTGACACTAATGCATATTTGGATGCACAAAAATTGTGTTTGATGTGTTTTGCAGACTGAAAGGGGTGAATCTTCATCCCAAGCTCGCAATGCTCCTGCTGAGAATGCGGAACAACAGGAGGTGGATAACTACTACAAACAAGATATACCTCATCCAGCCATGACATTTTCTGATATACACTTGGAAGATTTGCACCCGAACCTGAGATTTGACAGACTTTGGATAGATTATCCAAAATACCAAAGGGGTTTGCATACTCTTCATTCTAAAGCTGTTGAAGTACCTAGGGTCATAGAATGGGGACCATTAGAAGCTGTAGAATTGGCCGGGCCAATTAGGGAATTACTTGCATTGAGGTATGGTAATTCTACTTTTAACGATTGGGTACGGTTATTCAACATGCGTAGACCTGTATATAAAGTATGGTGTGAAGAATTGTTATGTAGTATAGAATTAAATGATCAGGTAGCTAGTTTAACCGATCGATCTTTTATTAGATTTTTGTTAGGAGGTTCGATGCGCCACATGTCTTTACTAGACATGGCTCAGGCTTTACGTATATATACGCCTGAGGAGTTAGCATCTGCCGATTGTAGAGGGTTGATACTAAATGGTAGAAAGATAGACGAAAATTTTGATACGCATGGTGTATGGAGTCAAATGACAAGCCATCACCGATTCAAAGGGGGAAATTACTCTTATTTGGATATAGATAGAGCAGAGTTAAGAGTAATTCATAGGTTTTTAGCTAATTCGATTACACAAAGAGGTAAGAATAAGGAAAAGGTAAATGAACAGGATTTGTTTTACCATATGTGTATTCGAGACCCACAAAGCGCTGTAAGTATAACTTATTGTGTGGGTTATTATTTATCAGCTATGGTTAGGGGGATGAGACCGCATAGCATAATAGGAGGTGGTATATTTATTACTTTGATTGCTGAATATCTCGGTGTGGATGTAAGTCGGGGGGGATTACTAATCGAAGAACCAGAACCCCGCGATACAATAGGTTTAAATGTATACCATGGTGCGAAGGTTTTGAAGAGGCGAAATAACGCCGCAGTACAATACCATGGTAGACATCCACAGGTTGAGAGAAACTAACAGCAAGGTAATGTAGGAGGGGGAAATGAAATTGCAGAAATGCAAAGGTTTATAGCTTCTCAAGAGTATGAAAATGCTAGACATAGAGCATTTGAAGATTGGCAAGTTCATCAAAACCAAATCATAGCTTATTGCCAACATATAGGTAGAAACTATATTCCTACTCCATCGCCCATATTCCCTCCCTGGTCTATAGAGATTCAACCACCGTATCCTACGTATAACCCAGCCGAAGCATTTTATAGCACCTATGGTTATGCATGGAACCCCTACTGGAATCAGTATCATCCCTAGTCTACTTAGTTTTATTTATTTTGTAATTTGTAATGTTGATACGTTTAATACTTATTTAATATTGTAATAGTTTTTATAATTTTCTAACTTTTATTCTTAGATTTTAATAATTTTTGAATGTGGGGTAATATACCAAACTTCAAAAATATGTATATATGTATGCAGTTTATCTTATGTACACAACAGGGTAAAACAACGCATTTTCAAAGACTGGCATTAAGTTCAGCAAAACCAACTAATTTTGACGACAAGATGCAAAATATATGTGAAATAACAACAAGACGGAATGAACAAATGATATGCACCATTTATCATTCAGCAAGCAAACAAAAATATGTTTGGAAACTTTGGTAAAATTTAATCATTTTCACACAAATCACCCTCAATAATTTAAATTGTTACTGATTTCTTGCAAATGAGGGCATTGCAAGATCTTAAGTGTGGGAAGGGGTTAAATTCTTTCGAATTTTAAAATTTTTATCTTAAACACTGGGTTACCATTAAAAATACTAGTAAAGCAGTAGTTGTATTAGAATCTAGTGCTCTCTGATAATAAAGAACAGCCCTAGTCTTATATACTGACTACCCAATTCTAGTAAAAATTTTCAAAATTTTCAATTAAATGAACTCAAAATCATGTTTATACATATTTATGAACGATAAAACTAGGTTTTAACACCGAAATTATTGTTACCTCGGAAAGGACATAAATTGAGAAACAAACCAAAATGTTAAAATTCATTTAAAATGGAATAGAGGACAATAAAAAGGAAAATAAAAGCCAAGTGTGAGAAAATTTACCAAGTTATCTTAAACATATGTCACATATATCTGTAACAAATAACTGAAAATACTTTTGCTTTGGACTAAACTAAACTGTTTTCCCCGATGAAAGAAAAGAAGAGATGGATCTACACGATGAATCAATTCCATCATTAAAAGGAAGTAAAGTCTTCCGAAAAAGAAACGCGCTTCTTGATTTAGGTCAGGAAGTTGTCATCCAGACCAGCTGTAGGTTGACGAAAAACCTAGAAAAGTCATCACTAAAATCAGCAGGAAATCCACGGACCTCAGCATTAAACAGGGTTGCCAAGTGGTCAGATTTATCCTAACCATGAGAAGGATTTATCTCGTACAATGGGGGGCACCATGCAAATTAGCTGGATAAGACTAATGAATCAGATCCCCAGAAAGGATAATCTCCTTAAAAGATCAAAAATCAGCTTTTAAGCCTGATATTACTCAATCCTTGAGATTGACCTTAAAGATTGAGAATTACAAACTCATGGAATTCAATGATATCTAAACTCGAGCCTGAACGAGAAAATATTTTGATCAAAATTACAAACCGATTTGTTTTCTAAAAATCCATTTTCAATGCGTTCATTACCATTGAACGTAAAATCCTAGGAATTCACCTGGAATTCATTAGGTCACCTGAACCAAATCGGGTGTCAACCGTAAGAACGGTGGTTGTATAGCATGGTCAAAGACAGGACCTTGTGCCAGACCGAAAATTATAAGGGTGAGCTTTACTATTGCTCCTACCAAGGATAGTAATTGCGTCCGACACGTTATAGACCATAATTAAAAGCATGTCAGGGGACATTGCCTTAACAGTTGCTTGTTCAACGCTTTCCTTTACAACCGGATGGTAGTTTACCAAAAGGTAATATACGGGACAAGTAAACTGGACGTGTTGCTTTCCTAATACAAGGTTAGCAAGTGGGTGACACAAAACCGCAAGTTTTGAGCTAAAATTTTTAAATCTGAAACCCACCAAACCCACAAAAATAATTTGCAAACACCGATAAAGGGTTATTCCGGAAAACTTATCTAGGGTAAAAACTAGATTTAATTTTCAAAAGATCAAATGTTTTCATAAAGATCCAATTTCCTTAATGGATCTAAATTTTTATAGTCATGTGGGACTGTAAACCATATCATTACTACCATTGTTTATACCGCCGTATAGAAGTCACTGATGTACAAAGTGTGAAAAATAAAGAAGTGATTCTAGTATTTCAAGACGATATTGCTTGAGGACAAGCAACGCTCAAGTGTGGGAATATTTGATAATGCTAAAAACGAACATATATTTCATAGCATTATTCCCCAAGAAAGACAAGCTTTTAGTTGCAATTGTTCTATTTACAAGTGATATTCGTTTAAATATTAAAAGGTGAAGACAAAAGACAGATTCGACGAACTGAAGACGCAAACGACCAAAAAGCTCAAAAGTACAAAATACAATCAAAGAGGTTCCAATTATTGATAAGAAACGTCTCGAAATTACAAGAGTACAAGATTCAAAACGCAAAGTACAAGATATTAAATTGTACGCAAGGACGTTCAAAAATTCGGAACCGGGACCAGAGTCAACTCTCAACGCTCGACGCAACGGACTAAAAATTACAAGTTAACTATGTATATAAATATAATATAATATATAATTAATTATATAAATTATATATATATATATATATATATATATATATATATATATATATATATATATATATATATATATATATATATATATATATATATATATATATATATATATATATATATATATATATATTATATTTATATAATAAACCGTCGGTAAACAAAGAGCCAAAATGGAGTGAGCTGTAATTACAAACTCCGCGACTCGCGGAGTTTGAAGAGCAAAAAGGGCGCGAGTCGCGGAGACCCCCTGAACTCAATTCCCTATAAAAGCAAACGCAGTTTGATCGCAAAAAATCATAAAAATTCAATCTCTCTCTATATATGTATACGTAAATATATTTATATTTATATTTTAATTTTAATTTTAATTTTAATTTTAATTATAATTCTAATAATAAGGGTATGTTAGCGAATGTTGTAAGGGTGTAAGTCGAAATTCTGTCCGTGTAACGCTACGCTATTTTTAATCATTGTAAGTTATGTTCAACCTTTTTAATTTAATGTCTCGTAGCTAAGTTATTATTATGCTTATTTAATCCGAAGTAATCATGATGTTGGGCTAATTACTAAAATTGGGTAATTGGGCCTTGTACCATAATTGGGGTTTGGATAAAAGAACGACACTTGTGGAAATTAGACTATGGGCTATTAATGGGTTTTATATTAACTAAACAATACCTTGTTAATTTAATATACAAACTTATAATTCGACGTATTTATATATAACCACATACGCTTGACTGGATACGGTGGGCGGGATATCTATAAATACCAATAATTATTCATTTTACCGGACACGAAACTGGATTAATAGTTAAATAGACTTGTTGAAACAGGGGTGAATTACATTCAAGGGTAATTGGTGTAATTGTTAACAAAGTAGTAAAACCTTGGTTTACACGCAGTCGATAACCTGGTGTATTCATTAAACAAAGTATTAAAACCTTGTTATAATTCGAATCCCCAATTAGTTGGAATATTTGACTTCGGGAATAAGAATAATTTGACGAAGGCTTTTGCTCTTTATATTTATGACTGATGGACTATTATGGACAAATCCGTATGGACATATTAAATAATCCAGGACAAAGAACAATTAACCCATGGGCATAAAACTAAAATCAACACATCAAACATCATGATTAAGGAAGTTTAAATAAGCATAATTCTTTTATTTCATATTTAATTTCCTTTATTTTATATTTAATTGCACTTCTAATTATCGCATTTTTATTGATATTGTATTTAATTGCACTTTTAATTATCGTACTTTTTAATTATCGCAAGTTTATTTTATCGCACTTTTATTATTCGCAATTTCATTATCGTTATTTACTTTACGCTTTAAATTGAAGTCCTTTTAATATTTTACATTTGGTTTTAACTGAGACTAAAGTTTTAAAATCGACAAACCGGTCATTAAACGGTAAAACCCCCCCTTTATAATAATAATATTACTTATATATATATTTGTATTTTTATAAATTTAAACTAATATAGCGTTAAGCTTTGTGAAAAAGATTCCATGTGGAATGAACCGGACTTATTAAAAACTACACTACTGTACGATTAGGTACACTGCCTATAAGTGTTGTAGCAAGGTTTAAGTATATCCATTCAATAAATAAATAAATATCTTGTGTAAAATTGTATCGTATTTAATAGTATTTCCTTCTAAAATTTAATAGTATTTTATATACACCTCGCATAACATCAAAAGTAAAGTCAAAAGACGCTCCATGTATGCATGTATACTCGACATCCAAGAAAGTATCAAAAGTGTGAGCGGAAGCATGTATCACTAAGCATTCAAGACCTGAGAAAAACATAGAGAATCTGTCAACGAAAACGTTGGTGAAATCATAGGTTTAGTAAGTATTTTGTATTGAACCACAAGGTTACATATGAATTGTTTATCCAAATCGTTTACATTCTAAAAATGTCGTTTGTATCACGAGCACCCAATTATCAAGGCTTAACTGAATCTTCCCTCTAAATTTTGAATTTAGTGTTAGAACTTACACTATACTTATTGAAATTATATTTCATTCACTAACGGTAGCGAACCGTCTGAATGAGGGTTTGTTAAACCCGTATGGCCACACAACATAATTACTCGCTTACACTTACACCCTGCAAGTGGAACTAATGATAATTGGATTGAGGACTTTTGTTCTAACTCGTATGTATCTTTGTATTCGTATTTGTTCATAGTATAAAAGTATGAAATGTGTGTAAGTATGAAATGTATATGTTTCTCAGCCCACGGTTTAAAGAATAAAAGTTGTTCAAAAGTGGGACTATGATCTCACCTTGAGTGCAAGAGTAATAAGGTTACTTCACAAGTAAACGTATGCATGAACGACTGCTAGTCTTGACCTAAACAAGTAGGTTGTATCAATAACGGTAAACACGGTTGGTCAAAGATGTCCAATTAGTCCTATGGCTCATTACGACTCAATTATATAGCATGTGAGTCAAATTGTCAAGTATTCGCATAAGTATTCGGTTAAGTTTGATTAAAAGTCAAACTTGGTCAAAGTCAAAGTCAAAGTCAAAGTCAACGGGGTCGGGTTGGGTATCCGACAATTTTTCTATGAAAGATAAGCATATATAAGTATGTTGGCCAAGTTTCATGTAAATCGGACATGTATATCATAGCGGGAATTAAACGAAGAAAAAAAAATAAAATTTGGACAGCAGCCCTCAGATGCGCCGCATCCAAGGCAAATTGTGACGACCCGGAAATTTCCGAACAAATTTAAACTTTATCTTTATATCATTAGATAAATATTTCAAACATATATATTACGTACAAATTTACAATTCTAAATATATATATATATATATATATATATATATATATATATATATATATATATATATATATATATATATATATATATATATATATATATATATTAACTTAGTCATAAAATATTTTGATTTAAACTAATATTATTAAATATACTTTTATAAATAATGAGGCGTTGATTTAAAGAAGCAAATGACCAAAACACTTAAATGAATAAGTTATATTTCAATTAGTATAATTATTGGTGATATAAGTCTAAATATTGATAAAGGTACGTGTCGCGAAACGTAAAGTACAAGTTTTCTAAGCGTACGAAAGGACGTTCGAAAAACCGGAATCGGTACTTAAGTCGAGGGTCAACGTACTACACATCGGTGTAAAAATTACAAACCAACTATGCACGAGAATATAATATAATATTTAATTAATTCTAAAGATTAAATATATTATATATTAAATAATATAAATATATATACTATACTAAATCTAAGAGCGTCAGCAAGGAAAAAATTAAAGATCATGAGCTGTATATGATTGCCATGCGATCGCATGGCCATATAACCTTAAAACCATGCGATCGCATGGGAGGGGTAGGTGGAAGAGATGTTATATAACGAAATCGATTGTTGCCCGAATTCATTCATCTATCTCCCTCTGATCTCTATTATACTCTCTAATGTTTATTTAATTTATTATTATTATTATTATTATTATTATTATTATTATTATTATTATTATTATTATTATTATTATTATTATTATTATTATTATTATTATTATTATTATTATTATTATTATTATTATTATTATTAATCTTATGATATTAATATTAGTAGTATTATTAGTATTAAATATTTTACATAAAATATTACGACGAGGTTGTAGCGACCCCGACAAATCGTCAAGTGACGGCGTCGTCTACATGGGTCCCATTACCTGGTCATAAGTCTTTATGACAACGTTTGACCAAAATATGTCGCCTTCATTTCAACATAAAGATTGTTTCCAAAGTTTAAAAGAATTGTTCAACCAAAAGTTAAGTTACAAGGTTATAAGTACAAATGAAATCTAGGCGACACGGTTTAAAGTAAAGTCATAAGACGCTCCATGAAATGCATGTATACTCGACATCCAATGCAAGTATCAAATAATGAGCGGAAGCATGTATCACATATCGTGCAAGACCTGAGAAAAACATAGAAATCTGTCAACGAAAACGTTGGTGAAATCATAGGTTTAAGTAAGTAAGTGAGTAAAAGTAAGTAAGTCGAACCACAAGGTTTGCAAAGTTGAAATAATAGTAATACATTCTAAAAGTTAATATTCACGAGCACCCAATTATCAAAGCTTAACATTCCATCCATTGTATACCCCATCCATAGTGCTAGAACAAATACTGATTCTCGAAAATATATTTCATCCGTAGACGGTAGCGAACCGTCAAAGATGAGGGTTGTCAACCCATATGGCCATATAACATAAGTTCTCGCTTACACCCGTCAAGTGTAACTAATGATAATCGAATTGAAGATTTTTGTTCTAAACTCGTATGTAGAATGTTTGTTTTCCCGTTCTTGTGTTCACTTAATTCAAAAGAATCGTTTATGTTTTCTCATCCCAAATATAAGTTCAAAAAGAGTAAAAGTGGGACTATGATCTCACCTTGAGCGCAAGAGTTAATAAAGTACTTCAACGAGTAAACGCGTGCAAAGACAAAGCTAATCTCGACCTAAACAAGTAGGTTGTATCAATAACGATAGTCACGAAGGGTCAAAGTTGTTCAATTAGTCCTATGGCTCGACACGACTCGATTATGTAGCATGTGAAGAAAATTGTCAAGTTTCATGCAAGATACAAGTATAGAATCATGTTAGAAAGATTGCATAATTAATTGGTAAAGTTTGACAAAAAGTCAAACTTGGTCGGGTCAAAGTCAACGAAAAAGTCAACATGTTCGGGTCGGGTCCCGGACTATTTTTCTATGCTAATTATTCATATACAAGTATATTAGAACAAGTTTCATGTGAATCGGAGGTCGGTAGCTAGTCAAACATTTCAAAATCAATAATCATGTTTTTGAAGTTTTCTTAATCAACCTACACATCAATTTGAAGCTAATGATGCTAGTAACACATTTAATACATGAACTTTAACAATTTAAACAACTTTTAATCATCCAAAATCAAAGATTAAGCAAGCAATTTTCATATTCAAGCTAGTTACACCAAAAACAACAAATCGAGCATACAAATTACATACGCGACATCACAATGAGCCATAGACACTAATTAACACACTTTTAAGTCAAGAACACAAATTTAAAGAAATCTAGTGTTTTAGAAATGTTACCCAAAATCGAAGTAGTTAGCATCAAATCGAAGAGGATGATGAGAGGATCAAGAATATGTAATTTATTTGGTTGCTAGCTCCCAAATCCGGATTTAGATGATGAATTTATGTTAGAAAGTTGAGAGGATTTGGAAGTATCAAAAGGAGAAAGAGAGAGATGAATGAGAGGAGGAGGTTGAAGGTTTGACTAGTTGACCTAGTCAAATCTTTGGCCTCTTTGCAAGTTTGGTCCCTCTAGTTTCAAAGCGGGTGCGGGAAATAACCAAACGAATATTTAAAACGCTCGAGTAAACGGGTGACGTTATAATTAAATAACGAGGATATTATGAACATTAGTTAACGAAAGATGCCAAATTAAATGACGAAAGATATTATTTTAAAAAAAAAACGGTGTTAAAATAAATTTAACGGAAAAACGCGGGATGTTACATTATCCACACCTCAAAAGAAATTTCGTCCCGAAATTTAGTTGGAAGTAATAGTCGATGTCTCTTACTCGAGACCTAGTGTAGTAACTCTACGAATGATTGAAGGTACTTTCTTGGACATTCCACGAATCCGGATAGTCGGGGTGTTACGTTGTATTAGGGCTTGGTTTTACGATCCACAAGTTCAGCCGGTTTTTCCTATGAGGAGGAGTTTGTCATCAATAGTTGGTGCATCTAGAAGGATTGCACGTTCCTGTTCCGCAGGACACGTTTCTAAGTTTGTTACACGAAATGTAGGGTAAACGGAAACTTAATTGAGTCGGAAGTTCTAAACGATAGGAAGCGGTTCCAATACGCCCCAAGGTTTCAAAAGGTTCGATATTGCGGATATAGCCTTTCTCGATTTCCCAAAATGGATTACACCTTTCCAAGGTGCGGTTTCTCAATATTACGCGGTTACACACTGGGATTTGTGAGGTTTTCATCTAAGTTTGGTATGACTCTTTTGGGCGACTACGGGTCGTCTCGAGCCCTTCTCGGACTTGGATTATCTCAATTGTTGTTTCTTGGATGAGTTAAGATTCGGTGTTTTGTTTGCCACATGCTTTGGTCCAACGAATAGGGGTATGACATTAGCGGTCATATAGGGTTTCGGAAAGTGCGTGTGAACACACGAGTGGTAACTACTGTTGTAAGAGGGATCTACTAAAAGCGACCATGCAAGTTTGAAACATGTCTTTCGAAGACGTAAATTGTTCGTTTGTTCGGTTCGTCTGTTTGTGGGTGGTACGCGGTACTCATGTCTAAGCGGGTCTCCAAGGTTTCTTGTAAAACTAGAGGCGAAACGAGTATTTCGATACGGGATAATTGACAAAGATACTCCGTGTTGGAATAGAATCTCTTAGGATATGTTTGAACAAGTCAGTTAGGGTTCGAAAAATGTTCGTTAGGACTATTCACCCTCGTGGCGAATACTAATGTAATATGAGGAATTTCTCTATCCATGGAGAAATGTTACAAGGAGTTTCTTTAAACGGAAATGCGAGCGATAAAGATAGGAGTGAAATGAGGACTTAGAATAGGATGAGCTTGCATCTCGAGGTTGCCATAACGTGCCTCTAGTTGTCAAAAGTTGAAGTCTGAAAGAGAAACGAGATAGTACACGTAGTTGTATAGTTCGGGGTTGAATAATAGTTGGCCGATTATCAGAAATACAAGGGCGTTAAGTCAAAGAAGAGTGAAGTATCGTTGGATTGTGTGTTATCTTAATTTCCAGTAATATCAGACGGTAACGGTGAAATAACAGAGGTATGTAGTGTGGTACGTGATGACGAGAATATTGATCGGATCCACAATTTAGTATTTGAATTCTTCGTGCAAAATAACGAATTTCCGTTCCGTTGATTTTGAGTCGAGGGAGTATGCCTTTCGGCGTCCAAGTAGAAATATTTCCATATTTGAGTCCCATCTGGTGTTGTACGAATTTAGCTAGAAATGTTGGTGTGAAGAATCACGCTCAAGGTTCGATCGCGGAGAGATTAAAGTCGTGTAACACGAGAAAAGTCAGAAATGAATTTTCGGTAAGAACCGGTGAGATCTAAGATTTTTACGAATACAAGACTGAGTTGGGAGAGTTCCCTGATTACATGTGGCTTGATTTCGAGATTGATTGTAATGCCTTGACCATTAACATCATAGTCTAGAAAATTGGACTTAGTTGAATAAGTTAAGATGTCATCTATAAATACGATAACAGATTTGTCTAGATAAGTTTGCATACGTGGTTTAGGAGGTTCATGAATACGGACGGAGTCCTAAATAAATCGACGGTACTAAGAGAGATTTACAACTAACGTTGCGAGTTCGGAAGATGGCTTAGGAGACATCGTCTCCCTTAACCCCCAATTGATGATAACCGGAACGGAGGTCGTTTTGGAATACACACGGGATTCATGCAAGTAATCATGAGGTCATGGATGCGAGGGAGAGGGTATCGGTTTCCAACCGAAAATTACTCAGTTCACAATAATCTATACAAGATGATGGGGAAACATTTTCTTTTTAACGAATAGGTTCCGAGCTCCCTAGTTCTATAGGTGTCAAGTCAAAAGTCTTAACGTATATCCTCCAATAAAATTTATAGGCACACAATATTTTCCGTTGGTCACTTAAATTGCCTAAGTAGTGTCTAGGGGAAAAGGGTGAAGTGCAAAGAGTATGAGTCAGAGCCTTGATTATAAAACGTCTAACGGTAACCGAATCGAATAAACATGAAACGTGAGAATTTCGAGAAGAAACATACCCGTGACTAGTCCATCGTCGTCTCGGGCATCCTAGGCATTGATGTTGAAAGTTTAACGGCGTGCGTTGGGGTTGATTTTCTTATTTGGGCATTCATTCCTAAAATGACCCGTTTGGCCACATGCGTAGCAAGTGACCGACTTTTGTGTGTTGGGTCCCTTTCGAGGGACGGGGGTGGCACTTCCACAATGTTTGTCGATGTGACCACTTCCTTGGCGCCGGTGGCGAAACCTGCCACATCCTTCAAAGTGATGCTTGTGGCATTCGTTACAAAAAGGTAGTTTTCCGGCATACCCTTTCTTGTCGCCGGGGAAAAAGGGCTCTTTGGTGAAGTTGTTATTGTTGCGATTGCTTGATTGGGAGGCTTCCCATTTTCTTTTGTTGTTACTCGGGTGGTTCTCGATCATTGGTGCCGGTGCTTCCATTTCATTTGCCGTTTCTAAAGTTTGGCGGGCCTTGGTTAAAGCCTCTTGTAGGTTAGTGGGTTGGGATGCCATTACCCCGTGTTGAATGCTCTTAGGGAGGCCATCCATGTAAAGTTCGACTCTTAGGGATTCGGGAGTCATGAGATTTGGACACATTGAGACTAGTTCGGTGAACCGTTGATTATAAGTTCCGAGGTCATTCCCGACCGTTTTTAAATTCCTTAGACCCTGTTCGAGCCTTCGAGTCTCGTCACGCAGAAAATATTCGGTGATCATTCTTTCTCTTAATTCGGTCCATGAGAGTGTGTGGGCTTCATCGATACCCACCGATTGTACGTACTTGTTCCACTACGAAAGAGCAATGCCGGTGAAAGTGAGGGTGGAAAACTTGACCTTATCTTGGTCTCGACAACCGCTTGTGTTAAAAACGGTCTCCATTTGTTCAAACCATCGGGTGAGAACAACCGGTCCTCCGGTTCCATCGAAAGTGGGAGGGTTGTACTTCATGAAGTTCTTGTAGGAGCAACCTTCGCTTGAATTACCGGCTCCACGATTGGTGTTGTTGGAAAAGTGATCGGCCACGGCCGTACCCACGGCGGTGGTTATCATTCGTTGAAGAGCTTGTTCTAGAGTTTCGAGAGGGGTATTGTGTTGACCTTGGTGAGCCATTGTTCCTTCATGACACAAGAATATCGTTGATTAGTATTCTTAACAATACTAACCGTGATATGGAATAAGGATAGAGAGAAAATTTTTCCTTGACTCGCCTTAAATTCTTTATGTCATAATGTCGGAACGTCCATGTGAATCACCGTAATATAATCCCGGAAATTATATTACCCTGATTCTCATGTGCATTTAACATTACTTCATAAAGTCAAGGTGGCGCGTCAACAAAATTTATCAACGTAAGATCAAGATCGAATACGAGTTAGATATGATAGAAGAGTTCGAGTATAAATGCACAAATAGTCAAGTAATTCCTACTTCAGTCTATATGCCGGTTGTAGTCTAGATTCACCTATGTACCCTATGACTCGGGGTGGACACAAATGAACTCTAAATCCCTACAACCAAAGCTCTGATACCACTTGTAGCGACCCCGACAAATCGTCAAGTGACGGCGTCGTCTACATGGGTCCCATTACCTGGTCATAAGTCTTTATGACAACGTTTGACCAAAATATGTCGCCTTCATTTCAACATAAAGATTGTTTCCAAAGTTTAAAAGAATTGTTCACCCAAAAGTTAAGTTACAAGGTTATAAGTACAAATGAAATCTAGGCGACACGGTTTAAAGTAAAGTCATAAGACGCTCCATGAAATGCATGTATACTCGACATCCAATGCAAGTATCAAATAATGAGCGGAAGCATGTATCACATATCGTGCAAGACCTGAGAAAAACATAGAAATCTGTCAACGAAAACGTTGGTGAAATCATAGGTTTAAGTAAGTAAGTGAGTAAAAGTAAGTAAGTCGAACCACAAGGTTTGCAAAGTTGAAATAATAGTAATACATTCTAAAAGTTAATATTCACGAGCACCCAATTATTAAAGCTTAACATTCCATCCATTGTATACCCCATCCATAGTGCTAGAACAAACACTGATTCTCGAAAATATATTTCATCGTAGACGGTAGCGAACCGTCAAAGATGAGGGTTGTCAACCCATATGGCCATATAACATAAGTTCTCGCTTACACCCTTCAAGTGTAACTAATGATAATCGAATTGAGGATTTTTGTTCTAAACTCGTATGTAGAATGTTTGTTTTCCCGTTCTTGTGTTCACTTAATTCAAAAGAATCGTTTATGTTTTCTCATCCCAAATATAAGTTCAAAAAGAGTAAAAGTGGGACTATGATCTCACCTTGAGCGCAAGAGTTAATAAAGTACTTCAACGAGTAAACGCGTGCAAAGACAAAGCTAATCTCGACCTAAACAAGTAGGTTGTATCAATAACGATAGTCACGAAGGGTCAAAGTTGTTCAATTAGTCCTATGGCTCGACACGACTCGATTATGTAGCATGTGAAGAAAATTGTCAAGTTTCATGCAAGATACAAGTATAGAATCATGTTAGAAAGATTGCATAATTAATTGGTTAAGTTTGACAAAAAGTCAAACTTGGTCGGGTCAAAGTCAACGAAAAAGTCAACATGTTCGGGTCGGGTCCCGGACTATTTTTCTATGCTAATTATTCATATACAAGTATATTAAAACAAGTTTCATGTGAATCGGAGGTCGGTAGCTAGTCAAACATTTCAAAATCAATAATCATGTTTTTGAAGTTTTCTTAATCAACCTACACATCAATTTGAAGCTAATGATGCTAGTAACACATTTAATACATGAACTTTAACAATTTAAACAACTTTTAATCATCTAAAATCAAAGATTAAGCAAGCAATTTTCATATTCAAGCTAGTTACACCAAAAACAACAAATCGAGCATACAAATTACATACGCGACATCACAATGAGCCATAGACACTAATTAACACACTTTTAAGTCAAGAACACAAATTTAAAGAAATCTAGTGTTTTAGAAATGTTACCCAAAATCGAAGTAGTTAGCATCAAATCGAAGAGGATGATGAGAGGATCAAGAATATGTAATTTATTTGGTTGCTAGCTCCCAAATCCGGATTTAGATGATGAATTTATGTTAGAAAGTTGAGAGGATTTGGAAGTATCAAAAGGAGAAAGAGAGAGATGAATGAGAGGAGGAGGTTGAAGGTTTGACTAGTTGACCTAGTCAAATCTTTGGCCTCTTTGCAAGTTTGGTCCCTCTAGTTTCAAAGCGGGTGCGGGAAATAACCAAACGAATATTTAAAACGCTCGAGTAAACGGGTGACGTTATAATTAAATAACGAGGATATTATGAACATTAGTTAACGAAAGATGCCAAATTAAATGACGAAAGATATTATTTTAAAAAAAAAACGGTGTTAAAATAAATTTAACGGAAAAACGCGGGATGTTACAGCGGTCATGAGTGAATTATTTCAAAATGAGTTTTATGAGCGGGATAGAGCTAAGGAAATTATGGGTTATAGCTATGGAGGTTATGGGTATGGTTCATGGGTATTGTTCGTGAGGTCAACCTAGTGTTTATCATCTCCGTTGCGTCTACGTACTTTCCTGCAATATTGAATCACAATATTGATACGTGAGCATTCATATCTTATCTTTTATATATTAATAGTGTATCCATGTCTAGTGCTCGAGTATATAGGTTTATGCATGCTTGTATGCTTTAATTTTGTAGTTAGATAGTTTATGATGAATCACGAATTTGATACATATGCTACTGATATAAAGTATATGATATGCATGTTTTTGGAAAGCTGGCGAAAAATTATTAACTTTTCATTTAGAAATCGCGTGATTTCGATGAACGGATTAAAAGATATGGCCAACTGAATTATAGTTAACGTTAATTGAAATTGTGTTTGAAACTGTAAACTAATATTTAAACAACTTGTCTATGAGATTGATAAATTGGATTTTCAAATATTACTAATCGAGTAAATAAATTTCTATATAAAGCACGTCTCGTTTTGTTGAACGATGCTCAAAGTTGACTGTCTTATCATGTTTTAAAGCTTTATAAACCATATAATCTGATTTTACAAGTATTGGAAAGCTATGTGAAATAATAAAATATTTTTCGATTGTCATGATAATTCAAATATAATATAGCTCCTGAAATAAATAATATTTTGAGTTTGATAAACTATAAACTCATTCAATTATCAAGACTTATACTATGATAATAAACATGTAAAGATTTAAATATCATATTGAGTCAGGTTGACTGTAGAGATGACTTTTGTTAACTTTTGTCGATCTCGAGTATTAGGATTGTGATACACTATGACCAGACCTAATTTGTTAGACATGTATTGACCAACATATGTTCTCTAGGTTGAGATCTACGGTTATTTTACATTCCGAGTTTCGGTCACATTTCGGTGAATTACTTTATGTGCTGTTAATGTGAGTTTCATTTGCTCCCTTTTTAATTGCTTTTGCAATCTATATTTTTGGGCTGAGAATACATGCACTTTATTTTAAACGCAATGGATACAAGTACATACTAAATTCTACACTGAGTTTAAACCGAAAATCTCTTAGCTTTGGTAACTAGTAACTGCCAGCTATAAGAACTGATGGGCGCGAGTAGTAGTATATGGATCCATAGGGCTTGATATCCCCGTCCGAGCTAGAGCACTAGCCTTTTAACGGACGTATGCTATTTGAGAAGCATACACGTTGGTTTGCGTGTATTATTAAGATGATTATACAAAGGGTATAAATTATATATACGTTAAGTTTAGTTACCAGTGTGCTCAATTTTGTAGAATATTTTGATAAACGTTTCTGGATGAAAAAACTGAAAACCTGTGATTCACCTTTATATACAGATTATGCGCAACATTAAAACTATGAACTCACCAACCTTTGTGTTGACACTTTTAAGTATGTTTATTCTCAGGTTTCTAGAAGTCTTCCGCTGTTTGCTTATATGTGATACAAGCTATGTGCATGGAGTCATACATGCTTTATTCAAGAAAACTTTGCATTCACAAAATCATCACCGTGTATCTTATTTTGACTGCATTGTCAACGGATGTATTATGGTAAACTATTATTTATGGTGATTGTCTATATATAGAAATCATCAAATGATAAAAACCTTAGAAATTGATATTCATTTATTGTGTACCTTTTGAAAAGAATGCAATGTTTACAAAACGTATCATATAGAGGTCAAAACCTCACTATGAAATCAATGAATGATGTATTCATCCAAAGGGATTTGGAAGGATTGTCACAGTTGGTATCAGAGCTTGAGGTCATAGGGAACCAGAATTTGCATTAGTGTGTTTAACTGGTAATTGTTAGGATGTATTAGTGAGTCTGGACTATGACCGTATCTGTTTTTACCGAGTTTTGCTTATTATTTCTTATCAGAAATTACCTGTTATTATCTTAAGCCTAAGACACATTTTACTACATTGATTGCATTGATAGTGTATGGACAAATTTCGTATCTTAAGCATATCTATTAAAGTAAACTCTGTCTTACACTTTCCGAAAATTTCTCCGTAACTTATGGGATTTTGGTATTATATATACATATGTAAATTATGTATCGGAGAATACCAAACTAAATCCTATAATCTATCTCATATCAAAATCAATTTCCTGATTATACAAGATGGATCACATCTCTAGTTCAAATTCCTTAAACTCCGACAGCTATTCCGATATGGATATTCACCTGGACTCCGAAGATAGTGTAACCGGAATGGATCAACCAATTAGCCATCATCTATTCTGGATGAATTAGGGATAGGTTCGTAGTCTACTTAATCATTGGAGATAAGAAGAAGGCGATCCCTTCCATCCACCACATTTCCCTCTTGGCGAAGAACCTGAAGCACTTACAGGCGAACCTGTTCGTAATACCATTTTCTCTCTCATTTCTAGAGTATCTCATCATTATTATATACTATCTCATATTCTAGATCTCATTCATCCGCTCGTCCGAACCGACAATCATCCCGGTGTAATAGAAGAAGTCAACGAGCTTCGCGCTCGGGTAGTGGCTTTGGAGAATATGGTGCAAAGGTTACAAGCACCAGCAGCAGCACCGGCAGCAACAGTACCACCATCAGCACCACTAACAGTACCATCACCACCACCAACAACAACATCCACATCCCACACTTCAACATCACAATTTGTACCTTGAGCATCAACGTCATACTCACCATAGATACCAAGGATTACCAACAACAATAACCGATGAAGTATTGATTCATAACTTCATTGGAGAAATATTCTGCGGCGATTATGTAATATCTAAAGTCTTAGAAATTATCTATTCCAGCCATAACCGTAAATCAGATGAGTGGACCGAAACGATAGAAGGAAGAGTAGAAACCCTGACCGGAATGGTGCACGATTTACAAGCTAGACTTATTTTACCAGCAGCATCAACAGTACCATCAGTATCACCAACACCGGCAAAACCTGTAGCACTACAAGTTCCGCCAATTCCATAATCACCAACATCATCACAAATCAACAATGCGTATATTGTATCAACGAGATTTGAATTATTAAATCATTTCCCCTGAAGAAATTATATGTATATTTAATATATATGAATTTTGAAATCAAAATAAATATTTTCGTACTAAGCTATTACGTGTGAATCTTAACTGGTAGGTACTACTCGGTTAGTTCATATTACTAATATGCAATGATGTACATCCTTCATTAACGACATAACCATAGTTAATTACAATCTCTGTTTCAAATTCAATGAATTCCTTTTCATAATAAACTAAGTGTATTATTCAATTACACTTTTGATTTTACACTTTCATTTTTCGATGTACTCGAAACTTTCTAGAAAACATCATTCGTACCTTGCGAAGTTAGCAAGAGTTCCATAAGCACCAACATGATTCACTAAGGAAATATCAATAAAACTAAATAACGAAGTATTGATTACATTAGTGAAATACTCCGCGAAGATTATTAAATCTTTAATGTTTTAGAGATTATTCATTTCTGATCCAGCTAAAAATCAAATGAGCTTAATATGATATTAACTCATTAAATCTGTATTACATCTGAAGAAAATATACATACTTATATTTTCATAAAGACTGTAATAAAATTCTCGGGTACAAAATATTACTTGTGAAACTTTTAACGGGTAGGTAATACCCGAAAGATATATGAATTCACAATTGATATGTTACATTATTCGATTTTGATTCAGCAAATCATCAACTATACTCACTACTTTCACAACGATATACATTCTTTCCTAGAAATCAAAACAACCATTCGCATTCAAATTTGATTAGATATTCTGATTTTGAAAAATTAGAATCCAAGCCAAGATTTAACAGAAAACATCACTCTTAGATTCTTACATCTTTCAAAGCTATACTTTGACTTCAAAACTGTGCTAGAACATCACTTCTATTCATAAACCCAGAAAAAAAATATTTGTATCATTCAAAATTCTAGTACATCATATATATCTTGACAATTACAATCTTCATGCAAACCCTTCAAACTTTTGAAAACACCCCGGATTGATAACTGACGATTCAGTTATGATAACTTTGAATGCTCATGAAGCAGCAAAAACTGTAAAAGACCTTAACAGCCAAAAGTTTGATGATAAAGAATAATGTGTTGGCAAAGCTCAGAGAAAAGAGAAGGATTGGAACTGGAAAACGGATTGAGCAAAGTATGAAGGAGGCTGTGGATAAATCACAAAGACTAAACCTGCCTTCAAAGAATCCAAATGATTCAGCATCTGCTGAAGTCATTAAGAATACCTTGCTCCCGATACTAAACCCCTACGGACAATATTCTTCATCATCCTCTGATATTAGAAATTCTAAGATATCATCGTATCTTTCATTATAAATATCCTCCATAATTCTAAAGATATTTCCATAATTATTCTTATCTGAAATCATTTACCTCTTCGCGCTACCTGTATTACATCATAAAAGAAACTATTTTAGTTTCTAAATTCTGAAACTTTCGAGTTTAAAATAGGAATATTTTTGAAGTAGTGTTGAGAACTGAAGAATGAGTTAGTATAATATAATGACACTTGATCAACGTGATTATATTACAGTAATTCATGCTGAGTTTGTAAATGGAATGTAATGATTCACAGATCATAACATCATCGTGTGCCATGTTACACGGCTCTTGTATCATATTTAATCTCTAAAATATCAAGAAAATATTTCTTGATGATTCGGTCTTTTCCAGGGTATTCTGGTAATTTAACAAATCAAAATCGTGCCATTATCATTTCCTTCCTAGAACATTAACAATGTTCATTCCGAAATTTATATATGCGAATTCTGGACCATTACAAGAGATGCCTAATCACAAGAAGAAGAAACGAAGGGACAAAGCTCCAAAATAAAAATTGGAGTATAAATCGCAGCAAATAGGAGGGAGTATTAACTATGAATGACAATGATTATAGAAGACAGAAGTAGGAACATTGAAATATTAGGGGAGATATAAAACCCGATAACAACGCATAAATTACAAACCGTGAATATCAATGTTTATCACAATATAAAGACACGAGAGAATTAAAAGCACTATAACCCCAAGAGCAAAGTAGAAGTAAGCAGATTCCTCTGGTAGAAGTTGGAAAAGGAGAATGATTGTTGCGATAGTAAGGATAAGGACAAGGATCAGAACTGGATTAAGCATTTTCACAATCTTTTGAATTTGAGAATTAAGTATAGGAATGGTAAAAGTGACAAACCGAAAGAAGTTAATTTATAGTGAAATATTTGATAGAGAAATCAAGGCAGATCTCCGCATTTAATTAGAGAGATCCTAATTTCCTTATTCGCCGAATAATCAAATCTTTTAGATTTAGAAGATTTTCTTTAAATTCCCTGAATTCCGGAATTCAACCAAGACAACATCAAAAGTTAAGACAAAACTTTAGTTCTCATTTCATTCCTTTTAGGATAGCTTCACTCGTACTCTTCAATTAATCGAATCGTTTTATCTATATTACTCAATAGTGATAAAACTCTATATACCAACTCATATTCGTCATAAAAACATTTTTTTATGATTAGCCATGACGACCACGATCAAATTTCGGGACAGAATTTCTTTAACGGGTAGGTACTGTGACGACCCGGAAATTTTCGAACAAATTTAAACTTTATCTTTATATCATTAGATAAATATTTCAAACATATATATTACGTACAAATTTACAATTCTAAATATATATATATATATATATATATATATATATATATATATATATATATATATATATATATTTTAACTTAGTCATAAAACGTTTTGATTTAAACTAATATTATTAAATATGCTTTGATAAATAATGAGGCGTTGATTTAAAGAAGCAAATGACCAAAACACTCAAATGAATAAGTTATATTTCAATTAGTATAATTATTGGTGATATAAGTCTAAATATTGATAAAGGTACGTGTCGCGAAACGTAAAGTACAAGTTTTCTAAGCGTACGAAAGGGCGTTCGAAAAATCAGAACCGGTACTTAAGTCGAGGGTCAACGTACTACACATTGGTGTAAAAATTACAAACCAACTATGCACGAGAATATAATATAATATTTAATTAATTCTAAAGATTAAATATATTATATATTAAATAATATAAATATATATACTATACTAAAACTAAGAGTGTCGGTAAGAAAAAATAAAAGATCATGAGCTGTATATGATTGCCATGCGATCGCAAGGCCATATAACCTCAAAACCATGCGATCGCATGGGAGGGGTAGGTGGCAGAGATGTTATATAACGAAATTGATTGTTGCCCGAATTCATTCATCCATCTCCCTCTGATCTCTATTATACTCTCTAATGTTTATTTAATTTATTATTATTATTATTATTATTATTATTATTATTATTATTATTATTATTATTATTATTATTATTATTATTATTATAATTAATCTTATGATATTAATATTAGTAGTGTTATTAGTATTAAATATTTTACATAAAATATTACGACGAGGTCATGAGTGAATTATTTCAAAACGAGTTTTATGAGCGGGATAGAGCTAAGGAAATTATGGGTTATAGCTATGGAGGTTATGGGTATGGTTCATGGGTATTGTTCGTGCGGTCAACCTAGTGTTTATCATCTCCGTTGCGTCTACGTACTTTCCTGCAATATTGAATCACAATATTGGTACGTGAGCATTCATATCTTATCTTTTATATATTAATAGTGTATCCATGTCTAGTGCTCGAGTATATAGGTTTATGCATGCTTGTATGCTTTAATTTTGTAGTTAGATAGTTTATGATGAATCACGAATTTGATACATATGCTACTGATATAAAGTATATGATATGCATGTTTTTGGAAAGCTGGCGAAAAATTATTAACTTTTCATTTAGAAATCGCGTGATTTCGATGAACGGATTAAAAGATATGGTCAACTGAATTATAGTTAACGTTAATTGAAATTGTGTTTGAAACTGTAAACTAATATTTAAACAACTTGTCTATGATATTGATAAATTGGATTTTCAAATATTACTAATCGAGTAAATAAATTTCTATATAAAGCACGTCTTGTTTTGTTGAACGATGCTCAAAGTTGACTGTCTTATCATGTTTTAAAGCTTTATAAACCCTATAATCTGATTTTACAAGTATTGGAAAGCTATGTGAAATAATAAAATATTTTCGATTGTCATGATAATTCAAATATAATATAGCTCCTGAAATAAATAATATTTTGAGTTTGATAAACTATAAACTCGTTCAATTATCAAGACTTATACTATGATAATAAACATGTAAAGAATTAAATATCATATTGAGTCAGGTTGACTGTAGAGATGACTTTTGTTAACTTTTGTCGATCTCGAGCATTAGGATTGTGATACACTATGACCAGACCTAATTTCTTAGACATGTATTGACCAACATATGTTCTCTAGGTTGAGATCTACGGTTATTTTACATTCCGAGTTTCGGTCACATTTTGGTGAATTACTTTATGTGATGTTAAGGTGAGTTTCATTTGCTCCCTTTTTAATTGCTTTTGCAATCTATATTTTTGGGCTAAGAATACATGCACTTTATTTTAAACGCAATGGATACAAGTACATACTAAATTCTACACTGAGTTTAAACCGAAAATCCCTTAGCTTTGATAACTAGTAACTGCCAGTTATAAGAACTGGTGGGAGCGAGTAGTAGTATATGGATCCATAGGGCTTGATATCCCCGTCCGAGCTAGAGCACTAGCCTTTTAACGGACGTATGCTATTTGAGAAGCGTACACGTTGGTTTGCGTGTATTATTAAGATGATTATACAAAGGGTATGAATTATATATACGTTAAGTTTAGTTATCAGTGTGCTCAATTTCGTAGAATATTTTGATAAACGTTTCTGGATGAAACAACTGAAAACTTGTGATTCACCTTTATATACAGATTATGCGCAACATTAAAACTATGAACTCACCAACCTTTGTGTTGACACTTTTAAGTATGTTTATTCTCAGGTTTCTAGAAGTCTTCCGCTGTTTGCTTATATGTGATACAAGCTATGTGCATGGAGTCATACATGCTTTATTCAAGAAAACTTTGCATTCACAAAATCATCACCGTGTATCTTATTTTGACTGCATTGTCAACGGATGTATTATGGTAAACTATTATTTATGGTGATTGTCTATATATAGAAATCATCAAACGATGAAAACCTTAGAAATTGATATTCATTTATTGTGTACCTTTTGAAAAGAATGCAATGTTTACAAAACGTATCATATAGAGGTCAAAACCTTACTATGAAATCAATGAATGATGTATTCGTCCAAATTGATTTGGAAAGATCGTCACAGTTGGTATCAGAGCTTGAGGTCATAGGGAACCAGAATTTGCATTAGTGTGTTTAACTGGTAATTGTTAGGATGCATTAGTGAGTCTGGACTATGACAGTATCTGTTTTTACCGAGTTTTGCTTATTATTTCTTATCAGAAATTACCTGTTATTATCTTAAGCCTAAGACACGTTTTACTACATTGATTGCATAGATAGTGTATGGACAAATTTCGTATCTTAAGCATATCTATTACAGTAAACTCTGTCTTACACTTTCCGAAAATTTCTCCGTAACTTATGGGATTTTGGTATTATATATACATATGTAAATTATGTATCGGAGAATACCAAACTAAATCCTATAATCTATCTCATATCAAAATCAATTCCCTGATTATACAAGATGGATCACATCTCTAGTTCAAATTCCTTAAACTCCGATAGCAATTCTGATATGGATATTCACCTGGACTCCGAAGATAGTGTAACCGGAATGGATCAACCAATTAGCCATCATCTATTCTGGATGAATTAGGGATGGGTTCGTAGTCTACTTAATCATTGGAGACAAGAAGAAGGCGATCCCTTCCATCCACCACATTGCCCTCTTGGCGAAGAACCTGAAGCACTTACAAGCGAACCTGTTCGTAATACCATTTTCTCTCTCATTTCTAGAGTATCTCATCATGATTATATACTATCTCACATTCTAGATCTCATTCATCCGCTTGTCTGAACCGACAATCATCCCGGTGTAATAGAAGAAGTCAACGAGCTTCGCGCTCGGGTAGTGGCTTTGGAGAATATGGTGCAAAGGTTACAAGCACCAGCAGCAGCACCGGCAGCAACAGTACCACTATCAGCACCACCAACAGTACCATCACCACCACTAACAACAACATCCACATCCCACACTTCAACATCACAATTTGTACCTTGAGCATCAACGTCATACTCACCATAGATACCAAGGAGTACCAACAACAATAACCGATGAAGTATTGATTCATAACTTCATTGGAGAAATATTCTGCGGCGATTATGTAATATCTAAAGTCTTAGAAATTATCTATTCCAGCCATAACCGTAAATCAGATGAGTGGACCGAAACGATAGAAGGAAGAGTAGAAACCCTGACCGGAATGGTGCACGATTTACAAGCTAGACTTGTTTTACCAGCAGCATCAATAGTACCATCAGTATCACCAACACCGGCAAAACCTATAGCAATACAAGTTCCGCCAATTCCATAATCACCAACATCATCACAAATCAACAATGCGTATATTGTATCAACGAGATATGAAGTATTAAATCATTTCCCCTGAAGAAATTATATGTATATTTAATATATATGAATTTTGAAATCAAAATAAATCTTTTCGTACTAAGCTATTACGTGTGAATCTTAACTGGTAGGTACTACTCGGTTAGTTCATATTACTAATATGCAATGATGTACATCCTTCATTAACGACATAACCATCGTTAATTACAATCTCTGTTTCAAATTCAATGAATTCCTTTTCATAATAAACTAAGTGTATTATTCAATTACACTTTTGATTTTACACTTTCATTTTTCGATGTACTCGAAACTTTCTAGAAAACATCATTCGTACCTTGCGAAGTTAGCAAGAGTTCCATAAGCACCAACATGATTCACTAAGGAAATATCAATAAAACTGAATAGCGAAGTATTGATTACATTAGTGAAATACTCCGCGAAGATTATTAAATCTTTAATGTTTTAGAGATTATTCATTTCTGATCCAGCTAAAAATCAAATGAGCTTAATATGATATTAACTCATTAAATCTGTATTACATCTGAAGAAAATATACATACTTATATTTTCATAAAGACTGTAATAAAATTCTCGGGTACAAAATATTACTTGTGAAACTTTTAACGGGTAGGTAATACCCGAAAGATATATGAATTCACAATTGATATGTTACATTATTCGATTTTGATTCAGCAAATCATCAACTATACTCACTACTTTCACAACAATATACATTCTTTCCTAGAAATCAAAACAACCATTCGCATTCAAATTTGATTAGATATTCTGATTTTGAAAAATTAGAATCCAAGCCAAGATTTAACAGAAAACATCACTCTTAGATTCTTACATCTTTCAAAGCTATACTTTGACTTCAAAACTGTGCTAGAACATCACTTCTATTCATAAACCCAGAAAAAAAATATTTGTATCATTCAAAATTCTAGTACATCATATATATCTTGACAATTACAATCTTCATGCAAATCCTTCAAACTTTTGAAAACACCTCGGATTGATAACTGACGATTCAGTTATGATAACTTTGAATGCTCATGAAGCAGCAAAAACTGTAAAAGACCTTAACAGCCAAAATTTTGATGATAAAGAATAATGTGTTGGCAAAGCTCAGAAAAAAGAGAAGGATTGGAACTGGAAAACGGATTGAGCAAAGTATGAAGGAGGCTGTGGATAAATCACAAAGACTAAACCTGCCTTCAAAGAATCCAAATGATTCAGCATCTGCTGAAGTCATTAACGAATACCTTGCTCCCTATACTAAACCCCTACGGACAATATTCTTCATCATCCTCTGATATTAGAAATTCTAAGATATCATCGTATCTTTCATTATAAATATCCTCCATAATTCTAAAGATATTTCCATAATTATTCTTATCTGAAATCATTTACTTCTTCGCGCTACCTGTATTACATCATAAAAGAAACTATTTTAGTTTCTAAATTGTGAAACTTTCGAGTTTAAAATAGGAATATTTTTGAAGTAGTGTTGAGAACTGAAGCATGAGTTAGTATAATATAATGACACTTGATCAACGTGATTATATTACAGTAATTCATGCTGAGTTTGTAAATGGAATGTAATGATTCATAGATCATAACATCATCGTGTGCCATGTTACACGGCTCTTGTATCACATTTAATATCTAAAATATCAAGAAAATATTTCTTGATGATTCGGTCTTTTCCAGGGTATTCTGGTAATTTAACAAATCAAAATCGTGCCATTATCATTTCCTTCCTAGAACATTAACAATGTTCATTCCGAAATTTATATATGCGAATTCTGGACCATTACAAGAGATGCCTAATCACAAGAAGAAGAAACGAAGGGACAAAGCTCCAAAATAAAAATTGGAGTATAAATCGCAGCAAATAGGAGGGAGTATTAACTATGAATGACAATGATTATAGAAGACAGAAGTAGGGACATTGAAATATTAGGGGAGATATAAAACCCGATAACAACGCATAAATTACAAACCGTGAATATCAATGTTTATCACAATATAAAGACACCAGAGAATTAAAAGCACTATAACCCCAAGAGCAAAGTAGAAGTAAGCAGATTCCTCTGGTGGAAGTTGGAAAAGGAGAATGATTGTTGCGATAGAAAGGATAAGGACAAGGATCAGAACTGGATTAAGCATTTTCACAATCTTTTGAATTTGAGAATTAAGTATAGGAATGGTAAAAGTGACAAACCGGAAGAAGTTAATTTATAGTGAAATATTTGATAGAGAAATCAAGTCAGATCTCCGCATTTAATTAGAGAGATCCTAATTTCGTTATTCGCCAAATAATCAAATCTTTTAGATTTAGAAGATTTTCTTTAAATCCCCTGAATTTCTGAATTCAACCAAGACAACGTCAAAAGTTAAGACAAAACTTTAGTTCTCATTTCATTCCTTTTAGGATAGCTTCACTCGTACTCTTCAATTAATCGAATCGTTTTATCTATATTACTCAATAGTGATAAAACTCTATATACCAACTCATATTCGTCATAAAAACATTTTTTTATGATTAGCCATGACGACCACGATCAAATTTCGGGACAGAATTTCTTTAACGGGTAGGTACTGTGACGACCCGGAAATTTCCGAACAAATTTAAACTTTATCTTTATATCATTAGATAAATATTTCAAACATATATATTACGTACAAATTTACAATTCTAAATATATATATATATATATATATATATATATATATATATATATATATATATATATATATATATATTAACTTAGTCATAAAACGTTTTGATTTAAACTAATATTATTAAATATGCTTTGATAAATAATGAGGCGTTGATTTAAAGAAGCAAATGACCAAAACACTCAAATGAATAAGTTATATTTCAATTAGTATAATTATTGGTGATATAAGTCTAAATATTGATAAAGGTACGTGTCGCGAAACGTAAAGTACAAGTTTTCTAAGCGTACGAAAGGGCGTTCGAAAAATCGGAACCGGTACTTAAGTCGAGGGTCAACGTACTACACATCGGTGTAAAAATTACAAACTAACTATGCACGAGAATATAATATAATATTTAATTAATTCTAAAGATTAAATATATTATATATTAAATAATATAAATATATATACTATACTAAAACTAAGAGTGTCGGTAAGAAAAAATAAAAGATCATGAGCTGTATATGATTGCCATGCGATCGCATGGCCATATAACCTCAAAACCATGCGATCGCATGGGAGGGGTAGGGGGCAGAGATGTTATATAACGAAATTGATTGTTGCCCGAATTCATTCATCTATCTCCCTCTGATCTCTATTATACTCTCTAATGTTTATTTAATTTATTATTATTATTATTATTATTATTATTATTATTATTATTATTATTATTATTATTATTATTATTATTATTATTAATCTTATGATATTAATATTAGTAGTATTATTAGTATTAAATATTTTACATAAAATATTACGACGAGGTCATGAGTGAATTATTTCAAAATGAGTTTTATGAGCGGGATAGAGCTAAGGAAATTATGGGTTATAGCTATGGAGGTTATGGGTATGGTTCATGGGTATTGTTCGTGAGGTCAACCTAGTGTTTATCATCTCCGTTGCGTCTACGTACTTTCCTGCAATATTGAATCACAATATTGATACGTGAGCATTCATATCTTATCTTTTATATATTAATAGTGTATCCATGTCTAGTGCTCGAGTATATAGGTTTATGCATGCTTGTATGCTTTAATTTTGTAGTTAGATAGTTTATGATGAATCACGAATTTGATACATATGCTACTGATATAAAGTATATGATATGCATGTTTTTGGAAAGCTGGCGAAAAATTATTAACTTTTCATTTAGAAATCGCGTGATTTCGATGAACGGATTAAAAGATATGGCCAACTGAATTATAGTTAACGTTAATTGAAATTGTGTTTGAAACTGTAAACTAATATTTTAACAACTTGTCTATGAGATTGATAAATTGGATTTTCAAATATTACTAATCGAGTAAATAAATTTCTATATAAAGCACGTCTCGTTTTGTTGAACGATGCTCAAAGTTGACTGTCTTATCATGTTTTAAAGCTTTATAAACCATATAATCTGATTTTACAAGTATTGGAAAGCTATGTGAAATAATAAAATATTTTCGATTGTCATGATAATTCAAATATAATATAGCTCCTGAAATAAATAATATTTTGAGTTTGATAAACTATAAACTCGTTCAATTATCAAGACTTATACTATGATAATAAACATGTATATATTTAAATATCATATTGAGTCAGGTTGACTGTAGAGATGACTTTTGTTAACATTTGTCGATCTCGAGCATTAGGATTGTGATACACTATGACCAGACCTAATTTCGTAGACATGTATTGACCAACATATGTTCTCTAGGTTGAGATCTACGGTTATTTTACATTCCGAGTTTCGTTCACATTTCGGTGAATTACTTTATGTGATGTTAAAGTGAGTTTCATTTACTCCCTTTTTAATTGCTTTTGCAATCTATATTTTTGGGCTGAGAATACATGCACTTTATTTTAAACATAATGGATACAAGTACATACTAAATTCTACACTGAGTTTAAACCGAAAATCCCTTAGCTTTGGTAACTAGTAACTGCCAGTTATAAGAACTGGTGGGCGCGAGTAGTAGTATATGGATCCATAGGGCTTGATATCCCCGTCCGAGCTAGAGCACTAGCCTTTTAACGGACGTATGCTATTTGAGAAGCGTACACGTTGGTTTGCGTGTATTATTAAGATGATTATACAAAGGGTATGAATTATATATACGTTAAGTTTAGTTATCAGTGTGCTCAATTTCGTAGAATATTTTGATAAACGTTTCTGGATGAAACAACTGAAAACTTGTGATTCACCTTTATATACAGATTATGCGCAACATTAAAACTATGAACTCACCAACCTTTGTGTTGACACTTTTAAGCATGTTTATTCTCAGGTTTCTAGAAGTCTTTTGCTATTTGCTTATATGTGATACAAGCTATGTGCATGGAGTCATACATGCTTTATTCAAGAAAACTTTGCATTCACAAAATCATCACCGTGTGTCTTATTTTGACTGCATTGTCAACGGATGTATTATGGTAAACTATTATTTATGGTGATTGTCTATATGTAGAAATCATCAAACGATGAAAACCTTAGAAATTGATATTCATTTATTGTGTACCTTTTGAAAAAACGCAATGTTTACAAAACGTATCATATAGAGGTCAAAACCTCACTATGAAATCAATGAATGGTGTATTCGTCCAAAGGGATTTGGATGGATCGTCACACAGATGCGCCGCATCCATGTCTGATTCAGTGAAACTGCTTAAAAGTTTTACAAGTCTCGGACCAAACTTCAATTTATCATAACTAATGAACCGTAAACATCTAAAACATATACCATACATCGTTGGAAAGGTAATTTAACGAGGAATACAACTAAACATTTCATCAAACAAAAACATCATTTACAAAAACAAAAACCTCATCGAATGATCGTTAAACGTTCAAAATCAAAGTTTCAAGTTCATAAAATGCATTTCTTGACTCGGGAATCCAATCTACACATACGATATGCCGTTTCAAAGGTAATTAAACATATCATACAATTAAATACTTACTAACAACATCTCATAGCATTCAAGGCATCAAAAGTTCCTTTCAAGTTCATCAAACCCTAACCAAAATCATGAATTCAATCATTTTGTAAATGGAGCTTTTCTAAATCAACCTACACATCAAATTGAAGCTAATGATGCTAGTAACACATTTAATACATGAACTTGATCATTTAAACAACATTTAGTCAGCCAAAATCAAAGATTAAGCACTCCCATTTCAAGTTCGTGCTAGTTACTCTAAAAACAACAAATCGAGCAAACAAATCACATATTCATGTTAGACTTGAGCCATAGACACTAATTAACACTTTTATAAGTTTAAAATACCAAGAACAAGAAATATAGTATTTTTAGAGAGTTACTCAAATGAGATGAAATTGGTATCAAATTGTAGAGGAAGAAGAGAGGATTCCAAATATGTAATTTGTTTTGTTGCTAGCTCCCTAAATCGAATTTAGATGATGAATCCTTGAGTTGGTGTTTGAGAGAATAAAGTGGAAGTAAGAAAGAAAGATGAGAATGAAATGAATGGAGGAGGGAGCTTGACTAGTTGACCTAGTCAACTAGTTTGGCTCCTTGACAAGTTTAGTCCTTCAAGTTTTAAAGCGGGAGCGTGAATTAACCAAACGAATTATTTTGAAATACACGAGAGTAAACGGGAAATGTTATAATCCAATAACAAAAATATTAAGAATGTTAGCTAACGGAGGATACGAATCAAGATACGAAGGATATTATCAAAATAAAAAGACGGGCATTAAAAATAATCTAACAGAAAAATGCGGGATGTTACAGCGGGTTAATGGATATCCATTGGATATTAAAAACCTGTTATAGTATTTCCTAATATGCGATGAAAACAAAGATGTAGTATATCAAAAATAAATATAACATGACATAATTAAAATCTATCCACAAGAATATGCAATCTTTGTCGAAGATAGAACACAATTTGTTGAAATTACTATTAAACATAGATTATGACAAATTAATTATGTAATTTGTATATTTATTTTGTTAGATATACGTGTTTTATTGTAATATATCATAGTTATTTCATTATAAGGTTGAAGGAAATATATAAATCTAATGGTAAATGCATTTGTAATAGTAAATATGTAACCATATATCAATACTTATGTATTTGTATATGTATTTCGGGTACTAATGGATACATCCATGGATGAAACTTTTCATCCATGTCCATATCCGTATCCGCTTAGGTTCATCCATATTTATATCCATATCCATTTATGTTCATCCATATCCATTACGAGACGGGTGGATTGGGTGGATATCCACTTAATCGGGTGGCCATTGCCATCCCTAGCGATCGCGGAGCCGTCTGTCTCACAAATGGTCTATAAAAGCTCGAGCATTCTGCTGATTGAAGACACATCTTTTTCTCAATCTCTATGTTTCTTAATATATTATTATTATTTATTATTATTATTATTAAAATTATTATTATTAAACCTAATATTATTATTAGTAGTATTAGTATTAGTGTTAGTATTAGTATTATTATACATAAAATACTACGACGAGGTAATAAGCGAGTTATTTTCAAAATGGGTTTTTGAGCGGGATGAAGCTAGGGAAATTATGGGTTATAGCTATGGAGGTTATGGGTAATGTTCGTGAGTACCATGGATGAATCAAAGGCTAACCTTTCATTTATCATTTTCGTTGTGTCTACGTACTTTCCTGCAATATTGAATCACAATATTGATATGTGAGCATTCATATCTTATCTTTTATATATTAATAGTGTATCCATGTCTAGTGCTCGAGTATATATGTTTATGCATGCTTGTATACTTTAATTTTGCCGTTAGATAGTTTTATGATGAATCACGAATTTAATACATATACTACTGATATAAAGTATACGATATGCATGTCGTTGGAAAGCTATTGAAAAATTAATAACTTTTCATTTAGAAATCACGTGATTTCGATGAACGGATTAAAAGATATGGTCAACTGAATAACGTTTGACGTTAATTGAAATTGTGTTTGAAACTGTAAATTAATAATTAAACAACTTGTCTATGAGATTGAAAAATTGGATTTTTAGATATTATTAAGCGAGTAAATGAATTTCAATATAAGGCACATCTCATTTTGGTAAACAATTGTCAAAGTTGACTGTCTTATCATGTTTTAAAGCTTTATAAACACTATAATCTGATTTTACAAGTATTGGAAAACTATGTGAAATAATAAAATGTTTTCGATTGCCATGATAATTCAAATATAATATAGCTCCTGAAATAAATAATATTTTGAGTTTGATAAACTATAAATTCATTCAATTATCAAGACTTATACTATGTTAAAATAATAAACATGTATAGATTTAAAGATCATATTGGGTGAAGTTGACTTTTGAGATGGCTTTTGTTAGGACCCCGAAGTTGTATAGTGTTAATGTGAAATAAGCTTAATTGAAGGTTCCTTAGAAGAGGGCTATATAAGGAACCTAAGTAGTCCTAATTAGATAACCATTGCATTGTAACTGAGTTCTAGAAGCTGTGGAATGTAATTGTACCGATTCTCTCTAATACCGAGTCTCATGCTTACATACCGAATCTCTCTTTATCTTATCATTTCTCTCAATCTCAACATGATCTGACCTATCATTTGGTATCAGAGCTTCCAGGAAGTGATTCTACATCACTATATCGATCCAGAGATTGTAGATTACAGAATCTGAATACTCTCGGTATTTTGAATCACATTCGGTATTATCGAATTTGATAATCTGATGTTCAGATTCTTGTGATAAGTTCAGCGAAGGTGCATTAGGTATTTTAGAAAGAGTTTCGATCATCATTACAGCTTTTTAACTTTAATTATGGAGAATCAAGTTGATTTTTAGAGTTTGTGGCTAAAACTCTCGGTATTGCTTAATTCAAGCTTGATTCTGGATTTTTGTGAAGATTTAAGGATTCAGTTGTGTTCGTGAGGTGTTAAATCACATTTATGACGGTTCAATTTCTTCAATTCATCAAGTTTTGAAGATTTGATCAACACTCGGTATCGTAACTGTCATACCGAGTCTGCTTCATTACTTAAATTCATCTCAAGTGTTGCAGATTGTGGTGTGATTGTGATTCTATCACATTGGGTTTGATTATACGCACCTACTTGGTGTGGTTTAAGAAAGGATTCTGTCATATTTCTAAGTTTTAAACTTAGACTCGGTATTGTCAACTGCTACAGTTGACATTCGGTATCCTATACTTTCGGTATCTTTGATATTTTGTGTGATACTAACGTGTTTCCTTGTGCAACAAGGTTACAGAATCTAATTCAAAAGGATTGAATTGAGTTTGAACTTCAAATTCATACAGAATCTGACTACCGAATCAAATACAGAATTTGAGTTTCTGTATCACTTAATCCATTGTTTTAAGTGGTTACAGGCTACAATTCTTGTGATTACCGAATCTATACTGAATCTGAGTGTGTCTCTTGTATTTCTGATCAGTTTCTTTTACAGAATCTGATATACAGAATCTTTACCGAATCTGCTACATTACCGAATCTGACACAGAATCTGACATTCTGATCAGATTGTTGTGATTTTTCATCTTAGATTTGTGTAATACAGAATCTTTACCGAATCTACCTCATTTTCAAGATGTCTACTCAAGATACTTTGATCATTGGATCAGATTCCCATCCTCCAGTGTTGTTTGATGGAAAGTACACTCAGTGGCTTCACCGTATCACTCAGTACATAGACTATAAGGGTGAGAAAGCAAAGTACATTTGGGCTTCTCTGAGAGATGGTCCAGTTGTAGAGTATCATCCGGATACTGGTATGCCAATTCCAGTCTATGAACTTTCTGGTGATAAGCGTGAGAGAGCTCAGGGTGACATAGAGGCAAAGAATATTGTTATGCAAGCTATCCCGTATGAATTGTTTGAAAATGTTGATAGCAACACAACAGCAAAAGATATATGGGATGAGATCAAACGACAGCAAGAAGGTTATGACATGTCAGACGTTACTAAATTGAATAAGGCTCTGGGATTCTATGAAGATTTCAAGCAGGAAACTGATGAACCACTCAAGGATACCTATCGTCGTTTCAATGGTGTTCTCAATGAGTTGAAAAGGTGCAAGATCATAAAAGTAAATGCTGAAGTCAACATGAAGTTACTCAAAAAGCTCAATGCTGATTGGCTTCCTTATGGAACCATTGTTCGATCTACTAAAGAGATTGACAAGTTAACTATTCATGTGCTTGTTGGAGTTCTTATGCATTACCAACCTGAAGTGTCTAAACTTCAAGAAGGAAGGAAAGAGTCTTCTCCGGGCGATCCACTTGTCCTAATTGCCAAAAAGAAGAGCAAATCGTTGACGTCTTCCAAAAGCTTGTCCAAGAAAGTGCTTGTAGAAGAATCAACTGATTCAGAAGATTTGAATCTTTCTGATGTTGATGATTCTCACCTTGAATTAGTCAAGATGGCAGCCATGTTCATAAAAGCCTTGAACAAACACAAGTTTAAAGGCAAATCAAGCAATCAACGCAAAAACTCGTCATCTTCCTCGTACTACAAGAAAGCTGATCAATCTAAACAACAACGTGCTGATGATTCCAAGAAGGAAGATTCAATTTGTTTCAATTGTGGCAAAGCTGGTCATTACTCTCGTGAGTGCAAGATGCCTAAGAAGAAGGACGCAGCTTACTACAAGAAGAAAATGTTGATGGCTAAGATTATGGAAACTGGGGGAGAGCTAAAACCGGTTGATGATACTTGGTTTAACTGGACTGACGATTCAGATTCAGAGGTGGAACATGCAAATGTTTGCAAGGTGACAAAGCTCATCAAAGCTAAGGAAGCAATGGAGAATTCTGACTCAACATCCGATGATGATGAGGTACAATCAACTGAAATCTCACCTGATTTTATAAAAATGCAAAATGACTTGATGAAGAATCTGGTCTCAATGTCAAAAGAAGTCAAAGGCTTAAAAATATGAAAACAAGGTTTTAAAAGATAAAATCAAAATGAATGAGACCAGACCTTCCTCATCCAAATTGAAAACGGATGTGCAACAATTGACTCTCCAACTCAACTCTACGGAAACTGAGTTGGAAGATCTAAAAAAGACAATTCATCCAATTAAAGTTGAAAGAACTGATTATCATTTAAAATCGGAACGACTGGCAGAAAAAGTTCAATTTTTAGAAAAAGATCTTCCTGATTTGAAAAACCAACATAAACCCACACTTTCAAAACTAAACAAGAAAATCGTTCAATTGGAAAACACCATAATTGAAAAGAACACTGAAATTTCTTTATTGTCAAAAGAATCTTTTCAAATGAAAGCTCAACTTGCTCGATATGAGGAAAAACTCTATCGAATAGAGCAATCCAAAGCTATCATGGATATGGAACTTTCAAAATAAACGATTTTCATGTATAGACCAAAAACGATTCATGGTGAAAAGTGGGGGTTGGGTTATGAAGATCCGAAAATTTTGGAAGATGCTTCCAAAAAGATTCCAGGATTATATCATTCTGATTATTTTCAAGCCGGTTTACCATCGCATTTTGTACATGCTTCTGATGCTGATTTTGATGATATTATTGTAAATCGTAAATCTAGGAAATACCATCAAATTAGCTTAATGTATGAAAAAATCAATGCTAAGATAGGTAAATCGAATCCTGATTTCTTGAAAAATCTTGTTGAAACTGAAAAGAACATGCAACGTGAAGATTATGTGCCTAACCGTAGACTGGTTTATATCCCAACACTCATGCTAGAGAAATACATTTTAATGCTTGAGAATGAAGTGTTTAACAAACCTAGTTCTAGCATTACTGCAATAGATGAGGTGTTTGATGAACCAATTTTTTATGTGAAACCAATTCTACCAACTCTACCTGCATGTTCAGATGATGTTTTCCGTGAAGACCTAGCACATGAACTAACTGTCTTCTTTGAGACAGATTCTCTAGGTCAAAATTCTTTAGATGAAAAAGTAGAACCTCAGGATGAACCGAACATTGAACCTTTGATAGATTTTGAAAGTCAACTTGATCCTTTGCATGATTATTACTTGCATTTGCCTGCTGTACGTAATTTGAATCGTATAGTAGCTCAACTTGAACAGGAGAATATTGACTTGCAACTTAAGTGCCAATCATTAGAACAAATGCTTGCTTTGTGTGATAAATTTTCTTCACTGCCTAAGAAAGAATGTACTTATGCTTTTAAGGAGGGTGAAGTGATAGTTTCTGCTGAAGAATTATGTCTTGAGATTAAAAGCTTAAAACAAAAGATAATTCAAATGAAACAGGCTAACACACTTAAGCAAACGTCTAATGTTGCAACCAATGTGCTTGAATGTACTGGTGGGATTACTAAGAAGGGGAAGGGAACAACAATATCTAAGGATGTAAAACCCATTACTATTCTTAAAAATCCTCTACGTTCTTAATTTGACAATCATGGTTCAAAAGTTGTTTCTACAACTCAGTTTATTGTTAAAAAGGTTCATTCTCCAAATGGTTCTGTGTTAACTGAAAAGATTCCTATGATTCCTATGACAAAAACTTCAAAAGCGAGTCTTTTAAAGAAATCAGTTAAGTCCACAACACACACAAGTTCTAAACCTGATTTAAGTGAGTATGGTGCAAAAGAACGTACAATCAAATTGGAAATTCTGCAAAATCAGTCATCTCATGTGTCAACTGAAAAGTTTGGACGTTTAACTAACAAAGGTATTTTTCGTGTCACAGGTCATAATCCAAACTTGAATTACAAATCTGTAAGGGTTCCTAAGTCTACGACTAAGAAAGTAGCAACCAAACCAAAGCAATCTGCTAGTCGGCCTAGGAAATCATCTCATGTTTTTCAATTTTCGTCTGTGAACAAAACATCTACTTGGAATAAATTGTGTGTTAAGACTTCTGATAACGATGTAAAGATTGATATTGCGTATGATGCTTCATGTAATGTGGTTTTAAATGATGCTTTATTGTCTAAACTGCATGATGCTTTACGTGATTATTTCATCATTGATCCAAAGTTTGTTGTTAATCAAAAGTTTATTGCTGGTACTAACCGAAAAGGACCCAAGAAACTTTAGGTACCTAAACTCTAGAGAATTCTCATTTACAGGGTTTCGCCGTCTGTGTTTGGTATATCGATTCCGGTTGTTCTCGACACATGACGGGTGATAAATCCTTGCTTGTCAACTTCATTGACAAATTCCTAGGAACGGTTACATTCGAAAATGATGAGATTGCAGCAATAATGGGTTACGGAGATTTTGTGCAAAATGGCATAACAATCAAACGGGTTTCATATGTTGAGGGTTTGGGGTGCAGTTTATTTAGTGTGAGCCAATTCTGCGATGGAGATCTCAAAGTTTTGTTTGAACGTCGACAATGCTCGGTGCAATCCACCGAAGGGAATGATCTTCTTGTTGGTAAATGTTGTGCTTCACTATATACTATTGACCTCAATGATGCACCATCACATGCAACCATGTGTTTGGCCACTCGTTCTACCAAAGAAAATTCATGGTTATGGCATCATCGGATATCACACCTGAATTACAAGGGTATCAATCGATTAGTCTCTAAAGATTTAGTTGATGGTATTCCAACCTTTCAATATGATAAGCATCATGTGTGTCCATCATGTGCGATGGATAAGCTGAAACGGACTAATCATCCACTTAAGCAAAACCCCAGTACTTCATCGTCTTTGCAATTATTGCATATGGACTTATGTGGACCCATGCGTATTTCTAGCCTCGGTGGCAAGAAACATGTGCTTGTCATTGTTGATGACTATACCCGGTTTACATGGATTTTTCTTTCGCGAACTAAATCAGAAACCCCCGCCATTATCATTGAATTCATTAAAAAGATTCAACGCTCTTTTAACAAACATGTTAAGAGCATCAGGACTGATAATGGGACGGAATTTAAGAATGACCCGCTTGATAGTTATTTGAAAGACCAAGGCATTAAACATCAGTTCTCTGCTGCTCGGACCCCCCAACAAAATGGAGTAGTCGAACGACGTAATCGTACGTTGTGCGAAGCAGCACGAACGATGCTTGCATACTCTAAATTACCTCCAAAAATGTGGGGGGAGGCCATTTCAACTGCATGCTATACCCAAAATCGTTATATTGTAAACAAACGTTTTGATAAAACTCCATATGAGTTATTATATGGTAGACGCCCAAATGTTAAATATTTCCGTGTTTTTGGTTGTATATGCTATGTGCTTAACGATTTTGACAGCCCCATAAAGTTTGATCCTCATGGCGATCAGGCCATATTTCTTGGTTATTCCTCGAACAAAGTTGCTTATCGTGTTTATCATAAGCGGACAAAGATGATTAAAGAGAGCATTAACGTCAAGTTCGATGAATTTTCGGGAATGGCTTTTGAACAACTCAGTTCAAAACCCGATCCTAACCTGGCTACTACTTCTTCCGCGCAAAACTCAATTTTCTCGAAGAAGGGTGTTCCTACGGTTACATCAGAGGAACTGGATATCTTGTTTGATAGTCTTTATACTCCTCAACGGGATTCAAATGTTCAAACCGTACCGGTTACACCATCACAGTCAACTACTGTGGAGACTCTTCAAAGTCTTTTTGATGAAGATTCAACACCAACTGATTCACCTGTTGCTTCTTCATCCTCCCACCAACCTCCTGTTATTGATAATCTTGAACAAGATCAAGATTCATCATTTGATACAACTCCAGCTATTTCTCCAGATACTCTATTGAATGTAGTGACCCGAACTTTTCCATGTTTATATATATTAATTGAGATTGATATTTACATGATTAAATGTTTCCAACATTGTAAGCAATTAAACTTGTTAAGACTTGATTAATTGAAATATGTTTCATATAGACAATTGACCACCCAAGTTGACCGGTGATTCACGAACGTTAAAACTTGTAAAAACTATATGATGACATATATATGGATATATATATATATATAGTTAACATGATACTATGATAAGAAAACATATCATAAAGTATATTAACAATGAACTACATATGTAAAAACAAGACTACTAACTTAATGATTTTTAAACGAGACATATATGTAACGATTATCGTTGTAAAGACATTTAATGTATATATATCATATTAAGAGATATTCATACATGATAATATCATGATAATATAATAATTTAAAATCTCATTTGATATTATAAACATTGGGTTAACAACATTTAACAAGATCGTTAACCTAAAGGTTTCAAAACAACACTTACATGTAACGACTAACGATGACTTAACGACTCAGTTAAAATGTATATACATGTAGTGTTTTAATATGTATTTATACACTTTTGAAAGACTTCAATACACTTATCAAAATACTTCTACTTAACAAAAATGCTTACAATTACATCCTCGTTCAGTTTCATCAACAATTCTACTCGTATGCACCCGTATTCGTACTCGTACAATACACAGCTTTTAGATGTATGTACTATTGGTATATACACTCCAATGATCAGCTCTTAGCAGCCCATGTGAGTCACCTAACACATGTGGGAACCATCATTTGGCAACTAGCATGAAATATCTCATAAAATTACAAAAATATGAGTAATCATTCATGACTTATTTACATGAAAACAAAATAACATATCCTTTATATCTAATCCATACACCAACGACCAAAAACACCTACAAACACTTTCATTCTTCAATTTTCTTCATCTAATTGATCTCTCTCAAGTTCTATCTTCAAGTTCTAAGTGTTCTTCATAAATTCCAAAAGTTCTAGTTTCATAAAATCAAGAATACTTTCAAGTTTGCTAGCTCACTTCCAATCTTGTAAGGTGATCATCCAACCTCAAGAAATCTTTGTTTCTTATAGTAGGTTATCATTCTAATACAAGGTAATAATCATATTCAAACTTTGGTTCAATTTCTATAACTATAACAATCTTATTTCAAGTGATGATCTTACTTGAACTTGTTTTCGTGTCATGATTCTGCTTCAAGAACTTCGAGCCATCTAAGGATCCGTTGAAGCTAGATCCATTTTTCTCTTTTCCAGTAGGTTTATCCAAGGAACTTAAGGTAGTAATGATGTTCATAACATCATTCGATTCATACATACAAAGCTATCTTATTCGAAGGTTTAAACTTGTAATCACTAGAACATAGTTTAGTTAATTCTAAACTTGTTCGCAAACAAAAGTTAATCCTTTTAACTTGACTTTTAAAATCAACTAAACACATGTTCTATATCTATATGATATGCTAACTTAATGATTTAAAACCTGGAAACACGAAAAACACCGTAAAACCGGATTTACGCCGTCGTAGTAACACCGCGGGCTGTTTTGGGTTAGTTAATTAAAAACTATGATAAACTTTGATTTAAAAGTTGTTATTCTGAGAAAATGATTTTTATTATGAACATGAAACTATATCCAAAAATTATGGTTAAACTCAAAGTGGAAGTATGTTTTCTAAAATGGTCATCTAGACGTCGTTCTTTCGACTGAAATGACTACCTTTACAAAAACGACTTGTAACTTATTTTTCTGACTATAAACCTATACTTTTCTGTTTAGATTCATAAAATAGAGTTCAATATGAAACCATAGCAATTTGATTCACTCAAAACGGATTTAAAATGAAGAAGTTATGGGTAAAACAAGATTGGATAATTTTTCTCATTTTAGCTACGTGAAAATTGGTAACAAATCTATTCCAACCATAACTTAATCAACTTGTATTGTATATTATGTAATCTTGAGATACCATAGACACGTATACAATGTTTCGACCTATCATGTCGACACATCTATATATATTTCGGAACAACCATAGACACTCTATATGTGAATGTTGGAGTTAGCTATACAGGGTTGAGGTTGATTCCAAAATATATATAGTTTGAGTTGTGATCAATACTGAGATACGTATACACTGGGTCGTGGATTGATTCAAGATAATATTTATCGATTTATTTCTGTACATCTAACTGTGGACAACTAGTTGTAGGTTACTAACGAGGACAGCTGACTTAATAAACTTAAAACATCAAAATATATTAAAAGTGTTGTAAATATATTTTGAACATACTTTAATATATATGTATATATTGTTATAGGTTCGTGAATCAACCAGTGGCCAAGTCTTACTTCCCGACGAAGTAAAAATCTGTGAAAGTGAGTTATAGTCCCACTTTTAAAATCTAATATTTTTGGGATGAGAATACATGCAGGTTTTATAAATGATTTACAAAATAGACACAAGTACGTGAAACTACATTCTATGGTTGAATTATCGAAATCGAATATGCCCCTTTTTATTAAGTCTGGTAATCTAAGAATTAGGGAACAGACACCCTAATTGACGCGAATCCTAAAGATAGATCTATTGGGCCTAACAAACCCCATCCAAAGTACCGGATGCTTTAGTACTTCGAAATTTATATCATATCCGAAGGGTGTCCCGGAATGATGGGGATATTCTTATATATGCATCTTGTTATTGTCGGTTACCAGGTGTTCACCATATGAATGATTTTTATCTCTATGTATGGGATGTGTATTGAAATATGAAATCTTGTGGTCTATTGTTACGATTTGATATATATAGGTTAAACCTATAACTCACCAACATTTTTGTTGACGTTTAAAGCATGTTTATTCTCAGGTGAATATTAACAGCTTCCGCTGTTGCATACTAAAATAAGGACAAGATTTGGAGTCCATGTTTGTATGATATTGTGTAAAAACTGCATTCAAGAAACTGATTTCGATGTAACATATTTGTATTGTAAACCATTATGTAATGGTCGTGTGTAAACAGGATATTTTAGATTATCATTATTTGATAATCTACGTAAAGCTTTTTAAACCTTTATTTATGAAATAAAGGTTATGGTTTGTTTTAAAAATGAATGCAGTCTTTGAAAAACGTCTCATATAGAGGTCAAAACCTCGCAACGAAATCAATTAATATGGAACGTTTTTAATCAATAAGAACGGGACATTTCAGTTGGTATCCGAGCGTTGGTCTTAGAGAACCAGAAAATTTGCATTAGTGTGTCTTATCGAGTTTGTTAGGATGCATTAGTGAGTCTGGACTTCGACCGTGTTTTCTTTAAAAATGATTGCTTAACATTTTTGTTGGAAACTATATATTTTTAACATATGAATATTATGTGATATATTAATCTCTTAACGTGTTTGATATTATGTGATAGATGTCTACCTCTAGAACAAGTCCCATTGAATCACCTAATAATAATGAAGAGTCAAATGTAAATTGGAATGATTTGTGGACTGATTCACAAGTTCCCGAAGAGGAACCGGAAGAAGAGTCGGAACCGGAAGAAGAATCGGAACCGGAAGAAGAATCGGAACCGGATGAAGAAATAGAACCGGTGGGGGAAATAATAAAACGGTTAAGTAAAAGAAAATCCTCAACCAACCGACCAAAGTTAATTATGGTCAATGGTGTTTCCGCCAAGGAAGCAAAATATTGGGAGGATTACCAATTCTCCGATGAATCGGATTCCGACGAGAATTCCTATGATGTTATAGAAATTACCCCAACTGAATTTAAAAAGGCAAAAGAAAATAATAAGGGAAAGGGCATAAAAATAGAGAAATCTAATTCCAACCCCGATGAACTTTATATGTATCGTCAACCCCCGAAGTCCTTAAGTTGTAACAATGACCCGGGAACCTCTAAACCACCAGGTTTTTCTAAACCAATGTGGACAACGACGGCTCGTATTAGGGGAACATCATATATCCCAAGAAACTTGGCAAAACGAACCAAAACCGAAGAAGAAGAAACGAGCGAGTCGGAATAAGATAGTTGTATTCGTGTGGTGTAATATATGTAATATAGTGTTCTTATGCTTTATGATATATGTAAAAATTGCTTGTATTAATAAGTATTTTTTTTATGAATCTAACTCTTGTCTATTTTACAGTTTAAAAACACAAAATGGATAGACAACCCAATATTTTAAGAGACCTACCCGGAGACATGATTGATGAAATTTTGTCTAGAGTCGGCCAGAATTCTTCGGCACAACTATTTAAGGCGAGATCAGTTTGTAAGACATTCGAAGAACGTTCCAAGAATGTCTTGGTTTATAAGAGACTTTCGTTTGAAAGATGGGGGATATCACATTGGGAAACCCATAAGTTACGATGTGTTTACTTTGACGCATATATTGCGGGGAACCCAAATGCTATTTTACGCAACGGGTTAAGAAATTATTTTGACTCAATATATCCGAATATTGGACTTCGTGATTTAGAAAAAGCGGCTAACATGCAACATAAAGAAGCATGTTATGCTTACGGATTAGTAATGTTCGCTTCTCACCAAAGTGAGAACAAGAACATCGGGCTACAACTATTAAACAAAACGTTTCCACAAGTGACGGAGTCGGTAATTGGGGTAAGAAATGAGGTTTTTAGATTATTACGGGACTGTTGGACATTACGTAACCCTCGTCCCTTTGATGACGTTACAACACGCTGTCTTATCAACGGCCATAACGGTTATGTTGCACAAGACCAAGGATGGGAAGTAGTCCTAGTAAAACCAGAATGCATGACTTGTTTCTGGACGTATGAATTACGTGTCTTTATTGCCTTTGCTGAAAGACTTGTGTACTAGCTAGAATTGTCTTCACAACTATCTTGTATCAAAGTTATTGTGTGCTATATTTCATGCTTTATGTAAAATAAGCGGTATTGTAAGTTTGTAAAATATTGTATAAAAGTTTGAACGCGAAATATTATTATAATCAGTTTTTCATATAGAATTGTAGTAGTTGAATTGTATATTAGCTACTAAGTATGAACTTAACGGGTAGGTACTACCCGAATTTAAACTTATAAAATGCTAATATGAAGAAAAAGCTTTTATAAATGAGTTCATATTATGCTACGAAATACTATTAACTACTCTTAATATTCTGTATGATTAACTTGTTCCATTTGACTATTTTGAAGGAAATGGCACCGACTACCCGACACACCGTGAATATGAATGAAGAGGAATTCCGTACTTTTCTAGCTTCAAACATAGCCGCAGTACAGGCTGCGCTACATACCAACAATAACCTTGGATCTAGCAGTACAGGAAATCGTGTAGGATGCACCTACAAAGAATTCACTGCCTGCAAACCTTTGGAATTTGATGGAACCGAAGGACCGATCGGATTGAAACGGTGGACCGAGAAGGTTGAATCGGTGTTTGCCATAAGTAAGTGTACTGAAGAGGACAAAGTAAAGTACGCTACGCATACCTTCACAGGTTCTGCGTTAACATGGTGGAATACCTATCTAGAGCAAGTGGGACAAGACGATGCGTACGCACTACCGTGGTCAGCATTCAAGCACTTGATGAACGAGAAATACCGTCCCAGAACCGAGGTCAATAAGCTCAAGACAGAACTTAGAGGGTTACGAACCCAAGGATTTGATATTACCACGTACGAAAGACGATTCACAGAATTGTGCCTATTGTGTCCGGGAGCATTCGAAGATGAGGAAGAGAAGATCGACGCGTTTGTGAAAGGATTACCGGAAAGAATCCAAGAAGATATAAGTTCACACGAGCCGCCTCCATACAACAGGCATGTAGAATGGCTCACAAACTAGTGAACCAGATTGAAGAAAGAATTAAAGAACAGACTGCTGAAGAGGCCAATGTGAAGCAAGTCAAAAGAAAGTGGGAGGAATACGGTGATAAGAATCACCAATACAACAACAACAATAATCGCAACAATTATCCCAACAATCGCAACATCAATCGCAACTACAACAAACGGCCCAACAACAACAACAACAACAACAATAGCAACTACAACAATCATCCAAACAACAATAATAACCGCAACAACAACAACAATCAGAAGCAGCTATGCCAAAGGTGTGAAAAGTATCACTCGGGGTTCTGCACCAAATTTTGCAACAAGTGTAAAAGAAATGGTCATAGCGCGGCGAAGTGTGAGGTCTACGGACCAGGGGTTAATAGAATGAAAGGAACAAATGGTGTCGGAACGAGTAATGGCGGAGCAAGTAGTGTCGGAGCAAGTTATGCCAATGTAGTTTGTTATAAATGTGGAAAACCAGGCCACATTATTAGAAATTGCCCAAACCAGGAGAACACGAATGGACAAGGCCGTGGAAGAGTTTTCAATATTAATGCGGTAGAGGCACAGGAAGACCCAGAGCTTGTTACGGGTACGTTTCTTATTGATAATAAATCTGCTTACGTTTTATTTGATTCGGGTGCGGATAGAAGCTATATGAGTAGAGATTTTTGTGCTAAATTAAGTTGTCCATTGACGCCTTTGGATAGTAAATTTTTACTCGAATTAGCAAATGGTAAATTAATTTCAGCAGATAATATATGTCGGAATCGAGAAATTAAACTGGTTAGCGAAACATTTAAGATTGATTTGATACCAGTAGAGTTAGGGAGTTTTGATGTGATAATCGGTATGGACTGGTTGAAAGAAGTGAAAGCGGAGATCGTTTGTTACAAAAATGCAATTCGCATTATACGAGAAAAAGGAAAACCCTTAATGGTGTACGGAGAAAAGGGCAACACGAAGCTACATCTTATTAGTAATTTGAAGGCACAAAAACTAATAAGAAAAGGTTGCTATGCTGTTCTAGCACACGTCGAGAAAGTACAAACTGAAGAAAAGAGCATCAATGATGTTCCCGTCGCAAAAGAATTTCCCGATGTATTTCCGAAAGAATTACCGGGATTACCCCCACATCGATCCGTTGAATTTCAAATAGATCTTGTACCAGGAGCTGCACCAATAGCTCGTGCTCCTTACAGACTCGCACCCAGCGAGATGAAAGAACTGCAAAGCCAATTACAAGAACTTTTAGAGCGTGGTTTCATTCGACCAAGCACATCACCGTGGGGAGCTCCTGTTTTGTTTGTCAAGAAGAAAGATGGTACATTCAGGTTGTGTATCGACTACCGAGAGTTGAACAAACTTACCATCAAGAACCGCTACCCACTACCGAGAATCGACGACTTATTTGATCAACTACAAGGCTCGTCTGTTTATTCAAAGATTGACTTACGTTCCGGGTATCATCAAATGCGGGTGAAAGAAGATGATATTCCAAAGACTGCTTTCAGAACACGTTACGGTCATTACGAGTTTATGGTCATGCCATTTGGTTTAACTAATGCACCAGCTGTGTTCATGGACCTTATGAACCGAGTGTGTGGACCATACCTTGACAAGTTTGTCATTGTTTTCATTGATGACATACTTATTTACTCAAAGAATGACCAAGAACACGGTGAACATTTGAGAAAGGTGTTAGAAGTATTGAGGAAGGAAGAATTGTACGCTAAATTTTCAAAGTGTGCATTTTGGTTGGAAGAAGTTCAATTCCTCGGTCACATAGTGAACAAAGAAGGTATTAAGGTGGATCCGGCAAAGATAGAAACTGTTGAAAAGTGGGAAACCCCGAAAACTCCGAAACACATACGCCAGTTTTTAGGACTAGCTGGTTACTACAGAAGGTTCATCCAAGACTTTTCCAGAATAGCAAAACCCTTGACTGCATTAACGCATAAAGGGAAGAAATTTGAATGGAATGATGAACAAGAGAAAGCGTTTCAGTTATTGAAGAAAAAGCTAACTACGGCTCCTATATTGTCATTGCCTGAAGGGAATGATGATTTTGTGATTTATTGTGACGCATCAAAGCAAGGTCTCGGTTGTGTATTAATGCAACGAATGAAGGTGATTGCTTATGCGTCTAGACAATTGAAGATTCACGAGCAAAATTATACGACGCATGATTTGGAATTAGGCGCGGTTGTTTTTGCATTAAAGACTTGGAGGCACTACTTATATGGGGTCAAAAGTATTATATATACCGACCACAAAAGTCTTCAACACATATTTAATCAGAAACAACTGAATATGAGGCAGCGTAGGTGGATTGAATTGTTGAATGATTACGACTTTGAGATTCGTTACCACCCGGGGAAGGCAAATGTGGTAGCCGATGCCTTGAGCAGGAAAGACAGAGAACCCATTCGAGTAAAATCTATGAATATAATGATTCATAATAACCTTACTACTCAAATAAAGGAGGCGCAACAAGGAGTTTTAAAAGAGGGAAATTTAAAGGATGAAATACCCAAAGGATCGGAGAAGCATCTTAATATTCGGGAAGACGGAACCCGGTATAGGACTGGAAGGATTTGGGTACCAAAATTTGGAGATATGAGAGAAATGGTACTTAGAGAAGCTCATAAAACCAGATACTCAATACATCCTGGAACGGGGAAGATGTACAAGGATCTCAAGAAACATTTTTGGTGGCCGGGTATGAAAGCCGATGTTGCTAAATACGTAGGAGAATGTTTGACATGTTCTAAGTTTAAAGCTGAGCATCAGAAACCATCAGGTCTACTTCAACAACCCGAAATCCCAGAATGGAAATGGGAAAACATTACCATGGATTTCATCACTAAATTGCCAAGGACTGCAAGTGGTTTTGATACTATTTGGGTAATAGTTGATCGTCTCACCAAATCAGCACACTTCCTGCCAATAAGAGAAGATGACAAGATGGAGAAGTTAGCACGACTGTATTTGAAGGAAGTCGTCTCCAGACATGGAATACCAATCTCTATTATCTCTGATAGGGATGGCAGATTTATTTCAAGATTCTGGCAGACATTACAGCAAGCCTTAGGAACTCGTCTAGACATGAGTACTGCCTATCATCCACAAACTGATGGGCAGAGCGAAAGGACGATACAAACGCTTGAAGACATGCTACGAGCATGTGTTATTGATTTCGGAAACAGTTGGGATCGACATCTACCGTTAGCAGAATTTTCCTACAACAACAGCTACCATTCAAGCATTGAGATGGCGCCGTTTGAAGCACTTTATGGTAGAAAGTGCAGGTCTCCGATTTGTTGGAGTGAAGTAGGGGATAGACAGATTACGGGTCCGGAGATTATACAAGAAACTACCGAGAAGATCATCCAAATTCAACAACGGTTGAAAACCGCCCAAAGTTGACAAAAGAGCTACGCTGACATTAAAAGAAAAGATATAGAATTTGAAATTGGAGAGATGGTCATGCTTAAAGTTGCACCTTGGAAAGGCGTTGTTCGATTTGGTAAACGAGGGAAATTAAATCCAAGGTATATTGGACCATTCAAGATTATTGATCGTGTCGGACCAGTAGCTTACCGACTAGAGTTACCTCAACAACTCGCGGCTGTACATAACACTTTCCACGTCTCGAATTTAAAGAAATGTTTTGCTAAAGAAGATCTCACTATTCCGTTAGATGAAATCCAAATCAACGAAAAACTTCAATTCATCGAAGAACCCGTCGAAATAATGGATCGTGAGGTTAAAAGACTTAAGCAAAACAAGATACCAATTGTTAAGGTTCGATGGAATGCTCGTAGAGGACCCGAGTTCACCTGGGAGCGTGAAGATCAGATGAAGAAGAAATACCCGCATCTATTTCCAGAAGATTCGTCAACACCTTCAACAGCTTAAAATTTCGGGACGAAATTTATTTAACGGGTAGGTACTGTAGTGACCCGAACTTTTCCATGTTTATATATATTAATTGAGATTGATATTTACATGATTAAATGTTTCCAACATGTTAAGCAATTAAACTTGTTAAGACTTGATTAATTGAAATATGTTTCATATAGACAATTGACCACCCAAGTTGACCGGTGATTCACGAACGTTAAAACTTGTAAAAACTATATGATGACATATATATGGATATATATATATATATAGTTAACATGATACTATGATAAGAAAACATATCATAAAGTATATTAACAATGAACTACATATGTAAAAACAAGACTACTAACTTAATGATTTTTAAACGAGACATATATGTAACGATTATCGTTGTAAAGACATTTAATGTATATATATCATATTAAGAGATATTCATACATGATAATATCATGATAATATAATAATTTAAAATCTCATTTGATATTATAAACATTGGGTTAACAACATTTAACAAGATCGTTAACCTAAAGGTTTCAAAACAACACTTACATGTAACGACTAACGATGACTTAACGACTCAGTTAAAATGTATATACATGTAGTGTTTTAATATGTATTTATACACTTTTGAAAGACTTCAATACACTTATCAAAATACTTCTACTTAACAAAAATGCTTACAATTACATCCTCGTTCAGTTTCATCAACAATTCTACTCGTATGCACCCGTATTCGTACTCGTACAATACACAGCTTTTAGATGTATGTACTATTGGTATATACACTCCAATGATCAGCTCTTAGCAGCCCATGTGAGTCACCTAACACATGTGGGAACCATCATTTGGCAACTAGCATGAAATATCTCATAAAATTACAAAAATATGAGTAATCATTCATGACTTATTTACATGAAAACAAAATAACATATCCTTTATATCTAATCCATACACCAACGACCAAAAACACCTACAAACACTTTCATTCTTCAATTTTCTTCATCTAATTGATCTCTCTCAAGTTCTATCTTCAAGTTCTAAGTGTTCTTCATAAATTCCAAAAGTTCTAGTTTCATAAAATCAAGAATACTTTCAAGTTTGCTAGCTCACTTCCAATCTTGTAAGGTGATCATCCAACCTCAAGAAATCTTTGTTTCTTACAGTAGGTTATCATTCTAATACAAGGTAATAATCATATTCAAACTTTGGTTCAATTTCTATAACTATAACAATCTTATTTCAAGTGATGATCTTACTTGAACTTGTTTTCGTGTCATGATTCTGCTTCAAGAACTTCGAGCCATCTAAGGATCCGTTGAAGCTAGATCCATTTTTCTCTTTTCCAGTAGGTTTATCCAAGGAACTTAAGGTAGTAATGATGTTCATAACATCATTCGATTCATACATACAAAGCTATCTTATTCGAAGGTTTAAACTTGTAATCACTAGAACATAGTTTAGTTAATTCTAAACTTGTTCGCAAACAAAAGTTAATCCTTCTAACTTGACTTTTAAAATCAACTAAACACATGTTCTATATCTATATGATATGCTAACTTAATGATTTAAAACCTGGAAACACGAAAAACACCGTAAAACCGGATTTACGCCGTCGTAGTAACACCGCGGGCTGTTTTGGGTTAGTTAATTAAAAACTATGATAAAATTTGATTTAAAAGTTGTTATTATGAGAAAATGATTTTTATTATGAACATGAAACTATATCCAAAAATTATGGTTAAACTCAAAGTGGAAGTATGTTTTCTAAAATGGTCATCTAGACGTCGTTCTTTCGACTGAAATGACTACCTTTACAAAAACGACTTGTAACTTATTTTTCTGACTATAAACCTATACTTTTATGTTTAGATTCATAAAATAGAGTTCAATATGAAACCATAGCAATTTGATTCACTCAAAACGGATTTAAAATGAAGAAGTTATGGGTAAAACAAGATTGGATAATTTTTCTCATTTTAGCTACGTGAAAATTGGTAACAAATCTATTCCAACCATAACTTAATCAACTTGTATTGTATATTATGTAATCTTGAGATACCATAGACACGTATACAATGTTTCGACCTATCATGTCGACACATCTATATATATTTCGGAACAACCATAGACACTCTATATGTGAATGTTGGAGTTAGCTATACAGGGTTGAGGTTGATTCCAAAATATATATAGTTTGAGTTGTGATCAATACTGAGATACGTATACACTGGGTCGTGGATTGATTCAAGATAATATTTATCGATTTATTTCTGTACATCTAACTGTGGACAACTAGTTGTAGGTTACTAACGAGGACAGCTGACTTAATAAACTTAAAACATCAAAATATATTAAAAGTGTTGTAAATATATTTTGAACATACTTTAATATATATGTATATATTGTTATAGGTTCGTGAATCAACCAGTGGCCAAGTCTTACTTCCCGACGAAGTAAAAATCTGTGAAAGTGAGTTATAGTCCCACTTTTAAAATCTAATATTTTTGGGATGAGAATACATGCAGGTTTTATAAATGATTTACAAAATAGACACAAGTACGTGAAACTACATTCTATGGTTGAATTATCGAAATCGAATATGCCCCTTTTTATTAAGTCTGGTAATCTAAGAATTAGGGAACAGACACCCTAATTGACGCGAATCCTAAAGATAGATCTATTGGGCCTAACAAACCCCATCCAAAGTACCGGATGCTTTAGTACTTCGAAATTTATATCATATCCGAAGGGTGTCCCGGAATGATGGGGATATTCTTATATATGCATCTTGTTATTGTCGGTTACCAGGTGTTCACCATATGAATGATTTTTATCTCTATGTATGGGATGTGTATTGAAATATGAAATCTTGTGGTCTATTGTTACGATTTGATATATATAGGTTAAACCTATAACTCACCAACATTTTTGTTGACGTTTAAAGCATGTTTATTCTCAGGTGAATATTAAGAGCTTCCGCTGTTGCATACTAAAATAAGGACAAGATTTGGAGTCCATGTTTGTATGATATTGTGTAAAAACTGCATTCAAGAAACTGATTTCGATGTAACATATTTGTATTGTAAACCATTATGTAATGGTCGTGTGTAAACAGGATATTTTAGATTATCATTATTTGATAATCTACGTAAAGCTTTTTAAACCTTTATTTATGAAATAAAGGTTATGGTTTGTTTTAAAAATGAATGCAGTCTTTGAAAAACGTCTCATATAGAGGTCAAAACCTCGCAACGAAATCAATTAATATGGAACGTTTTTAATCAATAAGAACGGGACATTTCATTGAATCCTTTAGATACTGTTACATCAGATTAAGCAGATCAAGGCTCAACGTCAACAACGGTTGATGTTTTGATGGATACAATTGATGTACAATCTCTTCCACACACCCGATGGACTAAAAGTCATCCAATAGATCTTATTATTGGTGACGCATCTGCTCCAGTTTCAACTCGAAGGGCTACTCAGAATATGTGTCTATTCACAGCCTTTCTTAGTAAGATTGAACCAACAACGGTTACTCAAGCTTTACTAGATCCATACTGGGTAGTTGCAATGCAAGACGAGATCAATAAATTTGAATGATTGAAAGTATGGCGATTAGTTCCAAGACTAACGGGTCAACGACCAATAGGGGTTAAGTGGATTTTCAAGAACAAGAAGGATTCTGATGCAATTGTGGTTCGAAATAAGGCACGTCTTGTGGCCAAAGGATATCGACAACAAGAGGGCATTGATTATGACGAAACGTTTGCTCCGGTTGCTAGGATTGAGGCAATTCGTCTTTTCCTTGCATTTGCTTCTCATATGAAGTTCACGGTGTTTCAAATGGATGTCAAAACTGCTTTTCTGAATGGTTATCTTCAAGAGGAAGTCTATGTTGATCAACCAGAAGGCTTTGTCGATCCCATTCATCCAAACCACGTTTACTACTTAGAGAAACCTTTATACGGTCTGAAGCAAGCATCGCGTACATGGTACGAGACCTTAACAAAGTATTTGCTGGACAATGGCTTCTCTCGTGGAATGATTGATACAACGCTATTCATTCGTAAAAACCACGGTCACATTCTCTTGGTTCAAATTTACGTTGATGATATTATTTTTGGTTCCACGTCCCCGGCCTTATGCAAAGAATTTGGTGACCTTATGGCCAGCAAATTCGAAATGAGCTTGCTTGACCAGTTAACTTTCTTCTTGGGGTTACAAGTAAAACAATTACCAAATGGGATTTTTATAGTCAAACAAAGTATATCAATGATATGCTAAAATGTTTTAAAATGACTGCTTTAAAACCAATGACAACCCCAATGAGGACTTTACTGGTTGCTGATACTAATGGGGAACCCTTTGATATTACGCTTTATCGAAGCATGGTTGGTTCTTTAATGTATCTGACTGCGCGTCGACCAGACATTACACTTGCCGTAACTGTATGTGCCCGCTTTCAGTCCAACCCTAAGAAATCTCACTCCAAAGCGGTTGTTAGGATTTTTCAATACCTTAAAGGTACACCTAACCTTGGGATCTGGTATCCTCATGGATCCGATTTCAATCTCACTGCTTATACTGATGCGGATCATGGTGGTTGCCATGTTGATAGAAAGAGCACATCTGGATCAATTCAGATGTTGGGGAATAGACTAGTTGGTTGGTCATCCAAAAAGCAAAACTGTGTGTCTTTATCAACAGCTGAGTCTGAGTACATTGCTGCTGCTCACTGTTGTTCACAAGTTTTGTGGATGCAAACTCAACTCTTGGACTATGGCTTTAAGATTTCTAAGACCCTGATCTATTGTGATTCACAAAGTGATATTGCAATAACAAGCAACCCGGTTCAGCATTCTAAAACTAAACACATAGATATTCGTTATCATTTCATTAAGGACCATATAGAGAAAGGGGATATAGAGTTATACTTTGTGCCTACTAAAGTGCAATTAGCTGACATGTTCACTAAACCTTTAGATGAACTTAGGCTAAATTTCTTGATCAAAGTGATTGGCATGGTAGAGTATAGTGCTTGATATTCCTTAGATCTGTTGGAACTTATTTTTGGGATCTTGTGTTTAGGGGGAGTAGATACTTTCTAGGGGGAGCAACTAAGTTTCAGTGCTTTAGATAATTTTTCTTTAAGGGACTGCCTTTAAATTAATGATAACTTCCTAGATATATTTGTTCAATGGTTACGCAAGGGGGAGGTAACTCATTGATATCCTATTTCAAGGGGGAGTTAATTCATTTTCTTGGGAATATAATCAAAATGCTGATTTACTTTCTTGTATATCACATTTTGAGGGGGAGAAAAAGGGAGAAAATGAGAAAATAATTCAAAAATATTATTTTTCAAAAGTGAATTCAAAATTTCTTTATTTTTATCTGAAATAATTCACTATGGCTTGTATACATCTCAGTATGCAACCCGTGTTAACAATTGGTATCACTGAAGATTTGTACTTTGTATAAAATTCAAAGTTCTTTTAAGTACAAATCTTATTTTGAAAAAGTCATAAAAATTGGAAAAGATAAAATCCAAAAATATTTAAATTTTACTGAATAAATGCTATTTTTAGCATTTTACCGAGTCAAGAGGAAAAATCAATTTGTCAAAATTTGGAGTTAAATTGTTAAAGTTTTGAAAAATTGGACTGTATTCGGTATTTTAGGCCCATTCTGTAAAGCCCATTCGGTATTTTACTTTCGGTATCTATAAAAGGAGAGTCAAAGTCAAACATTACTCTCTTACTGTTATTAATTACTTACCGAGTCTGTTGATTATAGCGAATCTGCCTAATTCTACCGAGTCCGTCATTCTGTTTCTTCAAATTCTTGGTAATTGTTCATTTTAATCAATGTTTAAGATATATAATTGTAGATCTGAGATAATTAAGTTTTTATCAACCAGAAAAGATCAAAATAACTGGATTATGACCTTTAATTTTTGAAATCTTGTTGATTATACCGAGTCTGAGTCGATTTCAATTAATCTTTGATTAAACTCAATTGATTTGGAAAATCAACATGAAATCTTGTCTAATCTGAGTTAAATTGACTGATCTATCATTTGACCGAGTCTGATTACATGTTTAATTGCTTATTTGATGAATTCTATATCTACCGAATGTGTTCTTATCCTGATACCGAGTTTGTTCATACAATTAACATGTTAATATACTTGTAATTGAATGGTTAATTGATAATGGTTGTGATATTACTTGATATATGATAGAATATGCATGTTTGAGTGACTTTCTGTTAATTGTTGAAGATACCGAATCTGGTTTTCTTTCTTGATACCGAGTCTGAAATTTGGTACCTTGAAATTTTCTGATTTTTATCTTCAAACACTTAACATGTTTATTCTATATCTTTCTTATATGAAAACTCAAGCTTATTTGGTTACGGAATCTAAAGTTTTCATAACTACCGAATCTGCTTGAAATGTGTTTAAAAATTGACTAAGTGTTGTTCTGAGTCCTTGTGTTCTATAATTGACTTTGCATGATGATTTTGTACTAAGATGAATATCATATGAATGTCATGGTTGTCAATTATTTGTTCATATTTGAGAATAAAAGACTTTTATATTTTTGAAAAACCATAAAAATCTTAAAATTTAAAAATATAAAAAGGATTTCAAAGGCAAATAAGAATAGAGATATATGCTTTTTGTTAAATATCTTATGGTCTTCTATTTCTTATTTATACAGCTAAATGGCGAACAATCACTTCATCAACTCTGAAACCAGTATACCCTGCAACTACTGGACAGCAATTCTAGAGAGGCACACACTGTGGCCTGCTCTCAATACTACTGCCAGTGTAGTTGTAACAGATCTGGAGTTACTTAACAGAACAATTAGGTTTGTGGAAGCTACACAACCTACTACTGAAAATCCAGAGGGAACACAAGCTCGTTTTGAATTTCAACTAAGAGGAGTTCAAGGGAGGAGGAGTTTCACTAAAGCTGATTTCAGGAGGGTCTTCAAACTTTCTCTTGTACAGAATGCTCCTGCTTTTCCTGCTACTCAGCAAATGATGACTTCTGTCTTTGATCTTGGTTATGTTGGAGCTACCAACGTTCCACCAGCTAAGTTTCAGAAGAAATATCTGCACTCAAGGTGGTATGTGATCTTCTCAATCATCAACAGATGCTTGCTAATGACAAGGAGTGGATCTGATAGCTTGACCGTGCCAATGCTGAAAGTATTCTACTCTTTCATAAGAGTAGAGGCTCCTGACTATGCTGAGCTTTTATGGGATCTGGTTCAAGCTCAAGTTGATAAGCCAAGGGGTTCATACATCCCTTGCGAAAGGTTTTTCTGTATATTTATCCATGATGCTATAAATGCTTGCAGAAATGCAAATATATTTGTACCAGGTACACATGGATTACAGATGAAAAGGTTTGGAGAGCTGAAGATGAACACCCCTATGGTGTCTGATAGTCAATTCACTGCACAATTCCAAATTGGCTAGTGAGGCTAGCTGAACCCCAAGATGCTCGTATGCGTTCTTATTTTCAGGCTGTAGGAATACCTCTTCCGAACCCGGTACAACAAGGACAAGTTGAACCTGCCGTGGTTCCAGCCCCAGAGGTTGTAGAGGAAGCTGTAGTTCAACCACCCAGGCCAGCTAATCCTTCACTTAGGGTGAACCTCAAACGATCTAGGGTAGCACACCAAGCTCAACCCGTGAGGATCAGTGAACCTAGTCCAACTAGGATTGAACCAACCCTTTCCACAACACCCGAAGTAAGCAGTGACACTTCAGCAACAGCATCTGAATCATCTCCTGAACATTCTCCTAAGAGAACTCGATACATGCCTAATGAGATGATTCAGACTCCGCCAACCCAACGAGTAACTAGATCTAGGTCTTCGACACCCATCGTCCGCCAAACAGTTACTCCAACCATTGGTGATGTTGACCAAGACCAAGAGCCAATTAGGTCACCCTCACCTATCTCCGTATCACATCCAAGAATAACAGTAAGCCCTATGCTAAATGAAGCGCAAGCTTCGGTAGGCAAGAGATCTAAACGCACGGATGGTAAAAAGACCACTAAGCCCATCCAATCTAAACAGGACTTAATAATAAATCCTACAAAGCAAGGTGCTTCGGCATCTAAGGAAGTAAAGTCTTCCTCTGTAGTAAAGTCTGCGTTGACTCAATCGATTGAGGAAACTAAATCATTGAAGTCCAGAACGGCCGAAGGGGAGCCGAAAAATCTTGAAAAGGCACCCTGCGTATCGGCTGGAAATCCTCATGTACCTCAACGTACAACAGGGTCTCGAGGTCCGGCTTATCTTGATGAGGAAGATCTGCCGCGTCCCATGGAAACGAGTCAACATGACAATCCTTCGGGATATTTATCAGACTTCCAGCAGACTGTTCCCTTGGTTCATGAAAGTGGTCCATTGGTTCAAACCACTTCTCTTCCGGATTCTGAATCTCAGGGTCTGGAGGAAGAGTCTTTAACAGAAAGAGATGTGCCACCTCATGGTATATCAATGATTTCAAGAGTCGGGGATAGCAATATCTCTGCGAGAACTAAACCGACGGGTAGTCCTGCTACTTTGTCAGAGTCCCATGAGACCAAAGTCATGGAGGCGGATGCTTCGAAAGAAACTTCGCCGGTGACAACTCCGGTTGTTACCCAACCTCCATCAGAAGGGGATATCACGAATCTGACTAGTAGTATGTATGGCCCTACATATAAGAATAATACTGCACAATCATCCTTACCTGCCCTCACGGCAACTCAAACACTTCCACCAACATCGCCTTCAACAGTTGCTGCTGATGCTGCTTTTGTTCATGGTTACACTGTTGTTTCACCAACTAGGTCACCTTCTCGAAGTTCAAATAGATATGGATTATAGTATCTCTCTGACAATGAGGTGGAGGAGCTCTATCTTGCTGAGTTTGCTAAACGAACTGATCTTGATGAAGTTCGTGAAACTATGATGATTTATCTTGAGCAAGCAAGGATAGTGTATCCTTTATCTCCATGCAAGTCACCTGGACCAATTCACATGCCCGATCATGATGATTTCGATCCCGAAAATCTTCATGAGGGGGAGAATAGACAAGGTGGTTATCGGTCCAGTGTTTTTCAAAGATCAACTTATGAAGCTGGTACATCTAGTCAACAGAAGGATAAAGATGTTGTTGATATATCTGATTCCAGTGATGAAATTGAAGAAATTCAGTGTGAAAGTTTTCTAGATGAATCGGAAAGTTAGAGAGAGGGTGATTCAGGAATGTTAATGACTATGGATTTAGCTGATCAATCAGAGAAAAAGTTAACTCAAGAGGACAATCAAAACTTTGACAACATTGAAGATACTTTGAAGGGGTCATCAAGTGTCGCCAATGAATTCAATGATCATCAATTTGTTAATTTGACATATCTAACTGACGAATTTGGAATACACTTCGAAAAGGAGATTTTCTCTAATGGCAAAGAAGATACCACGACTCCTCCTAATTTGAATGTTCCTTTTCAAATTGCAGAGATTGTTCTTGAACGTGATGCTAATTACCAACTGAGTGTGGATGAAGAGAAAGATATTCTTCGTTCACCATTCATTGAACAACAAGCATATAGAATTTATGGTGATTCTGATCTCGTCCTTTCTGCATCAATGAGTGTTCTGGGTGCATGGAAATTTCATAAGAAACCAGAATATCTCAAAGCTTATCTGAGTGTTCGTGACAAATTCAAATTGAAGAATGAAGAGAAACTTCAAATTCAGCGGAGTTCAGAGATTAAAAGCATAAATAAGATTTTGATGATTAATAAGGATGGAGTGAAGATGCCATTGTTTCAAGTTACAAGAATGGATGATGAGGATTACCAATTCTCAGAAGCGGATTTTGATAAACTGAAGATGGATGACATTATTTTCATTTACAACTATCTGATTAACTTGAATGAATTTGCAACAATTTATCATGCTACTGCAATGAAGGCAGTCTACAGGTTTATTCTTGATTCGATGAGATGGATGTCAATTCATGATTTTCAGTTGGGATTGGAATCTGGACACAAAAAGCTCGGAATCAAACCACCAAATCAAGTGATTGAAGAGCTAAGATACATGTCCTTACTTGAAGTGAGCGACTGTCCATATGGATTTGTATTTGTCAATTCTCACTATACAAAGATCTTCATCAGAGTCTCAGATTTCAGAAGATACTCAGACGGAACGTTGATGTATGCTTTCAAGTACATGAGATGGAGATTGATCAATAACTGCTATTCAACTGAAGATATTGAGATTGTCAAATACATTCTCACAAGATTAAAAAGTCATCTCAAAACAAGAGTGAACATACGAAGATATGAGAATCTCAAGGGATTCAAATCCAAAGTTCACTTCAGAGGAACAAAGTTCCTTTAGATGTTTTAAATAGGATTATGTTGTAAAGTTCACATTTAACACTAAGGGGGAGATTGTTAGGACCCCGAAGTTGTATAGTGTTAATGTGAAATAAGCTTAATTGAAGGTTCCTTAGAAGAGGGCTATATAAGGAACCTAAGTAGTCCTAATTAGATAGCCATTGCATTGTAACTGAGTTCTGGAAGCTGTGGAATGTAATTGTACCAATTCTATCTAATACCGAGTCTCATGCTTACATACCGAATCTATTTTATCTTATCATTTCTCTCAATCTCAACATGATCTGACCTATCAGCTTTTGTTAACTTTTGCATGTCGGTATCGAGCATTAGGATTGTGATACACTATGACCTGACCTAGCTTGTTAGACATGTATTGACCAACATATGTTCTCTAGGTTGAGATCTACGGTTAATTTTGCATTCCGAGTTTCAGTCACATTTCAGTGAGTGACCTTATGTGCTGCTAAGGTGAGTTTCATTTGCTCCCTTTTTAATTGCTTTTGCAATCTATATTTTTGGGCTGAGAATACATGCACTTTATTTTAAACGCAATGGATACAAGTACATACTAAATTCTACACCGAGTTTGAACCGAAAATCCATTAGCTTTGGTAACTAGTAACTGTCGGTTATAAGAACTAGTGGGCGCGAGTAGTTATATATGGATCCATAGGGCTTGACATCCCCGTCTGTTCCAGGTATAGAAACCCTAGCCTGAACTATAAAACAGACGTATGCTATTTGAGTTTAGTACATGTGATGATCGCTTCAAATCCATATGGACGAACACATCATTCATTGATTTCATTGCGAGGTATTTGACCTCTATATGATACGTTTTGTAAACATTGCATTCTTTTCAAAAGGTACACAATAAATGAATATCAATTTCTAAGGTTTTCAACGTTTGATGATTTCTACATATAGACAATCACCATAAATAATAGTTTACCATAATACATCCATTGACAATGAAGTCAAAATAAGATACACGGTGATGATTTTGTGAATGCAAAGTTTTCTTGAATAAAGCATGTATGACTCCATGCACATAGCTTGTATCACATATAAGCAAACAGCGGAAGACTTCTAGAAACCTGAGAATAAACATGCTTAAAAGTGTCAACACAAAGGTTGGTGAGTTCATAGTTTTAATGTTTTGCATAATCTGTATATAAAGGTGAATCACAAGTTTTCAGTTGTTTCATCCAGAAACGTTTATCAAAATATTCTGCGAAATTGAGCACCCTGGTAACTAAACTTAACGTATATATATTTTATACCCTTTGTATAATCATCTTAATAATACACGCAAACCAACGTGTACGCTTCTCAAATAGCATACGCCCGTTAAAAGGCTAGCGCTCTAGCTCGGACGGGGATATCAAGCCCTATGGATCAATATACTACTACTCGCGCCCACCAGTTCTTATAACTGGCAGTTACTAGTTACCAAAGCTAAGGGATTTTCGGTTCAAACTCAGTGTAGAATTAAGTATGTACTTGTATCCATTGCATTTAAAAAAAATTGCATGTATTCTCAGCCCAAAATATTTAAAGCATTTAAAAAGGGATCTATAAACTCACCTTAGCAGCACATAAGGTCATTCATCAAAAAGTGACCGTAACTCGGAATGCAAGATTAACCGTAGATCTCAACCTAGAGAACATATGTTGGTCAATACATGTCTAATAAACTAGGTTGGGTTATAGTGTATCACAATCCTAATGCTCGAGATCGACATACAAAAGTTATCAAAAGTCATTTCAAAAAGTCAATTTTGACAATTGTTCAACAAAACGAGACGTGCCTTATATAAGGATTCATTTACTTGGCTAGTAGTATTTTGTCAATCTCATAAACAGGTTGTTTAAATATTAATTGCAGATTTAAAATCAATTCCAATTAACGTCAATTATAATTTAGTTGACCATATCTTTTGATTCGTTCATCGAAATTACGCGATTTCTAAATGAAAAGTTATTGATTTTTTGCCAGCTTTCTGAAAACATGTATATCATATACCTTTTACCAGTAATATATGTATTTAATTCGTGATTCGTTATAAACTGTTTAACGACGAAATTTAGCATACAAGCATGTATAAATATATACTCGAGCACTAGACATGTATACACTATTAATATATAAAAGATAAGATATGAATGCTCACGTATCAATATTGAGATTCAATATTGCAGGAAAGTACGTAGACGCAACAGAGATGATAATTACTAGGTTTGACTTGCGAACAATACCCATGAACATTACCCATAACCTTTATAGCTATAACCCATAATTTCCTTAGTTCTATCCCGTTTGAAGCTTGTTTTGAAAGTGACACGCTCATGACCTCGTCGTAATATTTTATGTATAATATTACTAAAAATATTAAGATTAATAATAATAATAATCTTAATAATATAATAATAATAATAATAATAATAATAATAATAATTATAATAATAATAATAATAATAATAATAATAATAATAATAATAATAATAATAATAATTATTATTATTATTATTATTATTATTATAATAAATAACTACTTAGGGAGTAATATAAGTGTAAAAAACTCGAGCAGAAACCTGGTATTTATAGCCATAATTTCTGATTCTGATGCCCATGCGATCGTATGGGTTTTATGCCTATTTCTCATGCGATCGCATGGCCGTCAGATCCAGCTCACATATTTTTTGTTTTCTTGTTTGTCGACATAATTAAATGTAATATATATAATATATATAATTTAAATAATTAATTATATATTAAATTAAATTCATGTGCATAGTTGACTTGTAATTTTCGTTCCGATGACTCGTACGTTGTCACTCGACTTATGTCCCGGTTCCGGTTTCTCGAACGCATTTTCGTACGCTTAGAAAACTCGCAATTTACGTTTTGTGACTCGTACCTTTGTCAAAATATAGTCTTAAATTATCAATAAACTATATCATTCTAAGTGTATTTTAAACTTTCGAGTGTTTTGGTCATTTACTTCTATAAATCATTGTCTCGCTATTTGTTAATATATATATAATAACAAATCGTTTTATGACCAAGTTAATATATATTTTTAACATTCATAAATACGTTTTAAATATACGTCGCAAGTTATTCATACAATTAATATTCCAACTTTTCATATATATTCAAATAAATATTTAAACCAATAAGTTTAATGTACGGTATCAAACAATTAATACATTGTTACATTTTCAAGTTATAGTATATATATATATATATATATATATATATATATATATATATATATATATATATATATATATATATATATATGTATCTATATACATATAATTGTTCGCGAATCGTCACGAACAACCGAAAGGTATTTGAATATATGAAAGTAGTTCAAAAATTTGGAGATTCAGTTTTATAGACTTTGCTTATCGTGTCAGAAATGTTAATCATACAAAGATTAAGTTTAAATTTGGTCAGAAATTTCTGGGTCATCACAGTACACGTTGGATTGCGTGTATTGTACATGTTGGTTGCATGTATGTTAAAACAGGGGTACTTATTATATATATGTTAAAGTTTAGTTACCAGGGTGCTCAATCTTGTAGAATATTTTGATAAACGTTTCTGGATGAAATAACTGAAATCTTGTGATCCACCTTTATATACAGATTATGCGCAACATTAAAACTATGAACTTACCAACCTTTGTGTTGACACTTTTAAGTATGTTTATTCTCAGGTTCCTAGAAGTCTTTCGCTGTTTGCTTATATGTTATACAAGCTATTGTGCATGGAGTCATACATGCTTTATTCGAGAAAATGTTGCATTCACAAATTCATCACCATGTAACTTATTTTGACTGCATTGTCAACGGATGTTGTATTGTAAACTATTATTTACGGTGATTGTATATATGTAGAAATCATCAGACGTCAAAAACCTTGGAATTAGATATTCATTTATGGTGTGTCTTTTCAAAAGAATGCAATGTTTACAAAATGTATCATGTAGAGGTCAGTACCTCACTATGAAATTGATGAATGATGTATTCGTCCAAATAGATTTGGACGGGTCATCACAGTTGGCATCAGAGCTTGAGGTCATAGGGAACCAGAATTTGCATTAGTGTGTTTAACTGATAATCGTTAGGATGCATTAGTGAGTCTGGATTATGACCGTATTTGTTTTTACCAATTTTTGCTTATCATTTCTTGTTGAAAATTACCTGTTTATCATCTTAAGTCTAAACGGGTCTTATTGCATTTATTGCATAGATAGTGTATAGACAAATTTCATATCTTAAGCATATCTATTACAGTAAACTCTGTCTTACACTTTCTGAAAATTCCTCCGTAACTTATGGGATTTTGGTATTATATATACATATGTAAATTATGTATCGAAGAATACCAAACTAAATCCTAAGATCGATTACATATCAAAATTCATTTCCCTGATCATACGAGATGGATCCCTCGACTAGTTCAAGTTCATCGGATTTCGACAGCTATTCTGATATGGATATCCACCTGAGCTCCGAAAGCAGTGTAACCGGAATGGATCAACCAATTAGCCATCATATATTCTGGATGGATTGGGAATGGGTTCGTAGCCGACTCAGTCAATGGCGATAAGAAGAAGGCGATCCTTTCCACCCACCAAATTGCCCTATTGGCGAAGAACCTGAAGCACTTACGGACGAACCAGTCCGAAACACCATTTTCTCTCTCATTTCCAGAGTATCTCGCCACGATTATTGTGACAACCCGAAAATTTCTGACCAAATTTAAACTTTATCTTTAAATGATTTAATGTTTTCGACACGATAAGCAAAGTCTGTAATGTTGAGTCACGATAGTTTTGGAACTATATTCATGTAATCAATTATTCTTTGACTGTTCTCGAAGATTCACGAACAATATATATATAACTTAATGTGCATATATATATATATATATATATATATATATATATATATATATATATATATATATATATATATATATATATATATATATATATGAGGAATATTCAAATGAGACCAATTTTTAAGTTGAGATTCAAGGGACTAATCAGATTGCGACACGTGGCGCGATAATCACATGTGATTGGAAATAAAAAAAATCAAAAAAAAAAAAATTTTCGAAAAAAATAAAATTTTTTTTTCGAAAAAAAAAATTTCAATTTTTTTTTTTTCGAAATTTTTTTTTTCAATTTTTTTTTCAATCACATGTGATTAAATTTGACATGCAGTAAATCACATGTGATTGTGCATGCCAATCACATGTGATTATTGCATGTCAAATCCAATCACATGTGATTGAAAATTTTTTTTTAGTAAAATGACGAATAATAACGAATTTCACTAAATTTGTGCTAAAACCTTCAAACACCAAGTTTTTGATCAAAACTTGATCAAATCACCGAATTAATGTCTAAAATTTTGAAGATACGATCACGAAACGCAAACAAACTTGATCAAATCACCGAATTAAAGTATGTTTCCGGTTGAAATTTTTTTAAAAAAATTGTAATTTTTTTTAATCACATGTGATTGGATTTGATATGCAAAATCACATGTAATTGAGTTCCACAATCACATGTGATTGGGTTTTACAATCACATGTGATTGGATTTGACATGCTAAATTTTTAAAAAAAAAATTCATAAAAAAAAATTTTGGAAATTTTTTTTTTTAAATTTAAAAAAAAATTTAATTTTTTTTCCAATCACATGTGATTGTCGCGCCACATGTCCACTCTGATTGGTCCATTGAATTTCAAGCAAATTTTTGGTTTCAAGGGAATACAACTCATATATATATAAATATATATATATATATATATATATATATATATATATATATATATATATATATATATATATATATATATATATATATATATATATATAAATATATATATATATATATGATTTCAAGTTATTTAGTAAACGATAGTAACATTCGATTATTGATTCGATTGATATTTAGATAAGTTAACTAAAACATTTAACATGAACCAGTAAAACACTAATTTGCTACAGTATTTTCGAATTTCTACAGTACCCGAAAAGCTACAGTGTTTTCGAAAATAACTATTTACTACAGTAAAAAAAACTTTGCTAGAGTAACTTTGCTACAGTAAAACACTATTTTAAAATGAAAATGTATATATGTATATGTATATACTACTAGACGATGATTTATAGAAGCAAATAACCAAAACACTTAATTGACTAAAGCTACACTTCGAGTGACATAGTTTATCAATGATTAAGTTTAATTTTTGATAAAGGTACACGTCGCGTAACGAAAAGTACTAGTTTTCTAAACGTACGAAAATACGTTCGAGAAACCGGAACCGGGACATAAGTCGAGTGACAACGTACGAGTCATTGGAACAAAAATTACAAGTCAACTATGCACATGAATTTAATATAATATATAATTAATTATATAAATTAAATATATTATATTTTTATTATTAAATTATGTCGACAAACAAAACGTTAAAACAATGTGAGCTGTAAATCCTCCCCATGCGATCGCATGGGAAAGGTGCTAGAAGGCCATGCGATCGCATGGCAGTCTGGTGCTGGAAATGTCCTATAAATTCAATCGATTTCAGTTTGTGAGAAGCATACATCCTTTTATCTTATCTCTCTGTAAACATATATAATTATATATATTATAATTAAAATTATCATATGATTATTATTATAAAGATTATTATTAATCTTAGTATTATTATTAAGTTGTATTATTATCATTAGTATATTAAATAAAATACTACGACGAGGTCTTGATTAAGTTATTTCATAACGGGTTTTATGAGCGGGATAGAGCTAAGGAAATTATGGGTTATAGCTATGAAGGTTATGGGTATGGTTCGTGGGTTTTGCTCGTGAATCAAACTAGTGTTTATCATCCCCGTTGCGTCTACGTGCTTTCCTGCAATATTGAATCACAATATTGATACGTGGGCATTCATATCTTATCTTTTATATATTAATTGTGTATCCATGTCTAGTGCTCGAGTATATATTTATACATGCTTGTATGCTAAATTTTTTTCGTTAAATAGTTTATGATGAATCACGAATTAAATATATATATTACTGATAAAAGGTATATGATATGCATGTTTTTGGAAAGCTGACGAAAAATCAATAACTTTTCATTTAGAAATCGTGTAATTTCGATGAACGAATTAAAAGATATGGTTAACTGAATTATGATTGACGTTAATTGAAATTGCTTTTGAATCTGCAATTAATATTTAAACAACCTGTTTACGAGATTGATAAATTGGGTTTTTGAATACTACTAGCCGAGTAAATGGATTCTTAAATAAGGCATGTCTCGTTTTGTTGAACAATTGTCAAAATTGATTGTTTTATCATATTTTAAAGCCTTATAAAAACCATAGTTTAATTTTACAAGAATTGGGAAACTATGTGAAATATTAAAATATTTCGATTGCCATGATCATTCAACTATAGTATTGAGTCAGATTGACTTTTTGAAATGACTTTTGATAACTTTTGTATGTCGATCTCGAGCATTAGGATTGTGATACACTATGGCCTGACCTAGCTTAATAGACATTTATTGACCAACATATGTTCTCTAGGTTGAGATCTATGGTTATTTGATAATCCGAGTTCGGTCACATTTTGGTGAACGACTTTGTATGCTGCTAAGGTGAGTTTCATTTGCTCTCTTTTTAATTGCTTATGCAATCTATATTTTTGGGCTGAGAATACATGCACTTTATTTGAAACGCAATGGATACAAGTACATACTAAATTCTACACCGAGTTTGAACCGAAAATCCCTTAGCTTTGGTAATTAGTAACTACCGGTTATAAGAACTGGTGGGCGCGAGTAGTAGTATAAGGATCCATAGGGCTTGATATCCCCGTCCGAGCTAGAGCACTAGCCTTTTAACGGACGTATGCTATTTGAGAAGCGTACACGTTGGTTTGCGTGTATTATTAAGATGATTATACAAAGGGTATAAATTATATATACGTTAAGTTTAGTTACCAGGGTGCTTAATTTCGTAGAATATTTTGATAAACATTTCTGGATGAAACAACTAAAAACTTGTGATTCACCTTTATATACAGATTATATGAAACATTAAAACTATGAACTCACCAACCTTTGTGTTGACACTTGTTAGCATGTTTATTCTCAGGTTCCTAGAAGTCTTCCGCTGTTTGCTTATATGTTAGACAAGCTATGTGCATGGAGTCTTACATGGCATATTTTTCAAGGAAACGTTGCATTCACCAAATCATCACCATGTATCTTATTTTGACTGCATCGTCAACGGAAGTATTATTGTAAACCATTATTTACGGTGATTGTCTATATGTAGAAATCATCTGATGTCGAAAAATTTGGAAATTAAAATATTCATTTATGGTATGCCTTTTCAAAAGAATGCAATGTTTATAAAACGTATCATATAGAGGTCAAATACCTCGCAATGAAATCGATGAATGAAGTGTTCGTCCAAATGGATTTGGAGCGATCGTCACAGTTAGTATAAGAGCTTGAGGTCATAGGGAACCAGAATTTGCATTAGTGTGTTTAACTGGTAATTGATAGGATACATTAGTGAGTCTGGACTATGACCGTATCTGTTTTTACCGAGTTTTGCTTACCATTTATTGTCGAAAATTACTTGCTTATCATTCTTAAGCCTAGATATGTTTCCTGCATTTATTGCATACATAGTGTACAGACGAATTCGTATCTTAGCGTATCTATTACTATAAACTTTGTTTGACATCTTCTGAAAATTCCTCTGTGATTTATGGAATTTTGGTATTATATATACATATGTAAATTATGTATTGATGAGTACCAACCTAAATTCTATAATCTATTTCACATCAAAAATCATCTCCCTAATTATACAAGATGGATCCCGTATCTAGTTCAAATTCCTTAAACTCCGACAGCTATTCCGATTTGGATATTCACCTGAATTCCGAAGACAGTGTAACCGGAATGGATCAACCAATCAGCCATCACCTATTCTGGATGAATTGGGGATGGGTTCGTAGCCTACTTAGTCATTGGAGACAAGAAGAAGGTGATCCCTTCCATCCACCACATTCACCTCTTGGCGAAGAACCTGAAGCACTTACTGGCGAACCTGTTCGTAATACCATTTTCTCTCTCATCTCCAGAGTATCTCATCATGATTATATACTATCTCAAATTCTGGATCTTATTCATCCGCTCGTCCGAACTGCCAATCATCCCGGTGTAGTAGAAGAAGTCAACGAGCTTCGCTCGGGTTGTGGCTTTGGAGAATATGGTGCAAAGATTACAAGCACCAGCAGCATCACCGACATCAACAGTACCACCATCATCAACACCAACAGTATCATTACCACCACCAAAAACAACATCCGCATCCCACACCTCAACATCACAATCTGTACCTCGAACATCAACGTCATACGCACCATAGATACTAAGGAATACCAACAACAACAAATGATGAAGTATTGATTCATAACTTCATCGAAGAAATATTCTGCAGAGAATATATAGTTTCTAAAAGTTTTAGAGATTACTTATTCTAGTTCTAAACCAGATGAATGAGTGAATAGAAATGATGAAATAAAACCCTGATCGGAATGGTGCACGATTTACAAGCTAGATCTGTTAGCAGCAGCACCGTCAGTACCATCAGCATCGTCAGCATCAGCAGCATCTACAACAACCACAAGCTTCGCCAGATCCATAATCACCGCAAACATCATCACTAATCAACAAAGCGCATATCGTATCAATGAGTTATGAAGTATTAACTCATACCCTCTGAAGAAATTATATGTATATTTTATATATTTATATGTGAAATTTGAAATCAAAATAAATCTTTTTGTACTAAGCTATTACATGTGAATCATAACTGGTAGGTACTACTCGGTTAGTTCATGTTACTAATATGCTATACATCCTTCGTTAATCATTAATTATAATCTCTGCTTCGAATTAATAGATTCCATTTCATAATAAATCAAGTGTATTATTCAAATACATGATTGATTTTAACACTTTCATTTTTTATGTGCTTGAAACTTTTCAGAAAACATCATTCGTACCTTGCGAAGTTAGCAAGAGTTCCATAAGCACAAACATGATTCACTGAGGAAATATCAATAAAACTGAATAACGAAGTATTGATTACATTAGTGAAATATTCCACGAAGATTATGAAATCTTTAATGTTTTAGAGATTATTCATTTATAATCCAGCAGAAAATTAAATGAGCTTAATATGATATTAACTCATTAAATCTGTATTACATCTGAAAAAAATATTCATACATATATTTTCATAAAGACTGTAGTAAAATTCTTCTGTACAAAATATTACTTGTGAAATTTTTAACGGGTAGGTAATACCCGAAAAATATACAAGTTCACAATCAATATGTTACACTGTACATTCTTCAATTTTGATTCAAAAATTATTGACTATACCCACTACTTTCACAACGCTATACATTCGTTCATAGAAATCTGAACAACCATTCTTATTCAAATTCAATTACACAACAAAATCCAAGTCAAGATTTAACAAGTGACATCATTCTTAGATCTCTACATTTTTTCAAAGCTATACTTTGACTTCAAAACTGTGAAAGATCCTTTAACATTGTTATTACCGAAAATAATCTTGCAATCCCTGTTCAAAGTATCCAGTTTTACCACACTTCCAACCAGTCAACTTCGACTTTTTAGATTAGACTTATTATAACCTTGACATATACGTTCTTGTTACTGGGGAACCTTTCATGTTCCACCACATTAGCAGTAAATTTACCAACAACTTCATTGATCCCTGACCTTCCGAAAAATCATTATACTCATTGAAACCCTATTATGTACTCATCCACATCTTGTAATGGTAATTGCCATACCAACTACCGGGAATTAGCAATTAGTATTTCGAATTTCGCAGCAATTCTACGTCAAAAGTTATATATATACATATAATGTCTATCTTATAGACTCACATACTTCGAATGTGAAATTTTTGAAAAACACCCCAAACTGCGAAACTATTTCTCCGAATTTTGAAAAAATGCTGATGAAGCAGCAACAACTGTAAACGACCTTAACAGCCAAAAGTTTGATGATAAAGAATAGTGTGTTGGCAAAGCTCAGAAAAAGAGAAGGTTTAGAACTGGAAAACGGATTGAGCAGACCATGAAGGAGGCTGTGGACAAATCACAAAGACTAAACCTGCCTTCAAAGAATCCAAATGATTCAGTGTCTGCTGAACTCATTAACGAATACCTTGCTTCTGACTCTAAACCTTTACGAACAAATCTTCTTCATCATCCTTCAATATTAGAAATTCTAAGATATGATCGTATAAATTATGAATATTTTGAAGTAGTGTTGGGAACTGAAGCATGAGTTAGTATAATATAATGACACTTGATCAATGTGATTATATTACAGTAAGTCATGCTGAGTTTCTAATGGAACGTGATAAAGGTTCACAGATCATACCCTCATTATAAACCATGTTACATAACTCTTTCATTCTATTTAACCTCTAAACTGTCAAGAAAATATTTTCTTAATGATTCGGTCTTTTTTGAGGTATTCTGGTAATTTGATAAGTCAGATTGTGCTATTACCATTTCTTTTTTAGAAAATTAATTATGTTCATTCCGAAATTCATACCTACGAATTCTGGACCATTATCCGCTTGACTTAAGGTCGGGAAGAGAAAACAAAAGCATGAAACTCCGAAATATAATGGAGAATAAAAAGCCCAATAAAAACCCTGAAATTACAAACCGTGTATATCAATGCGTATAGCAATATAAAGACACGAGAGAATGAAAAACACTATAACCCAAGGTAATAGTAGAAGAAAATAACCTCCTCTGGTGGCAGATGAAAAAGAAGAATGAAGGATACGATAGCCAAGAAAATATCAAGAATCAGAACTGGATTAAGCATTTTCACAATCTATTAGGAAGTATGAAATAAGGAAGAAGCTTATAGGAGTGGTGAAAATAAATGAAACGGAAGAGGTCAATTTATAGTGAAATATCAGATATAGCAATCGAGGCAGATTACGCATTTAATTAAAGAAGATCTTAATCTCCTTAAATCCCGAAGAATCAAATCTTATTTGGAATATGAAGATTTTTTATTCCTTAAATTCCAAAAATCAATCGTTACTACATCAAAAATTATGACGAATCTCTATTCCTTCATTTCACTCTTTTACGATAATTTCTATCATACGCTTCGAGTAATTGGATTATTTTATCCATATTATTCAACGGTGATAAAACTCTAATTATCAACTCATATTCGTCATGAAAACATTTTTATTGTTAGCCATGACGACCTCACTCAAATTTCGGGACGAAATTTCTTTAACGGGTAGGTACTGTGACGACCCAGAAATTTCTGACCAAATTTAAACTTTATCTTTAAATGATTTAATGTTTTCGACACGATAAGCAAAGTCTGTAATGTTGAGTCACGAAAGTTTTGGAACTATATTCATGTAATCAATTATTCTTTGACTGTTCTCGAAGATTCACGAACAATATATATATAACTTAATGTGTGTGTATATATATATATATATATATATATATATATATATATATATATATATATATATATATATATATATATATATATATATATATATATATATATATATATGATTTCAAGTTATTTAGTAAACGATAGTAACATTCGATTATTGATTCGATTGATATTTAGATAAGTTAACTAAAACGTTTAAGATGAACCAGTAAAACACTAATTTGTTACAGTATTTTCGAATTTCTACAGTACCCGAAAAGCTACAGTGTTTTCGAAAATCACTATTTGCTACAGTAAAACACTATTTTAAAATGAAAATGTATATTTGTATATGTATATACTACGAGATGATGATTTATAGAAGCAAATAACCAAAACACTTAATTGATTAAAGCTACATTTCGAGTTACATAGTTTATCAATGATTAAGTTTAATTTTTGATAAAGGTACACGTCTCGTAACGAAAAGTACTAGTTTTCTAAGCGTACGAAAATGCGTTCGAGAAACCAGAACTGGGACATAAGTCTAGTGACAACGTACGAGTCATTGGAACAAAAATTACAAGTCAACTATGCACATGAATTTAATATAATATATAATTAATTATATAAATTAAATATATTATATTTTTATTATTAAATTATGTCGACAAACAAAACGTTAAAACAATGTGAGCTGTAAATCCTCCCCATGCGATTGCATGAGAAAGGTGCTAGAAGGCCATGCGATTGCATGGCAGTCTGGTACTGGAAATGTCCTATAAATTCAATCGATTTCAGTTTGTGAGAAGCATACATCCTTCTATCTATCTCTCTGTAAACATATATAATTATATATATTATAATTAAAATTATTATATGATTATTATTATAAAGATTATTATTAATCTTAGTATTACTATTAAGTTGTATTATTATTATTAGTATATTACATAAAATACTACGATGAGGTCTTGATTGAGTTATTTCAAAACAGGTTTTATGAGCGGAATAGAGCTAAGGAAATTATGGGTTATAGCTATGAAGGTTATGGGTATGGTTCGTGGGTTTTGCTCGTGAATCAAACTAGTGTTTATCATCCCCATTGCGTCTACGTGCTTTCCTGCAATATTGAATCACAATATTGATACGTGAGCTTTCATTTCTTATCTTTTATATATTAATTGTGTATCCATGTCTAGTGCTCGAGTATATATTTATGCATGCTTGTATGCTAAATTTCTTCGTTAAACAGTTTATGATGAATCATGAATTTAATATATATATTACTGATAAAAGGTATATGATATGCATGTTTTTGGAAAGCTGGCGAAAAATCAATAACTTTTCATTTAGAAATCGTGTAATTTCGATGAACGAATTAAAAGATATGGTCAACTGAATTATGATTGACGTTAATTGGAATTGCTTTTGAATCTGCAATTAATATTTAAACAACCTGTTCACGAGATTGATAAATTGGGTTTTTGAATACTACTAGCCGAGTAAATGGATTCTTAAATAAGGCATGTCTCGTTTTGTTGAACAATTGTCAAAATTGATTGTTTTTTCATATTTTAAAGCCTTATAAAAACCATAGTTTAATTTTACAAGAATTGGGAAACTATGTGAAATGTTAAAATATTTCGATTGCCATGATCATTCAACTATAGTATTGAGTCAGATTGACTTTTTGAAATGACTTTTGATAACTTTTATATGTCGATCTCGAGCATTAGGATTGTGATACACTATGGCCTGACCTAGCTTAATAGACATTTATTGACCAACATATGTTCTCTAGGTTGAGATCTACGATTATTTGGTAATCCGAGTTCGGCCACATTTTGGTGAACGACTTTGTATGCTGCTAAGGTGAGTTTCATTTGCTCCCTTTTTAATTGCCTTTGCAATCTATATTTTTGGGCTGAGAATACATGCACTTTATTTTAAACGCAATGGATACAAGTACATAGTAAATTCTACACCGAGTTTGAACAGAAAATCCCTTAGCTTTGGTAATTAGTAACTGCCGGTTATAAGAACTAGTGGGCGCGAGTGGTAGTATATGGATCCATAGGGCTTGATATCCCCGTCCGAGCTAGAGCACTAGCCTTTTAACGGACGTATGCTATTTGAGAAGCGTACACGTTGGTTTGCGTGTATTATTAAGATAATTATACAAAGGGTATAAATTATATATACGTTAAGTTTAGTTACTAGGGTGCTCAATTTCGTAGAATATTTTGATAAACGTTTCTGGATGAAACAACTGAAAACTTGTAATTCACCTTTATATACAGATTATACGAAACATTAAAACTATGAACTCACCAACCTTTGTGTTGACACTTGTTAGCATGTTTATTCTCAAGTTCCTAGAAGTCTTCCGCTGTTTGCTTATATGTTAGACAAGCTATGTGCATGGAGTCTTACATGACATATTTTTCAAGGAAACGTTGCATTCACCAAATCATCACCATGTATCTTATTTTGACTGCATCGTCAACAGAAGTATTATTGTAAACCATTATTTACGGTGATTGTCTATATGTAGAAATCATCTGATGTCGAAAACCTTGGATTAAAATATTCATTTATGGTATGCCTTTTCAAAAGAATGAAATGTTTATAAAACATATCATATAGAGGTCAAATACCTCGCAATGAAATTGATGAATGACGTGTTCGTCCATATGGATTTTGAGCGATCGTCACAATTATATATTATCTAAACTTCTAGATCTTATTCATCCGCTCGTTCCAACTGCCAATCATCCCTACGTAATAGAAGAAGTCAACGAGCTCCGCGCTCGAGTATTGGCTTTAGAGAATATGATGCAGAACTTACAAGCATCACAAGCCCCACAACCACCAACTGCACCACCCGCATCAACACCAACAGTACCATTACCACCACCAACAACATTCGCATTGCAAGCCTCAATATCACAATCTGTCCCACGAGCATCAACGTCATACACCCTGTAGATACCAAGGAATACCAACAACAACAAACGATGAAGTATTGATTCATAACTTCATCGGAGAAATATTCTACTGTGGTTATGTAATCTCTAAAGTTTTAGAGATTATTTATTCTAATTATAACCGTAAATCAAGATGAGTGGATGGATAGAGATAATAGAGGGGAGAATAGAAACTCTGACAAGGATTGTGCGTGATTTACAAGCTAGACTTGTGATACAAGCGCCATCGGTAGTACCACCAGCATCACCATCAGTATCACCAACACCGGCAAAACATTTAGCACTATAAGCTCCGCCAATTCCATAATCACCAACATCATCACAAATCAACAACGCGTATATTGTATCAACAAGTTATGAAGTATTAACTCATTTCCCCTGAAGAAATTATATGTATATTATATATATATATATATATATATATATATATATATATATATATATATATATATATATATATATATATATATATATATATATATATATATATATATATATATATGAATTTTGAAATCAAAATAAATCTTTTCGTACTAAGCTATTACGTGTGAATCTTAACTAGTAGGTACTACTCGATTAGTTCATGTTACTAATATGCCATGATCTACATCATTCGTTAATGACTTAACAATCATTAACTATAATCTCTGCCTCGACTTAATGGATTCCATTTCATAATAAATCAAGTGTATTATTCAAATACATGTTTGATTTTACACTTTCATCTTCGATGTACACGAAATTTACTAAGAAAAACATCATTCGTACCTTGCGAAACTCACAAGAATACCACGAGCACCAACATCATTCACCGAGGAATATCAATAAGAATAGATAATGAAGTATTGATTACATTAGTGAAATTTACCACGAAGATTATGTAATCTCTAATGTTTTAGAGATTATTCATTTCTAATCCAGCTGAAAATCAAAATGAGCTTAATATGATATTAACTCATTAAATCTGTATTACATCTGAAGAGAATATACATACATATATTCTCATAAAGACTGTAATAAAATTCTCTGGTACAAAATATTACATGTGAAACTTTTAACGGGTAGGTAATACCCGAGAGATATATAAATTCACAATTAATATGTTACATTCTTTGATTCCGATTCAGCAAATCATTAACTATACTCACTACTTTCACAACGATATATATTCTTTCATAGAAATCAAAAAAACCATTCGCATCCAATTTTGATTACATATTCTGATTTTGAAAAATCAGAATCCAAGCCAAGATTTAATAGAAAACATCACTCTTAGATTCTTACATCTTTCAAATGCCATACTTTGAATTCAAAACTGTACTAGAACATCATATGTATACATATAACATTCATCTCTTAGAATTATGAGCTTTCATTCTGAAATTCTGAAAAGCAACCAATCTACGAATCAATACTCTGAATGTTGAAAAAGCTGAATGAAGCAGCAAAAACTGTAAACGACCTTAACAGTCGAAGGTTTGATGATAAAGAATAGTGTGTTGGCAAAGCTCAGAAAAAGAGAAGGTTTGGAACTGGAAAATGGATTGAGCAAACTATGAAGGAGGCCGTGGACAAATCACAAAGACTAAACATGCCTTCAAAGAATCCAAATGATTCAGTATCTGCTGAAGTCATTAATGAATACCTTGTTCCTGACTCTAAACCTTTACGGACAAATCTTCTTCATCATCCATCGATATTAGAAATTCTAAGATATCATCGTATCTTTCATTATAAATATCCTCGATATTTCTGAAGATATTTTCATAACTATTCTTATCTGAAATCATTTATCTGTTCGCGATATTAGTGTTACATCAGAAAGGAAACTGTTTTAGTTTCTAAATTCTGAAAAGTTTGAACTTAAATTATGAATATTATTGAAGTAGTGTTGGGAATTGAAGCATGAGTTAGTATAATATTGTAACGACCCTGGTTTTTCCAACGTTTAATTATTAATAATTTATTATTAATGCTTGTGTTTTAATAAACGTGTTCTTATACGTGTTACTTGTTACCGTATTTAACTTTTCATGGCCCGACTCGTCTTTGTGACACACGTACTTTACACGAATAATATTTCGAATATTATTTACGTTCATAATTATTTATTATTAATCATTTTAATTAACTAATGTTACTAGTTAATTACTTGGGCTTTGTTTAATTATTTGTTACATACTTACATACTTGGGCTTTATTAATGTACATGGACTTGGAAGCCCACCCTACTTCTCTTAATGGATTAATTAGAAGCCCACTTTGTTACTAGTGACTATTAAGGCTTAAGCAAGATTAATTAAGCCTATGAGAAGACTTGTCACATGCATGCTTGCACCAAGCTCCCATGCACTTTAACTTTAATCTATTTTGAGCTTACACCTTCTCTCCATGTATGAAAGTTAGCTTGTGACTTACCCCTTTGAGACCTCCATGACCGTTGGCCATCAAGGAGTGGGAGGGTGGTTTTTTTTCAAATTTTGATTACTTATTCACTTGTATTTTCTCACTTTTACACACACTTCATTTCACACTTTCATTTCTCTCTCATTTTCTCTCAAACTTGTAAGTAACAAAGCTTGGTTTTCTTTCTTTTTCTTGTCTAAAAACCGCCACCATCAATCATCATTTATTTGTCTTTGTTTGTTGTTTAATTACTTGTAGTTGTTTGTTGTTGTTAAGAATCAAACTTTCTAGTTTTATTCTTCATATTATCTTGTTATTTCAAGAACAAACAAGAACCAAGTGAGGATCAAGTTTATAGTTTGATTCCTCCATAACACTTGTTAAAAAGAAAGTTCATGAGTTTTAAAATCATACTTGTGTTCATGTTTGTAAACTTAAGGTTTACTTTCTTAAAGATCAAAGCCTTGGCTTGAATCTTTCTAAGTATGAACAACCATGAACTTATTACTTGTAAATTTAGTTTATCTCTTCATTTTATGTACTTTAAAGTTGTGATGTTGTTAATTTGGTCAAGTATTACTAGTTAATCTTGATCTCATATTTCTTGGAACTAAAAGTTAACTTTATAAGTTTAAGAACATGGAAGTATAACTTTCTAGTTATAACTTCATATACTTATGTTGGATCTAAGTTTATATAACTTATGGTCTTCTAATTTTGTTGTAAATAAGAGCTTACAAGCTTACATACATTTTTCAAGTTGAAAATCTAAGTTTCATAACTTATGATTTTTGTTAAAGTAAAGATCCAAGTCTTATAACTTAGGGTTTAACTTAAGAACTTTAGATCTAGACTTTTGGGTCGAGGATCTTCAAGATCTTACTAAGAACTATGTTCTACAACTTAAGATCTTGTTTATTTAGTTTACTTTCAAGTTTGTAGCTTAATATTACTAGTAGAACTCATGTATGTGTCGGATCTAAGATCTTGATGTAACTTTGGTTCATCAAACTACATACAACTCTTAAGTGAGTTGTGCTACATATCTTAGACTTACACTAGTGTTATGATGGTCAAAACTTGGTTAAGATGATGCAAACACATCAACGAGTTGTACACTTGAAGCTATACGCATCAAGGATGAGAACCGAGATGAGCATCAAGCACCAAGAACCCACCGGAACACCTTTACTTACTGTTTCTGGAACTTATTAGAATACTTGGGCTACTGGAAAGTTGATTTTCAGGTATTTCGGTTCGAGTAGATTATTTTCCGTTTAGACCTCGTCTTAATCCGAGTTACGGTTTAGGATCTATGGCCTCCCGAAAGTCACTACACCCTATTAACGTTGTGCTGAAAATTCTGACCTACTCGCACTTAAACCGTCACCACGGTCAAACGAAGCCATGGCCACTGGTCTCACCTCATTTCAGTTTGTATAGAGGTCATGGCGACTGAACGAATCAGCCTTTATTTCAAACCTAGTCTTGACTTAAAACTTAATTTACACTTTTTTTTTAATGATGAATGATGATGGTACTTAAGACCTAATTTACATACTTTTAAACCTTTGGGAACAATTTACTGACTTAGTAACTTTTGACTTAGGTTGAGGACCTTCCGGACCAACCACTTGCTTATTATTCCCGCGTATCGACTTTTACTACTTTCCACTGTGAGTTATAGCATACCTTTTTACTTTAACTATTTTGGGAACTGAGAATACATGCGCATTTTACGTTTTACATACTAGGCACGAGTACTTAAAATTATTATATGTGTGGGTTATACAATGGAGTAAACTTTCCCCTTAGCTCGGTAACGTTTAGTCATTGGTCTTTGAACCGGTGAACGCGAATCTTAGATATGGATTCATAGGGTTTGACATCCCCACTCGGGCTAGTATCGCTAGCATTTAACGGGTGTTTAATACTTCATAAACTTACGCACTCGCCAAGTGTACTTTTAGGGGGTGTTATTTACGTTAAGTTAGTTACCAAGTGCCCACGGTTATACATATACTTTTCATACTGTTTTGAAACACTGAAATCTCGTGGCCTACCTTACATTACTGTTATACTTAAACTATAGCTCACCAACCTTTGTGTTGACGTTTTTAAGCGTGTTTTTTTCTCAGGTGCTTAAGGTTTGTTTGCTTCCGCTGTACTAGTCATGCTTTGTAGACACCCGCTGCACTTATTAGAGATGTCACCGCATAAAACGTTTAATTTGCATTCAAACAATGTTATTTTTGAAACAATGTATTTGTAACGACCTATGGGTCACGTACTATTATTCTTGCTTGCTATTCGTAGAAGCATACTTTCGGATGTTAAACATTTGACGTTGGTTAAAACGTCACCTTTTATCATGAATGCAAACTCTTTTGAAACAGCATATAGTATTTGACCTTGTAATGATCCTGTTGTTGATGATTCGTACACGATGGTTTTGTACGGGGCATCACATTTGGTATCAGAGCATTGGTTATAGGGAATTAGGTTGCATTAGTGAGTCTAGACCGGACGGAGTAAGATTCACTAATAGGACTAATCTATATATATATATATATATATATATATATATATATATATATATATATATATATATATATATATATATATATATATATATACTTGCTAGTTTACTTGTTTCTGAGGAACTTACTGCATGTTGCTGCTTACTTTTACTACTATATGCCGTATACTGTTACTTGCTTTCACTACTGCATGCTATTATCTACTTCCTATTGCATGATACTTGTCGTTATTGCCATGCTACTACCGCTATAGATGATCTAGACTGTCATAGTTACCTTGCCTAATACGTGCTTGCTATATGACTTCCTGACATGGAAAGATTTATTTTTCTTTGTTCAGATGTCGGATATTCCACCTGTTATCATTTTGGAGAGCGACTCAGACTCATCCGCCACCTCGCCTGCCATTATTGCCGATCCTCAGATCCCGTCGTCGACACCCTCCAGTAACTCTGGCGCTTCATCCTCTGGAGCCAGTAGCCATGCACCCAACCCAGTGGTCACCTCTGACGGAGCCGAGGACCTACAGGAGATTCCAGCTCCACTTGTCCCAGGACCCTCGGAGCCACAGCACCATTCCGGTGGTATTGTGATTCCCGCGGAACTTGGGGAAGGTCCGTTCCATAATGAGCATAACCATTGGTGCCGACGCCTTCCTGATGGATGTCTCGTGCCGATCCCGCCTTTTAGATACCGACTGATGATGGCTGGCCGAGAAGAGCCACCCATGCAGCCACCCCCAGATGATTCCGACGACTCATCATCCGATGACTCATCCTCTGATGACTCCAGTGATGAGGATTCCGACGAGGATCCCGAGGAAGCACCCGTGCAGCCACCCTCTACCCCGTCGAAGAAGCGGTATCGTTTCAACGGTATTGTTATTCCTGGGGTTAACGGAGGGAGATCTTCCGTTAACGTACATGGACTGAGGACTAGAGTTACCGCCCGTAAGAGGCTTGTGCCGTATCCTGCTGATCCATTCATACGTAAGGCTCCCCGATATGCAGCATCTACTTCTGGTGCTGGACCGTCTGCACCACCTGCACCACCAGCACCACCTGCACCATCAGCACCACCTGTCCCACCATCTCCCTCTGTCGAGGAACTGACGAGGGAAGTGGAGATCCTCCGTGCTTGGGTCACTGAGCTCGAGGACCAGATATCCCACGTAATGGACATCCTACACCCACCATCACCATAGGACATTTGTATTAGATTTCATTATGTAATCTCATTTGTAGTTTCATGTATTACTTATGAATTGTACGAACCTATGTGGATGTATGCAACTTATTATTAATGAATGGAACTTTGGGTTGTTTAATTTTTGTACGATGTTCCATTTACGTTACTGTATGATGATTTTGTGGTATCTATATCTAGTTGCATTACTTAATTAACATGTGATGTGTTAATTCCATGTTGGTAACTATATACTGCATTATTATTATTATTTGAATACTAGATTTTGACTTGAGTCAAAATTTTTGTTTAGAACATCAATGGCCAACGAAAGATCAACGCACACAGCAGCACATATCGAAGAAATGATCACTGAACGAGTAGCCGCAGCTTTAGCGAAAACCCCCAAGCTCCACCAGTTAACCAGCCCATTCATAATGGGTGTACTTATAAGGAATTCCAAAGCTGCAAGCCCCACAACTTTAGTGGTACTGAGGGACCAATTGGTCTCACTAGGTGGTTTGAGAAATTAGAATCAGTGTTTCGTGTAAGCAACTGCTCAGAGACGAACAAAACAAAGTATGCCTCATGTACGCTATCGGACGGTGCACTAACTTGGTGGAACACGCTGGCTCAAGCCAAGGGTATTGACGAGGCATATGCTACGCCGTGGGAAGAATTCAAGGGGGCCATGATTGAAGAGTACTATCCCCGAACAGAGATCCAGAAAATGGAGACCGAGTTTTGGCAGTTGAAGGTTGTGGGAAACGATCTCGATGGTTACAACTGTAGGTATCTGGAATTAGCTCTAATGTGTCCAACGATGGTTACCCCGGAGTTTAAGGGGATGGAAAGGTACTTGTGGGGACTTCCTAAGACCATTAAGGGAAATGTCACCTCTTCAAAGCCAGCTGATGTCCCAGAAGCAATGCGCATGGCGCACACCTTAATGAACCAAATTATCAGCGATGAACCGGAAAAGGTAAAATCCGAATCGGGGGTTAGCAGTGAGAAGCGTAAGTGGGACAACAACAAGGGGAGAGCCTATGATCAAATCCCCGCTAAGAGGCATAATGATGGAAGTAACCCCAATCCGAACACCAACTCGAACCCCAACTACAAGGGCAGTCTGCCACAGTGCAAGAGGTGCTACAAGCACCATACCGGGTACTGTAACATTGTTTGTGAAAAATGCAAAAGGACCGGGCATATTGGCAGAGACTGCAAGATCACAACCATGACTGGGAAGCCGAACCCCTTTGGACCAAGAAAGTGTTATGAATGCGGACAAACGGGCCACTTCAGAAATGAGTGTCCCAACAAGCGAAAGGACGGCGGACCACCGCGTGGCAGAGCTTTCAACATAAATGTAAGGGATGCCCGTGAGAACCCCGACTTGGTCACAGGTATATTCACTATCAACAATCTATTAGCTTCTGTTCTGTTTGATACTGGTGCCGATAGAAGTTATGTATGTAGACACTTTTGCTCTAAGATAAATTGGTCGTTAGTTCCTTTAAAGGAGAGTATGCTTGTAGAGGTAGCCAATGGAAAACTTGAGAAAGTTAACCAAATTAGCCGAGGAGCTATTATCAACATAGCTGGTATGAATTTCGAGATTGACTTAATACCCATTAAGTTGGGAAGCTTTGATGTTATTGTTGGTATGGATTGGTTGACCAAGATAAGGGCCGACATTATCTGTGGAGATAAAGCTCTTCGTATACCACACGGAGATGGTGAGCTACTGATTATTTACGGAGAGAGATGTAGCTCGAAACTAAATCTCATTAGTTGCATGAAAGCGCAAAAGATCATGAAGAAAGGACGTCTTGCTGTTTTGGCACATGTGAAAACATTAGAAACCGAGGTGAAGAGCGTGGATGATGTAAGAATTGTGATCGAATTTCCTGACGTCTTTCCAGAGGAATTGCCTGGATTACCTCCATCAAGAGCAGTGGAGTTTCAAATCGATTTAGTACCAGGAGCTGCACCTGTAGCTTGCGCACCTTATCGACTCGCACCTTCTGAGATGCAAGAATTGCAGAGTCAACTACAGGAACTGCTTGACCGTAGATTTATCCAACCAAGTTTCTCGCCTTGAGGCGCACCTGTTTTGTTTGTGAAGAAGAAGGACGGATCCTTCCGCATTTGTATCGACTACCATAAACTCAACAAATTAACGATTAAGAATTGGTATCTTCTTCCCAGAATTGACGATCTTTTTGATCACCTGCAAGGATCGAGCATTTACTCTAAGATCTATTTGCGATCTGGTTATCACCAGTTAAGGGTGAAAGAGAGCGATGTGATGAAGACTGCATTCAGGACTTGTTATGGTCATTATGAGTTTCTCGTGATGCCATTCGGTTTAACCAATGCACCTGCTGTATTTATGGACCTCATGAATCGTGTCTGCAAGCCATACCTGGATAAGTTCGTTATCGTCTTCATAGATGATATCCTCATCTACTCCAAAAGCGAAGAAGAACATGAACAACATATTCGTCTAGTGCTTGAACTCTTGAGACAAGAGCAACTTTACTCCAAATTCTCCAAGTGTAAGTTTTGGTTGAAGGAAGTCCAATTTCTGGGTCATGTTGTGAGTGATCAAGGTATCAAAGTTAATCTCGCAAAGATTGAAGCTATCAGCAAGTAGGAGACCCCCACTACTCCAACTCACATCCGCCAATTTTTAGGCCTCGCCGGTTACTACCGAAGATTTATTAAAGGTTTCTCTCTGATTGCGCGTCCTTTGACCGCGCTGACTCACAAAGGGAAGAAGTTCATTTGGGAACCCGAACATGAATCAGCATTTCAAACCTTGAAAAAGAATTTAACCACCGCACCTATCTTATCACTTCCTGAAGGCAGTGACGATTTCGTCGTTTATTGCGATGCTTCGAAAAGTGGTTTTGGTTGTGTACTGATGCAACGAACAAAGGTTATCGATTACGCCACTCGTCAACTGAAGATTCACGAGCGAAATTACACTACGCACGATCTCGAGCTTGGAGCCGTTGTCTTTGCATTAAAACTGTGGAGACAATACCTTTATGGAACAAAGAGCACTATTTTCACCGATCATAAAAGCCTCCAACACATCTTTAATCAGAAGCAACTGAATATGAGACATCATCGATGGATCGAGATACTGAACGACTATGATTGTGAACTTCGTTATCATCCTGGCAAGGCCAATGTCGTAGCTGACGCTTTGAGCCGAAAGGAGAGGATGGCACATCTTCGTGTTCGGGCACTGAACATCACCATTCATTCGAACCTCAATAGCCAGATCCAAGCAGCCCAAGATGAGGCTCTCAAGGAGGAGAATATATCTCATGAATACTTGAACATTCTCATTTCTCGATTTGAAGTTAAGGAGACTGGACTCCGATGCTATGCCGGAAGAATTTGGGTACCTCGTTATGGAGACCTACGGAACCTTATACTAGATGAAGCTCACAAGTCGAGATATTCGATTCATCTAGGAGCCGGTAAAATGTACCACGATCTTAAGGAACAGTATTGGTGGCCAAATCTTAAGAAGGACGTTGTGTGACGATCGCTCCAAATCCATATGGACAAACACGTCATTCATCGATTTCATTGCGAGGTATTTGACCTCTATATGATACGTTTTGTAAACATTGCATTCTTTTGAAAAGGCATACCATAAATGAATATTTAAATCAAAGGTTTTCGACATCTGATAATTTCTACATATAGACAATCACCGTAAATAATAGTTTACAATAGTACTTCCGTTGACAATGCAGTCAAAATAAGATACATTGTGATGATTTGGTGAATGCAATGTTTCCTTGAAAAATATACAAAGTAAGACTCCATGCACATAGCTTGTATAACATATAAGCAAATAGCGGAAGACTTCTAGGGAACCTGAGAATAAACATGCTAACAAGTGTCAACACAAAGGTTGGTGAGTTCATAGTTTTAATGTTTTGCATAATCTGTACATAAAGGTGAATCACAAGATTTCAATTGTTTCATCCAGAAACGTTTATCAAAATATTCTACAAGATTGAGCACCCTGGTAACTAAGCTTTAACATTATAATAAGTACCCCTGTTTTAACATACATGCAGCCAACATGTACAATAGACACAAACCAACGTGTACTAAACTCAAATAGCATACGTATGTTTTATAGTTCAGGCTAGGGTTTCTATACCTGGAACAGACAGGGATGTCAAGCCCTATGGATCCATATATAACTACTCGCGCCCACCAGTTCTTATAACCGACAGTTACTAGTTACCAAAGCTAAGGGATTTTCGGTTTAAACTCTGTGTAGAATTTAGTATGTACTTGTATCCTTTGCGTTTAAAATAAAGTGCATGTATTCTCAGCTCAAAAATATATATTGCAAAAGCATTTAAAAAGGGAGCAAATGAAACTCACTTTAGCAGCACATAAGGTCATTTACCAAAAAGTGACCGAAACTCGGAATGCAAAATTAACCGTAGATCTCAACCTATAGAACATATGTTGGTCAATACATGTCTAATAAGCTAGGTTGGGTCATAGTGTATCACAATCCTAATGCTCGAGATTGACATACAAAAGTTATCAAAAGTCATTTCAAAAAGTCAACCTGACCCAATATGATCTTTTAAAATCCATACTATAGTTTGAATGATCATGGTAATCGAAAATAGTTTAACATTTCACATGGTTTCCCAATACTTGAATAATTAGACTATAGTTTTATAAAGCTTTAAAATATGATAAAACAGTCAATTTTGACAATTGTTCAACAAATCGAGACGTGCCTTATATAGAAATTCATTTACTCGATTAGTAATATATGAAAATCCAAATTATCAATCTTATAAACAAGTTGTTTAAATACCAATTACAGATTCAAAAGCAATTTCAATTAATGTTAATCATAATTCAGTTGTCCATATCTTTTAATTCGTTCATCAAAATTACGCGATCTCTAAATGAAAAGTTATTGATTTTTCGCCAGCTTTCCAAAAACATGCATATCATATACCTTATATCAGTAATATATGAATTAAATTCATGATCTATCATAAACTATTTAACGACAAAATTAATCATACTAGCATGCATAATCCTATATACTCGAGCACTAGTCAGGGATACACTATTAATATATAATAGATAAAATATAAATGCTTACGTATCAATATTGTGATTCAATATTGTAGGAAAGTACGTAGACGCAACGGAGATGATAAATACTAGTTTGACTCACGAGCAAAACCCTTAAACAATACCCAAAACCTCCTTAGTAATAACCCATAGTTTCCTTAGCTCTATCCAGCTTGAAAACCCATTTTGAAAGTGACACGCTCATGACCTCGTCGTAGTATTTTAAGTGATATAATTAATAATAAAATAATAATAATAATAATAATAATAATAATAATAATAATAATAATAATAATAATAATAATAATAATAATAATAATAATAATAATAATAATACAGAGAGTGTAATATGTATGTGTGTGAAAAACATTCGCAGAAAACTGGAGAATTTATAGTACATTTGCTGAAATTGAACCCCATGCGATCGCATGGGTTTTATGCCTATTTCTCATGCGATCGCATGGCCCCAAAATCCAGCTCACAATTTTTTGTTGTTTTGTTTGTCGACATATTTAAATATAATATATAATATATATAATTTAAATAATTAATTATATATTATATTAAATTCATGTGCATAGTTGACTTGTAATTTTCGTTCCGATGACTCGTACGTTGTCACTCGACTTATGTCCCGGTTCCGATTTCTCGAACGCATTTTCATACGCTTAGAAAACTCGCAATTTACGTTTTGTGACTCGTACATTTGTCAAAATATAGTCTTAAATTATCAATAAACTATATCATTCAAAGTGTATCTTAAACTTTCGAGTGTTTTGGTCATTTACTTTTATAAATCATTGTCTCACTATTTGTTAATATATATATATATATATATAATAACAAGTCATTTTATGACCAAGTTAATATATATTTTCAACATTCATAAACACGTTTTAAATATACGTCGCAAATTATTCATACAATTAATATTCCAACTTATCATATATATTCAAATAAATATTTAAACCAATAAGTTTAATGTACAGTATCAAACAATTAATACATTGTTACGTTTTCAAGTTATAGTATATATATATATATATATATATATATATATATATATAATTGTTCGCGAATTGTCAAGAACAACCGAAAGGTATTTGAATATATGAAAGTAGTTTAAAAATTTTGAGATTCAGTTTTACAGACTTTGCTTATCGTGTCAAAAATGTTAATCATACAAAGATTAAGTTTAAATTTGGTCAGAAATTTTCGGGTCATCACAGTACCTACCCGTTAAAGAAATTTTGTCCCGAAATTTGAGTGAGGTCGTCATGACTAGCAATAAAAATGTTTTCATGACGTATATGTGTTGATAAAAGAGTTTTATCACCGTTGAATAATATGGATAAAACAATCTGATTATTCGAAGCGTATGAGAGAAGTTATCGTAAAAGAGTGAAATGAAGAATAGAGATTCGTCTTAACTCTTGACGTATTAACGATTGATTTCCGTAATTTAAGGAATAGAAAATCTTCATAATCTAAATAAGATTTGACTCTTTGGAATTTAAGGAAATTAAGATTTCTTTTGATTAAATGCGTAATTTGCCTCGATTGCTATGTTTGATATTTTGCTATAAATTGACCTCTTCCGTTTCATTATTTTCATCACTCTTACATCTTCTTCCTCATTTCCTATTTTCAAAAGATTGTGAAAAATGCTTCATCCAGTTCTGATTCTTGATATACTCCTAACTTTTATATCTGTCATTCTTCTTTTTCATCTACCCCCGGAGGAATCTGCTTACTTCTACTTTGCCCTTGGGGTTATAGTGCTTTTAATTCTCCCGTGTCTTTATGTTGCGATAAACATTGATATACACGGTTTGTAATTTATGTTTTGTTATCGGGCTTGATTCTCCCTTATATTTCAAAGTTCCTGCTTCTGTCTTCTATAATTATTATCATCCCCAGTTAATGCTTTCTTTTATTTGCTGCGATTTATACCCCAATTTCTATTTCGGAGTTTTGTCCCTTCGTTTCTTCTTCTTGTGACTAAGCATTGCTTGTAATGGTCCAGAATTCGTAGGTATGGATTTTGAAATGAACATAGTTAATTTTCTAAGAAGAAAATTGTAATGGCACGATTTTGATTTGTCAAATTACCAGAATATCCGGAAAAGTCCGAATCATCAAGAAAATATTTTCTTGATATTCTTAGAGATTAACTAGAATACAAGAGTCGTATGACATAGCACATGATGACGTTATGATCTGTGAATCATCACGTTCCATTTAGAAACTCAGCATGACTTACTTTAATATAATCACGTTGATCAATTGTCATTATATTATACTAACTCATGCTTCAGCTCCCAACTTTAGAAACTAAAATAGTTTCTTTTATGATGTAACACAGATATCATAAGGAGAAAATTGATTTCCGATAAGAATGATTATGGAATTATCTCCAGAAATATGGAGGATATTTATAACGAAAGATATGATGATATCTTAGAATTTCTAATATCAGAGGATGATGAAGAATATTGTTCGCAAGGGTTTAGATTCGGAAGTAAGGTATTCGTTAATGGCTTCAGCAAATACTGAATCATTTGGATTCTTGGAAGGCAGGTTTCGTCCTTGTGATTTATCCACAGCCTCCTTCATACTTTGCTCAATCCGTTTTCTAGTTCCAAACCTTTTCTTTTTCTGAGCTTTGCCAACACACTATTCTTTATCATCAAATTTTTTACTGTTAAGGTCGTTTACAGTTTTTGCTGCTTCATCAGTACTTTTCAAAATTTCGAGAACTAGTTCGCGGTTTAAGGTGTTTTCGAAAACTTCACATCAAAGTACGTAAGTATAGGAGATAGATGTTTTATGTACACATATAACTGTTGGAGTAGACATGCTGCGAGATTTCAAAATACGGATTGCTGATTCACAGTAATTGGCAAGACAATTCTTGTTATAAGATGCAGATGAGTAAATGATGGGGTTTTGATAAATATAATGATTTTTCGGATAGTCAAAGATCAATGAAGTTGTTGGTAAGTTTATTTGTGGTGGAACATAAACGGTTCCCCGGTAATGATGGCGAAAGGGGCAACGTATATATCAAGGTTATAATAAGGCTGTTTCGACTGAAAAATCGAAGTTGACTTGCTGGGGCTGTGACAAAACTGACTACTTTGTAAAGGGATTGCAAAGTTATTTTAGCTAATAAATGCCAAAGGGTCTAACACGGATTTGTGTTAAACTATGACTTTAGTTTCAAGAGTTTTTCAGGTACATAACTGTGGGTAACATGTGGTTGGATCATCATCTTGATGATTCATTATTTGAAGTGTCTTCAGGAATTTCGAAAGGTTTGAACATAGATTGTAATCGTTAATATACATATAATGTTCTAGCACAGGTTTGAAGTCAAAGTATAGATTTGAAAGATTTAGGAATCTAAGAATGATGTCTTTTGTTAAATCTTGGCTTGGATTCTGATTTTTTTTTTTTTTAATCAGAATATGTAATCAAATTTGGATGAGGATGGTTGTTTTGATTTTTATAAAAGAATATATATTGTGTGAAAGTAGTGAGTATAGTTGATGATTTGTTGAATCAGAATCAAAGAATGTAACATATTAATTGTGAATTTATATATCCCTCGGGTATTACCTACCCGTTAAAATATTCTCAACATTAACAGTTTGTACAAAATAATTTTCTTAATTACAATCTTTATGAAAATGGTATATATATACAGTTTCCTTAGATGTAATCATGGATTTAATGAGTTAACATAATATTAATCTCATCTGATTTTTCAACTAGGACTAGAATATATAATCTCTAACACTTTTAGAAACTACATATTCTTTGCAGAATATTTCTTCGATGAAGTTATGAATCAATACTTCATCGTTTGTTGTTGTTGGTATTCCTTGGTATCTATGGTGCGTATGACGTTGATGTTCGAGGTACAGATTGTGATGTTGAGGTATGGGATGCTGATGTTGTTGGTGGTGGTGGTAATGATACTGTTGGCGTTGATGATGGTGGTACTGTTGATGCTGGTGATGCTGCTGGTGCTTGTAACCTTTGTACCATATTCTCTAAAGTCACCACTCGAGCACGAAGCTCGTTGACTTCTTCTACTACACCGGGATGATTGTCGGTTCGGACAAGCGGACGAATAAGATTTAGAATTTGAGATAGTATATAATCATGATGAGATACTCTGAAAATAAGGGAGAAAATGGTATTACGAACATGTTCGCCGGTAAGTGCTTCAGGTTCTTCACCAAGAGGGCAATGTGGTGGATGGAAGGGATCACCTTCTTCTTGTCTCCAATGACTAAGTAGGCTACGTACCCATCCATAATTCATCCAGAATAGATGATGGCTAATTGGTTGATCCATTCCTGTTACACTGTCTTCGGAGTTCAGGTGAATATCCATATAGGAATAGCTGTCGGAGTTTAAGGAATTTGAACTAGATACGTGATCCATCTTGTATAATCAGGGAATTGATTTTTGATATAAGATAGATTATAGAATTTAGATTGGTACTCTTCAATACATAATTTACATATGTATATATAATACCAAAATCCCGTAAATTATGGAGAAATTTTTGGAAGATGTCAGGAAAAGTTTACAGTGACAGATATGCTAAGATATGAATTTTGTCGGTACACTATCTATGCAGTAAATACAGTAAGACGTGTCTAGACTTAGGAATGATAAGGAAGTAATTTTTGACAATAAATGGTAAGCAAAACTCGGTAAAAACAGATACGGTCATAGTCCAGACTCACTAATGCATCCTAACAATTACCAGTTAAACACACTAATGCAAATTCTGGTTCCCTATGACCTCAAGCTCTGATACCAACTATGACGATAGCTCCAAATCCATATGGATGAACACGTCATTCATCGATTTCATTGCGAGGTATTTGACCTCTATATGATACATTTTGTAAACATTGCATTCTTCTGAAAAGGCACACCATAAATGAATATTTAAATCAAAGGTTTTCGACATCTGATGATTTCTACAAATAGACAATCACCGTAAATAATAGTTTACAATAGTACTTCCATTGACAATGCAGTCAAAATAAGATACATGGTGATGATTTGGTGAATGCAATGTTTCCTTGACAATGCAGTCAAAATAAGATACATGGTGATGATTTGTATAACATAGAAGCAAACAGCGGAAGACTTCTAGGGAACCTGAGAATAAACATGCTAACAAGTGTCAACACAAAGGTTGGTGAGTTCATAGTTTTAATGTTTTGCATAATCTGTACATAAAGGTGGATCACAAGATTTCAATTATTTCATCCAGAAACGTTTATCAAAATATTCTACAAGATTGAGCACCCTGGTAACTAAGCTTTAACGTTATAATAAGTACCCCTGTTTTAACATAAATACAACCAAGATGTACAATACACGCAAACCAACGTGTACTAAAATCAAATAGCATACGTCTGTTTTATAGTTCAGGCTAGGGTTTCTATACCTGGAACAGACAGGGATGTCTAGCCCTATGGATCCATATACAACTACTCCCGCCCACCAGTTCTTTTAACCGGCAGTTACTAGTTACCAAAGCTAAGGGATTTTCGGTTCAAACTCAGTGTAGAATTAATTATGTACTTGTATCCATTGTGTTTAAAATAAAGTGCATGTATTCTCAGCCCAAAAATATAGATTGTAAAAGCAATTAAAAAGGGAGCAAATGAAACTCACCTTAGCAGCACATAAGGTCATTTACCAAAAAGTGACCGAAACTCGGAATGCAAAATTAACCGAAGATCTCAACCTATAGAACATATGTTGGTCAATACATGTCTAATAAGCTAGGTTGGGTCATAGTGTATCACAATCCTAATGCTCGATATTGACATACACAAGTTATCAAAAGTCATTTCAAAAAGTCAACCTGACACAATATGATCTTTTAAAATCCATACTATAGTTTGAATGATCATGGTAATCGAAAATAGTTTAACATTTCACATGGTTTCTCAATACTTGAATAATTAGACTATAGTTTTATAAAGCTTTAAAATATGATAAAACAGTCAATTTTGACAATTGTTCAACAAATCGAGACGTGCCTTATATAGAAATTCATTTACTCGATTAGTAATATATGAAAATCCAAATTATCAATCTTATAAACAAGTTGTTTAAATACCAATTGCAGATTCAAAAGCAATTTCAATTAATGTTAATCATAATTCAGTTGTCCATATCTTTTAATTCCTTCATCGAAATTACACGATCTCTAAATGAAAAGTTAATGATTTTTCGTCAGCTTTCTAAAAACATACATATCATATACCTTATATCAGTAATATATGTATTAAATTCCTGATCTATCATAAACTATTTAACGACAAAATTAATCGTACTAGCATGCATAATCCTATATACTCGAGCACTAGTTAGGGATACACTATTAATATATAATAGATAAGATATAAATGCTTACGTATCAATATTGTGATTCAATATTGTAGGAAAGTACGTAGACGCAACGGAGATGATAAATACTAGTTTGACTCACGAGCAAAACCCTTAAACAATACCCAAAACCTCCTTAGTAATAACCCATAGTTTTCTTAGCTCTATCCCGCTTGAAAACCCATTTTGAAAGTGACACGCTCATGACCTCGTCGTAGTATTTTAAGTGATATAATTAATAATAATAAAATAATAATAATAATAATCTAAATAATAATAATAATAATAATAATAATAATAATAATAATAATAATAATAATAATACTAATAATACAGAGAGTGTAATATGTATGTGTGTGAAAAACATTCACAGAAAACTGGAGAATTTATAGTACATTTGCTGAAATTGAACCCCATGTGATCGCATGGGTTTTATGCCTATTTCTCATGCGATCGCATGGCCCCAAAATCTAGCTCACAATTTTTTGTTGTTTTGTTTGTCGATATATTTAAATATAATATATAATATATATAATTTAAATAATTAATTATATATTATATTAAATTCATGTGCATAGTTGACTTGTAATTTTTGTTTCGATGACTCGTACGTTGTCACTCGACTTATGTCCCAGTTCTGGTTTCTTGAACGCATTTTCGTACGCTTAGAAAACTCGCAATTTACGTTTTGTGACTCGTACATTTGTCAAAATATAGTCTTAAATTATCAATAAACTATATCATTCAAAGTGTATCTTAAACTTTTGAGTGTTTTGGTCATTTAGTTTTATAAATCATTGTCTCACTATTTGTTAATATATATATAATAACAAATCATTTTATGACCAAGTTAATATATATTTTCCACATTTATAAACACGTTTTAAATATACGTCGCAAATTATTCATACAATTAATATTCCAACTTATCATATATATTCAAATAAATATTTAAACCAATAAGTTTAATGTACAGTATCAAAAAATTAATACATTGTTACGTTTTCAAGTTATAGTATATATATATATATATATATATATATATATATATATATATATATATATATATATATATATATATATATATATATATATACATATACATATAATTGTTCGCGAATTGTCAAGAACAACCGAAAGGTATTTGAATATATGAAAGTAGTTCAAAAATTTTGAGATTCAGTTTCACAGACTTTGCTTATCGTGTCGGAAATGTTAATCATACAAAGATTAAGTTTAAATTTGGTCAGAAATTTCTGGGTCATCACACGTTGCAACTTATGTTGGTAAGTGTTTGACTTGCTCGAAAGTTAAGGCCGAACATCAGAAGCCCTCTGGGTTACTTCAACAACCGGAAATCCCGCAATGGAAGTGGGAAAGGATAACAATGGATTTCATTACGAAGTTACCAAAGACGGTGGGCGGATACGATACCATCTGGGTTATTGTTGACTGTCATACTAAATCTGCACACTTCTTAGCCATGAAGGAAACGGATACGATGGAAAGACTCGCTCAACTATACATAAAAGATGGTGTGCCCTTATTGACCATCTCAGATCGCGATCCCCGTTTTGCTTCCAGATTTTGGCGTTCTTTGCAAGAAGCCTTGGGAACTCGTCTCGACATGAGTACTGCGTATCACCCACAGACCGACGGGCAAAGTGAACGCACGATTCAGACTTTAGAGGACATGTTGCGTGCATGTGTTATTGATTTTGGAAAGGCTTGGGAAAGACATTTGCCGCTAGCCGAATTCTCTTACAACAACAGTTATCACTCGAGTATTAATGCCGCACCTTTTGAAGTATTGTACAACAACAGTTATTCACTTGTATTTCCTCACTTTTACGCACACTTCATTTCACACTTTCATTTCTCTCTCATTTTCTCTCAAACTTGTAAGTAACAAAGCTTGGTTTTCTTTCTTTTTCTTGTCCAAAAACCGCCACCATCAATCATCATTTACTTGTCTTTGTTTGTTGTTTAATTACTTGTAGTTGTTTGTTGTTGTTAAGAATCAAACTTTCTAGTTTTATTCTTCATATTATCTTGTTATTTCAAGAACAAACAAGAACCAAGTGAGGATCAAGTTTATAGTTTGATTCCTCCATAACACTTGTTAAAAAGAAAGTTCATGAGTTTTAAAATCATACTTGTGTTCATGTTTGTAAACTTAAGGTTTACTTTCTTAAAGATCAAAGTCTTGGCTTGAATCTTTCTAAGTATGAACAACCATGAACTTATTACTTGTAGATTTAGTTTATCTATTCATTTTATGTACTTTAAAGTTGTGATGTTGTTAATTTGGTCAAGTATTACTAGTTAATCTTGATCTCATATTTCTTGGAACTAAAAGTTAACTTTATAAGTTCAAGAACATGGAAGTATAACTTTCTAGTTATAACTTCATATACTTATGTTGGATCTAAGTTTATATAACTTATTGAAACGACCCGTCAAAGTACACTTGACGACCATCGTTATCTTGGTCCCAGAGCTTGATCATAACTCTATATGAATTTGATAAATAACCTTGCATTCTTTATTTAAAAATAATTTCCTATAAAGGAAACCTACCAAAATGTGTAAGTTTAGAAAAACCATACATTATTACTTAACTAAAAGTTGACCAAAACCAAGTCAACAACATCCACTATTAAATGTATCAAAATAGAATGCAAGTTAATGTTTAACAAAAGTTGTCATCATAAATATGCAGACTCTCTAAGCACAGCGGAAGCAATCAATCATGAACCTGAGAATAAAACATGCGAGTAACTGTCAACAAAAATGTTGAGTGAATTATAGGTTTAATATTGCAAACAATATTTAATTTAAACCATAAAAATTTATGTTTGAAAACATAAAATCTCCCTTTTGGACCATAAAATTATATGCTAGAAAACATATAAAAACATTATTCCATTTTCCGTGAGCCACCTGGTAACCACTTAACCATTTATTTACCCTTGCCAAACACAATAAATAATATACACCGAACAAGTGTATCTTCAACTAAATACGAAGTACTAAACATTTCGATTATAAATTGCTAGCGCGACTAGCTTGAAATGGGGTTGTCAAACCCGATAGATCTATCCGTAGGATTCGCGTTCACCAGTAGAAACCAGTGATTACAATTACCAGATTAGGGAATATTTTTGTTTAACTCACAATGAATAATTTAAACCAACGTCCACATATGTCCAATATGTAAAAATAAAATGCATGTATTCTCATCCCAAAAGATTTAAAATAGAAAAATGGGACTATAACTCACCTTAAAGCAAATGAAGTAACCACACAAAAATACGAACAGCAAATGAAGTAAAGTGATCAGGAATGATCACAACGCTGACCTATAAATAAAGCAGGTCGATATAAATAACTAACTTAGGTCAAGTCTTAGTATGATAGCTATTGTACTTGTTGCAAGTAAACATAGAACAACACTCAACATGCTTCGGTTTGATCGGAACAGCGTACGGACACACACTTTCTATTTTTAGAAAGTTTCTATTTTTAGCAGGTTTCCATTCTTGGAAAGTTTCTATTTTTGGAAAGTTTCTATTTTAGAAAAGTTTCTATTTTAGAAAAGTTTCTATTTTAGGAAAGTTTCTATTTTAGGAAAGTTTCTATTTTTAGAAAGTTTCTATTTTTAGAAAGTTTCTATATCTGGAAAGTTTCCATATTTAGAAAGTTGCTATTTATGGAAAGTTTTTAAGTTAGGAAAGTTTCCTTAATTAGAAAGTCAACAAAAGTCAACTGAAAGTCAAAGTCAACCGAAAGTCAACTCAAAAGTCAACCTTGGTCAAACATAGTCAACATTGAATTTTAAAGTATAAGTTATATTAATAATATGAGTTATAATGTTAATTAAAGTCAAATATATATAATTATGTCATATCATAAGTTTAATTAAATGAAAATAAATTATTAAAGTTAACATAAGTTTAAATGATATAATTATTATAACATAAGTATTTAATTAATTAATTAAATATTAATCATAATATAAGTATTATTAATTAATAATAAATTTTTAATCATATCATAAGTATTATTAATTAATAATGAATTATTAATCATACCATAAGTATTTAATTATAATTATTAAACCATAAGTATTTAATAATTAAATTCTAATTAAATAATAATTAAGTCTTATAATAATTAAATAATTAATTAATCATTATTATAAGTCTTATTATAATAATCTCATAATATAAGTTTAATACTTACCATAAGTATTTTTCATTAATAATTAAAATATTATTAATCATAAGTTTAATTAAAGTTCAATTAAATCATAATTAATTAATAAATGATATAATAAATATATATCATAAGTCTTAAATTAAAATAATTACATTTTATATCATAAGTAATTTATTAATAATGAAAATCATTATTTATATCATAAGTCTTATTTAATAACCATAAGTTTTAATTAAAAGTTCATCGGGTCATAACTTGAGTCCCGGGAATCAGTTTTCGGCGAGTCTTACATATATCTTCGCCTAAACAACCCACTCGACATATTAGTGTGCTCAAGAACACCCCAAGAACAGCAAACAAGTCGTGACTTACAGCCATAAGTCAACTTGTAGCTTTAATCCGTTCAAAAACATGTTTTAGTCATACCGGGTGATCCGTGGCTCGGATTTCGATGACCCGAACATGAAAGTTCATCCCATCATCAATCCTAACACACTAGTACACCCTAAAGACTCCAAAAATAATCACAAAGTCGGATCATACCTGTACCAATTCGTTCTCCCATTTTAATTTCAATTAAACACCATTTTGATCATATCTAGAGATTCGTGAATCGAAATGACATGAATCCAGAGTCTAAAATTAATGTCTTGATGAGAGGAACTCATATAAACATTTTAATTTCACTTTTATATCAGTTATACTTACAGAAAACAACAATCAAACCGAAAACATGAATTAACGAGCATTTCTACGCATACAATCAACAATCCAACAACATACAAGTACTATATCATTAACATACACATGAAATCAGTAAATAAAAATGAAAATTGAAAAGTTAGGGTTTATAAGTATACCCTAATCAAAGAACAAGGAGATGGATGATGAAGAACATGAATTGAATCACCCGATTAAGCAAATAACCTTAAGAAATGATGAATAATTGTATAGGAATCATTGGTGGCTGATTTTTGGTGTTAGACAAAGCTAGGTCACGGCCTAGGTGAGAGGGGATGAGAGGAGAAAGTGATTTAGGGTTTTGATAAATGAAAGTGTGTGAAATGAGAGCAAAATGGACTTAGTTCAATATTTTCCACTAAATGAATGGGTAAGAAGGCCTAGTTAGGCCGAGTTAGATATGGGGATGGGCCCTACATGGCCCAAAATGATTAAATGGATAAGCGCTTGTGTCTCGAATGCCCGAACGAAGCCCGATTCACGAAAACGCTACTACGCGATTGATTTTTCGGAGAGATAACAAATACGCGACGAATAAAATATATAAACACTATATATAATCATATGACATCAATATATCAAATTTAAAATAATTTGGATTTAAAAAACCCAAAAGCTCGACCGTTGATTTGAAAACCGAAAAGATTCGCCTGATAGAAATCCGCGACACGTAGAAGCGTATAACTTAAAATATGAATACGAATATTCATTTAACACATAATAATTAATATATTATTACAAAAACAATAATATAGGTCATAGAAATGACGTGGCACGAATAACAGTTAACGATCGTTAAATAATTAACGGTAAAAGATAACGAAAAAAGTAGGGTCGTTACAGTACCTTCCCGTTACGGAAATTTAGTCCCGAAATTTAAGCAGGTGCAGGGGTTGACTCAGCATCTAGGAACAAATGCGGGTACTTCGGCCTCATCTGGTCTTCACATTCCCAAGTGAACTCGGGTCCGCGTCTGGCATTCCATCTAACTCGGACGATAGGAATTCTACCCTGCTTGAGAGTCTTAACCTCTCGATCCATAATTTTAACAGGTTCCTCAATAAAGTTGAGTTGTTAATCAACATGAAGCTCCTCAAGAGGAATAGTTTCATCGGCCTCGGCCAAACACTTCTTCAAATTCGATACATGAAAAACGTCATAAACAGTACTGAGTTCTTGTGGCAATTTCAAACGATAAGCCACGGGTCCAACTCTCTCTGTAATTTCAAATGGTCCAACAAATCGAGGATTCAACTTTCCCCTTTTACCAAAACATACCACACCCTTTCAAGGTGATACCTTCAACATAACAAGGTCACCGACCTGAAATTTTAAATCCTTCCTTCTAACATCGGCGTAACTCTTTTGCCGACTCCTGGCGGTTTTCAATCTCTCTTTAATCTGTACGATCTTCTCTGTAGTCTCATGAATAATTTCTGGGCCTGTGAGTTGAGCATCCCCAACCTCATTCCAACAGATAGGAGACCTACACTTTCTACCATATAGAGCTTCAAACGGTGCGGCCTTAATACTTGCATGATAGCTATTATCATAAGAAAATTCAGCCAGTTGCAAATATCTATCCCACTCATTACCAAAATCAATTACGCACGCTCGTAACATGTCTTCCAACGTTTGGATGGTCCTTTCACTCTGACCATCCGTCTGTGGATGATAAGTGGTGCTCATATCCAATTTTTTTCCCAAAACTTCCTGTAAGGATTGCCAAAACCTCGATGTAAATCGACTGTCTCGGTCTGAAATAATCGATACAGGAACACCATGTCTAGAAACAATCTCCTTCAAATACAAATGAGTAAGCTTCTCCATCGAATCTATTTCCTTAATAGGCAAGAAATGAGTTGGCTTAGTGAGTCGGTTAAGAATCACCCAAATGGTATCATAACTACCCACAACTCTCGGTAACTTCATAATAAAGTCCATCGTAATACCTTCCCACTTCCACTCGGGAATTTCAGGTTGCACCAGAAGTCCGAATGGTTTTTGATGTTCAGCTTTGACCTTAGCACTGGTCAAACACTTAGCCACATAAGTAGCCACATCAGCTTTCAAGTTGGGCCACCAGTATAGCTCCTTAAGATCGTGATACATCTTTCCTGAACCAGGATGAATAGAGTACCTAGACTTATGAGCCTCATGCCCTCATCTAACACAAGTTGTCGCAAATCACCAAATTTTGGAACCCAAAGACGTCCCGTAAAATACCGCGTGCCATCTGCTCGTACCTCAAATTTCTTACTCATGCCTCTGACCTTCCCGTTATGAAATTTTCCTCCTTCAAGGCTTCTTGTTGTGCCTCAAGAATCTGCCTAGCGAGGTTAGTTCGTATTGTCATATTCAAGGCTCTAAACCTACGAGGTTTAACTCTCTCTTTTTGACTTAAAGCATCGGCCACAACATCGGCCTTTCCCGGATGATATAAAAGTTCGCAATCATAATCGTTCAACGTCTCAACCCATCTTCGTTGCCTCATATTCAACTGTTTCTGATCAAGGATATGTTGAAGACTATTTTGTGATCAGTGTACACTGTACTTTTGACCCCATAAAGATAATGTCTCCAAATCTTAAGTGCAAACACAACAGCTCCCAATTCTAAATCTTGGGTTGTATAATTCTGCTCGTGGATCTTCAACTGACGTGACGCGTACGCAATGACTTTCTTTTGCTGCATCAAAACGCAGCCAAAGCCCTGACGTGAAGCATCACAATAAATAAAAAAATTGTCATTACCCTCAGGTAGTGATAATATCGGAGCGGTAGTCAACTTCTTCTTCTTCAGAGTTTGAAAAGCAGTCTCTTGTTCATCCTTCCACTCATACTTCTTCCCCTTGTGCGTTAAAGCAGTCAGAGGTTTCGCTACTCGTGGAAAATTTTGAATGAACCTTCTATAATAGTCTGCCAAACCTAGAAACTGACGAATCTGAGTAGGAGTCTTCGGAATTTCCCACTTCTCAATTGCCTCAATCTTAGCAGGATCAACATGTATTCCCTGTTTACTAACAACATGTCCAAGGAACTGAACTTCTCTCAACCAGAAAGCACACTTAGAGAACTTAGCATACAACTCTGCTTTCCTCAACAGATCAAGCACTAACTTCAAATGTTCTTCGTGCTCTTCATCACTCTTGGAATAAATAAGGATGTCGTCGATGAAAACAAAAATGAACTTGTCCAGATAGGGTCTACACACACGGTTCATGAGGTCCATGAACACAGCAGGTGCGTTTGTTAATCCGAACGGCATAACAAGGAATTCGTAGTGACCATAACGGGTGCGAAAAGTGGTTTTTGGAATATCAGACTCTTTAACACGCAGTTGATGATAATCCGGAACGAAGATTGATCTTATAATAAATGGACGAACCTTGAAGCTGATCGAATAGATCATATATTCTCGAAAGAGGGTAACGATGCTTAACAGTAAGCTTGTTCAACTCGCGATAATCAGTACACAATCGGAACGAACCATCTTTCTTCTTAACAAACAAAACAGGAGCTTCCAAAGGGGACGAACTGGGACGAACGAAATATAGTTGCAACCAACAAAGAAAACATTATATAGAGTAGTCACATCAGTGGTATAGATGTTTAAGATAATTCCTTCAAGGGGATAACGAGGATCATGAACTTCAAAGTAAATTTTCATTACATTTCTGAAAGGAAGACGTACGAAAGGTGTGATCTTTCAACGAGAGTGAACTTCCTCGCACAATGAGCAAGTTAATCTAGGATTCATCCTTATTCTTAAATTTATGTGCGGATGAAAAGAACGTGAATCATGGGTTATAAAGAATGGCCGACTCCAGGTGAGATGAATCTCAAAAAAATAATTTCGTGCACCTCAAAGTATTGAATCCTAGGATTGATGTTTACGAGGGTGTTGCGGTAAACAGCGAATATTGAGAGTAGAAACTCCTTAAATGGTCTAGTGTAATATATATCCATGATACCCACTATAACAACAGTTGGGGTAGAAACCCACCTAGCGCCTTTTCTACAATAGGGTGACCACCGAGTGTACCCCAAAAAATTGATTTATCGGTCCGCGTTTTGGCCATGTCCAACCATAAGAGGGAAAATTTTATGAGCGCAAAGACTTTCCAACAAATTTTATAAAACCGGCATCCAAAGTGGTGTAAGAGTTTCTATCAATGAACTTAATGGTAAGTTTCATCCCTAAACGGAGGATGAGAAGAACTGGGATCCAAACACTCTGTAGAGTAACGCGAAAATTTGATAAAATTGATCAAAGGAGTTTTGAAAAAGCTCTAAACGTTTGACGTGACAACATAAAAGAAACGAAGTTCTTAGTAATTTAGAAGCATGTACAACGTGTACCATTTTATATAAAGCAAATTGACTTAGTCAAACAGCTCAATAAATGAGTGGTTTTTAAAATAATTTTGAAGGTATGATTTAGTATATAATAGCCAAAATAGGTAAGGGTAAATTTATTCATTTGAATCCATATGTACATATATGATTTTATAAATTGTATACATGACAAAATATTTCATTACTTCTATTCGCCCATAATCCCGTGAGAACCGCCCAATTAGACAAATGTGTAGAACTCTCGATGATAACCGAGTATCTGTATTTCAGAGGTTGCAAGTTGAAGTAAGATCGTGAAAGATCGAGTAAAAGACTTGAATCGTCATGCGACATTTGACCAACAAGGTTACGAGGTCATGAAAACTAATGAGTTAAATGTTGTTTTGACTATTATCATGACATGAGTTGGGCCAAAACTGTTCCCGAGCGAAGCTGTTGCTAACAAGCGAGTTATGAAGGATAGAGCATGAGATAGACAATCTGGTTAAAACGAGCTTCTCGTATATCAATAAATAAGATAATGAGTATTTTCCTTACTCATGTAATACCTCGGAATTTCTGAATGAGCGGTGTAAAAATTTTCTTTGACTCGTTTTCTATTCCTCATGTCACAATATTGGGACTTTTTTTTATAGATTAACGTAATATAATCACGTTGGCCTGATGCCATTATATTTCACTAATTCATAGTTCCATTCCAATAGCACTACATAAGGTCAGGACAAGCGATCAACCTCGAATTTCCACACAATTTCTCTTAAACAATGTGCTAAGGATAGCACAAGAGACAAAACATCATAAGTAACGAATAGGAGTAACGATGACATAGAAATGTCTTTGAAGTACCAAAAATCTCTGAAAGTCAAGAATGACGTTTTCTGGTTAAAAACCAAAGCACATAGGCACAACGGCACAAAGGCACGTAATATAACAAGAATGTTATATACCTAAACATAATAGCTGACATTGAAATGCCGAGCATTTAGAAGTCAAGAATGACATCTCACGTAATATAACTCAAACATTATATACATAACCATAATAGATGACATAGAAATGTCTAGAATTTCAGAAGTCAAGAATGACATCCCTCGGTTTCACTTTTCGAGGTGTTCTTATAATGATAAACTCGCATGAGTCGGAGAATACATTTAAATCAGAATGAGACTTCCTCCCGGATTCAGAACATAACCAGATGTATGTATGATAACAATATACATACTAATACGATACAAATAATCATATATAATAATACATTATAGGCCGGGCTGTAGACTAGACTCACTAATGCACCCTATTAACTCGGGGTGACGACATCAATGCAGCCTAATTCCCTACAACCAAGGCTCTGATACCAACTGAAACGACCCGTCAAAGTACACTTGACGACCATCGTTATCTTGGTCCCACAGCTTGATCATAACTCTATATGAATTTGATAAATAACCTTGCATTCTTTATTTAAAAATGATTTCCTATAAAGGAAACCTACCAAAATGTGTAAGTTTAGAAAAACCATACATTATTACTTAACTAAAAGTTGACCAAAACCAAGTCAACAACATCTACTATTAAATGTATCAAAATAGAATGCAAGTTAATGTTTAACAAAAGTTGCCATCATAAATATGCAGACTCTCTAAGCACAGCGGAATCAATCATTCATGAACCTGAGAATAAAACATGCGAGTAACTGTCAACAAAAATGTTGAGTGAATTATAGGTTTAATATTGCAAACAATATTTAATTTAAACCATAAAAATTTATGTTTGAAAACATAAAATCTCCCTTTTGGACCATAAAATTATATGCTAGAAAACATATAAAAACATTATTCCATTTTCCGTGAGCCACCTGGTAACCACTTAACCATTTATTTACCCTTGCCAAACACAATAAATAATATACACCGAACAAGTGTATCTTCAACTAAATACGAAGTACTAAACATTTCGATTATAAATTGCTAGCGCGACTAGCTCGAAATGGGGTTGTCAAACCCGATAGATCTATCCGTAAGATTCGCGTTCACCAGTAGAAACCAGTGATTACAATTACCAGATTAGGGAATATTTTTGTTCAACTCACAATGAATAATTTAAACCAACGTCCACATGTGTCCAATATGTAAAAATAAAATGCATGTATTCTCATCCCAAAAGATTTAAAATAGAAAAATGGGACTATAACTCACCTTAAAGCAAATGAAGTAACCACACAAAAATACGAATAGCAAATGAAGTAAAGTGATCAGGAATGATCACAACACGGGCCTATAAATAAAGCAGGTCGATATAAATAACTAACTTAGGTCAAGTCTTAGTATGATAGCTATTGTACTTGTTGCAAGTAAACATAGAACAACACTCAACATGCTTCGGTTTGATCGGAACAGCGTACGGACACACACTTTCTATTTTTAGAAAGTTTCTATTTTTAGCAGGTTTCCATTCTTGGAAAGTTTCTATTTTTGGAAAGTTTCTATTTTAGGAAAGTTTCTATTTTAGGAAAGTTTATATTTTTAGAAAGTTTCTATTTTTAGAAATTTTCTATATCTGGAAAGTTTCCATATTTAGAAAGTTTCTATTTATGGAAAGTTTTTAAGTTAGGAAAGTTTCCTTAATTAGAAAGTCAACTGAAAGTCAAAGTTAACCAAAAGTCAACTCAAAAGTCAACCTTGGTCAAACATAGTCAACATTGAATTTTAAAGTATAAGTTATATTAATAATATAAGTTATAATGTTAATTAAAGTCAAATATATATAATTATGTCATATCATAAGTTTAATTAAATGAAAATAAATTATTAAAGTTAACATAAGTTTAAATGATATAATTAGTATAACATAAGTATTTAATTAATTAATTAAATATTAATCATAATATAAGTATTATTAATTAATAATAAATTTTTAATCATATCATAAGTATTATTAATTAATAATGAATTATTAATCATACCATAAGTATTTAATTATAATTATTAAACCATAAGTATTTAATAATTAAATTCTAATTAAATAATAATTAAGTCTTATAATAATTAAATAATTAATTAATCCTTATTATAAGTCTTATTATAATAATCTCATAATATAAGTTTAATACTTACCATAAGTATTTTTCATTAATAATTCAAATATTATTAATCATAAGTTTAATTAAAGTTCAATTAAATCATAATTAAGTAATAAATGATATAATAAATATATATCATAAGTTTTAAATTAAAATAATTACTTTTTATATCATAAGTAATTTATTAATAATGAAAATCATTATTTATATCATAAGTCTTATTTAATAACCATAAGTTTTAATTAAAAGTTCATCGGGTCATAACTTGAGTCCCGGGAATCAGTTTTCGGCGAGTCTTACATATATCTTCGCCTAACCAACCCACTCGACACATTAGTGTACTCAAGAACACCCCAAGAACAGCAAACAAGTCGTGACTTACAGCCATAAATCAACTTGTAGCTTTAATCCGTTCAAAAACATGTTTTAGTCATACCGGGTGATCCGTGGCTCGAATTTCGATGACCCGAACATGAAAGTTCATCCCATCATCAATCCTAACACACTAGTACACCCTAAAGACTCCAAAAATGATCACAAAGTCGGACCATACCTGTACCAATTCGTTCTCCCATTTTAATTTCAATTAAACACCATTTTGATCATATCTAGAGCTTCGGGAATCGAAATGACATGAATCCGGAGTCTAAAATTAATTTCTTGATGAGAGGTACTAATCTAAACATTTAATTTTACTTTTATATCAGTTATACTTACAAAAAACAAAAATCAAACCGCTGTCCCAAAACAATCAAACCGAAAACATGAATTAACGAGCATTTCTACGCATACAATCAACAATCCAACAACATACAAGTACTATATCATTAACATACACATGAAATCAGTAAATAAAAATGAAAATTGAAAAGTTAGGGTTTATAAGTATACCCTAATCAAAGAACAAGGAGATGGATGATGACGAACATGAATTGAATCACCCGATTAAGCAAATAACCTTAAGAAATGATGAATAATTGTATAGGAATCATTGGTGGCTGATTTTTGGTGTTGGACGGAGCTAGGTCACGGCCTAGGTGAGAGGGGATGAGAGGAGAAAGTGATATAGGGTTTTGATAAATGAAAGTGTGTGAAATGAGAGCAAAATGGACCTAGTTCAATATTTTCCACAAAATGAATGGGTAAGAAGGCCTAGTTAGGCCGAGTTGGATATGGGTATGGGCCCCACATGGCCCAAAATGATTAAATGGATAATAGCTTGTGGCTCGAATGCCGGAACGAAGCCCGATTCACGAAAACGCTACTACGCGATTGATTTTTCGGAGAGATAACAAATACGCGACGAATAAAATATATAAACACTATATGTAATCATATGACATCAAAATATCATATTTAAAATAATTTAGATTTAAAAATCCCAAAAGCTCGACCGTTGGTTTGAAAACCGAAAAGATTCGCCGGATAGAAATCCGCGACACGTAGAAGCGTATAACTTAAAATATGAATACGAATATTCATTTAACACATAATAATTAATATATTATTACAAAAATAATAATATAGGTCATAGAAATGACGTGGCACGAATAACAGTTAACGGTCGTTAAATAATTAACGGTAAAAGATAACGAAAAAAGTAGGGTCGTTACACTTATGATCTTCTAATTTTGTTGTAAATAAGAGCTTACAAGCTTACATACATTTTTCAAGTTGAAAATCTAAGTTTCATAACTTATGGTTTTGTTAAAGTAAAGATCCAAGTCTTATAACTTAGGGTTTAACTTAAGAACTTTAGATCTAGACTTTTGGGTCTAGGATCTTAAAGATCTAACTAATAACTATGTTCTACAACTTAAGATCTTGTTTATTTAGTTTAATTTTAAGTTTGTAGCATAATATTACTAGTAGAACTCATGTATGTGTCGGATCTAAGATCTTGATGTAACTTTGGTTCATCAAACTACATACAACTCTTAAGTGAGTTGTGCTACATATCTTAGACTTATACTAGTGTTATGATGGTCAAAACTTGGTTAAGATGATGCAAACACATCAACGAGTTGTACACTTGAAGCTATACGCATCAAGGATGAGAACCGGGATGAGCATCAAGCACCAAGAACCCACCGGAACACATTTACTTACTATTTCTGGAACGGATCAGACTACCTGGGCTACTATAAAGTTGATTTTCAGTTAGTTCGGTTTGATTAGATGATTTTCAGTTTAGACCTCGTCTGAATCTGAGTTACAGTTTAGGATCTATGGCCTCCCGAAAGTCACTACACCCTATTAACGTTGTGCTGAAAAATTCTGACCTACTCGCACTTAAACCATCACCACGGTCAAAGGAAGATGGGCTTGGTTCTGGAAATTGGTCAGCCTCTAGGGGACTCATATACGGAGCCATGACCACTGGTCTCACCTCATTTCAGTTTGTATAGAGGTCGTGGCTACTGAACGATGTCAGCCTTTATTTCAAACCATAGTCTTGACTTAAAACTTACTTTACACTTTTTGTTTAATGATGAATGATGATGGTACTTAAGACCTAATTTACATAATTTTAAACCTTTGGGAACAATTTACTGACTTAGTAACTTTTGACTTAGGTTGAGGACCTTCCGGACCAACCACTTGCTTACTATTCCCGCGTATCGACTTTTACTACTTTCCACTGTGAGTTATAGCATCCCTTTTTACTTTAACTATTTTGGGAACTGAGAATACATGCGCATTTTACGTTTTACATACTAGGCATGAGTACTTAAACTTATTATATGTGTGGGTTATACAATGGCATAAACTTTCCCCTTAGCTCGGTAACGTTTAGTCATTGGTCTTTGAACTGGTGAACGCGAATCTTAGATATGGATCCATAGGGTTTGACATCCCCACTCGGGCTAGTAGCGCTAGCATTTAACGGGTGTTTAATACTTCGTAAACTTACGCACTCACCAAGTGTACTTTTAGGAGGTGTTATTTACGTTAAGTTAGTTACCAAGTGCCCATGGTGATACATATACTTTTCATACTGTTTTGAAACACTGAAATCTCGTGGCCTACCTTACATTACTGTTATACTTAAACTATAGCTCACCAACCTTTGTGTTGACGTTTTTAAGCATGTTTTTTTCTCAGGTTCTTAAGGTTTGCTTGCTTCCGCTGTACTAGTCATGCTTTGTAGACACCCGCTGCGCTTATTAGAGATGTCACCGCATGAAACTTTTAATTTTCATTCAAACAATGTTATTTTTGAAACAATGTATTTGTAACGACCTATGGGTCACGTACTATTATTCTTGCTTGCTATTCGTAGAAGCATACTTTTGGATGTTAAACATTTGACGTTGGTTAAAACGTCACCTTTTATCATGAATGCAAACTCTTTTGAAACAGCATATAGTATTTGACCTTGTAATGATCCTATTGTTGATTATTCATACACGATGGTTTTGTACGGGGCATCACAAATATAATGACACTTGATCAACGTGATTATATTACAGTAAGTCATGATGAGTTTCTAATGGAACGTGATAAAGGTTCACAGATCATACTCTCATCAGGAACCATGTTACATAACTCTTTCATTCTATTTAACCTCTAAACTATCAAGAAAATATTTTCTTGATGATTCGGTCTTTTACGGATATTCTGGTAATTTGAGAAATCAAATCATGCTATTACCTTTCCTTTCTGCTTTGCATATTATGATCATTCGAAACTCCATACCTACGAATTCTGGACCATTACTTGTGAAGAGAAAACAAAAGCATGAAGCTCCGAAATAGAAATGGGAGTATAAATCGTAGCAAATAGAAGAGAGCATTAAATGTGGATGTCAATGATTATAGAAAGACAGAAGCAGAGACAGCGAAATATAAGGGAAGATATAAAGCTCAACAACAACCCAAAAATTACAAACCGTGTATATTGATGCATATAGCAATATAAAGACACGGAAGAACTAAAAACACTATAAAACCAAGAGTATAGTAGAAGTAAATAGATTCTTCCGGCGGTATATGAAAAATAAGAATGACACATATGAAAGTTAGGAATATATCAAGAATCAGAACTCGATGGAGCATATTAATGAATACTTTAAAGTATGAATTGAGGGAGAATGAATAGAAGATGTGAGCTGTGAAAATAAGGAAACGAAGGGAGTGGATTTATAGTAAAATATCTGACAGGGCAATCGAAACAGATTATTGCATTTAACCAAAGAAGATCTTAATTTCCTTAATTACCGAAGAACCAAATCTTATTACGAAGATTTTCTCTAAATCCCTTGAATTCCGGAAATCAACCGTGGCTACGTCACTAGTTAAGGCGAACATATATTTACTCATCTTCACTCTTTTGCGATACCTTCACTCGTACTCTTCACATAAACGAATTTTTTTATTCATATTACTCAATGATGATAAAACTCTAATTTTCAACTCATATGAGTTATGAAAACATACTTATTGTCAGCAATGACGCTCCCAATCAAATTTCGGGACGAAATTTCTTTAACGGGTATGTACTGTGACGACCCAGAAATTTTCGACCAAATTTAAAATTAATCTTTATATGATTTCGACACGATAAGCAAAGTCTGTAATGTTGAGTCTCAAAAATTATAAACTATGTTCATGTGTTCAATTAACCTTCGACTATTCCCAACGATTCACGAATATTATATATATATATATATATATATATATATATATATATATATATATATATATATATATATACGTGTGTATGTATAGTAAGTTGAGAAATTTTTAAAACATTAAACGATTTGAGTGTCACGTCTTCTTTAAAACGAATATAACTTTATAAATATCTAGAAACCTTTTGACAAATTATATATAATAATGGTCCGTGATTCAATAAAATATAAATAAATATAACGAGAAAATGATTTAAGAACGCAAATGACCAAAACACTCAAATGAATAAGTTACACTTCGAATGTGATAGTTTTTCATTGATTTGAGTCTTGTTATTGATAAAGGTACAATACACGAAACGTAAAGTACAAGATTTTATAGCGTACGAGACAACGTTCGAAAAACTGGAACCGAGACATAAACCCGGCATCAACGCACAAGACAACGGAGCTATTGTTACAAGTCAACTGTGCACGAGAATATAATATAATATAAAATTAATTAAAATAAATTATTTATAAATATAAAATTATGTCGACAATCTTGTAAACAAAATTGGATGAGCTGGATCTGTCACCTTCGCGATCGCGGAGCTCCAAGGCCTAAACACATCGCTATCGCAGAGCCGTCTGTCTCACAAATGGTCTATAAAAGCTCGAGCATTATGCCGATTGAAGACACATCTTTTTCTCAATCTCTCTGTTTCTTAATATATTATTATTATTATTTATTATTATTATTATTATTAAAATTATTATTATTAAACCTAATATTATTAGTATTAGTATTAGTATTAGTATTAGTATTAGTATTTGTATTAGTATTAGTATTAGTATTAGTATTAGTATTAGTATTAGTATTAGTATTAGTATACATAAAATACTACGACGAGGTCATAAGCGAGTTATTTTCAAAACGGGTTTTTGAGCGGGATGAAGCTAGGGAAATTATGGGTTATAGCTATGGAGGTTATTGGTAATGTTCGTGAGTACCATGGATGAATCAAAGGCTAACCTTTCATTTATCATTTCCTTTGCGTCTACGTACTTTCCTGCAATATTGAATCACAATATTGATGCGTGAGCATTCATATCTTATCTTTTATATATTAATAGTTTATCCGTGTCTAGTGCTTGAGTATATATGTTTATGCATGCTTGTATGCTTTAATTTTGTCGTTAGATAGTTTTATGATGAATCACGAATTTAATACATATACTACTGATATAAATTATATGATATGCATGTCGTTGGAAAGCTATCGAAAAATTAATAACTTTTCATTTAGAAATCGCGTGATTTCGATGAACGGATTAAAAGATATGGTCAACTGAATAATGTTTGACGTTAATTGAAATTGTGTTTGAAACTGTAAATTAATATTTAAACAACTTGTCTATGAGATTGATAAATTGGATTTTTAGATATTACTAAGTGAGTAATTGAATTTCTATATAAGGCACATCTCGTTTTGGTAAATAATTGTCAAAGTTGACTGTCTTATCATGTTTTAAAGCTTTATAAACACTATAATCTGATTTTACAAGTATTGGAAAACTATGTGAAATAATAAAATGTTTTTGATTACCATGATAATTCAAATATAATATAGCTCCTGAAATAAATAATATTTTGAGTTTGATAAGCTATAAATTCATTCAATTATCAAGACTTATACTATGTTAATACAATAAAAATGTATAGATTTAAAGATCATATTGGGTCAAGTTGACTTTTGAGATGGCTTTTGTTAACTTTTGCATGTCGGTCTCGAGCATTAGGATTGTGATACACTATGACCTGACCTAGCTTGTCAGACATGTATTGACCAACATATGTTCTCTAGGTTGAGATCTACGGTTAATTTTGCATTCCGAGTTTCGGTCACATTTCAGTGAGTGACCTTATGTGCTACTAAGGTGAGTTTCATTTGCTCCCTTTTTAATTGCTTTTGCAATCTATATTTTTGGACTGATAATACATGCACTTTATTTTAAACGCAATGGATACAAGTACATACTAAATTCTACACCGAGTTTGAACCGAAAATCTCTTAGCTTTGGTAACTACTAACTGTCGGTTATAAGAACTGGTGGGCGCGAGTAGTTATATATGGATCCATAGGGCTTGACATCCCCGTCTGTTCCAGGTATAGAAACCCTAGCCTGAACTATAAAACAGATGTATGCTATTTGCATTTACTACACATTGGATTGCGTGTATTGTACATGTTGGTTGCATGTATGTTTAAACAGGGGTACTTATTATATATACGTTAAAGTTTAGTTACCAGGGTGCTCAATCTTGTAGAATATTTTGATAAACTTTTCTGGATGAAACAACTGAAATCTTTGATCCACCTTTATATACAGATTATGCGCAACATTAAAACTATGAACTCACCAACCTTTGTGTTGACACTTTTAAGCATGTTTATTCTCAGGTTCCTAGAAGTCTTCCGCTGTTTGCTTATATGTTATACAAACTATTGTGCATGGAGTCATACATGCTTTATTCGAGAAAATGTTGCATTCACAAATTTATCACCATGTATCTTATTTTGACTGCATTATTTACGATGATTGTCTATATGTAGAAATCATCATACGTCAAAAACCTTGGAATTAGATATTCATTTATGGTGTGCCTTTTCAAAAGAATGCAATGTTTACAAAATGTATCATGTAGAGGTCAGTACCTCACTGTGAAATCGATGAATGATGTATTCGTCCAAATGGATTTGGACGGGTCATCACACCAGGCCTCGTCAGCGGTGAATTTCATGAAGTTACCTTGAGAAACAACATCAAGAGTAGACTTGTTGTTCTGATTCAGACCTTTGTAGAAGGTCAAAATCTGATCAGAGCTCTCAAGACAGTGGTTTGGGCATCTTCAAAGCAAGTGTTTGAATCTTCCCCATGCAGTGTAGAGTGATTCATCGTATGCTTGTTGAAAGTTTACGATATCATTCCTAAGCCTGATTTGTTTTGATGGGGGAAAGTACTTGTTTAAGAAAGTTGTTGTCATTTCCTCCCATAAGGTGATCGAGTTGGGTTCTAACCCCTCGAACCAGGTTTTTACATGAAGAGTTAATGAATAGGGGAACAGATACAGATGAACTACATCTTGTTCAACCTCATTTTGCTTATATGAGTTGGATAAGGAGAGGAATCTATCTAAGTGAGAGTTGGGATCGTCAATTGGTAAGCCGTGGAATAGACAGTGATTTTGAATGAGTTGTATGATGCTATGCTTAAGAACAAAAGACGCTCCATTAACCTCTGGATAGAGTATCGGTCCTCCTCGTCCTTCTAACGAGGGTTTGGTGATGTCAGCGAGATTGATGCATGCGGCCATCATCGAACTATCGGCAGGTAAGTGTGGATCTCGTCGGATGGGTACAATGTATGATATCGGATAGAAGAAAGGATGTGTCGGAAGAATTCTTAGCGGTCTAAGTAGGTTAAACCATCCTAAAGGTTCACTAATAAGAAAGTCCATTTTAAACTTTTAATTAATCTAAATTAAGCTAATATTATCTAACCTAACTACGGTAAACTAGTAACTTCTGACAAAGCTAGTCTTAGTCTAAAAGGTCTCTTAAAAACTAAGTAATCTAAACAGGCTCCAAATCGTACTACCGCTCCCCGGCAGCGGCGCTAAAAAATTTACTACTCCTATGATATGCCCAAATCGGACTGTTTATTTATGCGGTGTAGTTAGGTCGCAAAACGTCAATTCAGGATATCAACAGAATAAGTTGATTGTTTAATTTATATATTGTTGGGCCTAAATCTATTATTCCTTCCTATGAGTTAGCAAGGGCAAATATGACCTAGGGTCGTTCCTTGAGCGATTGAATTTGAAACGGAGCTTATCTAGATAATTTAGTAATTAATATGAGTTTGTACACAATTTAGTATCCAAGACTAATTGGCGACTGTTCGGAAAATCCAACAACTAAGTCCAACCGGTTTATTCTAGACACCACTTTTATCCGGAATATCAGATTGTGTAAAGGCAATAATTGGGTTGATTTGATTTATAATTGTATTTAAAATATTAAAGCAATATAATTAAAATAAGCTAGCTAGCATGCAACAGCTAAGGACAGAGAAGACGTGGTTCACCATGATTTAAGATAACGTAGTGTCGGGATGATTGTGAGACACTCATTGGATAGATATACCTCAGTGTGAACACTAGATTCATGATAATGCTAAAAACGAACATATATTTCATAGCATTATCCTTCAAGAAAGACAAGCTTTTAGTTGCAATTTTTTTATTTACAAGTGATATTTGTTTAAATAATAAAAGGTGAAGACAAAAGACAGATTCGACGATTTGAAGATGCAAACGACTAAAAAGCTAAAAAGTACGAAGTACAATCCAAGTGGTTCAAATTATTGCTGAGAAACGTCTAAAAGTTACAAGAGTACGAGCCGCAAAACGCGAAGTACAAGATATTAAATCGTACGAAAGGACATTCGAAAATCCGGAACAGGGACATGAACCAACTATCAACGCGCGACGCAACGGACCTAAAATTACAAGTTAACTATGCACAAGAATATAATATAATATATATATATATAATTATATAAAATTATATATATTATATTATATTATTAAAAACCGTCGGCAAGAGAGAAAACAAGATGAAGTGACCTATCCCAGGAGGCCATGCTATCGCATGGCCTGGTAGTTATAAATCCATGTGATCGCATGGGAAGAAATCACAGGCCAAGTGCTATAAATAGCGAACGAATTGGACGAGTTATTTACACCTTCATCAACTGATATTCACTCTCTCTCAATATATTTATATTTATATTTTATAATTATAATTTTAATATTAAGTAAATAATAATAAGGTTACAGTGGCGAATGTTTTAAGTTTGTAAGTCAAAATTCTGTCCGTGTAACACTACGCGATTAATACTCATTGTAAGTTATGTTCAACCTTTTTAAATTAATGTCTCACAGCTAAGTTATTATTATGTTTATTTAAGCTGAAGTAATCGTGATGTTGGACTAAATATTAAGATTGAGTTATTGGAATTTGGACCATAATTGGGGTTTGGACAAAAGACCGACACTTGTGGAAATTAGACTATGGGCTATTAATGGGCTTTATATTAATTAAATGATATCTCGTTGATTTAATATAGAGATTTATAATTTGATGTATTTATATATAACCACATACGCTTGACTGGGTACGGTGGGCGGGATATCTATAAATACTAATAATTATTCATTTGACCGGACACGGAGATGGATTAATAGTCACTGGACTCATTAAAACAGGGGTGGATTACATTCAAGGGTAATTGGTGTAATTGTTAACAAATTATTAAAACCTTGGATTACACGCAGTCGATAACCTGGTGTACTCATTAAACAAAGTATTAAGACCTTGTTACAGTTTGAATCCCCAATTAGTTGGAATATTTGACTTCGGGTATAAGGTTAATTTGGCGAAGACTCTCGCACTTTATAATTATGACCGATGGACTATTATGGACAAAACCAGATGGGCATATCGAATAATCCAGGACAAAGGACAATTAACCCATGCTAATAAATTAAAATCAACACGTCAAACATCATGATTACGGAAGTTTAAATAAGCATAATTCCTTTAATTTATATCTCTTCGCACTTTTATTTACCGTCATTTTATTTATCGTACTTTAAATTATCGCACTTTTAATTATTGTACTTTTACTTATCATCATTTACTTTACGCTTTAAATTAAGTTATATTTATATTTAATATTTTACATTAGGTTTTAATTGTGATTTAAGACATAAAATCGACAAACCGGTCATTAAACGGTAAAACCCCTTTTTATAATAATAATAATAATACTACTTATATATATATTTATACAAATATAGTTTAAAACACATATAGCGTTAAACTTAGTGAGCTCCCTGTGGAACGAACCGGACTTACTAAAAACTACACTACTCTACGATTAGGTACACTGCCTATAAGTGTTGTAGCAAAGTTTAGGTATATCCATTCTATAAATAAATAAATAACTTGTGTAAAATTGTAGCGTATTTAATAGTATTTGGTAGTTAAATATAATATATTTCATACTACACCTCGCACACATCAAGTATTTTTGGGGCCGCTGCCGGGGATAGTAAATAAGTTCGTTATTATTACAAAAACTAATAAATTTTTTTTATATAAGTTTTAGTTATATTATATTTTCTATAAAATAAGAAAATCAAAGTAAAAAAAAAAAAAAAACAAACTGAACCTGCATTTTTTTGACCTACATAGTAATCTGAATCTGCATTCATACGATCGCATGGCTGCACCTCTTTAAACTCATGCGACCGCATAGTCGTGTCTGACAGGTTCTGAACCTCAGCTGGTACGGATTAGGGTTTGTTTTAATTATTATTATTATTAATTAATTAGATTAGGGTTTTATTTAAATATTAATTAGTTTAAGTTTTGTTTAATTTAAGTGTTAATTAGTTTTATTAATTTATAAATTAATACTTTTATAAAATAATAATATAAAAATAATATTTTTATAAAAATAAGTAATTTTATCATTTTTTTGTATCTTTTTATAAATTGTATATTTTTATCGTTTAATTTTTAATTTGTATTTTTATCGTTCGTAATTAGTTTTTAAACTTAGTTTTTGCTGAAATGTCCCGTTCTTATTGATTAAAAAAGTTCCATATTAATTGATTTCGTTGCGAGGTTTTGATCTCTATATGAGACGTTTTTCAAAGACTGCATTCATTTTAAAACAAACCATAACCTTTATTTCATCAATAAAGGTTTAAAAAGCTTTATGTAGATTATCAAATAATGATAATCTAAAATATCCTGTTTACACACGACCATTACATAATGGTTTATAATACAAATATGTTACAACAAAATAAGTTTCTTGAATGCAGTTTTTACACAATATCATACAAGCATGGACTCCAAATCTCGTCCTTATTTAAGTATGCGACAGCGGAAGCTCTTAATAATCACCTGAGAATAAACATGCTTAAAACGTCAACAAAAATGTTGGTGAGTTATATGTTTAACCTATATATATCAAATCATAATAATAGACCACAAGATTTCATATTTCAATACACATCCCACACATAGAGATAAAAATCATTCATATGGTGAACACCTGGTAATCGACATTAACAAGATGCATATATAAGAATATCCCCATCATTCCGGGATACCCTTCGGATATGATATAAATTTCAAAGTACTAAAGCATCCGGTACTTTGGATGGGGTTTGTTAGGCCCAATAGATCTATCTTTAAGATTCGCGTCAATTAGGGTCTCTGTTCCCTAATTCTTAGATTACCAGACTTAATAAAAAGGGGCATATTCGATTTTGATAATTCAACCATAGAATGTAGTTTCACGTACTTGTGTCTATTTTGTAAATCATTTATAAAACCTGCATGTATTCTCATCCCAAAAATATTAGATTTTAAAAGTGGGACTATAACTCACTTTCACAGATTTTTACTTCGTCGGGAAGTAAGACTTGACCACTGGTTGATTCACGAACCTATAACAATATATACATATATATCAAAGTATGTTCAAAATATATTTACAACACTTTTAATATATTTTGATGTTTTAAGTTTATTAAGTCAGCTGTCCTCGTTAGTAACCTACAACTAGTTGTCCACAGTTAGATGTACAGAAATAAATCGATAAATATTATCTTGAATCAATCCACGACCCAGTGTATACTTATCTCAGTATTGATCACAACTCAAACTATATATATTTTGGAATCAACCTCAACCCTGTATAGCTAACTCCAACATTCACATATAGAGTGTCTATGGTTGTTACAAAATATATATAGATGTGTCGACATGATAGGTCGAAACATTGTATACGTGTCTATGGTATCTCAAGATTACATAATATACAATACAAGTTTATTAAGTTATGGTTGAAATAGATTTGTTACCAATTTTCACGTAGCTAAAATGAGAAAAATTATCCAATCTTGTTTTACCCATAACTTCTTCATTTTAAATCCGTTTTGAGTGAATCAAATTGCTATGGTTTCATATTAAACTCTATTTTATGAATCTAAATAGAAAAAGTATAGGTTTATAGTCAGAAAAATAAGTTACAAGTCGTTTTTGTAAAGGTAGTCATTTCAGTCGAAAGAACGACGTCTAGATGACTATTTTAGAAAACATACTTCCACTTTGAGTTTAACCATAATTTTTGGATATAGTTTCATGTTCATAATAAAAATCATTTTCTCAGAATAACAACTTTTAAATCAAAGTTTATCATAGTTTTTAATTAAATAACCCAAAACAGCCCGCGGTGTTACTACGACGGCGTAAATCCGGTTTTACGGTGTTTTTCGTGTTTTCAGGTTTTAAATCATTAAGTTAGCATATCATATAGATATAGAACATGTGTTTAGTTGATTTTAAAAGTCAAGTTAGAAGGATTAACTTTTGTTTGCGAACAAGTTTAGAATTAACTAAACTATGTTCTAGTGATTACAAGTTTAAACCTTCGAATAAGATAGCTTTATATGTATGAATCGAATGATGTTATGAACATCATTACTACCTTAAGTTCCTTGGATAAACCTACTGGAAAAGAGAAAAAATGGATCTAGCTTCAACGGATCCTTGGATGCCTCGAAGTTCTTGAAGCAGAATCATGACACGAAAACAAGTTCAAGTAAGATCATCACTTGAAATAAGATTGTTATAGTTATAGAAATTGAACCAAAGTTTGAATATGATTATTATCTTGTATTATAATGATAACCTACTATAAGAAATAAAGATTTCTTGAGGTTGGATGATCACCTTACAAGATTGGAAGTGAGCTAGCAAACTTGAAAGTATTCTTGATTTTATGTAACTAGAACTTGTAGAATTTATGAAGAACACTTAAAACTTGAAGATAGAACTTGAGAGAGATCAATTAGATGAATAAAATTGAAGAATGAAAGTGTTTGTAGGTGTTTTTGGTCGTTGGTGTATGGATTAGATATAAAGGATATGTAATTTTGTTTTCATGTAAATAAGTCATGAATGATTACTCATATTTTTGTAATTTTATGAGATATTTCATGCTAGTTGCCAAATGATGGTTCCCACATGTGTTAGGTGACTCACATGGGCTGCTAAGAGCTGATCATTGGATTGTATATACCAATAGTACATACATCTAAAAGCTGTGTATTGTACGAGTACGAATACGGGTGCATACGAGTAGAATTGTTGATGAAACTGAACGAGGATGTAATTGTAAGCATTTTTGTTAAGCAGAAGTATTTTGATAAGTGTATTGAAGTCTTTCAAAAGTGTATAAATACATATTAAAACACTACATGTATATACATTTTAACTGAGTCGTTAAGTCATCGTTAGTCGTTACATGTAAGTGTTGTTTTGTAACCTTTAGGTTAACGATCTTGTTAAATGTTGTTAACCCAATGTTTATAATATCAAATGAGATTTTAAATTATTATATTATCATGTATGAATATCTCTTAATATGATATATGTACATTAAATGTCTTTACAACGATAATCGTTACATATATGTCTCGTTTAAAAATCATTAAGTTAGTAGTCTTGTTTTTACATATGTAGTTCATTGTTAATATACTTAATGATATGTTTACTTATCATAGTATCATGTTAACTATATATATATATCCATATATATGTCATCATATAGTTTTTACAAGTTTTAACGTTCGTGAATCACCGGTCAACTTGGGTGGTCAATTGTCTATATGAAACATATTTCAATTAATCAAGTCTTAACAAGTTTGATTGCTTAACATGTTGGAAATATTTAATCATGTAAATATCAATCTCAATTAATATATATAAACATGGAAAAGTTCGGGTCACTACATTTGCCATAGTTATTTTTATTTCTAGATTTTTAGGTTTTGCCGTAGAATCTCTTAAGTGCTTTTTCTTTAGATTAAGATTTAGACTCTTTAGAATTTTACGACGTCACTTATCGCTTTAATATTTAATAGATTTTAGTGCCTATTTAAGTTATTGCCGTTTTTGATATAGAATTCCTTTAAGCTTTAATACCTTTAGAAGCAACTTTTAATATTTAGTTTTTAGACTTTTAAGTTTCGACGCTTTACTTTCTTATTATTATTTTTTGACCTTTTATTTTTCGACGCACTCTTTTTCTTTCTTATTTCTCGACGCTCTAGTTTCTAGGACATAGAATTTTCTTTATTTTCTTTAAATTTCGACGAAAACTTATTTTAAGCGGTTAAATTGATAGACATCCAAAATTTTCTGGTTCGTAGTAATAGTTGGATTTGTTAGTGGCGAGTTGTGGGCTCCCGATTTAAAGGGTCATGGCTACCTGCTGCATCTATTGGCTATTCGAAACGTGGGCAAAATCAGAAAAGTCTATTAATTTGATAACTTATATAATTTTTTATTTTTATAACTAATAGGATATTCAGTGAATGCACCGAGAAAAACATTCACCACCTTTCATACGTTCACCTCCTGTAACTCGATCAAGGCATCTAGCCAATATCGTCACCGTTGATTTTTCTTTAGAATCTTCATCAAGTTGACTAAGTACTCCAATTCAAATTTTCGATAATCCATTTTTTGAACCCGACCTCACAATTGAGAACCCGGAGGATATTCAAGGACAATTCAGAGATCCTGAACCATTAATCATTCCTGCTGAACCACAAATCATACATCCAGAGATTGTCGAGGAAAAACCATTAAATCAGAATCCTCTAGTGATTCAGAGTCAACAAATTCAATCATGGAAAATCCGAAACCTCTAAGTATGGAAGATTGAATGAGAGCTACACGCACTGGCCAAGGTCATGCAATTACTCAACCAGACATTAATGCGCCAGATTACGAAATCAAAGGACAAATCCTACACATGGTAACTAATCAATGCCAATTAAGTGGTACGCCGAAGGATGATCCAAACGAACATCTTCGTACCTTTAATAGGATCTGTATTCTATTCAAAATTAGAGAAGTTGAGGATGAACAGATCTATCTCATGTTATTTCCCTAGACTTTAAAGGGAGAAGCCAAAGATTGGTTAGAATCGTTACCTGAAGGGGCGATTGATACATGGGATGTTTTAGTTGAGAAATTTCTTAAAAGATTCTTTTCGGCATCTAAAGGCATGAGACTTCAAGGAGAAATTGTTACATTCACGCAGAAGCCAAATGAAACTTTATATGAAGCATGGACAAGATTTGGAAAGTTGTTGAGAGGATGTCCTCAACATGGTTTAGACACTTATCAAATAGTACAAATATTCTACCAAGGATGCGACATTACTACACGAAAAGACATCGACATAGCAGCTGGTGGTTCCATTATGAAGAAAACCGCAACTGAAGCTTACAAAATTATTGATAACACAGCCTACTCACATGAGTGGCATCAAGAAAAAGACATCGTTAGATCATCTAAAGCGGTTAGAGCCGATTCTAGCCATGACTTTGATTTCATTTCCGCAAAGTTAGATGCTTTCGAGAGACGAATGGAAAAGATGACTAAAGATATTCACGCAATACGCATAAGTTGTGAATAGTATGGAGGACCACATTTGACAAAAGATTGTTTCAGTATTGAACAAACAATGGAACAAAGAGAGAATGTTTCATACATGAACCAAAGGCCTGGAAATAATTATCAGAATAATTATCAACCGCCAAGAACAAACTACAATCAAAATCAGAATTATAACTGAAATGTTCCATACAACAACCAACAAGGTCCTAGCAATCAACAAGTATCCAATAATACTTACAACTAGCAAAGACCTATTTTTCAAAATAAACCACCACAAACCGATGATAAAAAGCCAAATTTAGAAGATATGATGTCGAAGCTAGTTGAATATCAAACGCAGTTTTTCACATCTCAGAAACAAACTAATGAACAAAATGCTCAAGCATTTAGAAATCAACAAGCTTCAATCCAAAATCTGGAACAAGAAGTGAGCAACCTAGCAAGGTTGATAGGTGAAAGAAAACCGGGGAGTCTACCTAGCGATGAAACAGCTAAAGACATTACCACGAGAAGTGGTATTACACTTAAACCACCTGAAATACCTGTAATTTCTGATGACTCTATTCCTACTACACAGGCACCACAGCCTGAGCAAGAGAAGGAAACAGAACCAGTGGTTGAAAAGGTTAATGAAGATAATATAGTTAAGGCTAAACCTTATGTTAAACCATACCAACCACCACTTCCTTACCCAAGTAAAATGAGAAAAGAAAGACTTGAAGCCGAGCAATCCAAATTCTTGGATATGTTTAAACAAATAAATGTCAATCTTCTTTTCATTGGTGTGATTTCAGGAATGCCAAGATATGCTAAATTCCTGAAAGATTTAATCACAAATAGAAAGAAAATGGAAGAACTCTCGGCTGTTATAATGAATGCTAATTGTTCTGCAGTGCTGTTGAATAAACTACCAGAAAAACTCTCTGATCCAGGAAGTTTCACAATTCCATGTTTTTTGGGTAGTCTTAGTTCAATAGAAGCACTGGCAGATTTAGGTGCTAGTATAAATTTAATGTCGTATTCACTATACGCTAAACTAGACCTTGGAGAATTGAAACCAACACGAATAAGCATACAACTAGTCGATCGATCAGTAAAATATCCTAGAGGAATAATGGAAAACATGCTAGTTAAAGTTGGTACTTTAGTATTTCCAGTAGATTTTGTTATTCTGGACATGGAAGAAGATTCTCGAATTCCTCTTATATTAGGAAGACCATTCTTAAACACGGCTAAAGCAATAATAGACGTGTTTGGTAAGAAACTGACCCTAAGTATAGAGGACAAGAGTGTTACCTTTTCTGTTGATACAGCCATGCAACAACCTCAATCTGCAGATGATACATGTTATTATATTCAAACTATAGATTCACATGTAGAATTGTTAGAAGAATTTTCAGAATTACAAGGAACAGGAGAATGTTCTTTAGGAGAAGGAACTGAACCAATTGATGAAGTTGAAATATTAGCCACACTCATGGCTAATGATTACTAACCAACAACAGAAGAACTTCAAATGCTAAAAGAGGAAGACAGATATCTATACAAATCATCGATAGAAGAACTACCGATATTAGAGTTAAAGCCACTTCCAACCCATTTGGAATACGCTTATTTACATGGTGAATCTGAATTACCTGTAATAATATCGTCTTCTCTTACGGAAAATGAAAAATCTCAACTTATTTCTGTGCTAAAAGCTCATAAACCAGCTATTGCATGGAAGATTCATGACTTTAAAGGAATAAGTCCTTCGTATTGCACACATAAAATCCTTATGGAAGAAGGTCATAAAACATATGTGCAACGCCAACGAAGACTAAATCCTAATATGCAAGATGTTGTTAAGAAAGAAATTATTAAACTGCTAGATGCAGGTTTAATTCATCAAATCTCTGATAGTCCATAGGTAAGCCCAGTTCAATGTGTACCTAAGAAGGGTGGCATGACTGTCATCACAAATGAAAAAGATGAGCTTATTCCTACTAGGACTGTAACAGGATGGTGTGTTTGTATTGATTATAGAAAATTAAATGACGCCACCAGAAAAGATCACTTTCCCTTACCTTTCATTGATCAAATGTTGAAAGGATTGAAAAACAATTTCAACCTATCTATTACACTAGTAAGACGTTACAAGGAGCACAAACGGATTACATAACTACTGAAAAAGAACTCCTTGCTATCATCTTTGCTTTTGACAAATTTTGTTCATATCTCGTTCTAGCTAAAACGGTGCTCTATACCGATCATTCTGCTCTTAGATACCTATTTTCGAAACAAGATGCCAAACCACGATTAATCCGTTGTGTAGCGACCCGACCAAATCATGTTTGACGGCGCCGTCTACTTAGGTCCCGTTACGTGGTCATAAGTCTTTAAGACAAAGTTTGACCAAAATATGTCGCCTTCATTTCAAAATAAAGATTTGTTCCCAAAGTTTACAAGAATTGTTCAACCAATAGTTAAGTTACAACGTTATAATACGAATGAAATCTAGGCGACACGGTTTAAAATAAAGTCAAAAGACGCTCCATGAAATGCACATATACTCGACATCCAATGCAAGTATCAAATAATGAGCGGAAGCATGTATCATGTATCGTTCAAGGACCTGAGAAAAACATAGAAATCTGTCAACGAAAACGTTGGTGAAATCATAGGTTTAAGTAAGTAAGTACAAGTGAACCACAAGATTTGCATCAATGAAATAATAGTAATACATTCCAAAAGTTTGTTTCACGAGCACCCAATTATCAATGCTTAACATTTCCTTCCATTGAACCCCATCACTTAGTGCTAGAACATACACTGTTTCTCGAAAATATATTTCATTCGTAAACGGTAGCGAACCGTTTGAATGAGGGTTTGTCAAACCCATATGGATCCATACAACATAAGTTCTCGCTTACACCCGGCAAGTGTAACTAATGATAATCGAATTGAGGATTTTGTTCTAAACTCGTATGTAGAATGTTTGTTTTCCTGTACTTGTGTTCACTTAGTAAAAGAAATGTTTATGTTTTCTCATCCCAAATGTAAGTTCAAAAAGAGTAAAAGTGGGACTATGATCTCACCTTGAGTGCACGAGTAGTAAAGTACTTCAACAAGTAAACGTGTGCAAAGAACAATGCTAGTCTTGACCTAAACAATAGGTTGTATCAATAACGGTAAACACGATAGGTCAAAGATGTTCAATTAGTCCTATGGCTCGTTACGACTCGATTATTTAGCATGTGAAATCAAATTGCCAAGTTTCATGCAAGATACAAGTATATAAATAAGTTAGGAAGGTTGCATAATCATTTGGTTAAGTTTGACAAAAAGTCAAACTTTGGTCGGTCAAAGTCAACGAAAGTCAACACGTTCGGGTCGGGTTCCGAACTATTTTTCTAATCTTAGAAATCATATATGAGCATGTTGGCCAAGTTACATGTTAATCGGAGGTGCGTAGCATGCCAAACATTATTCAAAAATTGACCAAGTTGGACAGAATTCTGGCCAGGCCATTTGGCGCGCCGCGCGGGGTAGGGGCGCGCCGCGCCACCCTGCTGCTTCAGCTATTTTTCTGCTTTCTAAATGTGCACGAACCAAAACCAATTCTAACACAATTCTTGACCCGCAAACGCTTATAACGCCTATCATACATCGTTGGAAAGGTATTTTGACAAGGAATGCAACTAAACACATATCATCAATCAAGCTTGCACTTATGACAAACAAAACCGCATTTAATGTTCCATAATCAATGCATTCAAGTCAATATTGCAATTTAACGATTTGGCAACCAAATTACATGTACAATATGCCGTTTCGAAGGTAATTAAGCATACAACACAACCTAACACTTACAATTAACATCTCATGTCATTTAATGCATCAAGAATCCATTCCTAGTTCGTGAAACCCTAACCAAAAGTCACCAAATTTCATAATCAAGTTTAAGGGGTTTCTTGACCAATCTTTACATCATAATGGAGCTAGTAACACTAAGAACAAGATTAAAACATGAAGTCTTAGCATCTAACAACATATGAACACTTAAAACTCAAGATTAAGCATGTTAACTTTCCATATGAACTAGTTACACCAAAATGACAAGAACAAGCATACAAATCACATAAACAAACTAGACTTGAGCCATAGACACTAATTAACAACCTTTTAACTCAAAAATCTCAAGAACACATAAAATTAGTGATTTTAGAAAGTTACCCAAATGTAATGAGGTTGGTATGGAATCGAAGAGGAGATCACGAGGAGTTCAAATACGTAATTTGTTTGGCAAGATAATCACTAGCTCGATTTAAGATGATGATTCTTTGATGGAGCAAATTTAAGGAAAATGTGAAAGTAGGAGAAATAAAGGAAAATGAAATGAAAATGTGAATGAGTGGATAGAAAGGGTGTTGACCACCACTTTGACCTAGTGGTTTCTTTGACACTTTGACAAGTTTAGTCCCTCATGTTTTAATCGGGTGCGTTCAAATTACCTAAACAAGATAATTTGAAACGCGTATCAACGAGACGTGTTATAAACATATAACGGAACATAAATAGTTAAACGGAAAAGTAAATGGAAAAAGGCGGGATGTTACATTACCTACACCTTAAAAGAAATTTCGTCCCGAAATTTAAGTAGGCGTAGTAGTCGTTGTTTCTTCCTCGAGATCTTGCGTTTCCGAATTCACGAATAGATGAGGATACTTCCTTTGCATTTGATCTTGTCTTTCCCAAGTAAACTCGGGTCCTCTTTTGGCATTCCAACGAACCTTGACAATCGGGATTCGGCTTTGTTTCAATGTCTTGACGGAGGTGTCCACAATTTCAACCGGTTCCTCCACGAAATGAAGTTTGTCATCAATGGTAAGCTCCTCGAGAGGAATGACGATATCGGGTTCGGCAAGACACTTTTTCAAGTTGGATACATGGAAAGTAGGATGAACGGAGTTCAATTGAGGCGGAAGATCTAAACGATAAGCAACGGTTCCAATACGCTCCAAGATTTCGAAAGGACCAATATACCGCGGATTTAGCTTCCCGCGTTTCCCAAAACGGATTACACCCTTCCAAGGTGCGACTTTTAACATTACTCGGTCACCGACTTGAAATTCAAGATCGTTGCGTCGTTTATCGGTATAGCTCTTTTGACGACTTCGGGCCGTCCTAAGCCTATCTCGGATTTGAACGATTTTCTCGGTGGTTTCGTGAATGAGTTCGGGTCCGGTGATTTGCACGTCGCCTACCTCGGCCCAACAAAGAGGTGAACGACATTTGCGGCCATATAGCGCTTCAAAAGGTGCGGCTTTAATACTCGCGTGATAACTATTGTTGTAAGAGAACTCGGCGAGAGGTAAGTGCTTGTCCCAAGCTTTTCCGAAATCAACCACGCAAGCTCGTAACATGTCCTCTAAGGTTTGAATTGTACGTTCGCTTTGTCCATCGGTTTGAGGATGATATGCGGTGCTCATGTCTAAACGCGTTCCCAACGCTTCTTGCAATGTACGCCAAAATCTAGAAACGAAACGGCCATCTCGGTCGGAGATAATCGATAAAGGTACACCGTGTCGGGCTACGATCTCCTTAATGTAAAGTTGTGCAAGTTTCTCCATTTTGTCCGTTTCTTTCATGGCAAGGAAGTGTGCGGATTTGGTGAGACGGTCAACAATAACCCAAATGGTATCATAACCGCCCGTCGTTTTTGGTAGTTTGGTGATAAAATCCATCGTTATCCCTTCCCACTTCCATTGCGGGATCTCGGGTTGTCGAAGTAGTCCGGACGGTCTTTGGTGTTCGGCTTTGACTTTGGAACATGTCAAACACTTGGAAACATAAGTAGCTACTTCCCTTTTGATATTCGGCCACCAATATAGCTGTTTAAGGTCGTGGTACATCTTATTGGCACCGGGGTGAATCGAGTATCGTGACTTATGGGCTTCATCTAAAATAAGGCTTCGTAGGTCCCCATAACTAGGCACCTAAATTCTTCCGGCGAAATATCGGAGTCCGGTTTCTTTAACTTCGAATCGAGAGGTGAGGACGTTCAAGTGTTCGAGAGAGATGTTTTCATCCTTAAGAGCCTCATCTTGGGCTACCCGAATTTGGCTATTAAGGTTGGTGTGAATGGTGATGTTTAAAGCTCGGACACGGAGAGGCACCACTCTTTCTTTTCGACTTAAGGCATCGGCTACTACATTTGCCTTCCCGGGATGGTAACGAAGCTCGCAATCGTAATCGTTCAAAGTTTCAATCCACCGTCGTTGTCTCATGTTTAGTTGCTTTTGATCGAAAATGTGTTGGAGACTTTTGTGGTCGGTAAAGATAGTACTCTTGGTTCCATAAAGATAGTGTCTCCACATTTTAAGTGCAAAGACAACGGCTCCGAGTTCGAGATCATGTGTCGTATAGTTTCGTTCATGAATTTTAAGTTGTCGAGAAGCATAAGCAATGACTTTCGTTCGTTGCATCAATACACACCCAAAACCATGTTTTGAGGCATCGCAATATACAACAAAGTCATCATTGCCTTCGGGAAGTGACAAGATAGGAGCGGTGGTTAGCTTCGTTTTCAAGATTTGGAATGCGGATTCATGTTCGGTCGCCCAAATGAATTTCTTTCCCTTGTGAGTCAAGGCGGTTAGAGGACGTGCAACCAAAGAGAAATTTTCGATGAATCTACGATAGTACCCGGCGAGACCCAAAAATTGACGAATGTGAGTAGGAGTAGTAGGAGTCTCCCATTTGCTAATGGCTTCGATTTTCGATGGATCGACTTTAATACCTTGGTCACTTACAACATGACCAAGAAATTGAACTTCCTTTAACCAAAATTCACACTTGGAGAATTTGGCATAGAGTTGTTCTTGTCTTAAAAGTTCAAGCACAAGTCGGAGATGTTGTTCGTGCTCTTCTTCATTTTTAGAATAGATCAATATGTCATCGATGAACACAATAACGAATTTATCGAGATACGGTTTGCACACGCGGTTCATAAGATCCATGAACACCGCCGGTGCGTTAGTGAGACCAAATGGCATGACAAGGAATTCATAACTACCATAACGAGTTCGGAAAGCGGTTTTGGAGACATCTTCCCCCTTAACCCTCAATTGATGATAACCCGAGCGGAGATCGATTTTCGAATATACACAAGACCCTTGTAGTTGATCAAAGAGGTCATCGATGCGAGGAAGAGGATATCGGTTCTTAACCGTCAATTTATTTAGTTCGCGATAATCAATGCACATTCGTAGGGATCCGTCTTTCTTTTTAACAAACAAAATCGGAGCGCCCCAAGGTGAATGGCTAGGTTGGATAAAACCACGATCAAGTAGTTCTTGGATTTGACTTTGCAATTCTTGCATTTCGGATGGAGCGAGTCTATATGGTGCACGTGCTACGGGTGCGGCTCCCGGAATAAGATCGATTTGGAATTCAACCGGTCGATGAGGCGGAAGACCCGGCAATTCGTCGGGAAATACATCGGAATAGTCACTAACAATTGGCACATCATCGATGTGCTTCTCATCGGACTCGACTTTCTTAACGTGAGCAAGGATCGCAAAACAACCCTTACGGAGTAGTTTTCTAACTTTAACACACGAAACGAGGTTGAGTCCGGTGCAACTCTTATCGCCATAGACGATCAAAGGTTCACCATTCTCGATAGGAATCCGGATTGCGTTAAGATCACAAAGAATGTGAGATTTCGTTTTGACTAACCAATTCATACCGATTATTACATCAAAGCTTCCTAGTTCCATGGGTATCAAGTCAATTTCAAATTCCTTACCCAAAATGTTTAACGTACACCCCCGGTAATATGTGTCGGCACTTAATAGTTTTCCGTTAGCTACTTCAATGGTATAAGTGGTATCTAATGGAAGAGGTGGAGTGCTAAAAGAATGAGTCAAAGTCTTGGATACAAAGCATTTATCGGCACCCGAATCGAATAAGCAAGAGACATAAGAATTGTTGAGAAGAAACGTACCCGTGACTAGTTCAGTGTCATCCCGGGCTTCCTCGGTGTTGATGTTGAAAGCTCGGCCGCGCGTATTGGTATTATCTTTCCTTTTCGGGCATGCATTTCTATAATGACCCGTTTGACCACATTCGTAACAAGTGCCCGTCTTTGGTGCATTGGGCCACTTTCGAGCAACGGGAGTGGCACTTTTACAATCGTTGGCCTTATGACCAACTCCTTGGCACCGGTGGCAAATTAACTTACCACATTCACCAAAGTGATGTTTGTTGCATTTGTTGCAAAGGGGTAGATTCCCGGCATAACCCTTCTTGCCGTCGGAAGTGAAAGATTTCTTGGCAAAGTTGTTGTTGCTTGATTGGGAGGGTTCCCACTTTCTTTTGTTGCCGCCCGATTTATCCTCGGCCTTAGGTGCCGGAACTACGATTTCGTCAACCGTTTCAATTAGTTGGCGAGCCATGTTCATAGCGGCTTGATGAGTAGTGGGTTTGGATGACATCACCCCTTGTTTGATGCTTTTTGGAAGACCGAGCATGTAGAGCTCAATCCTTTGAGATTCGGGGTTAACGAGATTAGGACACATCAAGGATAGTTCGGCGAAGCGTTGATTATAAGCTTTAAGATCATTTCCGACCGCTTTCAAAGCTCTTAGTTCTTCCTCAAGCTTTCGGGTTTCTTCGCGCGGAAAATATTCAACAATCATCTTTTCCTTTAGATCGGCCCAAGAGAGGGCATGAGCTTCATCGGTACCCACCGATTGAACATAGGTGTTCCACCATGTTAGAGCAATTCCGGAGAAAGTGTGAGTGGAGTATTTAACCTTGTCTTGGTCCCGACAACCGCTTATGCTAAAGACGGCTTCCGTTTGCTCAAACCATCGGGTGAGCACGACCGGTCCCCCGGTTCCATCAAAAGTGTGAGGTTTGCACCCCATGAAAGCTTTATAGGAGCATCCCTCGTTTGAGTTTCCGGCTCCATTGTTGTTGTTATTGTTGTTGTTGTTGTGGTTGTTATTATTATTGTTGTTGGATGAGTGACCGGCCATGGCCGCATCTACGGCGGTAGCTATCATCCGTTCGAGAGCTTGTTCGGGAGTTTCATTGCGGCGTACACGACGAGGAGCCATTGTTCCTTCAAGACACAAGAATATCATTGATTAGTATTCTCAATAATACTAACCGTGATATAGAATAAAGATAAAGAGAAGTTTTTTTGTTTTTTTTTTTTTTTTTTTTTTTTTTTTTTTTTTTTTTTTCGACTCGCCTTAAATTCTTTATGTCATAATGTCGGAACGTTCATATGAGTCACCGTAATATAATCCCGGAAATTATATTACCCTGATTCATATGTGCATTCGACATTATTCTATAAAGTCAAGGTGGCGTGTCAATCAAATTAAACAACGTGAGATTAAGATGAACTAAGAGTAGATATGAGTCGAAGCGTTCGAGTATAAATGCACAAGTAGTCAAGTAATTCCTACTTCAAGTCTATATGCCGGTTGTAGTCTAGACTCATCAATGTACCCTATGACTCGGGGTTGACACTAATGAACTCTAAATCCCTACAACCAACGCTCTGATACCATCTGTAGCGACCCGACCAAATCATGTTTGACGGCGCCGTCTACTTAGGTCCCGTTACGTGGTCATAAGTCTTTAAGACAAAGTTTGACCAAAATATGTCGCCTTCATTTCAAAATAAAGATTTGTTCCCAAAGTTTACAAGAATTGTTCAACCAATAGTTAAGTTACAACGTTATAATACGAATGAAATCTAGGCGACACGGTTTAAAATAAAGTCAAAAGACGCTCCATGAAATGCACATATACTCGACATCCAATGCAAGTATCAAATAATGAGCGGAAGCATGTATCATGTATCGTTCAAGGACCTGAGAAAAACATAGAAATCTGTCAACGAAAACGTTGGTGAAATCATATGTTTAAGTAAGTAAGTACAAGTGAACCACAAGATTTGCATCAATGAAATAATAGTAATACATTCCAAAAGTTTGTTTCACGAGCACCCAATTATCAATGCTTAACATTTCCTTCCATTGAACCCCATCACTTAGTGCTAGAACATACACTGTTTCTCGAAAATATATTTCATTCGTAAACGGTAGCGAACCGTTTGAATGAGGGTTTGTCAAACCCATATGGATCCATACAACATAAGTTCTCGCTTACACCCGGCAAGTGTAACTAATGATAATCGAATTGAGGATTTTGTTCTAAACTCGTATGTAGAATGTTTGTTTTCCTGTACTTGTGTTCACTTAGTAAAAGAAATGTTTATGTTTTCTCATCCCAAATGTAAGTTCAAAAAGAGTAAAAGTGGGACTACGATCTCACCTTGAGTGCACGAGTAGTAAAGTACTTCAACAAGTAAACGTGTGCAAAGAACAATGCTAGTCTTGACCTAAACAATAGGTTGTATCAATAACGGTAAACACGATAGGTCAAAGATGTTCAATTAGTCCTATGGCTCGTTACGACTCGATTATTTAGCATGTGAAATCAAATTGCCAAGTTTCATGCAAGATACAAGTATATAAATAAGTTAGGAAGGTTGCATAATCATTTGGTTAAGTTTGACAAAATTCAAACTTTGGTCGGTCAAAGTCAACGAAAGTCAACACGTTCGGGTCGGGTTCCGAACTATTTTTCTAATCTTAGAAATCATATATGAGCATGTTGGCCAAGTTACATGTTAATCGGAGGTGCGTAGCATGCCAAACATTATTCAAAAATTGACCAAGTTGGACAGAATTCTGGCCAGGCCATTTGGCGCGCCGCGCGGGGTAGGGGCGCGCCGCGCCACCCTGCTGCTTCAGCTATTTTTCTGCTTTCTAAATGTGCACGAACCAAAACCAATTCTAACACAATTCTTGACCCGCAAACGCTTATAACGCCTATCATACATCGTTGGAAAGGTATTTTGACAAGGAATGCAACTAAACACATATCATCAATCAAGCTTGCACTTATGACAAACAAAACCGCATTTAATGTTCCATAATCAATGCATTCAAGTCAATATTGCAATTTAACGATTTGGCAACCAAATTACATGTACAATATGCCGTTTCGAAGGTAATTAAGCATACAACACAACCTAACACTTACAATTAACATCTCATGTCATTTAATGCATCAAGAATCCATTCCTAGTTCGTGAAACCCTAACCAAAAGTCACCAAATTTCATAATCAAGTTTAAGGGGTTTCTTGACCAATCTTTACATCATAATGGAGCTAGTAACACTAAGAACAAGATTAAAACATGAAGTCTTAGCATCTAACAACATATGAACACTTAAAACTCAAGATTAAGCATGTTAACTTTCCATATGAACTAGTTACACCAAAATGACAAGAACAAGCATACAAATCACATAAACAAACTAGACTTGAGCCATAGACACTAATTAACAACCTTTTAACTCAAAAATCTCAAGAACACATAAAATTAGTGATTTTAGAAAGTTACCCAAATGTAATGAGGTTGGTATGGAATCGAAGAGGAGATCACGAGGAGTTCAAATACGTAATTTGTTTGGCAAGATAATCACTAGCTCGATTTAAGATGATGATTCTTTGATGGAGCAAATTTAAGGAAAATGTGAAAGTAGGAGAAATAAAGGAAAATGAAATGAAAATGTGAATGAGTGGATAGAAAGGGTGTTGACCACCACTTTGACCTAGTGGTTTCTTTGACACTTTGACAAGTTTAGTCCCTCATGTTTTAATCGGGTGCGTTCAAATTACCTAAACAAGATAATTTGAAACGCGTATCAACGAGACGTGTTATAAACATATAACGGAACATAAATAGTTAAACGGAAAAGTAAATGGAAAAAGGCGGGATGTTACACGTTGGATCTTACTTTTACAAGAGTTCGATATTGAGATCCGAGACAAAAAAAGAGCAGAAAATCTCGCAGCTGATCATCTTTCTCGTCTTGAAAATCCTGAATTAAAAGTTCTAAATGAATCGGCTATACAAGATAACTTTTCAGATGAATATATTTTGAAAATCAATTATAATGAAATTCCATGGTTTGCAGACTATGCAAACTACTTAGTATGTGGATTCCTTGAAAAAGGGTTGTCGTACCAAAATCGAAAGAAATTCTTTAGTGATATAAAATGCTATTTTTGGGAAGATCCACATTTATTCAAAAGTTGTCCCGATGGAATAATACGCCGATGCGTATTCAGAGATGAAGCTACTCAAATCTTAAACCATTGTCACACAGGGCCAACAGGAGGGCATTATGGGCCTCAACTCACAGCAAGAAAATTCTACGATGCTGGATTCTATTGGCCTACAATTTTCAAAGTCACACACCTTCTTTGTAAATCCTGTTATGCATGTCAAAGGGCCGGAAAAATAAGTCAACGTGATGAAATGCCACAAAATATCATTCAAATATGTGAAGTTTTTGATGTTTGGGGTATTGACTTTATGGGTCCATTTCCAAAATCTCATAATAATCTCTACATTCTCGTTGCCATTGATTATGTATCTAAATGGGCGGAAGTACAAGCTCTCTCAACTAACGATGCACGAGTTGTAGTCAACTTCTTAAAACGTCTTTTTGCAAGGTTCGGAACACCGAAAGCTTTAATAAGTGATCGGGGTACTCATTTCTGTAATAATCAACTTGAGAAAGTTCTCAAAAGATATGGAGTAACTCATAAAATCTCCACCGCTTATCATCCACAAACAAGTGGACAAGTTGAAAATACTAACCGAGCTTTAAAACGTATTCTAGAGAAAACCGTAGGATCAAATCTGAAAGAATGGTCCATGAAATTGGAGGATGCACTCTGGGCTTTTAGAATAGCCTAAAAACTTCAATTGGCACCACACCTTTTAAACTTGTTTACGAAAAAGCATGTCACATTCCAGTAGAAATTGAGCACAAAGTATTTTGGGCTTTGAAGACATGTAATCTTGATTTGCATGAAGCTGGTCCTCTACGGTTAAGTCAACTAAACGAATTAGAAGAATTAAGACATGATGCATATGAAAATTCGTTAATCTATAAGGAAAGAACGAAGAAATGGCATGATAAAATAATCAGAAGTTAAAAAAAATTCAAGGAAGGAGACAGAGTTCTTCTTTTCAATTCACGATTCAAGCTATTTCCTGGAAAGTTAAAATCAAGATGGTCTGGACCATTTATAGTCAAAAGAGTTTTCCCATATGGAACAATAGAGTTAATAAATTCAAATGGGATTAAATTTAAAGTTAATGGTCACAGAGTTAAACACTATATTCATGGTCCGAGGGAAGTTGACAATGAAGTCAATCATAATTTCACCACCCAAGAAAACCCTCAGAATGAAAACATAAATATGTTTTCAACGACATATGAAAAACCAAAAGTGGAAGATGGGGAGGCTTCAAATTGGAGCGATGAAGAAGAATTTCTATATAAACCTCCCATTCCAAGAAACGAAGAAAAATGTAAACAAGAATTTCAAGTAGAAGTGAAAAAACCAAGAAAAGATCACCCGAAAAAGGTTAACAAACCAACTCTACTTACTAAAGTAGGAGACCCATGTGAATTTATCATTTCTTGCTTGCTTAATGATGGTGCTATGTATAATGGGCTTGCAGATTTAGGAGCGTGTGCGAATGTTATTCCTCTTTCCTTATATAAAAGATTAGGTGTGGGTAAATTAAGACCAACCAGAATAGGGGTTCAATTATTTGATCAAACCATTAAACACCCGGTTGGAATTGCCAATAATTTACTTGTTAAAGTGGGAAGTTTGACCTTTGCTGCAAATTTCATAGTTTTTAATATAGAGGAAGACCTTGATATTCCTCTAATTTTAGGTCGTCCATTTTTAGCAACCACCGAGGCGTTCTTTAATGTAAGAAAAGGTAGAATGACACTTAGGCATGGTGATAAATCGGTCACCTTTGTGAATCGAAAGTTTCAATCTCCAACAACCAAAACTGTTGAACCAATAAAAACGCCTAAGTGTGGGGAAGATAAAGCAACACCCAATGATGACCTGATAACAAAGAACCCCGTTGTTGATACAAAATTAGATGGACCCATTTTTAACAGTTCAACGAAGAAACTTTATGAACGGATTCAAGATGCTAGGATTAAGGGGAACTTTAAGTTATGTAACCGATTAGTATCCAATTTGTCGCCTAAAGAAAAGGCGATGTTAATTGAATTTGTGAATGTTACAGAGGAAATCAACAAATGGCTTGAAGCAAAAGTCAGAGATATGAAAGTTGTTGATGTTCCAATTGAAGTTAATAATGAAGTTAATCACAATTTCGACACCACAGCTAACTAAGTGTGGGGAGATTCAAATGTTTTAAAGGATAATATAATGTTGTCTAGGGTTAGATTTTCTATTTCCGTGTAGTTCTCGAGAATAGAATTCGAATGGTCTTTCCCTAGCAGCCCCTAAAGAACTAGTCTTCTCCCTCCATTCTGAATTTTTATTTCTTTTAGGTTTTACGAGATGAAGAATTCCTTTGATCTGACCCATGGTCTACTACTACATGCTATGATTACTAAACGTAATAATAACACTTTCCCGAGTGAACTGGTATCATTCATAAGAGGCAAAATGGACGAAGTAAGGAAAGAACTCAGGAAAGATCATCATAAGACACATTTGGTAAAGGAAAATCAAAATCCGCAACAAAAAGAAGAGCACGACACCTTGAAAGATGTCATAAATGCGGAAAATGGTCACACGAAGGGAAATGTTCGAACAATCAAACACATTCCAATTCTGAATTCGTTACTCTATGCAGAGAAGGACCGTTCATATATTTAGAAGAAAAGTTATTGAAAATTCGAGGTTACGCCTATGTAGCTATGGAAAACCAAATCGAACGACTCTCCTATGAGTCGGCTAAAGCAGGTCTCTGAGAATTCTTTCTCACATGTAAGTATGTACAGTTTTTATTTGTTTTTTATTTATTGCTTTTAACCTTTTGATAATAAACGCTGAGTCGTTCGCTATAAAGTATTAAATTGATATTCAATAAAATTAGGTATGCGAAACCGAAATTATTAATATCATACAAAAATTTAATTCATCACTGCGAAATTTACCGTTTATTCATAAGGTATAAATATCTTTAATCAATCAATCCAAAATATTTCAGAAATTCGTCAGGAGTAAAACTAGATAATATAGCCGAAATTTCTTTACCCAAAAGAGGGACGCATATTTTTATTAATATTTGATTGATTAAAGTGGGATAAAAGACCAAAAAGATTTTTATTTTTATTTTTACCTTGTTTTTAAAATTAATTTTAAATGTAAGTTTGGTGTGAATTTTAAATCTAAGTTTGGTGTGAATTTAAAAACAAAAATGTACTTTATTTCCTTAAGTTAAAAATATGATTTCTAAAATTCGTCGTGTGTTGAAGACTAGGTCGTTGAACCGAAATTGCTTTACCCGAGGGCGGAACGAGAAATTTTATTATCATTATTTTTAATTTTATTGATCTAAAGTATGCCAAAAACATTAAAAAAAAATCCAAAAATCTTTGCTTTTAAAACAACGTTTTAAAAAAAATGACAAATTCTAAAATTTTGTCGAGGGACAAACTAGGTAAACGTACCGAAACGCTCTCAATCTAAACAAAATTTTAAATTAACTAATTAATTGTTTTATAAGTGAAAGATTATTAAAAAAAATATATTACACCCCATGCGATCGCATGGGGTTTGCAAGGGGAACCCATGCGATCGCATGGGAACCCTGACCTGATCAGATTCATAAAACCATTCGAGCTGCTCTCTATCTCTCATAATACACACACACATCCACGAACAAACACACTAAAACACCTCTAAAATCATCATTTTTTCATCAAAATCAACCAAATTTCGTGCTACAATCTGCTATAAACATGTCTTTCTTCAGATGGGGAAGCAAAAAGGTATAAATTTCACCCCTAAACTTCTAAATTTCCTAAATTTTTGTGATAATTATAATTAATTGTTCTAATTTAATTTTGATGATTTCTAGCTTAATTATAGTTAAATTGTCAGTATATTATGCTTGTATAACCTAAATTGATGCTATTTATCATGATTTGAAGCCTTAAACTTCAAATTTTTTAGAAATCTATGGTTTGTGTTCTTGAGCAATTTGAGGCTTTTTGATATAAACAGGTTATGGCCGATTTTTGTTATGAATTATTGCTAAATTAAGTAGTGTAATATGTTTAGGTTGCTAAATGATCCAAACTTTGATCTTAAACATGATTTTTGAGCATCAAAGTGGACTTTTTAAGTCTAAAATTCTTGAACTTGATTGAATTGATGTAATTGCCATTTGAAACTTGTTTAACTGCTAGTAATGGTTATTTTAACAAGTTATTTGAGTTGAATGCTTATGAACTTTGTATACCTTTTCATATATACTTATTTGAAAAATTGTAGAATTAATAAAAATATGAAAATAAGTATAAGTTTAATATGGATTAAACATATTATTGTAATTGTTTTAAATTGTTATTTTGCTAACACTAATGCATATTTGGATGCACAAATTTTGTGTTTAATGTGTTTTGCAGAGAAATACAGATACGGACAGTGCATCATCGTCTAGATAACATGAACAAGAACCTGAACAAGAACCTGATCAAGAACCACAACCTGAACAACAACAACATAATGATCACACATGCTATATTATGAGGCGGAACCATTGTTTTACACTCATTATCATCAATTTTAGCCTCACCCGAGGATTATGCACCCACTTATCGATGACCAACAGTTACATTCCAACCTAAGATTCGATCGTTGTTGGATAGAATACCCAAAATTTCAAAAGAACATGCACATTCTTTACCACAAAAATATTGAAATGCCTCGGGTAATCGATTGGGAGCCTTTGGAAGCGGTTCACCTAGCCGAACCGGTTAGGGATTTACTAGTCCAGTGGTATGGTAGCTCTACATTTAACGATTGGATCCGCTTATTTACTACACGTAGAACTATATATAGAGAATGGTGTGTTGCATTGCTTAGCACTATAGAGTTAAATAATGAAGTTACTATGATAGGAGATAAAAGTTTTATTAGATTTCATTTAGGAGGTACAATGTACAGAATGTCCATGTTGGACATGGTTAGAGCTTTATTAATCTACACCCCCACTGAGATTATTACACCTGATTGTAATAGTCTAATTACTGAAGGTGAAAGATTAGATAGGAATTTTGACGCTAACGCCATATGGAGGCGTATGTCACAATTTAGGGAATTTACGTGAGCTGGAAGACACTCCTACTTAGATATTGATAGAGCAGAGCTTCAAATAATACATAGATTCTTAGCGAACTCGATTACACAAAGGGGTAGAAATAAGGAAAAAATGACCTTAAACGATTTATTTTATCTTAAGTGTATTCGAGACCCGAGGAGCTTTGTTAACATTCCTTATTGCGTAGGAAACTATTTATCTAAAGTGGTTGAGGGTATGCAAGCAGGAAGTATTATAGGGGGAGGTATTTTTGTTACTCTCATTGGAGAGTACTTAGGTGTAGATAAAGAGCATGGGGGTTCGATGGTAGAGATTGAGGAACAAGCCGAGAGCATAGGCTTGCAGGTTTATCAAGGTGCAAAGGTACTAAAACGGAGGCATAATATGCCAATACCATATCAGGGTACCCATCCACAGGTAGAGAGGGGTTCGGATGAGGAGATGGAGGAAGCAGATGACATTAGGGATGTCATTAGGGATAGTTATACTGATGTCTTCCAGCATGTAGATGAGGTGGAAATGAATAACCAGGCTAGGCATCATCAGTATGAGCAGTGGAGAGCTGCGAATGAGTATGAGCAATCCAGGCGACGCCAAAACGATAGCTGGCAAGTTCATCAGAACCAAATCATGAGCGAGCTATCATATCAGGTACCACATAACTATATTCCGACTCGACCTGCTTACTATCCACCACATCAGCCCGACATGCGACCACCCTTTGACCTGTATGACCCCAATCAAGCCTACCAGGACACCTATTACCAACCATGGAACCCGAGCGATGATATGAACTGGAATCCCTATCCAAATCAATAGTGTTCCATTGGTGATTTCTTATCTTTTATTATTTTTATCTATTTATGTTAAACATTTAACATTTTGATACTTTTATGTAATGTTTAACATTTTTATTATTTTGTACTAATATTTCATTTTTGTAATTTGAAAGTGGGATATTAAGTCCCATTTCAAAATACCATGCATGTTTATATTTGTATTGTATGTATTTTATCTCATATACACAACAGGGTAAAACAGCGCATTTTCAAAGACTGGCATTAAGTTCAGCAAAAGCAACTAATTTTGACGACAAGATGCAAAATAAATTTGATATAACAACTGCAGGAATGAACAAATGAAGTGCACCATTTATCATTCAAACAAACAACAGTATGTTTGGAAACTTTGGTAAAATTTAATCATTTTTCTATGCTAATCACCCTTAATAATTTAAATTGTTACTGATTTCTTGCAAATGAGGGCATTTCAAGATCTTAAGTGTGGGAAGGGATTAAATTCTTTCGGTTTTAAATTTTTTTTTTACTTATATACTTGGTCTAATAGCCACCGTTAAACTTCACTAGTAACGCAGTAGTTGTATTAGAATCTAGTGCTCTCTGATAATAAAGAACAGCCCTAGTCTTATATAATGACTACCCACTTCTAGTAAAATTTTTAAAATTTTTTCAAATAAATGAATTCAAAATCTCGTTTATGCTTATTTATGAACGATAAAACTAGGTGATAATACCGAAATTATTGTTACCTCGGAAAGGACATAAATTGAGAAACAACTCAAAACGCTTGAATTCATTTAAAATGGAATAGAAGAGAATAAAAAGGCAAAGAAAGAAAAATAAAAGCTAAGTGTGGGAAAAATTTACCAAGTTATTTAGAACATATATCACATATTTTTGTACAAATAATTGAAGATACTTTTGTTTTGGACGATATTAATCAGTTTTACACAGTTTATTGTAATATAAATGGAATTTAAAAGGAAGTAAAGTCTTCCGAGAAAAAGACACGCGCTTCTTGATTTAGGTCAGGAAGTTGTCGTCTAGACCAGTTGTAGAGTCTACAAAAAACCTTGAAAAGTTTCTCGAAAATCAGCTAGAAATCCACGGACCTCAGCATCAAACAGGGTCGCCAAGTGGTCAGACTTATCCTAACCATGAGAGGACCTATCTCGTACAATGGGGGGCACTGTGTAAATTAGCTTATAAGACTAATGAATCAGATCCCCAGAAAGGATAATCTCCTTAAAGATTAAAAATCAGCATTTAAGCCTGCTATTACTCAATCCTTGAGATTGACCTTAAAGATTGAGAATTCAAACTCATGGAATTCGATGATATCTAAACTCGATGGGTGTCAACCTCATGGAATTCTGAAAACCCATTTTCAATGCGTTCATTACCATTGAACGCAAAATCCTAGGAATTCACCTGGAATTCATTAGGTTACCTGAACCAAATTGGGTGTCAACCGTAAGAACGATGGTTGCATAGCATGGTCGAAGACAGGACCTTGTGCCAGACTGAAAAACTATAGGGTGATCTTTACTATTGCTCCTATAAAGGATAGTAATTGCATCCGACACGATATAGACCATAATCAAAAGCATTTCATTAGACATTGCCTTAACAGTTGCTTGTTCAACGCTTTCCTTTACAACCGGACGGTAGTTTACCGAAAGGTAATATACAAAGCAAGTATACTGGATGTGTTGCATTCCCAATACAAGGTTAGCAAGTGGGTGACACAAAACTGCAAGTTTTAAGCTAAAATTTTCAAATCTGAAACCCACAAAAACAATTTGCAAACACCAGTGAAGGGTTATTCCGGAAAACTTATCAAGGGTAAAAGCTAGAAGGAATTTTCAAAAGATCAAATGTTTTCATAAAGATCCAATTTCCTAAAGGATCTAAATTTTTATAGTCATGTGGGACTGTAAACCACATCGTTACTACCGTCGTATTAAAATCACAGATGTACATAGTGTGAAGAATAAAGAAGTGATTCTAGTAAAGCTATATTCAAGTTCTATATTGCTTGAGGACAAGCAACGCTCAAGTGTGGGAATATTTGATAATTCTAAAAATGAACATATATTTCATAGCATTATCCTTCAAGAAAGACAAGCTTTTAGTTGCAATTTTTCTATTTACAAGTGATATTTGTTTAAATAATAAAAGGTGAAGACAAAAGACAGATTCGACGATTTGAAGACGCAAACGACCAAAAAGCTAGAAAGTACAAAGTACAATCCAAGTGGTTCAAATTATTACTGAGAAACGTCTAAAACTTACAAGAGTACGAGCCGCAAAACGCAAAGTACAAGATATTAAATCGTACGAAAGGACGTTCAAAAATTCGGAACCGGGACATGAACCAACTATCAACGAGCGACGCAACGGACCTAAAATTACAAGTTAACTATGCACAAGAATAAAATATAATATATATATATATATATATATATATATATATATATATATATATATATATATATATATATATATATATATATATATATATATATATATAATTATATAAAATTATATATATTATATTATATTATTAAAAACCGTCGGCAAGCAAGAAACTAAGATGAAGTGAGCTGTCCCAGGAGACCATGCGATCGCATGGCCTGGTGGTTATAAATCCAGGCGATCGCATGGGAAGAAATCACAGGCCAAGTGCTATAAATAGCGAACGAATTGGATGAGTTATTTACACCTTCATCAACTGATATTCTCTCTCTCTCAATATATTTATATTTATATTTTATAATTATAATTTTAATATTAAGTAAATAATAATAAGGTTATAGTGGCAAATGCTTTAAGTTTGTAAGTCGAAATTCAGTCCGTGTAACACTACGCGATTAATACTCATTGTAAGTTATGTTCAACCTTTTTAAATTAATGTCTCGTAGCTAAGTTATTATTATCTTTATTTAAGCCGAAGTAATCGTGATGTTGAACTAAATATTAAGATTGGGTTATTGGGCTTTGGACCATAATTGGGGTTTGGACAAAAGACCGACACTTGTGGAAATTAGACTATGGGCTATTAATGAGCTTTATATTAATTAAATGGTATCTCGTTGATTTAATATAGAGATTTATAATTTGACATATTTATATATAACCACATACGTTTGACTGGGTACGGTGGGCGAGATATCTATAAATACTAATAATTATTCATTTGATCGGATACGGGGATGGATTAATAGTCACTGGACTCATTAAAACAGGGGTGGATTACATTCAAGGGTAATTGATGTAATTGTTAACAAAGTATTAAAACCTTGGATTACACGCAGTCGATAACCTGGTGTACTCATTAAACAAAGTATTAAGACCTTGTTACAGTTTGAATCCCCAATTAGTTGGAATATTTGACTTCAGGTATGAGGTTAATTTGGTGAAGACTCTCGCACTTTATAATTATGACCGATGGACTATTATGGACAAAACCAGATGGACATATCGAATAATCCAGGACAAAGGACAATTAACCCATGGTAATAATTTAAAATCAACACGTCAAACATCATGATTACGGAAGTTTAAATAAGCATAATTTTTTAATTTATATCTCTTCGTACTTTTATTTACCGTCATTTTATTTATCGTCATTTTATTTATCGTACTTTAAATTATCGCACTTTTAATTATTGTACTTTTATTTATCATCATTTACTTTACGCTTTAAATTAAGTTATATTTATATTTAATATTTTACATTAGGTTTTAATTGTGATTTAAGACATAAAATTGACAAACCAGTCATTAAACGGTAAAACCACTTTTTATAATAATAATAATACTACTTATATATATATATATATATATATATATATATATATATATATATATATATATATATATATATATATTATATATAGTTTAAAACATATATAGCGTTAAACTTAGTGAGCTCCCTGTGGAACGAATCGGACTTACTAAAAACTACACTATTCTACGATTAGGTACACTGCTTATAAGTGTTGTAGCAAGGTTTAGGTATATCCATTCTATAAATAAATAAATAACTTGTGTAAAATTGTAGCGTATTTAATAGTATTTCGAAGTTAAATATAATCTATTTCGTAGTACACCTCGCACACATCAATTCCCTACTAAGCAATTTCCCGATTAGCATGTCACGTGGAACTAGGCTTTGAAGATTCTGATCGGATGGGCTATGCTCAACTCCCGACGCTTTATCCGGTTTAAGAGTATATAAGCGGCTCATCTTGGATGCAATGCATACCTTGGGCGCACGAATAAAGTAGCATAGCCTTATATAGATAATATCCATCCTTTCTTAACACCTTAGTATATAACCCAAGTGAGTGGTTATGATTGTGTTTCGAATTCTTTTCTGTCAATGGTTTGGTAAGATCTAAGGGTTTGTAGACAAATTAGAACATCTGATAGTTCTCAGTCATCCTTAAAGATTTATAAGCTTAGTTTGTATCATAGTGCATTAAATTCCCATTTATGATTTAAACCAGCCCTTACTTAAATTCACCCAATAAATCCCTTAGTTATCCACCATGTACTAGACTTATAGTAGTTCCATAGCTTCTAACCTTGACCATGCTCTACTGTTGTAACAGTATTTCCTCGAGTCTTATACTCTTGACCAATGTCTTGATCTGGTCCTATGGTAATTCTCCATGTACTTTATAATATTTCCGATGGGTTCATACCTTGACCAATGTATAAACACAGATAATTAATTACCTTATAATTGTCGACTTTATAAAAGGTTTTAATCACGTTTATTGGTGGAAGGATGATAATAACGAGGTTTAATATCATAGACAGAAAATGAGTACGAAACGATAATCATCCCTAACTAACATTATTAAATCATGGCAAACAATCAAGCAATTACTCACACATCATGGCAACAAGCATTTCTAATATTAATAAATCATAAACATAGAACAATAATATTATAATAAATTAATAAAAGAAAGGATAGATATTACAATGTTGGCAGAATAACACTTGTATTTCTTCATAATATCCATAGAGTTACAATGTTTGATAGCTTCTACTACTAACTACATACTATTCTCCTATTGATCACTAGAGAGCGATAATAGAGAGATAATTATTTTCCTAATCTCTGTACTTTTCTCTCTCTAGAATCTAGAGAGAGAAAGTAGAGAGAGAACTAATCTCCTATAGATCACTAGAGTGCGACTATAGAGAGATATTTAGAGAGAGAAGTGAAGAATTGGTGTGTTGAAATGGTGAGATGAAGCCCCCATTTATAGGAAATGTTTGGTGGCAAAATTGTAATTAAATTGCTGAAAAACCCCTGGCAGGCCGTTTGGCAAGCTGTTTGCCATGGCCGTTTTTGATGCCCATTTGACAAGGCAAGCCGTTTTTGGTGCCCGTTTGCCAAGGCAAGCCGTTTTTGGTGCCCATTTGCTGGCAGGCCATTTTTCATTGTGGCAAGCCGTTTGGTAATGGTTTGCTGGATCGTATCTTGTCTTTCACCGTTTTCGCTCTAGAATCTTCGTTTTAGCTCCGTTTTTGACGATTCTTGAGCCCACGCGTTCATAATTGAATATCCTACAACATGAGATTAAGTAATTAAACTTTTTCAAAAATTATAAAATAAATTATTTAAACGCGAGTTAATCATCTTAGTCGGTTTTGCTTGTTTTTCCTCGTTTTTCATCCGTTTTTAGTGATTCTTGAAACATGGCCTTTGTAATTACTAAATCAACAAAATTAACTAACAAAGTGATTATTTTGGCGATAAAGTTTGGAATTTTATGGTTTTTAGGGCTCAATATCGGGGGTAAAAACGTGACTTTTTGGCCGATATCAATCTCTTAGGGAAGAGACAATTTGAGGTACGTTATTAATAACATTTAATAAACTATGTGATGTTCATAGCTAATGTCTTCATTCATGGTATTCATAAATATAACACCCCGTTAAAATCCATTAACGGTGATGTTAACTCTGGTCCCAGTGCTTGACTTCTACGTAATAGCAATGTTCTACAGCGGAAGCAACTAATACCTGAGTTAAAACATGCAAAACGGGTCAACATAAAATTGAGTGAATCTACAGGTTTAAGTAAATAGTTCATCATATGTTTCATAAAATAGTTTCCATAAATCGTTTATCGAAAATCAGTTATCAAAATTGTTTATCAAAAATCGGTATCCGAAAATCACTATTCAAAAATCAGTAAACATTTATCAGTATAAAATCACCAAGGTTTAATGTCCAAAAGTTTGCATACAGCAAATGCTAAGTATTAAACTATTTGTAATCAGAGATGTTAAGTTTCAACTGTGGGTGACATCAAAAAGGTTTTGTTTCAAATGTTTGTAGACATTAACATGTCTAGTTTCTAGTTCGTAAACCACAGGTTTAAGTAACATAAAGCAAAGTCTTAAAAACAGTAATTCTTTGTTAACATTCATTGTAAGTTAGGCCATGAGATTCTTTGTAAGCTTCGTAAAATTATACATTTGTCATGAGCACTTGATTATAAGACTTTAACCTGCGGATAGCTCATTCGCTACGCGTCTTCCTTTTACCCTTTCTAAGCATACACCGATCAAGTGTACAAGTTACAACAGAATAAGCATTCTGTGCGTTGGGGCGAGATTTGTCAAACCTAAAGGTACCGTCCCTATAAGCCGAGCTTACTTAAAGTAATTAATATAATCAAACTAAGGGATTTTTGATGTGAACTCATATGTATATTCGTTTAAGTTACTCATTCCTAATATGTAAAATAACTGTAAAAATAGTTTAAAAACAGTTTCAAAAGCAACATGTATCTCATCCAAAAAATGTTGATGAAAAATGGACTGTAGACTCACCTTGAAAATGCACAGTAAATTCTTAGTAAAACAGTACGGTAGTCAGATGATCACGACCGTAAAACGCAACCTAATCATATAAGTTACCTTAAGTAAATACATAAGTCACACTACGTCAACACATAGTGTACGCATAGTCCTAGTGCTCAGACTGACTCAACAAGTAAGCAAAAGTCAACTAGTCTAAGCAAGTCAACAAAAGTCAAACCAAAAGTCAAACTTGGTCAAAGTGGTAAAATAAAGTCAACCATATCAGTAGGTCATGTAATCTTAGTCAACATGTTAATCCTAAGTCAACTAACATGTTTTAGCTCACAGTTTGTCAAGTACACGTTCACAGTTTATCGTATAATATAAAATTCATGCACAACTTACAAACAACGAACATACTTCATAGCACATGAGTCATGGTAATATGGAAAAATCCATATCAAAACTAGACTCATAAATGTTTTCGAAAAGCCTAGTCATGCCCTCATACAATGTCTACAAGTCAGGTTTCAGATAAGGTCTAGTTAAGGTTTACCAAATCAGTTTCAGCACGCGCAGCAGTTTTCAAAAAATTATCACTTAATTTAGAAAATAGCAATTAACGAACGGCTAATTGGAGATGACTCTAGACATTCCAAATTTTTAGTGATAAAATAATCAATGTATTTCATATAGCCATTTTGTACAGTTTATTCCCTAAAGTCAGACCTTTTGTTTTGGACAGCATTCAAACATGTCATTTGGTGATGCATATAACACATAGCAAACATTGTTTTCAGAAGCTATAATACAATTGAAATATGTTTATGAACATCTAAATAACAATAATACAGATGATCAAAGTCTTAAATAATTTCTAGTTCATGTGAGGTCATTTAGAGTGCATATGCAAACAGTTTCCGAGCAATACAAGTCATCATTTTTCGTTTAATCATATCGAGAGCTATAATAATCAATTAGCATGATTCTTAAGTCTAACTTGAGTGATTTTTAACAAGGAATCCAGTGGTTAGCATTTCAATAACTCACTCGTAAAGCATAAACACCAGAAAATTCTTATTACATGCAAAACCCTAGCAAAACTTCAATTAAGCATAACTTACGCATACGGTAACGAAAATACGCAAATCCAAAGTCCAAATTTATTAATTTTTTGAGATCTATCCATCTAGATACATCATACTAATATTAGAAAAACTCATTTAATCAGATTCATAGCAAACCAATTCGTGATTACATCAAAACACATCAATCGCGCAAAATAACGACTAATAACTTATGCAATCATAATTAATTGAGCACCAGACCCTTGTACACTATATAATTGATCAAAATCAGATTCAATAAGATTAGGGTTTATAGTTTTATACCTCTAGAGATCAAATTGCTTATATCAATTGCTTATATCAGTGGTCCATGCTTATTATGCCATATGGCAGTGGCTATAAGTTGCAATCGTTTCACAATTTTTGGCGTTTAAAATTCTTATCTTAAATAAGTAATCCGATATTGAAATTGAGAGTAGTTCTATTATTATTTTTAAGATTAAGTTAGTAAAAAGACATAAATTTGACTAAGAATTAATACTTCTTAAAAAAAATTAATTTGTACCCATTTTCAATTATTTTTTGGGAAAATTATAGTATCTTTTAATCTTTTTTAGTGAGTAATCACTTCTCTCCCCACACTTAAAATCATGCAATGCCCTCACTTGCATGAATTTATACTACAATGATAAAATAAAGGAAGACAAAAATATAAATAGGCAGAAGAATAATGTTACTTGGAAGTAGATTGTAGTTACATGATAGTTGCAGAAGTTGAATTTGAAGAACACGCACCCAATCACCCCATTTATTCAAATAATCGCTAATAAAAATGAAAAAAAAAATACGTTCTTCTTTATTAACGAGTCATAAGCTTGACTCGACCCCATTTAAATTTTTCCTTAGTGGGGTTTAACTTCCCCCACACTTATCGGGCGACATATAAAATCGGTGAAAAATGTTCCACGAATTATTAACGTTAACCAGTCATTAACACCTCGGGTTGAATATATGTAGTTTGGAAGTTTTCCTTTCTCTTTCACATAGAACTCTGGTATAACGCTACTTTTAGAATTCGTATCATACTTAAAATTGACTGGGACACCCGAATGTACCCCTCGGTTATGCTAATATCAAATAGATCACTATAAACCGTCTTTTCCAAATTATATACCTTGTGATACCCACTCGCATACAAAAAATCATTTATCTCAACATTGGGAACCTCAAAATGTGACAGTTGATCCGTTATAATTTTCTTTAATGTTGTTGGAGTCAACCTCTATCCTTAATTCAGCTAGTTCCTCAGTTGTCGGCTCATAACCATTAGCAATCAAAACAGCTAACAAATTGTAAAGACCCGTCCTAATCCATTTGGATGAAGTCCATTTCGATTATAAACGATTCACAACAGTTGATTTCATCGCGAGGTACTTGACCTCTATATGATACATTTTACAAACGTTGCATTCGTTTTTGAAAAGACAATCTTTCAATACATCGAAAGTTGACGGCATGCATACCATTTCATAATATATCTAACTATAATTGAATTAATAATAATCTTGATGAACTCAACGACTCGAATGCAACGTCTTTTGAAATATGTCATGAATGACTCCAAGTAATATCTCTAAAATGAGCAAATGCACAGCGGAAGATTTTTTCATACCTGAGAATAAACATGCTTTAAACTGTCAACCAAAAGGTTGGTGAGTTCATTAGTTTAACATAAATAATCATTTCCATCATTTTAATAGACCACAAGATTTTCATTTTCAGTTCTCATAAATATACGTCCCATGCATAGAGACAAAACTATCATTCATATGGATTGAACACCTGGTAGCCGACGTTAAATTAATGCATAGAATATTGTAACGACCCGTCAAAATCGCTATTGACACGGCACGTTAATCATTGATTCCACAGTGAGGTTTTGACCTCTATATGATACGTTTTGATAAAATGTTGCATTCATTAAAATAAGTGACTTTCTAAACATAGAAAGTTATAAACATGTGGGCGAGTGCTTAGGTATAAACAAAACCCCGAAATACATAAGTCTTTAATTTACAGGTTGACATCACAGTCCAATTATTTATTACACAACGCAGTTTTATTTTGAATGCAATAAACTTTGTACAAAGCATGAGAGACTCCATGCAGGCAATAAGTACATCACAGCGGAAGCATTCTAAGGACCTGAGAATAAAACATGCTAAAAAGTCAACACGAATGTTGGTGAGTTATAGGTTTAATTGCTCGAGTCATAAACATATATAAAGATAGACCACAAGATTTCATCAAAAGTTTATCAATAGATTCTACGTAACAGAGCACCCTGGTAGCTAAACTTAACGCTATAGTGATAATTACCCCATTCGTTTTAATACACGTAAACCAACATATCTTAAACTCAAATAACATACGTCCGTTAAAAGGCTAGCGCTCTAGCTCGGACTGGGATGTCAAGCCCTATGGATCCATATACAATTATTCGCGCCCACCAGTCCATATCCTATGTACTGGCAGCTACTAGTTACCAAAGCTAAGGGATTTTCGGTTTAACTCAGTGTAGAATTTAGTATGTACTTGTGTCTTATCGCGTTTAAAATAAATTGCATGTATTCTCAGCCCAAAAATATTTAAAGTATTTAAAAAGGGAGACTATAAACTCACAGTTCAATATTACGATTCAATATTGTAGGCAAATTGCGTAGACGTAATGATGGTAGACGACTGTATGGTTAGCCTTGGATTCAAGAACAATACCCCGAATAATACCCACTATTTCCTTAGCTTAAAGCGGTTTGAAACTCGAATTAAAAACACCCTCGTATATACCTTATTATTATTAAACTTAAATTTAAAATTAAAATTATATTTATAATATAAATATAAATATGTTACAGAAGAAGAAAAAAAAAGATGTGTGTTGTTCGTCGAGAAAACTGACATATTTATATTACTTTTCGATTTACTGTAGCTCATGTGATCGCATGAGTTTTCAGTATTTTTGCCATGCGATCGCATGGCCGCCTTTTCTGTTTTTGTTTGCTAGTTCGTCGACATCAAATAGTGTACTGTATCAAATAGTGTTTTACTGTAGCAATAGTGCGTTACTGTAGCAATTCATTGTAGCACTGTAGCAAAATACGGTTTCACTGTAGCAAATAGTGTTTTACTGTAGCAAATAGTGTTTTATTGTAGCAAAGTAATTTTTACTGTAGCAAATAGGGTTTTACAGTAGGAAAGTCGTTTTTACTTGTACATATATATATACATACATATAATTGTTCATGAATCGTCGAGAGTAGTCAAAGGTAATTGTATATATGAAACAGTTCTAAACTTTTGAGACTTAATCTAACAGACTTTGTTTAACGTGTTAAAATAATAAATCGTATAGAGAATTGGTTTAAATAAGTCAAAAATTTTCGGGTCATCACAAATATCCCCAAAACAGAACCTCTCGTCTGTATATTAATCATATAAACTTCGAAGTACTAAACACCACGCCCACTAGCCCTTCCGTCTAGTGAACATTCTGGGTGGGGGTGTTAAACTCGGTTGCTACCTTTAGGATTCACGTCAATTAGGCGTGCACTAATTCTCAAAATTAGTGATGTTCCCTAATTCTTAGGTTACCAAGCAATAATAATCAGGGGAAAAATATTCATATTGATAATGCTAAAAGCGAACATATATTTCATAGCATTATTCCTCAAGAAAGACAAGCTTTTAGTTGCAATTGTTCTATTTACAAGTGATATTCGTTTAAATAATAAAAGGTAAAGACAAAAGACAGATTCGACGAATTGAAGACGCAAAGGTCCAAAAAGCTCAAAAGTACAAAATACAATCAATGAGGTTCCAATTATTGATAAGAAACGTCTCAAAATTACAAGAGTACAAGATTCAAAAAGCAAAGTACAAGATATTAAATTATACGCAAGGACGTTCGAAAATCCGGAACCGGGACCAGAGTCAACTCTCAACGCTCGACGCAACGGACTAAAAATTACAAGTCAACTATGCATATGAATATAATATAATATATAATTAATTCTTAAAATTAATATATATATTATATTATATTTATAAAACGTCGGCACAAGGAAACAAGCAACATGTGAGCTCTCCCAGCTGGCCATGCGATCCCATGGCCAGGAAGAAGAAAGTCCATGCGATCGCATGGCATGAAAAGTCAGGCCACATCCCCTATAAATTCGCAGTTTGGTGAACGCAAAAAATATATATCTTATCTCTCTCTCAATATATACGTAAATATATATATATATAATTTATATTTTAATTTTAATTTTAAATCCTAACAATAAGGGTATGTTAGCAAATGTTGTAAGGGTGTAAGTCGAAATTCTGTCCGTGTAACGCTACGCTATTTTTAATCATTGTAAGTTATGTTCAACCTTTTTACATTAATGTCTCGTAGCTAAGTTATTATTATGCTTATTTAATCCGAAGTAATCATGATGTTGGGCTAAAAATATTAAAATTGGGTAATTGGGTTTTGTACCATAATTGGAGTTTGGAAAAAAGAACGACACTTGTGGAAATTAGACTATGGGCTATTAATGGGCTTTATATTTGTTTAACTAAATGATAGTTTATTAATGTTAATATAAAGATTTACAATTGGGCATCCCTATAAATTATCATATACACTCGATCGGACAGGATGGGCTGGATATTTAGATGTACGAATAATCGTTCATTTAACCGGACACGGGAATGGATTAACAGTCACTAGTCACTAGAATTATTAAAACAGGGGTGAAATTATGTACAAGGACACTTGGCATAATTGTTAACAAAGTATTAAAACCTTGGGTTACACTCAGTCGACATCCTGGTGTAATTATTAAACAAAGTATTAAAATCTTGTTACAGTTTAAGTCCCCAATTGGTTGGAATATTTAACTTCAGGTATAAGAATAATTTGACGAGGACACTCGCACTTTATATTTATGACTGATGGACTGTTATGGACAAAAACCAGACGGACATATTAAATAATCCAGGATAAAGGACAATTAACCCATGGGCATAAAACTAAAATCAACACGTCAAACATCATGATTACGGAAGTTTAAATAAGCATAATTCTTTTATTTCATATTTAATTTCCTTTATTTTATATTTAATTGCACTTCTAATTATCGCATTTTTATTGTTATTGTATTTAATTGCACTTTAATTTTCGTACTTTTTAATTATCGCAAGTTTATTTTTTCGCACTTTTATTTATCGAAATTTCATTATCGTTATTTACTTTACGCTTAAAATTAAGTATTTTATTTATTTTTAATATTTTACATTTGGTTTTAACTACGACTAAAGTTTTAAAATCGACAAACCGGTCATTAAACGGTAAAAACCCCCTTTATAATAATAATATTACTTATATATATATTTGTATTTTTATAAAAGTAAACTAATATAGTGTTAAGCTTTGTTTAAAGATTTTCCCTGTGGAACGAACCGGACTTACTAAAAACTACACTACTGTACGATTAGGTACACTGCCTATAAGTGTTGTAGCAAGGTTTAAGTATATCCATTCAATAAATAAATAAATATCTTGTGTAAAATTGTATCGTATTTAATAGTATTTCCCTGCTAAAATTTAAGCTATTTTATATACACCTCGCATAACATCAAGTTATTTTTGGCGCCGCTGCCGGGGACCATCTAGCTTAAAAGCCGGAAGCGCAACGCTAATATAAAAAAAAGAATTTTTCTTTTTAGTTTACTTTTATAAAAAAATACGCTTTTGTAAAAATACGTTTTAAATATTCAAAAATATTAAAAGAAAAACAAAAATATACATATTTTTAAGAGTTTGGTAAATATTTAAGTTTTATAAAGTTTCTTTATTTCTATTTTTTTTAGTTTGTAAAAATATAAGTTTTATTTAATTTATAAATATATTTTATAAATATATTTTACAGCAAAAACAGAAAATAAAAAAAAATAAAAAAAATATATTAAAACTCGAGTCCGGTACTGTAGCAGCCCACTCTGTGGCCTGAAACCCTAGCCCATGCGATCGCATGGCTGGGCAACTTAGGACTCATGCGATCGCATGAGCCCGTCTGACACGCCACAGTTGACTGAACCAGCATTTATTACGGGTATTATTATTTATTATTAATCTAAAACCCTATTTAGGGTTATATATTTTATAATTTAATTTAGTTTTTATATTTAATTTGTATTTTTATGTTTAATTAGTTTATTTAAAGTTTAAAATTAATAGTTTTATTAAATAAATAATATAAAAATAATATTTTTATAAAAATTGTACTTTTTACAACTTTTTGTATATTTTTATATTTTTTTCCCTTTTTAATCGTTTTAGCGTAATATTTGTATTTTTAGCTCATATTTAGTTTTAAACTTAGTTTTTGCCATAGTTATTTTTACTTCTAGATTTTTAGGCTTTGCCGTAGAATCCCTTAAGTGCTTTTTCTTTAGATTAAGATTTAGGTGCTTTAGAATTTTGCGACGCCTTTTTAAGTTTTAGTACCTTTTTAAGTTATTTCCATTTGGGATATAGTTTTTCTTGTAAGCTTTAATATTTTTAGACGCCTTTTACCTATGTATCAATTATCATTCCAATTAGTAATCTCAATTTGCGATTATAATTTAAAGTTAGTGGTAGTAATAAGGTTAGGTTAGTCGAGTGTTTTTAAGTTCTATAAGTCATTTCTTTTTATTTCTTATTTTTTGACGCCTTTTATTTTTCAACCATTTTCTTTTTCTTTTTCGACACGCTCTTTTTCTTTCTTATTTCTCGCTATTCTAGTTTTTAGGACTTAGAATTTTTTCTACTTCTTATCTAAATTTCTTAAAATTACGAAAATTTATTTTAAGTGGTTAAATTGATAGACATCAAAATTTTCTGGTTCGTAGTAATAGTTGGATTTGTATGTGGACCGGGTTATTGGAGCCAAACAGTCCTCAATTATATTGAGACCAAACGAATCCTGTCCCTCTGCTGCATCTTTTGGCTATTCGAAACGTGGGAAAATCAGAAAAGTCTATTGATTGGATAACTTATTATAATTTTTCTTTCCTTTTAAAAACTAATAGGATATTCAGTGAATGCACCGAGCAAGACGTTCACCACCTTTTGTACGTTCACCACCTGTAACTAGATCAAGACACTTAGCAAATATTACCGCCGTTGATTTTTCTTTAGAATCTTCATCCAGTCGACCAAGTACTCCAATTCAAATTTCCGATAATCCATTTTTTGAACCCGACCTCACAATTGAGAATCTGGAGAATATTCAGGGATGATTCATAGATCCTGAACCATTAAATTTTCCTCCGGAACCACCAATCATTCAAACAGAGATTGTTGAGGAATGAACTATTAAATCAGAAACCTCTAGTGATTCCGATTCAACAAATTTAATTATGGAAGTAAGAGAACCATTAAGTATAGAAGACCGAATGAGAGCTAAACGCACTGGCCAAGGTCACGCAATTACTCATCCTGACATTAATGCGCCAGATTATGAAATCAAAGGACAAATTCTACACATGGTGACTAATCAATGCCAATTTAGTGGTGCACCGAAGGAAGATCCAAATGAACATCTTCGTACCTTTAATAGGATCTGCACACTATTTAAAATCCGAGAAGTGGAGGATGAACAGATATATCTCGTGTTATTTCCCTGGACTTTAAAGGGAGAAGCCAAAGATTGGTTGGAATCGTTACCTGAAGGGGCGATCGATACATGGGACGTTTTAGTTGAAAAATTTCTTAAACAGTTCTTTCCGGCATCTAAACCCGTAAGACTTCAAGCAGAAATTGTTACGTTCACACAGAAACCAAATGAAACTCTATATGAGGCGTGGACAAGATTTGGAAAATTATTGAGAGGATGTACGCAACATGGTTTAGACACCTGTCAAATAGTACAAATATTCTACCAAGGATGCGACATCACTACAAGGAAAGACATAGATATAGCAGCTGGTGGTTCTATTATGAAGAAAACAGAAACTAATGCTTATAAAATTATTGATAACACTGCTTCCCACTCACATGAGTGGCACCAAGAAAAAGATATCGTTAGATCATCTAAAGCAGCTAGAGCCGATTCTAGCCATGACTTAGATTCCATTTCCGCAAAGATAGATGCTGTCGAGAGACGAATGGAAAAGATGACTAAAGATATTCACTCAATACGAATTAGTTGTGAGCAGTGTGGAGGACCACATTTGACAAAAGATTGTCTCAGTATTGAATTAACAATGGAACAAAGAGAGAATATTTCATACATAAACCAAAGGCCTGGAAATAATTATCAGAATAATTATCAACCGCCAAGACCGATTTACAATCAAAACCAGAATTATAACCGAAATATTCCATACAACAACCAACAAGGTCCTAGCAATCAACAAGTATCCAATAATACTTATAATCAGCAAAGACCTAATTTTCAAAATAAACCACCACAACAAACCGATGATAAAAAGCCGAATTTAGAAGATATGATGACGAAGCTAGTTGAAACTCAAACGCAGTTTTTCACATCTCAAAAACAAACTAATGAACAAAATGCTCAAGCATTTAGAAATCAACAAGCTTCTATTCAAAATCTGGAACAAGAAGTAAGTAACCTAGCAAGGTTAATAGGTGAAAGAAAACCGGGAAGTCTACCTAGTGATACAAATGCTAACCCCCGGAATGAAACAGCTAAAGCCATTACCACAAGAAGTGGTACAACACTTAAACCACCTGAAATACCTGTAACTTCTGATGAAGCTATTCCTACTCCACAAGAACCACAACCTGAACAAGATAAGGAAAAAGAACCGGTAGTTGAAAAGGTTAATGAAGATAACACAATTAAGGCTAAACCTTATGTTAAACCATACCAACCACCACTTCCTTACCCGAGTAAAATGAAGAAAGAGAAACTTGAAGCCGAGCAATCTAAATTCTTGGATATGTTTAAACAGATAAATGTAAATCTTCCTTTCATTGATGTGATTTCAGGAATGCCTAGATATGCTAAATTCTTGAAAGATCTGATACCAAATAGAAAGAAAATGGAAGAACTCTCGGTTGTTACTATGAATGCTAATTGTTCAGCAGTGCTGTTGAATAAGATACCAGAAAAACTATCTGATCCAGGAAGTTTCACAATTCCATGTTTTCTGGGTAGTCTTAGTTCAATAGAAGCATTAGCAGATTTAGGTGCTAGTATAAATTTAATGCCGTATTCACTATACGATAAACTAGACCTTGGAGAATTGAAACCAACTAGAATAAGTATACAACTAGCCGATCGATCAATAAAATATCCTAGGGGGATAATGGAGAACATGCTAGTTAAAGTTGGTACTTTAGTATTTCCAGTAGATTTTGTTGTTCTGGACATGGAAGAAGATTCTCAAGTTCCTCTCATATTAGGAAGACCATTCTTAAACACGGCTAAAGCAATGATCGACGTGTTCGGTAAGAAATTGACTCTAAGTATAGAGGACGAGAGTGTTACCTTTCAGTTGATAGAGCAATGCAACAACCACAATCTGCAGATGATACATGTTATTATATTCAAACTATAGATTCACATGCAGAATTATTAGAAGAATTTCCAGAATTACAAGGAACAGGAGAATGTTCTTTAGGAGAAGGTAATGAACAAATTGATGAAGCTGAAATGTTAGCTACACTTATAGCTAATGGATATGAACCAACAACAGAAGAAATTCAAATGCTAAAAGAAGAAGACAGATATCGATATAAATCATCGATAGAAGAACCTCCGAAATTAGAGTTAAAGCCACTTCCAAACCATTTGGAATACGCTTATTTACATGGTGAATCTGAATTACCTGTAATAATATCGTCTTCTCTTACTGAAAATGAGAAATCACAACTCATTTCTGTGTTGAAAGCTCATAAACCAGCCATTGCATGGAAGATTCATGATATTAAAGGAATAAGTCCTTCGTATTGCACACATAAAATCCCTATGGAAGAAGGTCATAAAATGTATGTGCAACGCCAACGAAGACGAAATCCTAATATGCAAGATGTAGTTAAGAAAGAGATTATTAAACTGCTAGATGCAGGTTTAATATATCCAATTTCTGATAGTCCATGGGTAAGCCCAGTTCAATGCGTACCTAAGAAGGGTGGCATGACTGTCATTACAAATGAAAAAAATGAGCTTATTCCTACAAGGACTGTAACAGGATGGCGTGTATGTATTGATTATCGAAAATTAAATGACGCCACCAGAAAAGATCACTTTCCCTTACCTTTCATTGATCAAATGTTAGAAAGATTAGCCGGAAATAGTTACTATTGTTTTCTAGATGGATTTTCCGGATATTTTCAAATTCCAATAGCACCCGAAGATCAAGAGAAAACCACATTCACGTGCCCTTATGGTACTTTTGCTTACAAACGCATGCCATTTGGACTTTGCAACGCCCCTGCAACCTTTCAAAGGTGCATGATGTCGATTTTTCACGACATGATAGAAGAATGCATGGAAGTTTTCATGGATGACTTTTCAGTATTTGGTGATACATTTGAATCATCTCTAGTTAATCTTGAACGAATGCTGATTAGATGCGAACCGTCAAATCTAGTACTTAGTTGGGAGAAATGCCATTTCATGGTTAAAGAAGGCATTGTTCTTGGACATAAAATTTCAAAGGAAGGAATTGAAGTGGATAGAGCTAAAGTAGATGTAATTGCTAAACTTCCACATCCAACCAATGTTAGAGGAGTTAGGAGTTTTCTAGGGCATGCCGGTTTTTACCGACGTTTCATAAAAGATTTTTCTAAAATTGCCACTCCTATGAATAAACTCCTAGAAAATGATGCTCCATTCATCTTTTCAGATGAATGTATCAAATCTTTTAATATTCTTAAAGAGAAACTCACTAATGCGCCGATCATGATAACACCAAATTGGAATCTACCATTTGAACTAATGTGCGATGCAAGTGATTTTGCAATGGGAGCCGTTTTAGGACAAAGGATTGAAAAACGATTTCAACCTATATATTATGCTAGTAAGATGTTACAAGGAGCACAAACGAACTATACAACTACTGAAAAAGAACTCCTTGCTATTGTCTTTACTTTTGACAAATTTCGATCATATCTCGTTCTAGCAAAAACGGTGGTCTATACCGACCATTCTGCTCTTAGATACTTATTTTCGAAACAAGATGCTAAACCAAGATTAATCCGTTGGATCTTACTCTTACAAGAGTTCGATATTGAAATCCGAGATAAAAAAGGAGCAGAAAATCTCGCCGCTGATCATCTTTCTCGTCTTGAAAATCCTGAGTTAGAAGTTCTAAATGAATCGGCCATACAAGACGACTTTCCTGATGAATATCTATTGAAGATAGATTATAATGAAATACCATGGTTTGCAGACTATGCAAACTACTTAGTATGTGGATTCCTTGAAAAAGGATTATCGTACCAAAAACGAAAGAAATTCTTCAGTGATATAAAACACTATTTCTGGGAAGATCCACATTTGTTTAAAAGTTGTCCAGATGGAATAATACGCCGATGTGTATTCGGAGAAGAAACCAGTAAAATATTAAACCATTATCACACAGGACCAACAGGAGGGCATTATGGGCCTCAATTAACAGCAAGAAAAGTTTATGAAGCTGGATTCTATTGGCCTACAATTTACAAAGACGCACACCTTCTTTGCAAATCCTGTGATGCTTGTCAAAGGGCCGGAAAAATAAGTCAACGTGATGAAATGCCACAAAATGTTATCCAAGTATGTGAAGTATTTGATATTTGGGGTATTGACTTTATGGGTCCATTTCCAAAATCTCATAATAATCTATATATTCTCGTAGCCATTGATTATGTATCTAAATGGGCAGAAGCACAAGCTCTCCCAACTAACGATGCACGAGTTGTAGTCAACTTTTTAAAACGTCTTTTTGCAAGGTTTGGAACACCGAAAGCTTTAATAAGTGATCGGGGTACTCATTTCTGTAATAATCAACTTGATAAAGTTCTCAAAAGATATGGAGTAACTCATAAAATCTCCACCGCATATCATCCACAAACAAGTGGACAAGTTGAAAATACCAACCGAGCTTTAAAACGTATTCTAGAGAAAACCGTAGGATAAAACCCGAAGGAATGGTCCATTAAATTGGAGGATGCACTCTGGGCTTTTAGAACAGCCTACAAAACTCCAATTGGAACCACACCTTTTAGACTTGTTTATGGAAAAGCATGTCATCTTCCAGTAGAAATTGAACACAAAGCATTTTTGGCTTTGAAGACATGTAATCTTGATATACATGAAGCTGGACGTCTACGATTAAGTCAACTAAAAGAATTAGAAGAGTTAAGACATGAAGCATGTAGTGACCCGAACTTTTCCATGTTTATATATATTAATTGAGATTGATATTTACATGATTAAATGTTTCCAACATGTTAAGCAATCAAACTTGTTAAGACTTGATTAATTGAAATAGGTTTCATATAGACAATTGACCACCCAAGTTGACCGGTGATTCACGAACGTTAAAACTTGTAAAAACTATATGATGACATATATATGGTTATATATATAGTTAACATGATACTATGATAAGTAAACATATCATTAAGTATATTAACAATGAACTACATATGTAAAAACAAGACTACTAACTTAATGATTTTTAAACGAGACATATATGTAACGATTATCGTTGTAAAGACATTTAATGTATATATATCATATTAAGAGATATTCATACATGATAATATCATGATATTATAATAATTTAAAATCTCATTTGATATTATAAACATTGGGTTAACAACATTTAACAAGATCGTTAACTTAACGGTTTCAAAACAACACTTACATGTAACGACTAACGATGACTTAACGACTCAGTTAAAATGTATATACATGTAGTGTTTTAATATGTATTTATACACTTTTGAAATACTTCAATACACTTATCAAAATACTTCTACTTAACAAAAATGCTTACAACTTAACAAAAATGCTTACAATTACATCCTCGTTCAGTTTCATCAACAATTCTACTCGTATGCACCCGTATTCGTACTTGTAGAATACACAGCTTTTAGATGTATGTACTATTGGTATATACACTCCAATGATCAGCTCTTAGCAGCCCATGTGAGTCACCTAACACATGTGGGAACCATCATTTGGCAACTAGCATGAAATATCTCATAAGATTACAAAAATATGAGTAATCATTCATGACTTATTTACATGAAAATAAAATTACATATCCTTTATATCTAATCCATACACCAACGACCAAAAACACCTACAAACACTTTCATTCTTCAATTTTCTTCATCTAATTGATCTCTCTCAAGTTCTATCTTCAAGTTCTAAGTGTTCTTCATAAATTCTACAAGTTCTAGTTACATAAAATCAAGAATACTTTCAAGTTTGCTAGCTCACTTCCAATCTTGTAAGGTGATCATCCAACCTCAAGAAATCTTTGTTTCTTATAGTAGGTTATCATTCTAATACAAGGTAATAATCATATTCAAACTTTGGTTCAATTTCTATAACTATAACAATCTTATTTCAAGTGATGATCTTACTTGAACTTGTTTTCGTGTCATGATTCTGCTTCAAGAACTTCGAGCCATCCAAGGATCCGTTGAAGCTAGATCCATTTTTCTCTTTTCCAGTAGGTTTATCCAAGGAACTTAAGGTAGTAATGATGTTCATAACATCATTCGATTCATACATATAAAGCTATCTTATTCGAAGGTTTAAACTTGTAATCACTAGAACATAGTTTAGTTAATTCTAAACTTGTTCGCAAACAAAAGTTAATCCTTCTAACTTGACTTTTAAAATCAACTAAACACATGTTCTATATCTATATGATATGCTAACTTAATGATTTAAAACCTGGAAACACGAAAAACACCGTAAAACCGGATTTACGCCGTCGTAGTAACACCGCGGGCTGTTTTGGGTTAGTTAATTAAAAACTATGATAAACTTTGATTTAAAAGTTGTTATTCTGAGAAAATGATTTTTATTATGAACATGAAACTATATCCAAAAATTATGGTTAAACTCAAAGTGGAAGTATGTTTTCTAAAATGGTCATCTAGACGTCGTTCTTTCGACTGAAATGACTACCTTTATAAAAACGACTTGTAACTTATTTTTCCGACTATAAACCTATACTTTTTCTGTTTAGATTCATAAAATAGAGTTCAATATGAAACCATAGAAATTTGATTCACTCAAAACGGATTTAAAATGAAGAAGTTGTGGGTAAAACAAGATTGGATAATTTTTCTCATTTTAGCTACGTGAAAATTGGTAACAAATCTATTCCAACCATAACTTAATCAACTTGTATTGTATATTATGTAATCTTGAGATACCATAGACACGTATACAATGTTTCGACCTATCATGTCGACACATCTATATATATTTCGGAACAACCATAGACACTCTATATGTGAATGTTGGAGTTAGCTATACAGGGTTGAGGTTGATTCCAAAATATATATAGTTTGAGTTGTGATCAATACTGAGATACGTATACACTGGGTCGTGGATTGATTCAAGATAATATTTATCGATTTATTTCTGTACATCTAACTGTGGACAACTAGTTGTAGGTTACTAACGAGGACAGCTGACTTAATAAACTTAAAACATCAAAATATATTAAAAGTGTTGTAAATATATTTTGAACATACTTTGATATATATGTATATATTGTTATAGGTTCGTGAATCAACCAGTGGCCAAATCTTACTTCTCGACGAAGTAAAAATCTGTGAAAGTGAGTTATAGTCCCACTTTTAAAATCTAATATTTTTGGGATGAGAATACATGCAGGTTTTATAAATGATTTACAAAATAGACACAAGTACGTGAAACTACATTCTATGGTTGAATTATCGAAATCGAATATGCCCCTTTTTATTAAGTCTGGTAATCTAAGAATTAGGGAACAGACACCCTAATTGACGCGAATCCTAAAGATAGATCTATTGGGTCTAACAAACCCCATCCAAAGTACCGGATGCTTTAGTACTTCGAAATTTATATCATATCCGAAGGGTGTCCCGGAATGATGGGGATATTCTTATATATGCATCTTGTTAATGTCGGTTACCAGGTGTTCACCATATGAATGATTTTTATCTCTATGAATGGGATGTGTATTGAAATATGAAATCTTGTGGTCTATTATTATGATTTGATATATATAGGTTAAACCTATAACTCACCAACATTTTTGTTGACGTTTTAAGCATGTTTATTCTCAGGTGATTATTAAGAGCTTCCGCTGTCGCATACTTAAATAAGGACGAGATTTGGAGTCCATGCTTGTATGATATTGTGTAAAAACTGCATTCAAGAAACTTATTTTGTTGTAACATATTTGTATTGTAAACCATTATGTAATGGTCGTGTGTAAACAGGATATTTTAGATTATCATTATTTGATAATCTACGTAAAGCTTTTTAAACCTTTATTGATGAAATAAAGGTTATGGTTTGTTTTAAAAATGAATGCAGTCTTTGAAAAACGTCTCATATAGAGGTCAAAACCTCGCAACGAAATCAATTAATATGGAACGTTTTTAATCAATAAGAACGGGACATTTCAGTTGGTATCAGAGCGTTGGTCTTAGAGAACCAGGATTTTGCATTAGTGTGTCTTATCGAGTTTATTAGGATGCGTTAGTGAGTCTGGACTTCGACCGTGTTTACTTGAAAAATGATTGCTTAACAAATTTTGTTGGAAACTATATATTTTTAACATGTGAATATTATGTGATATATTAATCTCTTAACGCGTTTGATATTATGTGATAGATGTCTACCTCTAGAACAAGTCCCATTGACTCACCTAATAATAATGAAGAGTCAAATGTAAATTGAAATGATTCGTGGACTGATTCACAAGTTCCCGAAGATGAACCGGAAGAAGAGTCGGAACCGAAAGAAGAATCGGAACCGGAAGAAGAATCGGAACCAGATGAAGAAATAGAACCGGTGGGGGAAATAATAAAACGGTTAAGTAAAAGAAAATCCTCAACCAACCGACCAAGGTTAATTATGGTCAATGGTGTTTCCGCCAAGGAAGCAAAATATTGGGAGGATTACCAATTCTCCGATGAATCGGATTCCGACGAGAATTCCGATGATGTTATAGAAATTACCCCAACTGAATTTAAAAAGGCAAAAGAAAATAATAAGGGAAAGGGCATAAAAATAGAGAAATCTAATTCCAACCCCGATGAACTTTATATGTATCGTCAACCCCCGAAGTCCTTAAGTTGTAACAATGACCCGGGAACCTCTAAACCACCAGGTTTTTCTAAACCAATGTGGATAACGACGGCTCGTATTAGGGGAACATCATATATCCCTAGAAACTTGGCAAAACGAACCAAAACCGAAGAAGAAGAAACAAGCGAGTCGGAATAAGATAGTTGTATTCGTGTGGTGTAATATATGTAATATAGTGTGCTTATGCTTTATGATATATGTAAAAATTGCTTGTATTAATAAGTATTTTTTTTATGAATCTAACTCTTGTCTATTTTACAGTATAAAAACACAAAATGGATAGACAACCCAATATTTTAAGAGACCTACCCGGAGACATGATTGATGAAATCTTGTCTAAAGTCGGTCAGAATTCTTCGGCACAACTATTTAAGGCGAGATCAGTTTGTAAGACATTCGAAGAACGTTCCAAGAATGTCTTGGTTTATAAGAGACTTTCATTTGAAAGATGGGGGATATCACATTGGGAAACCCATAAGTTACGATGTGTTTACTTTGACGCATATATTGCGGGGAACCCAAATGCTATTTTACGCAACGGGTTAAGAAATTATTTTGACTCAATATATCCGAATATTGGACTTCGTGATTTAGAAAAAGCGGCTAACATGCAACATAAAGAAGCATGTTATGCTTACGGATTAGTAATGTTCGCTTCTCACCAAAGTGAGAACAAGAACATCGGGCTACAACTATTAAACAAAACGTTCCCACAAGTGACGGAGTCGGTAATTGGGGTAAGAAATGAGGTTTTTAGATTGTTACGGGACTGTTGGACATTACGTAACCCTCGTCCCTTTGACGATGTTACAACACGCTGTCTTATCAACGGCCATAACGGTTATGTTCCACAAGACCAAGGATGGGAAGTAATCCTAGTAAAACCAGAATGCATGACTTGTTTCTGGACGTATGAATTACGTGTCTTTATTGCCTTTGCTGAACGACTTGTGTACTAGCTAGAATTATCTTCACAACCATCTTGTATCAAATTTATTGTGTGCTATATTTCATGCTATATGTAAAATAAGCGGTATTGTAAGTTTGTAAAATATTATGTAAAAGTTTGAACGCGAAATATTATTATAGTCAGTTTTTCATATAGAATTGTAGTAGTTGAATTGTATATTAGCTACTAAGTATGAATTTAACGGGTAGGTACTACCCGAATTTAAACTTATAAAACGCTAATATGAAGAAAAAGCTTTTATAAATGAGTTCATATTATGCTACGAAATACTATTAACTACTCTTAATATTCTGTATGATTAACTTGTTCCATTTAACTATTTTGAAGGAAATGGCACCGACTACTCGACACACCGTGAATATGAATGAAGAGGAATTTCGTACTTTTCTAGCTTCAAACATAGCCGCAGTACAGGCTGCGCTACATACCAACAATAACCTTGGATCTAGTAGTACAGGAAATCGTGTAGGATGCACCTACAAAGAATTCACTGCCTGCAAACCTTTGGAATTTGATGGAACCGAAGGACCGATCGGATTGAAACGGTGGACCGAGAAGGTTGAATCGGTGTTTGCCATAAGTAAGTGTACTGAAGAGGACAAAGTGAAGTACGCTACGCATACCTTCACAGGTTCTGCGTTAACATGGTGGAATACCTATCTAGAGCAAGTGGGACAAGACGATGCGTACGCACTACCGTGGTCAGCATTCAAGCACTTGATGAACGAGAAGTACCGTCCCAGAACCGAGGTCAATAAGCTCAAGACAGAACTTAGAGGGTTATGAACCCAAGGATTTGATATTACCACGTACGAAAGACGATTCACAGAATTGTGCCTATTGTGTCCGGGAGCATTCGAAGATGAGGAAGAGAAGATCGACGCGTTTGTGAAAGGATTACCGGAAAGAATCCAAGAAGATATAAGTTCACACGAGCCCGCCTCCATACAACAGGCATGTAGAATGGCTCACAAACTAGTGAACCAGATTGAAGAAAGAATTAAAGAACAGACTGCTGAAGAGGCCAATGTGAAGCAAGTCAAAAGAAAGTGGGAGGAAAACGGTGATAAGAATCACCAATACAACAACAACAGTAATTACAAAAATAATCGTAACAATTATCCCAACAATCGCAACATCAATCGCAACTACAACAAACGGCCCAACAACAACAACAACAACAACAATAACAACAACAACAGCAGCTACAACAATCATCCCAACAACAATAATAACCGCAACAACAACAACAATCAGAAGCAGCTATGCCAAAGGTGTGAAAAGTATCACTCGGGGTTCTGCACCAAATTTTGCAACAAGTGTAAAAGAAATGGTCATAGCGCAGCAAAGTGTGAGGTCTACGGACCAGGGGTTAATAGAACGAAAGGAACAAATGGTGTCGGAACGAGTAATGGCGGAGCAAGTAGTGTCGGAGCAAGTTATGCCAATGTAGTTTGTTATAAATGTGGAAAACCGGGCCACATTATTAGAAATTGCCCGAACCAGGAGAACACGAATGGACAAGGCCGCGGAAGAGTTTTCAATATTAATGCGGCAGAGGCACAGGAAGACCCGGAGCTTGTTACGGGTACGTTTCTTATTGACAATAAATCTGCTTAAGTTTTATTTGATTCGGGTGCGGATAGAAGCTATATGAGTAGAGATTTTTGTGCTAAATTAAGTTGTCCATTGACGCCTTTGGATAGTAAATTTTTACTCGAATTAGCAAATGGTAAATTAATTTCAGCAGATAATATATGTCGGAATCGAGAAATTAAACTGGTTAGCGAAACATTTAAGATTGATTTGATACCAGTAGAGTTAGGGAGTTTTGATGTGATAATCGGTATGGACTGGTTGAAAGAAGTGAAAGCAGAGATCGTTTGTTACAAAAATGCAATTCGCATTATACGAGAAAAAGGAAAACCCTTAATGGTGTACGGAGAAAAGGGCAACACGAAGCTACATCTTATTAGTAATTTGAAGGCACAAAAACTAATAAGAAAAGGTTGCTATGCTATTCTAGCACACGTCGAGAAAGTACAAACTGAAGAAAAGAGCATCAATGATGTTCCCATTGCAAAAGAATTTCCCGATGTATTTCCGAAAGAATTACCGGGATTACCCCCACATCGATCCGTTGAATTTCAAATAGATCTTGTACCAGGAGCTGCACCAATAGCTCGTGCTCCTTACAGACTCGCACCCAGCGAGATGAAAGAACTACAAAGCCAATTACAAGAACTTTTAGAGCGTGGTTTCATTCGACCAAGCACATCACCGTGGGGAGCTCCTGTTTTGTTTGTCAAGAAGAAAGATGGTACATTCAGGTTGTGTATCGACTACCGAGAGTTGAACAAACTTACCATCAAGAACCGCTACCCACTACCGAGAATCGACGACTTATTTGATCAACTACAAGGCTCGTCTTTTTATTTAAAGATTGACTTACGTTCCAGGTACCATCAAATGCGGGTGAAAGAAGATGATATTCCAAAGACTGCTTTCAGAACACGTTACGGTCATTAAGAGTTTATGGTCATGCCGTTTGGTTTAACTAATGCACCAGCTGTGTTCATGGACCTTATGAACCGAGTGTGTGGACCATACCTTGACAAGTTTGTCATTGTTTTCATTGATGACATACTTATTTACTCAAAGAATGACCAAGAACACGATGAACATTTGAGAAAGGTGTTAGAAGTATTGAGGACGGAAGAATTGTACGCTAAGTTTTCAAAGTGTGCATTTAGGTTGGAAGAAGTTCAATTCCTCGGTCACATAGTGAACAAAGAAGGTATTAAGGTGGATCCGGCAAAGATAGAAACTGTTGAAAAGTGGGAAACCCCGAAAACTCCGAAACACATACGCCAGTTTTTAGGACTAGCTGGTTACTACAGAAGGTTCATCCAAGACTTTTCCAGAATAGCAAAACCCTTGACTGCATTAACGCATAAAGGGAAGAAATTTGAATGGAATGATGAACAAGAGAAAGCGTTTCAGTTATTGAAGAAAAAGCTAACTACGGCACCTATATTGTCATTGCCTGAAGGGAATGATGATTTTGTGATTTATTGTGATGCATCAAAGCAAGGTCTCGGTTGTGTATTAATGCAACGAACGAAGGTGATTGCTTATGCGTCTCGACAATTGAAGATTCACGAACAAAATTATACGACGCATGATTTGGAATTAGGCGCGGTTGTTTTTGCATTAAAGACTTGGAGGCACTACTTATATGGGGTCAAAAGTATTATATATACCGACCACAAAAGTCTTCAACACATATTTAATCAGAAACAACTGAATATGAGGCAGCGTAGGTGGATTGAATTATTGAATGATTACGACTTTGAGATTCGTTACCACCCGGGGAAGGCAAATGTGGTAGCCGATGCCTTGAGCAGGAAGGACAGAGAACCCATTCGAGTAAAATCTATGAATATAATGATTCATAATAACCTTACTACTCAAATAAAGGAGGCGCAACAAGGAGTTTTAAAAGAGGGAAATTTAAAGGATGAAATACCCAAAGGATCGGAGAAGCATCTTAATATTCGGGAAGACGGAACTCGGTATAGGGCTGAAAGGATTTGGGTACCAAAATTTGGAGATATGAGAGAAATGGTACTTAGAGAAGCTCATAAAACCAGATACTCAATACATCCTGGAACGGGGAAGATGTACAAGGATCTCAAGAAACATTTTTGGTGGCCGGGTATGAAAGCCGATGTTGCTAAATACGTAGGAGAATGTTTGACGTGTTCTAAGGTCAAAGCTGAGCATCAGAAACCATCAGGTCTACTTCAACAACCTGAAATCCCAATATGGAAATGGGAAAACATTACCATGGATTTCATCACTAAATTGTCAAGGACTGCAAGTGGTTTTGATACTATTTGGGTAATAGTTGATCGTCTCACCAAATCAGCACACTTCCTGCCAATAAGAGAAGATGACAAGATGGAGAAGTTAGCACGACTGTATTTGAAGGAAGTCGTCTCCAGACATGGAATACCAATCTCTATTATCTCTGATAGGGATGGCAGATTTATTTCAAGATTCTGGCAGACATTACAGCAAGCATTAGGAACTCGTCTAGACATGAGTACTGCCTATCATCCACAAACCGATGGGCAGAGTGAAAGGACGATACAAACGCTTGAAGACATGCTACGAGCATGTGTTATTGATTTCGGAAACAGTTGGGATCGACATCTACCGTTAGCAGAATTTTCCTACAACAACAGCTACCATTCAAGCATTGAGATGGCACCGTTTGAAGCACTTTATGGTAGAAAGTGCAGGTCTCTGATTTGTTGGAGTGAAGTCGGGGATAGACAGATTACGGGTCCGGAGATTATACAAGAAACTACCAAGAAGATCATCCAAATTCAACAACGGTTGAAAACTGCCCAAAGTCGACAAAAGAGCTACGCTGACATTAAAAGAAAAGATATAGAATTTGAAATTGGAGAGATGGTCATGCTTAAAGTTGCACCTTGGAAAGGCGTTGTTCGATTTGGTAAACGAGGGAAATTAAATCCAAGGTATATTGGACCATTCAAGATTATTGATCGTGTCGGACCAGTAGCTTACCGACTTGATTTACCTCAACAACTCGCGGCTGTACATAACACTTTCCACGTCTCGAATTTGAAGAAATGTTTTGCTAAAGAAGATCTCACTATTCCGTTAGATGAAATCCAAATCAACGAAAAACTTCAATTCATCGAAGAACCCGTCGAAATAATGGATCGTGAGGTTAAAAGACTTAAGCAAAACAAGATACCAATTGTTAAGGTTCGATGGAATGCTCATAGAGGACCCGAGTTTACCTGGGAGCATGAAGATCAGATAAAGAAGAAATACCCGCATCTATTTCCAGAAGATTCGTCAACACCTTCAACAGCTTAAAATTTCGGGACGAAATTTATTTAACGGGTAGGTACTGTAGAGACCCGAACTTTTCCATGTTTATATATATTAATTGAGATTGATATTTACATGATTAAATGTTTCCAACATGTTAAGCAATCAAACTTGTTAAGACTTGATTAATTGAAATAGGTTTCATATAGACAATTGACCACCCAAGTTGACCGGTGATTCACGAACGTTAAAACTTGTAAAAACTATATGATGACATATATATGGTTATATATATAGTTAACATGATACTATGATAAGTAAACATATCATTAAGTATATTAACAATGAACTACATATGTAAAAACAAGACTACTAACTTAATGATTTTTAAACGAGACATATATGTAACGATTATCGTTGTAAAGACATTTAATGTATATATATCATATTAAGAGATATTCATACATGATAATATCATGATATTATAATAATTTAAAATCTCATTTGATATTATAAACATTGGGTTAACAACATTTAACAAGATCGTTAACTTAAAGGTTTCAAAACAACACTTACATGTAACGACTAACGATGACTTAACGACTCAGTTAAAATGTATATAAATGTAGTGTTTTAATATTTATTTATACACTTTTGAAAGACTTCAATACACTTATCAAAATACTTCTACTTAACAAAAATGCTTACAACTTAACAAAAATGCTTACAATTACATCCTCGTTCAGTTTCATCAACAATTCTACTCGTATGCACCCGTATTCGTACTTGTAGAATACACAGCTTTTAGATGTATGTACTATTAGTATATACACTCCAATGATCAGCTCTTAGCAGCCCATGTGAGTCACCTAACACATGTGGGAACCATCATTTGGCAACTAGCATGAAATATCTCATAAGATTACAAAAATATGAGTAATCATTCATGACTTATTTACATGAAAACAAAATTACATATCCTTTATATCTAATCCATACACCAACGACCAAAAACACCTACAAACACTTTCATTCTTCAATTTTCTTCATCTAATTGATCTCTCTCAAGTTCTATCTTCAAGTTCTAAGTGTTCTTCATAAATTCTACAAGTTCTAGTTACATAAAATCAAGAATACTTTCAAGTTTGCTAGCTCACTTCCAATCTTGTAAGGTGATCATCCAACCTCAAGAAATCTTTGTTTCTTACAGTAGGTTATCATTCTAATACAAGGTAATAATCATATTCAAACTTTGGTTCAAGTTCTATAACTATAACAATCTTATTTCAAGTGATGATCTTACTTGAACTTGTTTTCGTGTCATGATTCTGCTTCAAGAACTTCGAGCCATCCAAGGATCCGTTGAAGCTAGATCCATTTTTCTCTTTTCCAGTAGGTTTATCCAAGGAACTTAAGGTATTAATGATGTTCATAACATCATTCGATTCATACATATAAAGCTATCTTATTCGAAGGTTTAAACTTGTAATCACTAGAACATAGTTTAGTTAATTCTAAACTTGTTCGCAAACAAAAGTTAATCCTTCTAACTTGACTTTTAAAATCAACTAAACACATGTTCTATATCTATATGATATGCTAACTTAATGATTTAAAACCTGGAAACACGAAAAACACCGTAAAACCGGATTTACGCCGTCGTAGTAACACCGCGGGCTGTTTTGGGTTAGTTAATTAAAAACTATGATAAACTTTGATTTAAAAGTTGTTATTCTGAGAAAATGATTTTTATTATGAACATGAAATTATCCAAAAATTATGGTTAAACTCAAAGTGGAAGTATGTTTTCTAAAATGGTCATCTAGACGTCGTTCTTTCGACTGAAATGACTACCTTTATAAAAACGACTTGTAACTTATTTTTCCGACTATAAACCTATACTTTTTCTGTTTAGATTCATAAAATAGAGTTCAATATGAAACCATAGCAATTTGATTCACTCAAAACGGATTTAAAATGAAGAAGTTATGGGTAAAACAAGATTGGATAATTTTTCTCATTTTAGCTACGTGAAAATTGGTAACAAATCTATTCCAACCATAACTTAATCAACTTGTATTGTATATTATGTAATCTTGAGATACCATAGACACGTATACAATGTTTCGACCTATCATGTCGACACATCTATATATATTTCGGAACAACCATAGACACTCTATATGTGAATGTTGGAGTTAGCTATACAGGGTTGAGGTTGATTCCAAAATATATATAGTTTGAGTTGTGATCAATACTGAGATACGTATACACTGGGTCGTGGATTGATTCAAGATAATATTTATCGATTTATTTCTGTACATCTAACTGTGGACAACTAGTTGTAGGTTACTAACGAGGACAGCTGACTTAATAAACTTAAAACATCAAAATATATTAAAAGTGTTGTAAATATATTTTGAACATACTTTGATATATATGTATATATTGTTATAGGTTCGTGAATCAACCAGTGGCCAAATCTTACTTCCTGACGAAGTAAAAATCTGTGAAAGTGAGTTATAGTCCCACTTTTAAAATCTAATATTTTTGGGATGAGAATACATGCAGGTTTTATAAATGATTTACAAAATAGACACAAGTACGTGAAACTACATTCTATGGTTGAATTATCGAAATCGAATATGCCCCTTTTTATTAAGTCTGGTAATCTAAGAATTAGGGAACAGACACCCTAATTGACGCGAATCCTAAAGATAGATCTATTGGGTCTAACAAACCCCATCCAAAGTACCGGATGCTTTAGTACTTCAAAATTTATATCATATCCGAAGGGTGTCCCGGAATGATGGGGATATTCTTATATATGCATCTTGTTAATGTCGGTTACCAGGTGTTCACCATATGAATGATTTTTATCTCTATGTATGGGATGTGTATTGAAATATGAAATCTTGTGGTCTATTATTATGATTTGATATATATAGGTTAAACCTATAACTCACCAACATTTTTGTTGACGTTTTAAGCATGTTTATTCTCAGGTGATTATTAAGAGCTTCCGCTGTCGCATACTTAAATAAGGACGAGATTTGGAGTCCATGCTTGTATGATATTGTGTAAAAACTGCATTCAAGAAACTTATTTTGTTGTAACATATTTGTATTGTAAACCATTATGTAATGGTCGTGTGTAAACAGGATATTTTAGATTATCATTATTTGATAATCTACGTAAAGCTTTTTAAACCTTTATTGATGAAATAAAGGTTATGGTTTGTTTTAAAAATGAATGCAGTCTTTGAAAAACGTCTCATATAGAGGTCAAAACCTCGCAACGAAATCAATTAATATGGAACGTTTTTAATCAATAAGAACGGGACATTTCAAAGCATACGAAAATTCATTAATCTATAAAGAAAAAACGAAGAAATGGCATGATAAAAGAATCAGAAGTTTAAAAGAATTTAAAGAAGGAGACAGAGTTCTTCTTTTCAATTCACGATTCAAGCTATTTCCTGGAAAATTGAAATCAAGATGGTCTGGACCATTCATAGTCAAAAGAGTTTTCCCATACGGAACGATAGAATTAATAAATTCAAATGGGATTGAATTTAAAGTTAATGGTCACAGAGTTAAACACTACATAGATAGTCCGATGGAATTCGACAATGAAGTTAATCACAATTTCGATACCACAGCTAACTAAGTGTGGGGAGAATCAAATCTTTAAGGATTTTATGTATTTCTGTTAGAGTTAGATTGTCTGTTTTCGTGTAGTTCTCGAAAATGGAACCCGAATGGTCTTTCCCTAGCAGACCCTAAAGAACTAGTCTTCTCCCCCCATTCTGAATTTTTTTTTTAGGAAATGAAGACTGCCTGTGAACTAAACCATGGTCTAATGCTACACGCTTTGATCACTAAACGTAATAATGACACACTACCGAGTGAAATAGTATCAGTAATCAGAGAAAGATTGGACGGAGTAAGAAAAGAATCCAGATGCGAAGATAATAAGTTACAATTTGGTAAAGGAAAATCAAAATCCGCAGCGAAAAGAAGAGCACGACACCTAGAAAGATGTCACAAATGCGGAAAATGGTCACATGGAGGTAAATGTTCAAATAATCAAACCTATTCAAATACCGAATTTGTTACTTTATGCAGAGACGGACCGTTCATATGTTTAGAAGAAAAAACACTGAATGCTCGAGGTTACGCCTATGTAGCTATGGAAAACCAATTAAACCGACTATCTTATGAATGGGATAGATCATATAACTAAGAATACTATCTCACAGGTAAGTCTGTACAGTTTTTATTTTTTAACCTTTTGATAATAAACGCTAATTTGTTCGCTATAAAGTATTAAATTGGTATTAAATAAAATTAGGTTTGGCGACCGAAATTTTTGATATCATACAAAAATTTATTACATCACTGCGAAATTTAACGTTTATTCTTAAGGTATAAATATCTTTAATCAATCAACCCAAAATATTTCAAAAATTCGTCATGAGTTAAATTAGGTCATGGAACCGAAATTACTTTACCGAAAAGAGGGGCGCATATTTTTGATAATATTTGATTGATTAAAGTGGGATAAAAAGCCAAAAAGATTTTTAATTTTATTTTTACCATGTTTTTAAAATTAATATATAAATCTTAAATTAATATTGTAAACTTTGTAAAATCAATATATTTAAAATTGTAAATATTCGAAAAATTAATATAAGTTTGGTGTGAATTTATAATGTGAATTTTTAAATTAAGTTTGGTGTGAATTTTTAATTTTTAAAATATGAATTTTATTTTTATGCATTTTAAATTTAAGTTTGGTGTGAATTTTTAATATTAATTTTGAATTTTATGCATTTTTAAATTTAAGTTGTGTGAAATTAAAAACAAAAATTTACTTTATTTCGCTAAGTTAAAAATATGATTTTTAAAATTCTTCGTAAGTTGAAGACTAGGTCTTTGAACCGAAATTACTTTACCCGAGAGAGGGACGAGAACTTTTATTATCATTTTTTTAATCTTATTGAATTAAGGTATGCCAAAAAAAATTAAAAAACCCAAAAATCTAAGCTTTTAAAACAATCGCTTGAAAAAGACAAATTTTAAAATTTTGTCGAAGGAAGGACTAGGACATCGATCCGAAATGACCTCGTCCTAAAACAAAGGGAAACAAAATTTTAAAATTAATCACTTAATTGTTTTATAAGTTAAAGTTTAAAAAAAAAAAAAGCCAAAAACACTGTAGCCGGGTACCCATGCGATCGCATGGGAATCACCCTATCCATCCATGTGATCGCATGGAGGCCAATTACAGGCCTGGTACATACAGACCAGCGGGTCTGTTTCTTCTCCACAAAACACACACATTCACGAAACTCACCAAAAAATTCACCAATTTTCGCCATTTTTCCACCGTAATTCATCAAATTTCTTGCTCTAATCATGCTTAGATTCTCATTCTTCGGCAAAATGGTAAAAATTACACCCCTAAACTCTATAAATTCCTAGTTTTTGTGATAATTACCAATTTTTTACCTAATACAATTTTGTTAATTTCTAGTGTAATTAGTGTTAAATTGTTAGTATTTTATGCATGTATAACCTAGATTGATGCTATTTAACATGATTTGAAGGCAAAAACTTCAAAATTTTTAGAAATCTAGGGTTTGTGTTCTTGAGCAATTTGGGGCTTTTTGATATAAACAGGTTATGGCCGATTTTTGTCATGAATTATTGCTAAATTGAGTAGTGTAACATGTTTAGATAGTTAAATGATCCAAACAATGATCCTAAACATGATTTTTGGAGATTAAAGTGGACTTTTTAAGTCCAAAATTCATGAACTTGATTAATTTGATATATTTGCCATTTGAGACTTGTTTAATTATTAGTAATGAATATTTTGACATGTTATTTGAGTTAAAAGCTTATGAACTTTGTATACATTTTCATATGTGCTTATTTGAAAAGTGTAGAATTGTGAAAAATTGTGAAAATGTGTATAAGTTTAATTTTGATTTAACATGTTATAGTGATTGTTTTAAGTTGTTATTTTGCTAACACTAATGCATATTTGGATGCACAAATTTTGTATTTAATGTGTTTTGCAGAAAGCCGATACTGGAGGTTCAGGAGCATCATCATCTAGACGACCAGCACCAGCACCAGAACCAGAACCAGAAATGCAGCACGAACAACAACCACAACAAGAACCACAACAACATCCTGATCAGCACATACCTTATTATGATCCGGTACAGTTTGTTGATGAATTCATAGTATTCCCAATGAGGCCGGCAGTAGAATTCCTAAGGATTCCTGAGCACACTCTACATCCTAATCTGAGATTTGATAGAAGATGGAGAGATTACGAGACATATCAAAGGAACAAATTCAAATTGGTAACAAAAAATGTAGAGGTGCCAAGGGTAATCGATTGGGCCTCTTTGGAAACGGTCCATCTAGATTACCGTGTTAGACAGCTTTTAGTTCAAAGGTATGGCAGTTCTTATTTTACAGATTGAGAACGTATTTTCACCATTCGTATACCTGTATATAAGGAATGGTGTGTTGAGTTGATGAGTACTATATCACTTGATACAAATATAGTTAGAATAGATGATAGAAGATTTCTTAGGTTTATCCTTGGCGGTAGGATGTACAGAATGTCCATGCTGGACATGGCCAGGGCCTTACAGATATATACTCCTGGTGAGTTGCTATTACCCGATTGTACAAATTTGATTCATTATGGTGAAAGGGTAGATAGTAACTTTGACGCTGACGCCATTTGGAGGCGTATGTCACATTTTGATGTTTTTACACGAGCAGGAGGACACTCCTATACACATATTGACAGAGCCGAGCTTCGTATTATTCATAGATTTTTGGCTAACTCGATTACACAGAGAGATCATAATAAAGAAAAAATTACCTTACATGATTTATTCTACCTAAAGTGTATTCGGGATCCTAGAAGCTTTGACAATATCCCTTACTGTGTTGCTTTTTATTTATCTAAAATGGTAGAGGGAATGCAGGATGGGAGTATAATAGGAGGAGGTATTTTTGTTACTCTCATTGGAGAGTATTTAGGTGTTGATAGGAACCAAGGGGGTCCATTACAGCTTTGTAGAGAACAGGTTGAGCCCTTAGGATTGAAAGTTTATGTGGGTGCTAAGGTATTGAAAAGTAGACGTAACCAGGCAGTACCCGATGAGGGATCTCATCCTCAGGTAGAGAGAGGCTCAGACGAGGAAATGGAGGAGGCGGAAGACATTAGGGATGTCTTTCGAGATGCTATTCTTGACGTCCACGTCCGTATAGATGAGGAAGCAATGACGAACGCGGCCAGACATAGTATGTATGAGCAGTGGAACTACGAGCGAGTATACGAGGATTATAGGCGACGCCAACACGATAGCTGGTTAGTTCATCAGCACCAAATCATGAGTCAGCTATCATATCAGGTACCAAATAACTATGTTCCTACTCGACCTGCTCATTTTCCGCCACATAGCCCCAATATCCGACCACCCTTTAACCGGTATGACTATAACCAAGCCTATCAGAACACCTATAACCAACAATGGAACCCACCTGACGAGATGAACTGGAACCCATATCCAGACTGATTTAGTTCCATTTGGTTATTTATATGATTTTTATGTTTTTATCTTTTTACTTATTCATGTTTAAACTTATGTTATTGAATATACTTATGTAATCTTTATCATTTTTATTATTATTGTGTACTAATATTTCACATTTAGGATTTGAAAGTGGGATATTAAGTCCCAATTCAAATTGCCATGCATGTTTATATTTGTATGTATGTATATTGTAAATTGTACAAAACAGGGTAAAACAGCGCATTTTCAAAGACTGGCATTAAGTTCAGCAAAAGCTACTAATTTTGACGACAAGATGACAAATAAATGTGATGTAACAACAGACGAAATGAACAAATGATATGCACCATTTATCATTCAGCAACCAAACGCCAATATGTTTGGAAACTTTGGTAAAATTTAATCATTTTTACGCTAATCACAATCAATAATTTAAATTGTTACTGATTTCTTGCAAATGAGGGCATTGCAAGATCTTAAGTGTGGGAAGGGGTTAAATTCTTTCGGATTTTTAAAATTTTTATCTTAAACACTTGGTTACCATTAAAAATACTAGTAACGTAGTAGTTGTATTAGAATCTAGTGCTCTCTGATGATAAAGAACAGCCCTAGTCTTATATACTGACTACCCAATTCTAGTAAAATTTTTCAAAATTTTCATTTAAATGAACTCAAAATCATGTTTATACATATTTATGAACGATAAAACTAGGTGTTAACACCGGAATTATTGTTACCTCAGAAAGGACATAAATTGAGAAACAAACCAAAATGTTAAAATTCATTTAAAATGGAATAGATGACAATAAAAAGGAAAATAAAAGCCAAGTGTGGGAAAAATTACCAAGTTATCTTAAACATATGTCACATATTTCTGTAACAAATAACTGAAAATACTTTTGCTTTGGACTAAACTAGACTGTTTTACCCGATGAAAGAAAAGAAGAGATGGATCTACACGATGAATCAATTCCATCATTAAAAGGAAGTAAAGTCTTCCGAAAAAGACACGCGCTTCTTGATTTAGGTCATGAAGTTGTCGTCCAGACCAGCTGTAGGTTGACGAAAAACCTAGAAAAGTCATCACTAAAATCAGCAGGAAATCCACGGACCTCAGCATTAAACAGGGTTGCCAAGTGGTCAGATTTATCCTAACCATGAGAAGGATTTATCTCGTAAAATGGGGAGGCACCGTGCAAATTAGCTGGATAAGACTAATGAATCAGATCCCCAGAAAGGATAATCTCCTTAAAGATTAAAAATCAGCTTTTAAGCCTGATATTACTCAATCCTAGAGATTGACCTTAAAGATTGAGAATTCAATATCATGGAATTCAATGATATCTAAACTCGAGCTTGAACGAGAAAATATTTTGATCAAATTATAAACCGATTTGTTTTCTGAAAACCCATTTTCAATGCGTTCATTACCATTAAACGTAAAATCCTAGGAATTCACCTGGAATTCATTAGGTCACCTGAACCAAATCGGGTGTCAACCGTAAGAACGGTGGTTGCATAGCATGGTTAAAGACAGGACCTTGTGCCAGACCGATAAATTATAAGGGTGAGCTTTACTATTGCTCCTACAAAGGATAGTAATTGCGTCCAACACGTTATAGACCATAATTAAAAGCATGTCAGGGGACATTGCCTTAACAGTTGCTTGTTCAACGCTTTCCTTTACAACTGGACGGTAGTTTACCGAAAGGTAATATACGGGACAAGTAAACTGGACGTGTTGCTTTCCTAATACAAGGTTAGCAAGTGGGTGACACAAAACCGCAAGTTTTGAGCTAAAATTTTCAAATCTGAAACCCACCAAGCCCACAAAAATAATTTGCAAACACCGGTGAAGGGTTATTCCGGAAAACTTATCTAGGGTAAAAGCTAGATTGAATTTTCAAAGATCAAATGTTTTCATAAAGATCCAATTTCCTTAATGGATCTAAATTTTTATATAGTCATATGGGACTGTAAACCACATCGTTACTACCATTGTTTTTACCGCCGTATAGAAATCACTGATGTGCAAAGTGTGAAGAATAAAGAAGTGATTCTAGTATTTCAAGACTATATTGCTTGAGGACAAGCAACGCTCAAGTGTGGGAATATTTGATAATGCTAAAAGTGAACATATATTTCATAGCATTATTCCTCAAGAAAGACAAGCTTTTAGTTGCAATTGTTCTATTTACAAGTGATATTCGTTTAAATAATAAAAGGTAAAGACAAAAGACAGATTCGACGAATTAAAGACGCAAAGGTCCAAAAAGCTCAAAAGTATAAAATACTGTTGGTCCCTTAATAACAACAGGAGTATTGTAGAGGGGGGGTGAATACAATACTTTTCTTAATTAACTAGTCAGTTAAACACGTTTAGTATTCTGTAGTAAATAAGATAGAGTCACAGGTAATTTTTCAACGGTTATTCTTTATTGATTAAATCAGAAAGAATCACAACTATCCTTGGCGGAAATGATAGTTGGTTGATACAGATTACCTAGATTATAGCTAAGAGATAAACTAAAGCTATTACACGGTTTGGACTCTAACAGATAAACCCACACCACTAGTTTTTACAATAGTGGATACAACAATATATATAGTAGTTCTATTAACCGTGTAATTAATCTATTGTCCACTAGTACATTGGATGCCTTGTACTTGTGGGGACAATTGTGTCAGAAGGCGTGCTCTCCTTCTTTCCTCTTAGGTAGCTATTTGCAGGAACACACCAATTCGGTTTGGCACTACCATTTGATTTAAACAAATGGAATGTTGTGTTCCCTAGGTATGAATAAAGTATAACACATGTCTGCACATGCGTTCCACTTCTGCATTCCCACGTGGTCTTGTAAGGTCACTTGTCAGCCGCCGACTCCTGTCCTTTTCTGTTCAACTTTGTCTTCGACTTCTGTTGAATAGTGCGTTGATGTAGACCACTCTGGGAAACTACCATGCTTGTAATGGAGCATGGCTGTCTTGTGTTGTATGTTGAGACTTACTGGTCCTTCATATGCTGAGTCACTTGATATTCTTGATTTGCTGGGTGCACATCCTGTGCTGATTCGAAGAATACATTTCTACCTTGTGCTGATAGACTAGGCAGCATACTAAACACTCGACACAGCTATATTAGCTGACTATACATAAACAAACTTGTGCTGGCTGCACATAACACTTTAGTGCAAATAAATATTGTTTTGTCATAATTAAATCCTTAATTATTTTGGGGACTCAACAATCTCCCCCTATTTGATGATGACAAAACCTATGACTTGAAGAGAAAACACTAAAGCCAGCACTTAGGGACCTAGTGAGAGTAGACAGTAAATTCGTCCCTTTAAGTTTGTTTTGGGATCTTTTGATGAGTTATCTATATCTTATAATTTGATATGATTTTGAAGATAGACTCACTTTACTTACATTACATCAGATATATACAATAATTACAAGATAATTCGTAATAAAAAGTAAATTACAAAAGATACAAGTTAAGCACATAGGAGACTATCTATCTTTATCCCTTTCTCTTTCTCTTTCTTCATCAGATAGCTCCTCTTGTTTAATCTTCCAGGCTTCAGGGAACAGGAGAGGTAATTCAGCAGGGTTAAAAACAGGGATGAAAGGAGGTAGAACTATTCGGCTTCTCCCAGTTGGTCCTTCACCAGTAGGTTGCTTCCCTTTAGGCTTTTGAGCAAGAAATTCATCAACATCAACTACTGGTGCATTCCCAAACTTAGTTGCCTTCTTGAACAGCTGTTGGAGTTCAGTCTTAAGAGCACTCTTGATAGCACTCTCACCTTTACCAATGAAATACTCCAAGATTTCTATCCATTCACTGAATCCAAGAGTTCTTAAGTCATCAAAACTAATCCTTTCTTGAACATTGTTATCCCTGACAACATTGAAAGCCCTTTTTGTCCCCCTGTTTACCTTGATAATTCTGCAGGGATTAGATCTTCTATTCATCACATTACCATACCTGCTCTTATAATAAGTATCAGGAAACTCAATATTGTGATCAGGTACTACAGGAGCAGTGGTAGGTACTTTCTCAGCAGTTTCTATCTTATCAAAAACCTTATCCTGTTCTTTGACAATGGTTCTGGCTAGTTTGAGGGACTCAGCCTGTTGCTTTCTGTCAGCAGCCAATCTGTCTTCAATATCCTGAAGCCTTGATCGTTCAGCAAGTTCAGCATCAGCAGCTTCTCTGGCTTCCCTTTCAGCAGCTAAACCCATCAGATAATCATCATAAGAAATGTTCAGGGATCTTACTGCTTCAACCATCTTTCTACCCTCTTCAGTACTAAGGGCAGCACAATACTCCCTTATATCCATACCCAGCTGGAGAGCATCTTCAAAATGAATTCTTTCATCAGTAGTGGAGAGGCTGAGACCACTGTTATTCAAGTACACCCTAATGTCAACGCCAAAGGTTAGTGCAGCAATATAGCGTGGCTGATCAAGAGGATGATGCAGCAGCCTGACTTGACGAATTCTTTCATTAAGTTCAATTTGTCTTTGTTCAAGCAGCTCTGGAACAGTGATCTGAAGTCTGTAGGCATCTCTTTCATCTGGGTTCATTTTTCTGATGTTCGGCTCACCATGGGTTACTGAGTCATCTTCCCAAGTGATATGTTTGTCATGAACCCTTGGGGAAGATGGAGGATACATAGATGATTCATAGCTGCCAGATGAACTAACTGGATGCTGATTGACCCGGTTATCCTGTGTTCTGTCAAAATAAACTTGAATCTGGGGAGGAAGAGGAGATAGAACAAATTTTTGGCCGTCTCTTCCCCAGACTGTGAAGTCAGCAGGATCAACCGTTTCATCATCTACTTGTTTAGCACCCAGCTCAACCGACTTTGCTGGGTCTTCAACACTTGTACTACCCAGCAGCACACTTCTGGCTGGGTCTTCTATCACAGCACTCCTTGCTGTATCTTCAATGCCAGCTGACTGATTAGTATCAGCTGGCTCAACCACTTCAGTACCTTCATCAGCTGCCTCGAATAGGGGTCCTTTCCTCAGGGGCTGATTGTCCCTAGGAGCAGATTTCACCCTGTGTTTGTCAATAGGCCTGGGTTCAGCTGATGGTTCTTGTGTCGATACAGGTTGAATAGGAGGCAGGTAAGGAACAATAGCAAGATGCTCCCCCAGACTAATAACATCATTATCATCAAGGATGACTGTTTCTGTTGGCTGTGTTTGTTGTGTAGCTGGCTGAGCAGCAGATGCTGGTTGAGGAGTAGAGCTGGCTTCTAACATAGCATCAACCCATTTCATGAAAATATCAGCTCTAACTCCACCAGTTGACTCAGTAGAATCAAGGTAATCCTTCATCTCAGCAGGAGTCATGTTCCTGATTCTTTCTGCTCTCTGTGCATACAGCTTTGCCCTCTGTTTGTCGTATTTGACCATGAACTTGGCATTTCTTTTTCTTGCCTCTTTTCGGTGTTTATCAAAGGCAGTCAGGTCATCATCGATTTCCATTGCTTTTGGACTCAGCCATCTTCTGTGCATAATCTTACGACGTTTAAGTTCAGCAAAGGCCTCAAACTTGGCATTGAAGGCATCATCTAGTTCCTGCTGTCGCTTTTGATGTCTCTCTAACTTCCTCTTCATTTTACGTTCAATAGATTGAGACAGCACAAAAGCTTCAGCTACAGCCATATCAGAAACATCACTGGGCTTACTGCCAGAACCAATATCATCCACTGGTGTGGCAGACACACTGGGTTGAGTACCACCAGTTGCTTGTGCACCACCAGCTTCAGTATGAGCGTTGCTGGGCTTAGGGCCAGTGTCTTGACCATCACCATCACCATCTCCATCTCTCCTGGGTTGTTTAGGAGCCTTTTCATGTTCATGCTCCCCCTCGGACTGTTTTCTCTTTTTAGATTTCGCAAATCAATGAACAACCTTACTATCATGTTTTTGGTATGGCTCCAGCTGCTTCGCCATTTCCTGGTACATGGAGGCCTCTCAAGTTTGTCATCGATCCTACTACTGGTAAGTGTGTTATGCAAAATGTCCCTGATTCGCCAGTACCTTCTTCTTCCTCAGCTTCTTCCTCCTCATCTTCTTCTGATGAGGATGCTGATGAAGGTACTGGTAAGGGCGAACCAGTCATTCATGATAACGTGACTGGTTCCAAAGACAAACCAGTAGATCTTACTGATGACAATGCTGATAATAATGCTGACAAGGATATCAGTGGTTCTAAGCCTTCGGGCGAAGGTAAAAACGATGGTGATCATGGTGATGAGTCAGCTCCTGACCTTCCATCTCCACCACCCCACGGTGATACTCCTCTGTTAGCTTGTGCTGACCAACCTTCAACCTCTGCATACTTAAAGTTCAATGCAGATGAGGTTGCTGATATTTCCACCTTTGCTGTCTATAAGACACTGCAAGGGATCACACCAAATTTGGAGGAAACTATTCGCAGAGCTATTGTTGATAGTGTCTCTGCTGCTGTCAGATCTGCTGGAGAGGCTGTTACAACTCCTATTGATCTTAAACTCCAGCAGGTGTGTGCTTTTGCTGATGTGGCAGTCGAAGCAATCACAAAGCACCACGAAGATGAAGAGGAGCTTGAAAGGCGAATTATCTCTCACAATGAGTACTGTGAAAATATCACCCGACTCCAAGCTGATTTGGATGCTGCTAACCGCAGAAATACTTTCTTAAATGAGGAGAACAGGGTGTTACACGAGAGATTGGAATCGCAGGAAGCTCAAATGGCTAACATGATTCCTGCTGCTGCCTATGTTCAGATGGTTGAAAACATGCAACGAATGGCTGCTTTGCAAGGTGATGTTCGGGCCATCGTTGAACAAATGGCTATGGGTGTAGCCAGGAATGAAGTTAGATCCTCCAATCTTCTGCTAAGACAATTTGGTGTGGATCCTGGTGCCCATCTTACTTCAGAGGTTGCTGAGTGGAACAATTTTGCCTTCTCTACTCCTCAGTCAGACAGTGATCTTGATGCTACTGTCTCCCCTTCTATTCACCCTACTGCCCGTGCTGATGACAAAAAGGGGGAGAAAAAGTCCAAAAAGAAATCTAAAAAGAGAAATCAGTCTGAGGGGGAGCATGAACATGAAAAGGCTCCTAAACAACCCAGGAGAGATGGAGATGGTGATGGTGATGGTCAAGACACTGGCCCTAAGCTGACTGGTTTTAAAACAGGTGTCAAGAAGAGTAGCAACCCATACTCTTCTAACCAGGCACTTCCACATTTTTCTGAAATGAACTTAATGCAATACTCTCTGCTGACAGTACAACCAGCAGAGAACATAACTGACCCCCAAAGCAGGCTTGAGCTGGGTCTTCATCGTGTTGAACCAGCTCAGGTGACTGCACAGCCAGTATGTTACTCGGATACTGATAAGAGTCACACTCCTACATCATTACCAGCCAGATCTCTTACACTATCTGGGTCAACATGTGTTGCCAATGAGTCAGCAGAGTCACCGCTGTACTTACAGACACCTTCTTCTGTCTCATTCGAAGGGCTGACCAAATCACAAGTCTGTCCCCAGAGACCAAAAACAGATGCAAATGTTGAGTCAAATTTATTTGGTTCTACAGTTGCTAACATAACTTGTTCTATTGTTTCAGTTCTTAGCAGGGTAGATGAACAGGCAGAGGGGGAGCAAAATAAAGATGTTGTTATTCCTACTGGTGATATTGCTGCCTCTGCTACTGGTGTTGGTGCCACTGATTCTGTTACTGGTGGTGCTGATGCTAGTACTGTTGATTCTGCTGTTGCTGGTGTGGAAGATGTTATCATGGAAGAACCTCCTGTTCTTGAGAAGGTTATTGACAATATTGTCAAGGATGTTCTTCTTGATGAACCTGTCACCCAGCCAAGAGTGGACTCTGCATTAATGTCTGATGAGCCTGCTGATTCTTCTGATTCTTCTACTATGGAACGTCAAGTTCTTACAGAATCCGCAGTTCGTCATCCTATTGGTCCAATTTTGGTTGCTACTGAACCAACTGCTGAGATGGAGTTTGAAACCATTCAGCCGAATGCAGCTAATGTTATTGTCATTCCTGGTTCTGATTCTGGTATTGTTACAGCTGATGCTAGTGCTAGTGCTACGTTTCCATCTGATTCTGCTATGGATGCTGGTACTAGTGCTACTTTTCCTTCTGATACTGGTGCACAGGTTGCTGATGTTAAGGATGCTGGTATCTCTGCTGACACAACTACTAATTCGACTAAGGCTTCTGTTACTGAGGAAACAAAGCCATATGTTGTGCAGGTACCAGATCCAGATGAAGTTGTTCCTAACTTCATTTTCAAGGGAGCTTCAATCTCTCCCAAGATTGCTATGCTGGTCGATCAGCTGACCATTGATCCCGAATCTGCAATAGTCTCAGCCAGCAGATTACCTCGTGAAGAGATGGTTGAGCTATTATCTCAGCTTGATAGACCAGCTAGAGAAGAAATTTATGAGAGGATAGCCCTGATACCAGTTGTTGGTCCCTTAATAACAACAGAAGTATTGTAGAGGGGGGGTGAATACAATACTTTTCTTAATTAACTAGTCAGTTAAACACGTTTAGTATTCTGTAGTAAATAAGATAGAGTCACAGGTAATTTTTCAACGGTTATTCTTTATTGATTAAATCAGAAAGAATCACAACTATCCTTGGCGGAAATGATAGTTGGTTGATACATATTACCTAGATTATAGCTAAGAGATAAACTAAAGCTATTACACGGTTTGGACTCTAACAGATAAACCCACACCACTAGTTTTTACAATAGTGGATACAACAATATATATAGTAGTTCTATTAACCGTGTAATTAATCTATTGTCCACTAGTACATTGGATGCCTTGTACTTGTGGGGACAATTGTGTCAGAAGGCGTGCTCTCCTTCTTTCCTCTTAGGTAGCTATTTGCAGGAACACACCAATTCGGTTTGGCACTACCATTTGATTTAAACAAATGGAATGTTGTGTTCCCTAGGTATGAATAAAGTATAACACATGTCTGCACATGCGTTCCACTTCTGCATTCCCACGTGGTCTTGTAAGGTCACTTGTCAGCCGCCGACTCCTGTCCTTTTCTGTTCAACTTTGTCTTCGACTTCTGTTGAATAGTGCGTTGATGTAGACCACTCTGGGAAACTACCATGCTTGTAATGGAGCATGGCTGTCTTGTGTTGTATGCTGAGACTTACTGGTCCTTCATATGCTGAGTCACTTGATATTCTTGATTTGCTGGGTGCACATCCTGTGCTGATTCGAAGAATACATTTCTACCTTGTGCTGATAGACTAGGCAGCATACTAAACACTCGACACAGCTATATTAGCTGACTATACATAAACAAACTTGTGCTGGCTGCACATAACACTTTAGTGCAAATAAATATTGTTTTGTCATAATTAAATCCTTAATTATTTTGGGGACTCAACAAATACAATCAATGAGGTTCCAATTATTGATAAGAAACGTCTCAAAATTACAAGAGTACAAGATTCAAAACGCAAAGTACAAGATATTAAATTATACGCAAGGACGTTCGAAAATCCGGAACCGGGACCAGAGTCAACTCTCAACGCTCGACGCAACGGACTAAAAAATACAAGTCAACTATGCATATGAATATAATATAATATATAATTAATTCTTAAAATTAATATATATATTATATTATATTTATAAAACGTCGGCACAAGGAAACAAGCAACATGTGAGCTCTCCCAGCTGGCCATGTGATCGCATGGCCAGGAAGAAGAAATTCCATGCGATCGCATGGCATGAAAAGTCAGGCCACATCCCCTATAAATTCTCAGTTTGGTGAACGCAAAAAATATATATCTTATCTCTCTCTCAATATATACGTAAATATATATATATAATTTATATTTTAGTTTTAATTTTAATTTTAATTTTAAATCCTAATAATAAGGGTATGTTAGCAAATGTTGTAAGGGTGTAAGTCGAAATTCTGTCCGTGTAACGCTACGCTATTTTTAATCATTGTAAGTTATGTTCAACCTTTTTACATTAATGTCTCGTAGCTAAGTTATTATTATGCTTATTTAATCCGAAGTAATCATGATGTTGGGCTAAAAATATTAAAATTGGGTAATTGGGTTTTGTACCATAATTGGAGTTTGGACAAAAGAACGACACTTGTGGAAATTAGACTATGGGCTATTAATGGGCTTTATATTTGTTTAACTAAATGATAGTTTGTTAATGTTAATATAAAGATTTACAATTGGGCATCCCTATAAATTATCATATACACTCGATCGGACACGATGGGCGGGATATTTATATGTACGAATAATCGTTCATTTAACCGGACACGGGAATGGATTAACAGTCACAAGAATTATTAAAACAGGGGTGAAATTATGTACAAGGACATTTGGCATAATTGTTAACAAAGTATTAAAACCTTGGGTTACACTCAGTCGACATCCTGGTGTAATTATTAAACAAAGTATTAAAATCTTGTTACAGTTTAAGTCCCCAATTAGTTGGAATATTTAACTTCAGGTATAAGAATAATTTGACGAGGACACTCGCACTTTATATTTATGACTGATGGACTGTTATGGACAAGGTCCAGACGGACATATTAAATAATCCAGGACAAAGGACAATTAACCCATGGGCATAAAACTAAAATCAACACGTCAAACATCATGATTACGGAAGTTTAAATAAGCATAATTCTTTTATTTCATATTTAATTTCCTTTATTTTATATTTAATTGCACTTCTAATTATCGCATTTTTATTGTTATTGTATTTAATTGCACTTTAATTTTCGTACTTTTTAATTATCGCAAGTTTATTTTATCGCACTTTTATTTATCTAAATTTCATTATCGTTATTTACTTTACGCTTAAAATTAAGTCTTTTATTTATTTTTAATATTTTACATTTGGTTTTAACTACGACTAAAGTTTTAAAATCGACAAACCGGTCATTAAACGGTAAAAACCCCCCTTTATAATAATAATATTACTTATATATATATTTGTATTTTTATAAAAGTAAACTAATATAGCGTTAAGCTTTGTTTAAAGATTTTCGTTGTGGAACGAACCGGACTTACTAAAAACTACAATACTGTACGATTAGATACACTGCCTATAAGTGTTGTAGCAAGGTTTAAGTATATCCATTCAATAAATAAATAAATATCTTGTGTAAAATTGTATCGTATTTAATAGTATTTCCCTGCTAAAATTTAAGCTATTTTATATACGCCTCGCATAACATCACATATCAATTGTGGCAATTATCACGTCCACATAATTCAATGGTGGCAATTATCACGTCCACATAATTCATTCGAGAAATGTTTTGCTTGTGTCTATCTCGTCAAACATTTATAAAAGCATTTCATGTATTCGCAGTTCAAAATGTATTTCAAAGGCATTTAATAAAGCAGTTGTAAAAGTAGCGCATGTATTCTCAGTCCCAAAAATGTAAAGAGTAAAAGGGAATCAAATGAACTCACGCATATAAATATTGTAAAACAGTTAATAAAGCATTTGCATGTATTCTCAGCCCAAAAACGTAAACAGTAAAAGGGAGCAAATGAAACTCACCTAATGTATTTTGTAATAAAAATACATATGACTATATTGAACAATGCAGGGTTGGCCTCGAATTCACGAACCTATATCAATTATGTATATATTTATTAAGACATGTAATCGTAATCGAACAATTTATATATATATATATATATATATATATATATTTAGTTATGTAATATAATTAGTATTTGTATATGATTTTTATTAATACTTTTAATGTATTATAATGCTTATTTGATATATAATAAAACCTATTATTACGAAATTGTAGTACTCTTATATATATAAACATATCTTTTGTTTTCAAAAAAAATAATTGTATATTACTGGGGTTAAGGATAATAATAATAATAATAATAATAATAATGATAGTCTCAATAGAATTTTAATAGTCATTTTAATGGTAATACTAATATTATTGTTAAATAAAAAAAAATCTATTAATAATAATGATATTAATACTAATATTAAAGAAAAATAATAATTTGTATTATTTCCATTTTAATAATAATAATAATAATAATAATAATAATAATAATAATAATAATAATAATAATAATAATAATAATAATAATAATAATAATAATAATAATAATAATAATAATAATAATAATAATAATAATAATCATCATCATCATCATCTTAATCTTAGTAATATTAATAATACATATACTAATAACAATGATAATTCTAACAGTTTTTAGTAATAATACTTTTAACGATATTGGTAAAGATGGCAATAATAATCTTAACAGTATTAATGATGTTATAATAACAATATCCTTAACAATAGTAATACTTGTGATTATCTAATAACCTTAATAATACTTTTAAAAATACTAATGATAATTATAATACTTTTAAATATAATAATAATGATAATAATTACAACCTTAATAATAACGATAATAATAAATGATCATACGTATTGTTTTAGTAGTAATCACAATAATAATTTTTATATTACTAACAATAATAATAATAATAACAATAACAATTATAATAATCATGGTAATAACAATAATAATAATAATAATAATAATAATAATAATAATAATAATAATAATAATAATAATAATAATAATAATAATAATAATAATAATAATAATAATAATAATAATAAATGAGAATATGCTACCTCAATAAGAAACTACACAAAAAAATAACTGCCCACACCCGGGCTCGAACCCCCGACCTCTCGCTCACCAAAAAACCAACTAAACCATCCGTCCAATTTTATTTCTCTGATTTAATACACACTTAAAAACATATAAACCGTATATTAACTGTTTCCTCTCTACAAGACCTCCAAAAACAAAATGGCAGAGGTAAGGCTCGAACCCTCGACCACATGAACACCTGACACTTCCCTAACCGTTCCTCCATGAGTATATTTCTGATTTGTTTTAAAACAGAATTATATTTAAACTTTTATAAAATGTTTCATTCTTCTTCTTCTGTTGATGGAGCAGTCGACCAAAGAAGAACAAGTTGAATCAAACATAAAAAAAAAAATCAATTACTTAAATTATCAAGATGTTTCAATAAAAACCCAAAATATTTGGTGATAGTCGATTGAGAATAACAGATAACGAAAGAAGAAAGAAAAAAAAATATATATATATATATAAATAAATAAATAACTAAATAAAACCGCTGTAATAATCGGTGAAGAACTCAAATGCCAAAATCAAATTTTAAAACGTTTTAGATTAAACTTACAACATGAAAAAGATTCCTAATCACCTCTATAAACTTTCTGTAACTCCAATTTATTCTAAAACATCAAAACCAGGTGGAATTTTAATCAAGAACAAAGTTTGACTTTTTGAATACGAAAGTTTAACTCAAAAATTCGATTTCAATTCGAAGAATTGAAATCTAAAACTTTCCAGATAGTTTGAGTTGAAGATTCTAAACAACATTGCATTATTAGTTTTTGTAATTGATTGCAAAAATCGAATTTGTGGAAATTCGACCAAGAACAGGGAAACGGTTTCTGTTTTCCTTAAAAAAACTTTTCTCTTTTATTTTGCGAGTAATACCAAATATCATATAATGTAAAGGGTTGGTTGATGTTGTATCAAAAGTTGATTGATCGTGTTTGCATCTTGGATTAGTTGGACAAAGTCCCACGAGCCAACAGAAATCAGAAGAAAAAAAAATAGGTGATAAAGACAGTTAATAATTTATTACGCGATTTAAAAAAATTTGTTATCTGAATTATCCTAATTTATATGTACCTGTATTTATCTTTATACATTATAATTGATATTATTAATTAATACATATAACAATACTAATAACATTCTTAATATTGTAAGTAATAATAATAAAATTTATAATAATAATAGGATAGTAATAATAGTAATATTATTATTGATCATAATGATAATAATAACTATAAAATTTATAATAATAATTATAATACTAATTATAATAATAATACTAATATTATTAATGATAATATTAATATTAGTGATGATAGTTCTATAACAGTTTAAATATATCAATTCGCATCATTTAAATAATATTAATAATACTAATGTTGATATCATCATTGGAATAGCAATATTTGTATAACAACTATACTCATACTTGTATTTTATACATGTATTTTATACATGTATCATTACTTATATTATATATCATCTTTTGTTGAATATTTTTTACTTATAAATTTTATTTATATTATCATATACATATAATAGTAATTATCTACAGAAATTATATATATTTAATATAAATTCCTTTTAAGCATAACTTAATGATTTTATGTTTTATTTTACATATTTAAATTATTATTTTTTTAAAAAAATTTAAGTTATTATACATATACTTACATTTATATTCATATATATATATATATATATATATATATATATATATATATATATATATATATATATATATATATATATATATATATATATATATATATATATATATATTTATATATTTACATTTTTATTTACACATAATTGTTCGTGAATCATCGGGCATGGTCAAAGGTCAAATGAATTCATAAAACAGTTCAAAGATTTTAAGACTCAGTTTAATAGACTTTGCTTATCGTGTCGAAATCATATAAGATTAAGATTAAATTTGGTCAGAAATTCCCGGGTCATCACACAAATCCTCTTCTTTATCATCTTTACCATTAAGTGAGCAAGTTTGTAACTCGGGAAATTCTTGTAATAGTTCAGAAAGCCGATCTAAATTAGTAGTTTCTTTAACAACCTGCGAATCTATCCTTAACATGGCAGCATTTTTCACTAAACTAGTGTTTTCTAGCAATCCGTACACCTCAAAAGTAAGATAAGAATCATCTTCTTCATCATCAGAAGAATCTCATTTGATCGGATGGAACTCATCATCGTCTTCGGTATCTGAAGGATCCTAATCTATACCCGGTGAGTCTTCATCTAAAATTTCATCGCTAAATTTTAACGACCCAACCCGTTATCCAACCGAGTACGCAAAATATATTTTTTTATACAGTTAGGGTGTGCGGCGCGCAACCCTCTCTGTGCGCGGCGCACACAGAGCCTGATCAGTTCTGTCCGGATTTTTCATTTTTCGTTTAATGATCTACCACTTCCCGACACTTTTAGAAAAAACGGTTTTCACAACACATTATAATAAGTAAAACTCACACGTTTTCATAATAAAACAAGTTTTACGACACCGGGCCCACATCGGCCGTTTTACGACTTTCGTACAAAATACAAGTTTTCGACCACATGATTTTAACACAAAATAAAGACCGAGCATGGTGATTGGGGATACGCTACCCAATCATAATCAATCCAAAAGCACGTCTTCTAAAGTAATTACGCGAGTTCGCTAGTTCCCACGCTTACCCGAGCCACCGCATCCATGCAAATCTATAAAAATGTAAACAACGAGAGGGTAAGCTAACGCTTAGTGAGTGAGAATATACTACATACATACATATGCATAAAATGGACAAGCCACACAATAATAATCAAATAACACATATCGGAGCATCCAAGTATAAGGCAAGTTAATCTAAGCATACCGTACGAGCGCTATACTACAATCTAAGAAGTCAACAAAGTAAGTTCACCAAAGACGATGTGAACAACACCAACAAGCTACACCCGGAGGGTTAGCTACATCACAACGATACAATGATATATAACAATAAAGCGTACAACGCCCAAGGTTAACCCCTTAGCCCAATACCAAAAGTCAATTACCGCAATGAAGATTGGCCGAACTACACGAGCCATAGTAAATCCGCATTCACACGAGACTACTATCTTCATTGCCACAACAACATCGAGGTTAGCCGAACTATATGAGCCTTAGTGAATCCGAACTACACGAGACCACTACCTCAATAAGATGACCGAACTACACGAGTCATCGTGAATCCGCATCCACACATGATCCACTTCTCCAATCACAACACAATACCAACCCTTTGCCATTGAGGTTATATAATTCACATCACAAGCACATGTGATAATGTACATACAAAATGTGCACCTCGCCAAAGGTGGTCAACCAAAATACACAACCGTGCCAATTGGATCTATACGCAAGTCCATCAAATCCACCTATATGTGAAGTGAGCTCTATGACCGAGAACTACTTCACCCGACCCGCACCCATCCTACACATACATATGCACATACGATATTAACACTCACCTTATCAGCTTGATGAATGTTTTCGAATAATCCGTAACACGTCAATGGAAAGTACCTATTCCATTATCACAAAACAAGCAACACAATTAGGGTGGATTTATAAACCAACCGAATTCGACACTTAGTGCAATTTCGACCAATTGCACTTCCAAACACAAACCGCGCCCAAACTAACCAATAATCACTAACACAAGTGAAAATGGTCCTAATACGCCAATTAAACCCAAACACAAGTGTTAAACACTTATCATTCTCAAAATCACCCATAAACCCTAATTTTGACTCATTTCAAAATTAGTCTTTCAAATACACTAAAATGGTTCCAACACTTCCATAATCACTAACCCTAGTGATTAAACTCAATTACAAATCCTAAATCATGGCCAAGTTAGTTTCCAACCCAAAACCCGCCAACAACAACAATAAACTTGAGTACTAGCATCAATGAACTCACTTCAAGAGTTTAAATGGGTTTCTCAACAAACCAAGTTCAAACCCTAACTTTAAACATCAAATCAAACAATGAAATTCAGAGTTAGAACTTACCACAACAATCAAAATGTAGCGAAGAACGAGATGAACAACTTTAATACTTGAGCTTTGGTGAGAATCAAGCTCCTTCCTCCTTGATTTGAGCTCTCTCTCTAGAAATGGATCTCTCTCTCTAAAATTGGATGAGAGTGTTTGAGTAGGTGAAGAATGAGATTCAAAATGGGATTGGATCAGCTTTTGTGGCCTCAAACCGTCCAATAATTGAAAAGACCACTATACCCCTCATTAACTCATTTAGAAGAAAACACGAATCTGTCGCCTGGCAACGTGCGCGGCGCGCACACATCCTTGAACAGGTTCCGAGCTTTTAATTTACACCACGCTTCACATACCTTAAATACATCATTTCTACTCTAAATAAATATTTGGGTCTTACATAAATACACTATTCGGGTCTACTAACATAGGTGGTGGAATGGTAGGTTGTGGTATTGGAATAGATTATGTCTTACTTAATTGTTTTAGGTATGAATCGATAGGTAATTGTGTAATAGATGGGGTACATGAATGTTTTATGTCTGGATTTGTGCAACATTGAAAAGGTCCATAAAAACACTGGCAAAATCCCTCGGCTATCATCATCTCTTCTATCGACATGTTTCTAACACTAACCCTAATCTCCTATACCTCTTCTTTGACTGGTTCGAACGCCTCATTAACCAACTCTTCCTCATTATTAGTCCAATAATACGCATTGGAAAGATATTGTGCGATAGTTATCGTATGTTGAGTTTGAGCATTTTCCTCTTTTTCCTTTACTTGTCTCATGTATTCATTCCATTCTAATATTGATTGTATTTTAAGTAATAAAATATAAATAACTTATAAATAAATTAAATAACAACTTTTATCGCATAACAACGAATAATCAAACATATACGGCCTATTGAATCTTTCAATACTTAAGTGAGCCGTTAGCGTCTAGGTTCCGGCAGAGCCCTTTAAATCAAAAGTCCAGCAACCTTTCCCTAAAGGAAGACAGTCATCACCTGTTTTCAAGAAATATCAATAACCAAAGTATATCCAATTTCTGTATTTACCGCGCTCCCCGGCAGCGGTGCCAAAAAGCTGATGTGTCAAAAGTGTGTGCAGTAGTGCTTAACTTATCTTTCAACTTTTAAATTTATAAAACCTTTATTAATTCACTTTAACACCCTAACGAGCAACAAAACCCGATCAGATGTAGTATTTTAGGTTATCGTCCCAAGAGAGCGTAGATGCGGATAAGAGTTGTTTTATTTAAATAGTTTAATTCTTATTAAAGAATTAAATATAGATTTTTATGTATTTTATAGGATAGATTCTTATCTCTTAGCAAAGAGATGCTTTAAAGATAAACAAAATAATAAAACAAAACAAGGAATTGAAGATTCAAAATAAACAATTAAAAGTAAAGCAGTTACATGAACAAATAACTCATACATGAACAAGTTTCATAACTTATATTAACACAAAGCATAATAATAATCATAGACCAACTATTATCCCTTAATAGGCTAAGCCAAGTGTTGCATATCATTCAATAAGTAGGACTTAAAGCATATGCTAGACACGTGATGTGCATGACTAACATCTCAATTTTTCATATTTAATTCAATTACATGATACATATCAACCATGTGATGAGGATCAACATGCAAATAGACTGACAAATTATATAAGCTATTAAACACCAAGTAGATCAACTCAAGTTACTAGCTGAAAGTCAATTCCTACTAAGTTCTCATGCAATCATTAATTAAACAAATCCAAACAAAGGTTATTCGATTAAGCCTAACAATATCAAACTTTATTATATAAGCATAATTCCAATTAAACAAGTTTATCACTATTAAGCTTTTTAACCTAGTTGCATGCAATTCAATTTAATAAGTTTGATGGACTAGATCTAAATAAGTAGCATGAATCGAGTAATAGATCATCGGATTAAGTACTAATCAATCCTAAAATCATGTTATTTCATTATTAAGCAAGATAAACAATTATATTCAAGCAAAACAGATTCAAAATAGTTCAAATATCATTACAGAAACGCGACCATACAAATCTGAAAAGAACCAGAAACTGTACGGATGAAGCACACGAAGTAGGCGGCTTTGTTCCAGTCAAGCCGGCGGCTTGGACTGGTGAAGCCGGCGGCTTCATCTGATTCCCAGATGAAGTTCAGTTTTCATCCACGTAACCACTATGAACTTTTAGTTCATAGCATATAAAGAACAGAAACGATTAAAATAAATAAATAGACTATACAATAAAGTATAGATAAAATCATACCTTAAAAAGCTTGAATAATTAACTTGAATGATTCTTGATTACAATGAAAAATAAATCTAATGTAAGGGTTTTAGAGAAAACCCTAAAAGAAAAACGAAACCAAACTGAATTGTACTGAGTTGTACATTGAAAACTGTAACAGGAACCCTCTATTTATACTGTTTAAAATCGGTGGCCAAGCCGGCGGCTTCAGGATGAAGTCAGCGGCTTCCTTGAGTCGGTGACTTCTTTTGCAAGTAAACCTTGATCTCCAAGCTCAAAACGCGTAACCGTCATAATTAAGCCACGACTTTGATGGCAGGTCGGCGGCTTCAGTGATCCGGCAATCTTTCTGATTTTGTTTCCATTTTTACATGAACTTGGTCGACAAGTCGAGAAACCGTGTCCGGTAGGCCGGCGGCTTTAGGGTGAAGCCAGCGGCTTTATATGCTTTTTACTTGATTAACAAGTTCATCCAATTCTGCGAGCAATTCGAGAATATTCTGGCACATTCAGTACAAAGTCGGCGGCTTCCTTGAACCCTGGTCGGCGGCTTCATAGCCTTTTCTACAGTTTTCTTTGTTTTTTATCCTGTTTGATACATAACTTTGATAAAATCATTAGAATTACCTTTTTCCCCATTTTACTCATTTTAGTGTGTTTTAGGATTAAAATGTCTTTAAAATACTAAGATAATTCCTCAAATTGTTTTCAAAAAACTGTATAATTTAGGAGTTATCACATAAACACCAGAAAATTCGTATTACACGCAAAACAATAGCAAAATTTCAATTAATCATAACTTACGCATACGGTAACGAAAATACGCAAATCTAAAGTCCAAATTTATTAATTTTTCGAGATCTATCCATCTAGATACATCATATTCACAGTAGACAGACTCATTTAATCAGATTCATAGCAAACCAATTCGTGATTACATCAAAACACATCAATCGCGCAAAATAACGACTAACCACTTATGCAATCACAATTAATTGAGCACTAGACCCTTGTACACTATATAATTGATCAAAATTAGATTTAATAAGATTAGGATTAATAGTTTTATACCTCTAAAGATCAAATTTCTTATATCAATGTGTAGAGGACGATAAAAGCAACAACGTTCGTGTTGATTGCAAGAGCAAGCGAGCAAAATTGATGGGGATTATGTGTAAGATGATGATCGATGACTTAGAGGGTGTTGGGGGCTGATTTGAGTCGTGGATGGGGTTAGGGTGGAAAGAATTGTGATTAAAAGGCTTTATATATTTATTTCCTTAATTAGGTTAGGGCTTAAATCACTAGTTTATCACACATGGGCTAATATTAATCACATAAATGGGTGGGGTTATGGGAATTCGGCCAAAGGGTCCAAAAAGGAGTCCATGGTCTCACAAATGTTGCTAGACAAGTTTCCTAAGTGTACCCATTAAGTATCGTTAGCCGAAAACGCAAACTGGGTCGATAAACGTTAATTTCTCGCGTTTTTAATCTATATAAATTCTTAACAAATTGAAAGTATTTTTAAAACATAATAATTATATAATATAATTATTAAAATTAAATTACATTATGCTTGGCTTGCTAGTACGCGAAGTGTGGTTCGTTTCTAGTTGTCGTTAACCGTACCAAGTTTCCGGAACATTAACCTGTCGTTAAAATGCATCCCACCAAGTTTAATTCATTAAATATATAATAAATTAAATATGTTTTTCTTAAAGTTAATAATTATTAAAAATAATTATTTTATCAAAAATCGAACGTTTCGCAGTCTCATGGGACCTCTGTTGCAGTATTCAAAACCGTATCTTTTCCTCGGTATTTCATAACATGAAATAGGTTTTTCGACTAATATAATCATATATTAAATATAGTAGCTCATCATGAACTCATGTATGCATTTAATTAGATCAAATACACAAAATTCAAGTAAGTTCCGTTAAATAACTTAACGGTCAATTAACGAAGCTTAACGGAAATAGCAGGGTTGTTACATTATCCCCCGTTAATGAAATTTCGTCCCGAAATTTAGTGCACGTCAGCTAGAGTTGTTTCTTCTGAAATTAGTTTCGGATATTTTTGTTTCATTTGGCCTTCACGTTCCTACGTGAATTCTGGTCCTCTGCTTGCGTTCCTTCGAACTTTAACAATCGGTCTCTTACTCTGCTTTAAGCGTTTGACCTTAAGGTCCATGATCTCAACAGGTTCTACCATGATATGAAGTATACTATCAACTTGTATTTCTTCTAAAGAAATTATCAGATTCTTGTCGGTCAAGCTCTTCTTCAAGTTCGACACATGAAACGTATCATGAATTTCGCTGAGTTCTTGCGGTAGTTTCAGTCTATACGCTACCTTTCCAATTCTTTCAGTTACCTCAAATGGTCCAATGTATCTTGGACTTAGCTTACTTCATTTACCAAAACGCACCACACCCTGCAGGGTGATACCTTAAGCATGACTTTGTCTCCAACCTGAAATTCCAAATCCCGCCTTCTATCGTCGGCATAACTCTTTTGACGACTTCGAGTCGTTTTCAGTCTCTCTTGTATTTGTACGATCTTCGCAGTTGTTTCATGTATGATCTCAGGACTAGTCAGTTGACTCTCCCCTAGTTCAGTCAAACAGACGGGAGATCTACACTTTCTGCCATAAAGTGCTTCAAAAGGCGCGACCTTTATGCTCGTGTAGTAACTGTTGTTGTACGAGAATTCTGCCAGTGGTAGATGTTTAACCCATCCGTTTCCAAAATCAATAACACATGCCCTCAACATGTCTTCTAATGTTTGGATGGTTCTTTCGCTTGGCCATCAGTTTGTGGGTGATACGATGTACTCATGTCTAAATGGGTTCCTATTGTATTCTGCAATGTTTGCCAGAATCTAAATGTAAATATGTTTTTTCTATCGGAAATAATAGATATCGGCACTCCATGTCGGGAAACCACTTATTTTATGTAAATCTGTGCCAACTTCTCCATCTTATCCGTTTCTTTAATCGGTAGGAAATGAGCTGACTTAGTGAGACGATCAACAATAACCTAAATCATATCGTAACCTCCCACAGTCTTGGGTAACTTAGTAATGAAATCCATAGCAATACATTCCCATTTCCACTGGGGAATCTCTGGCTGTGTTAGCAGTCCTGACGGTTTCTGATGTTCTGCCTTGACCTTAGCACATGTCGAGCACTTACCAACACAGGTAGCAATATCGGCTTTCATATTAGGCCACCAGTACAATGCCTAAAGATCTTGATACATCTTGTCGGATTCAGGGTGAATAGAATATCTTGTCTTGTGTGCCTCACCTAGCACTAGTTCCCTTAATCTGCCAAATTTCGTCACCCAGATTCTGTCTACGAAGTATCGGGTTCCATCTTCTCGGACGGAAAATTTCTTATCCAGTCCTCTAAGTGACTCAGTAACAATGTTCCCTTCTTTCAATGCCTCAAGTTGTGCATCGCGTATCTGAGAAGTAAGGTTCGTTCAGACAGTCATATCCAGTGCTCTAACTCGGAGAGGTTTAGCCTTCTCTTTCCTACTCAAGACATCTAAAACAACATTAGCCTTTCCGGGATGATAGCGGATCTCATAGTCGTAGTCGTTCAATAGTTCTACCCAACGTCTCTGCCTCATGTTGAGTTGATCGAAGATATGTTGTAAGCTCTTGTAATCGGTGAAAACAGTAAACTTAGTACCATACAAGTAGTGTCTACACATCTTCAGTGCAAAGACCACAGTACCAAGTTCTAAATCGTGTGTCGTGTAATTCTGTTCATGTACCTTCAATTGTCGTGATTCATAGGCAGTCACTTTCTTCCATTGCATCAACACACTACCAAAACCCTGTCGTGAAGCATCACAGTAAATCACGAAATCTTCATTCCCTTCGGGTAAAGATAAAATTGGAGCAGTAGTCAATTTCTATTTTAACAACTGAAATGCAGACTCATGTTACTCAGTCCACTCATACTTTTTACCCTTGTGAATCATTGTTGTCAACGGTCGGGCAATAGTAGAAAGTTCCTCAATGAATCTCCTGTAATAACTGAGAGACCTAAGAATTGACGAATCTGCGTTGGCGACTTAGGAGTCTCCCATTTCTTGACTGTCTCTATCTTCGTAGGATCAACTTGAATCCCACTGATACCTACAATATGACCCAAAAATTGAACTTCTTGTTACCAAAAGTCACACTTCAAAAACTTTGCATACAACTGCTCTTTCCTGAGCATCTCCAGTATCAAATGGAAATGTTGCTCATGTTCCTTCTCGTTCTTTGAATATACCAGAATATCATCAATGAACACAATAACAAACTTGTTTAGGTATGGCTTACACACACGATTCATGAGATCCATGAACATTGCCAGTGCGTTCATCAAACTAAACGACATTACTATAAATTCATGATATCTGTAGCGTGTTCTGAATGTTGTCTACGGTATATCACTCTCTTTTACTCTCATTTGATGATAACCTGACCTCAGGTCAATCTTAGAGTAACTTCCAGATCCTTGCAACTGATCAAACAGATCATCGACTCTCGATAACGAATATCTATTCTTGAAAGTCAACTTATTCAGTTCTCTGTAATCAATACTAAGTCTCATAGATCCATCCTTCTGCTTAACAAAAAGAACTAGAGCTCAAACTCTAAACTCTTCAGCTTGGCATTCATAGCCAACAACTATTGTAGCTCTGGGGTGCAGGTATATACAGTGCGCGAGCCACTTGGGCCACTCTTGGCACTAGATCAATCTGAAATTTATCTTCACGGTGAGGTGGAGGACCAGGTAACTCTTCCGGAAGGACCTTAAGGAAAATTTCTAATAGTTGGGATATCTTCGGGTCCCTTAATTGTCGATTCAACTTTGCACACCTGTGCCAGAATTGTGAGACATCCTTATCTCATGCACTTATGGACCTTCGAGCAATTTATGTAACCCAACGGTGTACTGATCTTCTCTCCGTACACCATCTCCATCAGTGAGAGGAATTCGAATAGCCTTCTTGTCACAGCAGTCTCGGTTTTGTCGTCAGATAACCAGTATCTTCCAGCCACGAGGTTAAAAATTCTCAGTTTAATAGTTATATAGAGTACACGTTGTCTAAAGAAGATATTGGATTCTAAGTGTTGTGAAAGAATTTTCTAGAGATAAAGCCTCTATCGGCACCGGTGTTGACAGTATATAAACATTATGATTGATGAGTAAGAACAAACTCGTGACGAACTTCACTGAAGTTGATGTTAAAAGCAGGGTGAGTTATCAGACTTGTCCTACATCGGTGGGGGAGAAGAATGGAATACCCTTTATGAGGGAGAGTGTGAATACCTCTTCCGGTAAACGCGTATTGGTAAGCAAAATCGTGAAACCGCTGGTGGCTGAATGATAGGTAAGTCGGAAGTCAAGTAGACAATATCTACTACGGATTGGAAGGGCTGTTACAGGGAATTCATCCTCTAAAAATATATCATAAATGAGTCGTGGTGCATAATAGCTAGTAGTGAATCGTAGAGGTGCTAGTAGTGATGAGTAGTATTTAGCAGTAGTGAGTAGTAATGGGTAGCATTAAGTAGTAACTGGTAATGACAAGCAGTGAGAAGTAGTGATCGGTCGAGATTAGCAGTGAGGGGCGGCATTGAGTAGTAGTTAGCAACGATAAGTAGTAAGGAGTAGTGGTATGAGATGATGAGTATGTTCCAAGCAGTGTCTTCGTAGTGCCAAGTAGTGATCGGTGGTGACAGACAATGTCGGGTAGTGACGAGTTATGACGTGCTTACATGATTTTTATAGGTTATAATAACAATTAATTTGCATAGTGTAAATTTCTACTCATATATGAGATTATACGGTTTGTGTTCTAACGGTATTTATCCAAGTAACCTACTTAACTCGCTCCCAATTCCTTATTTTGCGATGTCAGAACTTCTATATGAGTTACCGTAATGTAATCCCAGTCATTATATTACGCTATCTCATATTTCAATTAAAAATTACTCCATAAGTTCAAGATAGCGTAGTAAACTTAATTCAATTAAGTCTAGCGTCGGGTGTAAGTATGTGATTCGTGATATAGTATATAGTCCAAGTCCATATCATATGGGTATAGGGTGTATTTGTATGTGATGTAATGTCCTACATGTAGCATAGTGAAGCAAACAGTACAAGCATGGTGTATAATATTCATTCATGGTATACGGCTATAGACTAGACCCACTAATGTGCCCTACGGTTAGACACACTAATGAATCCTAGTTCCCTATAGCCAAAACTCTGATACCAACTATAACACCCCGTTAAAATCCATTAACGGTGATGTTAACTCTAGTCCCACTGTTTAGCTTGACTTCTATGTAACAGCAATGTTCTACAGCGGAAGCAACTAAAACCTGAGATAAAACATGCAAAACGGGTCAACATAAAGTTGAGTGAATCTACAGGTTTAAGTAAATAGTTCATCATATGTTTAATAAAATAGTTTCCATAAATCATTTATCGAAAATCAATAATCAAAATCGTTTATCAGAAATCGGTATTCGAAAATCAGTATTCAGAAACAGTAAACATTTATCAGTATAAAACCACCAAGGTTTAATGTCCAAAATTTTGCATACAGCAAATGCTAAGTATTAAACTGTTTGTAATTAGAGATGTCAAGTTTCAACTGTGGGTGACATCAAAAAGGTTTTGTTTCAAATGTTTGTAGACATTACCATGTCTAGTTTCTAGTTCGTAAACCACAGGTTTAAGTAACATAAAGCAAAGTCTGAAAAACATTATTCAGTGTAATAATTCTTTGTTAACATTCATCGTAAGTTAGACCACGAGATTTCCTTGTAAGCTTCGTAAAAGTATACAATTATCATGAGCACTTGATTATAAGACTTTAACCTGCGGATAGCTCATTTGTTACGCGTCTTCCTTTTACCCTTTCTAAGCATACACCGATCAAGTGTACAAGTTACAACAGAATAAGCACCCCAAACATTGGGGCGAGGTTTGTCAAACCTAACGGTACCGTCCCTATAAGTCGAGCTTACTTAAAGTAATTAATATAATCAAGCTAAGGGATTTTTGATCCGAAATCATATGTATATCCGTTTAAGTTACTCGTGCCTAATATGTAAAACAACTATAAAAATAGTTTAAGAAACAGTTTCAAAAGCAGCATGTATCTCATCCCAAAAATGTTGATGAAAAAGGGACTGTAGACTCACCTTGAAAATGCACAATAAACTCTTAGTAAAACAGTACGGTAGTCGGACAATCACGACTGTAAAATGCAACCTAATCATATAAGTTACCTTAAGTAAATACATAAGTCACACTATGTCAACCCATAGTGTACGCATAGTCCTAATGCTCAGACTGACTCAACAAGTAAGCAAAAGTCAACGAGTCCAAGCAAGTCAACAAAAGTCAACCAAAGTCAAACCAAAAGTCAAACTTGGTCAAAGTGGGCAACTAAAGTCAACCATATCAATAGGTCATGCAATCTTAGTCAACATATCAATCCTAAGTCAACTAACATGTTTTAGCTCACAGTTTGTCAAGTACACGTTCACAGTTTATCGTATAATATAAAATTCATGCACCTTACAAACAACGAACATACTTCATAGCACATAAGTCATGGTAATATTGAAAACTCCAGATCATAACTAGACTCATAAACATTTCCGAAAATCCTAGTCATGCCCTCATACAATGTCTACAAGTCAGGTTTCAGATAAGATCTAGTTAAGGTTTATCAAATCAGTTTCAGCACGAGCAGCAGTTTTTGAAAAATTCTCACTTAATTTAGAAAATAGAAATTAACGAACGGCCAATTGGATTTGACTCTAGACATTCCAAATTTTCAGTGATAAAATAATCAATGAATTTTATATAGCCATTTTGTACATTTTATTCCCTAAAGTCAGACCTTTTGTTTTGGACAGCATTCAGACATGTCATTTGGTGATGCATATAAGACATAGCAAACAATGTTTTCAGAAGCTATAATACAATTAAAATATGTTTATGAACATCTAAATAAAAATAATACAGAAGATCAAAGTCTCAAATAATTTCTAGTTCATGTGAGGTCATTTAGAGTGCATATGCAAACAGTTTCCGAGCAATACAAGTCATCATTTTTCGTTTAATTATATCGAGAGCTATAATAATCAATTAGCATGATTCTTAAGTCTAAATTGAGTGATTTTTAACAAGGAATCCAGTGGTTAGCATTTCAATAACTCATTCATAAAGCATAAACACCAGAAAATTCGTATTACATGCAAAACCCTAGCAAAACTTCAATTAAGCATAACTTACGCATACGGTAACGAAAATACGCAAATCCAAAGTCCAAATTTATAAATTTTTCGAGATTTATCTATCTAGATACATCATACTAATAGTAAACAAACTCATTTAATCAGATTCATAGCAAACCAATTCGTGATTACATCAAAACACATCAATCGCGCAAAATAACGACTAACAACTTATGCAATCATAATTAATTGAGCACCAGACCCTTGTACACTATATAATTGATCAAAATCAGATTCATTAAGATTAGGGTTTATAGTTTTATACCTCTAGAGATCAAATTGCTTATATCAATGTGTAGAGGACGATAAAAGTAACAACGTTCGGGTTGATTGCAAGAGCAAACGAGCAAAATTGATGGGGATTATGTGTAAGATGATGATCGATGACTTGGAGGTTGTTGGGGGCTGATTTGAGTCTTGGATGGGGTTAGGGTGGAAGGAATTGTGATTAAAAGGCTTTATATACTTATTTCCTTAATTAGGTTAGGGCTTAAATCACTAGTTTACCACACATGGGGTAAAATTAATCACATAAATGGGTGGGGTGATGGGAATTCGGCTAAAGGGTCCAAAAGGGAGTCCATGTGCTCATAAATGTAGCTAGACAAGTTTCCTAAGTGTACCCATTAAGTGTCGTTATCCGAAAACGCAAACCGGATCGATAAACGTTAATTTCTCGCATTTTTAATCTATATAAATTCTTAATAAATTGAAAGTATATTTAAAACAAAATAATTATAAAATATAATTATTAAAATTAAATTACATTATGCTTTGGCTTGCTAGTACGCGAAGTGTGGTTCGTTTCAAGTTGTCGTTAACCATACCGAGTTTCCGAAACGTTAACCGATCGTTAAAACGCATCCCACTAAGTTTAATTAATTAAATATGTTTTTCTTAAAGTTGATAATTATTAAAGTGTGATTCAAGTTCAACTAGTTGTATAGCTACCAATGATGTTTACCTAAGTTGCATGCAATCCAAACCTTATATCTGATGGACTAGATCTAAACAAGTGATATGAATCGAATAAAAGACCATAGAATCAATGACTAGTTAATAATATATTCATAATATTTAATCATTGAGCATGGCAAACAAGTTATTTAATCATGACAGATATAAACAGTTCAAATAATCATCACAGAAACATAATCATACAGATCTGGAAAGTACCAGAAAACTGTACGAATTGAGCACGAAGCCGGTGGCTAGGCTCAGTCAAGCCGTCGGCTTGGACTGAGGAAGCCGGTGGCTTCATCTGTTCCCAGAAAAAGATTTGGTTTTCGTCCAAGTAACCACTATGAACGTTTAGTTTATAGTTAGAGACGTTTAGTTTATAGTTAGAGACGAAAATAAAGCAATTAAATAAATTAAAGCAATAAAAATAATCTAAATACATAAATTAAATACGACAATAAATGAATAAATAAAAGATGATAAATAAAATAGAAGACAAATAATAAAAGAGAATAATTAAATTAAAAGAAATACTTAAATTAATGCGAGAAATACTGACAAAAAATGGAAAGATAACGTTTGGCCAGAACCTCGATACCTAAACATAAAATATTAAACTAATATATACCTTAACTCCATAAACCTCACATGAGGATGACGATTCAATTCTCAAAAGAGAGAAAGGAATACAAAGGGTACATGGAAAACTAAAGGATGAAGGCCTCCTTTTATAGGGGAAGAATGAGCCTTTTACATTGGTTTTTGGGCGATGTGTGACCAAAACTAAATGTAAAACATGAAAATCCCATATTTGATATTCAGTAGCCCTTTTTAGCCTTCTATCTTCCGAACCGGGCCGAATTAGACAAAACTTATAGAACGGAAGTTGTAAAGCTATGTCATACGGACGTCTGGACACCTGGAACGCTTAATCGGAGATCGTATGAGTAAATTATGGCCAAAATACTGAATCTGCAGCTTTCTACGTGTGATGACCCGAAAATTTCTGACCAAATTTAAACTTTATCTTTAAATGATTTAATGTTTTCGACACGATAAGCAAAGTCTGTTAGATTGAGTCTCAAAATTTTAGAACTGTTTCATATATACAATTACCTTTGACTACTCTCGACGATTCATGAACAATTATATGTATGTGTGTGTGTGTGTATATATATATATATATATATATATATATATACAAGTAAAAACGACTTTCCTACAGTAAAACATTATTTGCTACAGTAAAAATGACTTTGATAGAGTAAAACACTATTTGCTACAGTAAAACACTATTTGCTACAGTGAAACCGTACTTTACTACAGTGCTACATTGAAAACGACCACATTAACAGTAAATGTACCAGCAAATTCATTAATCTGTGACTTAAAGTCTCTCCGAAAAACCATTATAATTGTTCATTGAAACCCTATCATGTACTCATCCACATCTTGTAACGGTAATTGCCATACCAACTACCGGAAATTAGCAATCAGTATTTCGAATTTTGCAGCAATTCTACGTCAACAGTTATATATATACATATAATGTCTATCTCCTAGACTTATTTACTTCGAAGGTGAAGTTTCTGAAAAACAGCCAAACTGCGAAACTAGTTCTCTGATTTTTTTTGAAAAATGCTGATGAAGCAGCAAAAACTGTAAACGACCTTAACAGTCAAAAGTTTGATGATAAAGAATAGTAAGGTGGTAAAGCTGAGAAGCAGAGAAGGTTTGAAACTGAAAAACGGATTGAGTAAAGTATGAAAGAGGCTTTGGATAAATCACAAAGACTGAACCTGCCTTCAAAGAATCCAAATGACTCAGTGACTACTGAAACCATTAGTAAGAACCTTACTTCTTATTCTAAACCTTCACAGACAGATTTTCCGCATCATCCTCTGATATTAGAAATTCTAAGATATCATTGTATCTTCTGTTATAAATATCCTCCATATTTCTGAAGATATTTTCATAACTATTCTTATCTGAAATCATTCATCTCTTCGCGCTATCTGTGTTATATCATAAAAGAAACTGTTTCAGTTTCTAAATTCTGAAAATTTCAAAAAATGGATGTCTTTGAAGTAGTGTTGGGAACTGAAGCATGAGTTAGTATAATATAATGACACTTGATCAACGTGATTATATTACAGTAAGTCATGCTGAGTTTCTAATGGAATGTGATAAAGATTCACAGATCATACCCTCATCATGAACCATGTTACATAACTCTTTCATTCTATATAATTTCTAAAAATATCAAGAAAATATTTTCTTAATGATTCGGTCTTTTTCGAGGTATTCTGGTAATTTGACAAATCAGATTGTACTATTACCATTTCTTTCTTAGAACATTAGTTATGTTCATCTGAAACTTCATACCTATGAATTATGGACCATTATCCGCTTGACTTAAGGTCGGAAATAGAAAACGAAAGCATGAAGCTCTGAAATATAATGGAGAATATAAAGCCCGATAACAACCCCAAAATTACAAAACGTGTATTTCAATGCGTATAGCAATATAAAGACACGGGAGAATGAAAAACACTATAACTCCAAGGTAATAGTAGAAGAAAATAACTTCCTCTGGTGGCAGATGAAAAAGAAGAATGAAGGATACGATAGCCAGGAAAATATCAAGAATCAGAACTGGATTAAGCATTTTCACAATCTATTGGGATGTATGAAATAAGAAAGAAGATTATAGGAGTGGTAAAAATAAATGAAACGGGAGAGGTCAATTTATAGCGAAATATCAGACATAGCAATCGAGGCAGATTACGCATTTAATCAAAGAAAATCCTAATTTCCGCAAATTCCGAAGAATCAAATCTTATTTAGATTATGAAGATTTTCTATTCCTTAAATTCCGGAAATCAATCGTAACTACGTCAAAAGTTAAGACGAATCTCTATTCTTTCATTTCACTCTTTTACGATAACTTCTCTCATACGCTTCGAGAAATCGGATTGTTTTATCCATATAATTTAACGGTGATAAAATTCTATTTATCAACACATATTCGTCATAAAAACATTTTTATTGTTAGCCATGACGACCTCACTTAAATTTCGGGACGAAATTTCTTTAACGGGTAGGTACTGTGATGACCCGGAAATTTTTGACCAAATTTAAACTTTATCTTTAAATGATTTAATGTTTTCGACACGATAAGCAAAGTCTGTTAGATTGAGTCTCAAAATTTTAGAACTGTTTCATATATACAATTACCTTTGACTACTCTCGACGATTCATGAACAATTATATGTATGTATATATATATATATATATATATATATATATATATATATATATATATATATATATATATATATATATATATATATATATATATATATATATATGTGTACAAGTAAAAATGACTTTCCTACAGTAAAACATTATTTGCTACAGTAAAAATGACTTTGCTACAGTAAAACACTATTTGCTACAGTAAACACTATTTGCTACAGTGAAACCATATTTGATGTCGACGACCTGGCAAACAAAAACGGAAAAGGAGGCCATGCGATCGCATGGCAAAAACACTGAAAACTCATGCGATCACATGGGGTCTGAAATCTGGCCACATTTATAAAGTTCGAACGTTTTGCATTTTTCTGATTCATTTTCATCTATCTCTCTCGTACCTATATGTATATTTATATTTAAATTATTATTATTATTATTATTATTATTATTATTATTATTATTATTATTATTATTATTATTATTAAGATTAATATTATTATTATTAATCTTATTATTATTATTATTATTAGTAGTATTATACATAAAATATTACGATGAGGTCATTAGCGGGTCACTTTCAAAACTAGTTTTCAAACGGGATAGAGCTAAGAAAATTATGAGTTATAGCTATGGAGATTATGGGCAATATTCATGGGTACTGTTCGCAAGTCAAACCTAGTGTTTATCATCTCTGTTACGTCTACGTACTTTTCTGCAATATTGAATCACAATATTGATATGTAAGCATTTATATTTTATCTTTTATAAATTAATAGTGTATACATGTCTAGTGCTCGAGTATATATATTTATACATGCTTGTATGTTAAATTTCGTCGTTAAATAGTTTATAATGAATCACGAATTAAATACATATATTACTGGAAAAAGGTATATGATATACATGTTTTTGGAAAGCTGGCGAAAAATCAATAACTATTCATTTAGAAATAGCGTAATTTCGATGAACGAATCAAAAGATATGGTCAACTGAATTATGATTGACGTTAATTGGAATTGCTTTTAAATCTGCATTTAATATTTAAAACAACTTGTTTGTAAGATTGATAAATTAGATTTTTGAATATTACTAACCGAGTAAATGAATCATTATATAAGGTACGTCTCGTTTTGTTGAACTATTGTCAAAATTGACCTTTTGAAACGACTTTAGATAACTTTTGTATGTCGATCTCGAGCATTAGGATTGTGATACACTATGACCAGACCTAGCTTGATAGACATTTATTGACCAACATATGTTCTCTAGGTTGAGATCTACGATTATTTGGTAATCCGATTTTCGATCACATTTTGGTGAACGACTTTATATGCTGCTAAGGTGAGTTTCATTTGTTCCTTTTTTAATTGCTTTTGCAATCTATATTTTTGGGCTGAGAATACATGCAATTTATTTTAAACGCAATGGATACAAGTACATACTAAATTCTACACTGAGTTTAAACCGAAAATCCCTTAACTTTGGTAACTAGTAACTGCCAGTTATAAGAACTGGTGGGCGCGAGTAGTAGTATATGGATCCATAGAGCTTGACATCCCCGTCTGTTCTAGGTATAGAAACCCTAGCCTGAACTATAAAACAGACGTATGCTATTTGAGTTTAGTACACGTTGGTTTGCGTGTATTGTACATGTTGGTTGCATGTATGTTAAAACAGGCGTACTTATTATAACGTTAAATCTTAGTTACCAGGGTGCTAAATCTTGTAGAATATTTTGATAAACGTTTCTGGATGAAACAACTGAAATCTTGTGATCCACCTTTATGTACAGATTATGCAAAACATTAAAACTATGAACTCACCAACCTTTGTGTTGACACTTGTTAGCATGTTTATTCTCAGGTTCCCTAGAAGTCTTTCGCTGTTTGCTTATATGTTAGACAAGCTATGTGCATGGAGTCTTACATGGCATATTTTTCAAGGAAACGTTGCATTCACTAAATCATCACCATGTATCTTATTTTGACTGCATTGTCAACGGAAGTACTATTGTAACTATTATTTATGATGATTGTCTATATTTAGAAATCATCTGATGTCGAAAACCTTTGATTTAAATATTCATTTATGGTGTGCCTTTTCAAAAGAATGCAATGTTTACAAAACGTATCATATAGAGGTCAAATACCTCGCAATGAAATCGATGAATGACGTGTTCGTCCATATGGATTTGGAGCGATCGTCACACTACGAATTACTTGGTCGTCAAGTTGCTTCCATAAACGGCTCCAGAGCTGGCGGCTTTGGATGGAATAGCCGGCGGCTTCTGTTTATCTAGCCGGCGGCTTCACTTCTTTAGCCGACAGCTCTTTATGCTTTTACTTGTTTTCCAAGTTCTTCGATTTTGGCTCTTTTATGGAATATTCTCGAATTTCTTCACTTTAGTCGGCGGCTTCCTTGCATTCAGCCGGCGGCTTGATAACCTTTATGCTTTATCTTGTTTTTTGTCCCGTTTTAACACATTTCTCAACAAAACATTAAAAATACATTTTTCTTAGTTTTATCCATTTTTGTATGTCAAAGTACTTAAAAGATCTTAAAATACCAAGATAGCTCCTAAAAATGTGTCTAAAAATATGTATATTTAGGAGTTAATTTATCTACCTTCTTAGAGTTTCCTTACTAAATTTCCCAAAACAAAACCTAATTCATGACCACCTTCATCGACCAACAGAAACCTAAATCACCACCACCATCTTCATCGCTCACCATCTTCATCGCATCATCCTAAGTTCTTGACGCCTTCCAGGGGATTCTCTTCATCTTCGCCGCAATTTCGTCACCATCATCCCAGGTATTGCATAGTTGTAGATGTTAGGGTTCATTGATAGTTTTTTATTTCTGTTATATTATATAATATTCTTTTGTTGTTTTTATAGATTCTCAATCGTTCGAATTAAATACATGCCATGTTGATTACATCATGACCCGTTGATCAACTACACAATTGTCCATATGTAGCCATAACACATGAACCACCAAAATTTACCAAGAAACTACGTTTATATCACACCATAAGATAGATGGAACTTAGCTATATGACACAAAACCAAGTGAACGGGGAAAAATAAAGTTCTAAGATTTTTCATATTCGGGTTACCCGCAAGGGCGAGTATTCCAACCTCATACTCTATTGTACGTAGCCCATTAAGATTACTCTCTGACTGTTTTCAAACCTTCCCTAACCACCCAAAAGTTTGAAACTGAGACCTCTTGTATGGGATGTACTAAACAAAATAATACTAATACACATACATATCTACCTTTTTGAGTCTTGATAGTTACTAACAAGTAAGTACATTTCAATTAAGTTCTATTTACTGAAATAGTCATAAGGCAAGTCTACAAACCCGTTCTTCCATTATCACCATTAATACCTACTTCTTCCATTTATCACCATTAACACCTACGAGAGACAATAACAACTAACAACCTCACCACAAACCACCACCATCCACCACATCTCCTCCACCTTCTTCAAATTTCCTCCCTAACAACCTTCTCCCATACTTCAAATGACTCAAATTCCGAACTTAAATTTTCCCCACCCTCCACTTCCATTTCCACAACCTCCTATACTTTCAAAAACTGCAACTACAGTTGTCGGATCATCGTCTTCTCAGGCGATTGCTCAACCTTTCACATCCACTTCGTTACTTTCTTCTTCCTCGTTACCCTTTATTATCAGACCAGATGTTACGGACCTGCCACAGGGTACTGCTAATGTTGTCGGAAATACTGGTGCCGGCGGTAAATTGTCGGATCCTTCTCCTCTGGTGGAACACTTCAGTGAAGGTTCTTCCATCTTCATCGGAAGACTTGATAAATCTATTTCAAGGCATATGATTGAGTCTACTTTCGGTAAATCGGTCCTTTGTCGTAAATCTAACTTTGGCCGAGTAGAAGGTATTGTTTCGTTACTTTTTCTGACATATGATAATGCAACAAACGAACATATATTTCATAGCATTATCCTTCAAGAAAGACAAGCTTTTAGTTGCAATTGTTCTATTTACAAGCGATATTCGTTTAAATAATAAAAGGTGAAGACAAAAGACAGATTTGACGATTTGAAGACGCAAACGACCAAAAAGCTAAAAAGTACAAAGTACAATCCAAGTGGTTCAATTTTTTGATGAGAAACGTCTCAAAATTACAAGAGTACAAGCTGCAAAACGCAAAGTATAAGATATTAAATCGTACGAAAAGGCGTTAGAAAATCCGGAACCGAGACATGAACCAACTATCAACGTACGACTCAACGCAGCTAAAATTACAAGTCAACTATGCACAAGAATATTATATATTATAAATAATCAGCAGCCCACGTTTAATTCGTTTGGTGAGCTGGAATCCAAAGCTCCGCGGCTGCGGAGCTGTGAGGAAGAAAACAACCGCAATCGCGGAGTTCTACAGTTCAAAGTGGGCCTATAAAAGACCGCGCATTCTGCTCGATTTCCTTACCCCTTTTTCTTTCTATCTATCTACGTAAAATATATATATAATTTTAATTTTAATTTTAATTTTAATTTAAGTTTAATAATAATAAGGTTATAGTGGCGAATGTTTTAAGTTTGTAAGTCGAAACTCTGTCCATGTAACACTACGCGATTAATACTCATTGTAAGTTATGTTCAACCTTTTTAAATTAATGTCTCGTAGCTAAGTTATTATTATGCTTATTTAAGCCAAAGTAATCGTGATGTTGGACTAAATATTAAGACGGGGTTATTGGGCTTTGGACCATAATTGGGGTTTGAACAAAAGACCGACACTTGTGGAAATTGGACTATGTGGTATTAATGGGCTTTTTATTTAATTAACTAAATGATATCTTGTTAATTTAATATAAAGGTTATAATTTGATGTATTTATATTTAACCACATACGCTTTACTGGGTAAGGTGGGCGGGATATCTATAAATACCGATAATTGTTCATTTGACCGGACACGGGGATGAATTAATAGTCACTGGACTCATTAAAACAGGGGTGGATTACATTCAAGGATTATTGGTGTAATTGTTAACAAAGTATTAAAACCTTGGATTACACGCAGTCGATAACCTGGTGTATTCATTAAACAAAGTATTAAGACCTTGTTACAGTTTAAGTCCCCAATTAGTTGGAATATTTAACTTCGGGTATAAGGTTAATTTGACGAAGACTTTTGCACTTTATAATTATGACCGATGGACTATTATGGACAAAACCAGATGGACATATCGAATAATCCAGGACAAAGGACAATTAACCCATGGTAATAAATTAAAATCAACACGTCAAACATCATGATTACGGAAGTTTAAATAAGCATAATTCCTTTATTTTATATCTCATCGCACTTTTATTTATCGTCATTTTATTTATCGTACTTTAAATTATTGCACTTTTAATTATCGTACTTTTAATTTATCGCATTTTTATTTATCGTCATTTACTTTACGCTTTAAATTAAGTTATATTTAATATTTTACAATAGGTTTTAACGGTGATTTAAATCTTAAAATCGACAAACCGGTCATTAAACGGTAAAACCCCCTTTTATAATAATAATAATACTACTTATATATATATATATATATATATATATATATATATATATATATATATATATATATATATACTAATATAGTGTTTAAAAATATAGCGTTAAACTCAGCTGTATCCCTGTGAAACGAACCGGACTTACTAAAAACTACACTACTCTACGATTAGGTACACTGCCTATAAGTGTTGTAGCAAGGTTTAGGTATATCCCATTCAATAAATAAATAAATAACTTGTGTAAAATTGTATCGTATTTAATAGTATTTCGTAGTAAAATATAATCTATTTCGTACTACACCTCGCACACATCAAGTTTTTTAGCGCCGCTGCCGGGGACAATACACCGAAGCTAAACGCTATATTCTAAAAACAAATTACTCTATTTTTGTAAAAATATATGTTTATAAGTTTTAAATATTAAAAACAAAAATATATTAAAAAAAGAGAAATATATATTTATATTTTTTTTAAGTGTTAAATTAAAAAATTTTTATTTTTTAGTTACAAAAACTAATAAGTAATTTTTGTTAAAACATAAGTTTTACTTAAATTATATTTTCTAAAATTAAAATCAGAAAAAGAAAATTAAAATCAAAATATTAAAAAAAAGAAAAGAAAACTGAACCTGCATCGTTTGAATCTGCCATCATCTTAGCCTGCATATCTCCGCAGTCACGGAGCTCCACACTTACAAACTATCCGCAGTCGCGGAGCAGTCTCAGACTGCAACCTCAGACTGCATTAATTACGCAGTTAAGGTTTTAGTTTTATTATTATTATCATTATTAATTAAGATTAGGGTTGTAATTAATTAATTAGTTTTCAAGTTTAGTTTTAATTTATATTTAGTAATATTAAGTGTTATTATTATTATTAATTATATAAATTAATAATTTTATAAAAAATTAATATAAAAATAATATTTTTATAAAAATAAGTAATTTTATCATTTTTTGTTTCTTTTTATAAATTATATATTTTTAATCGTATAATTTGTAATTTGCATATTTTTCGTTGGTAATTAGTTTTAAACTTAGTTTTTGCCGTAGTTAATTTATATTTCTAGATTTTTAGGCTTTGCCATAAAATTCCTTAAGTGCTTTTTCTTTAGATTAAGATTTAGGCGCTTTAGAATTTTACGACGTCACTTATCGCTTTAGTTTTAAATATATTTTAGTGCCTAATTAAGTTATTGCTGTTTTGAATATAGAATTCCTTATAAGCTTTAATTCCTTTAGACGCAACTTTTAATATTTATTTTTTAGACTTTTAAGTTTCGACGCTTTCCTTTCAACGTTTATTATTTTTCGACTATTTGTTTTTCGACGTTTGTTTTTCGACTCTTATTTCTCGACGCGCTTTTTCTTTCTCGTTACTACGCTATAGTTTTTAGGACATAGAATTTTCTTTATTTTCTTTAAATTTCGAAAAAAACTTTATTTTAAGCGGTTAAATTGATAGACATCCAAAATTTTCTGGTTCGTAGTAATAGTTGGATTTGTTAGTGGAGAGTTGTGGGCTTTCGATTTAAAGGGTCCTGGCTACTTGCTGCATCTAATGGCTATTCGAAACGTGGGCAAAATCAAAAAAGTCTATTAATTTGATAGCTTATATAGTTTTTATCTTTTATAACTAATAGGATATTCAGTGAATGCACCGAGCAAAACGTTCACCAAATTTCATACGTTCACCACCTGTAACTCGATCATTACATTTAGCCAAAATTGTCGCCGTTGATTTTTCTTTAGAATCATCATCTAGTCGACCAAGTACTCCAATTCAAATTTCCGATAATCCATTTTTTGAACCCGACCTCACAATTGAGAACCCGGAGGATATTCAAGAACAATTCAGAGATCCTGAACCACTAATCATTCCTCCTGAACCGCAAATCATACAACCAGAGATTGTCAAGGAAGAAGCCATTAAATCAGAATCCTCTAGTGATTCAGATTCAACAAATTCAATCATGGAAAATCAGGAACCTCTAAGTATGGAAGATCGAATGAGAGCTACACGCACTGGCCAAGGTCATGCCATTACTCAACCAGACATTATTGCGCCAGATTATGAAATCAAAGGACAAATCCTACACATGGTAACTAATCAATGCCAATTTAGTGGTACACCAAAAGAAGATCCAAACGAACATCTTCGAACCTTTAATAGGATATGTACTCTATTCAAAATCAGAGAAGTTGAGGATGAACAGATCTATCACATGTTATTTCCCTGGACTTTGAAAGGAGAAGCCAAAGATTGGTTAGAATCATTACCTGAAGGGGCGATTGACATATGGGATGTTTTAGTTGAGAAATTTCTTAAAAGATTCTTTCTGGCATCTAAAGCCGTAAGACTTCAAGGAGAAATTATTACGTTCGCGCAAAAGCCAAATGAAACTTTATATGAAGCATGGACAAGATTTGGAAAGTTGTTGAGAGGATGTCCTCAACATGGTTTAGACACTTATCAAATAGTACAAATATTCTACCAAGGATGTGACATTACTACACGAAAAGACATCGACATAGCAGCTGGTGGTTCCATTATGAAGAAAACCGCAACTGAAGCTTACAAAATTATTGATATCACAGCCTCCCACTCACATGAGTGGCATCAAGAAAAGACATCATTAGATCATCTAAAGCGGTTAGAACTGATTCTAGCCATGACTTTGATTCCATTTCCACAAAGTTAGATGCTTTCTAGAGACGAATGGAAAAGATGACTAAAGATATTCACGCAATACGAATTAGTTGTGAGCAGTGTGGAGGACCACATTTGACAAAAGATAGTCTCAGTATTGAACAAACAATAGAACAAAGAGAGAATGTTTCATACATGAACCAAAGACCCGGAAATAATTATCAAAATAATTATCAATCGCCAAGACCAAACTACAATCAAAATCACAATTATAACCGAAATGTACCATACAACAACCAACAAGGTCCTAGCAATCAACAAGTATCTAATAATACTTACAACCAGCAAAGACCTATTTTTCCAAATAAACCACCACAAACCGATGATAAAAAGCCAAATTTAGAAGATATGATGTCGAAGCTAGTTGAATCTCAAACTCAATTTTTCACATCTCAGAAACAAACTAATGAACAAAATGCTCAAGCATTTAGAAATCAACAAACTTCTATACAAAATCTGAAACAAGAAGTAAGTAACCTAGCCAGGTTAATTGGAGAAAAAAAATCGGGGAGTTTACCTAGCGATACAAATGCTAACCCCCGAAATGAAACAGCTAAAGCCATTACCACAAGAAGTGGTATTACACTTAAACCACCAGAAATGCCTGTAATTTCTGATGACTCTATTCCTACTACACAGGCACCACAGCCTAAGCAAGAGAAGGAAACAGATACGGTAGTTGAAAAGGTTAATGAAGATAATACAGTTAAGGCTAAACCTTATGTTAAACCATACCAACCACCGCTTCCTTACCCAAGTAAAATGAGAAAAGAAATACTTGAAGCCGAGCAATCCAAATTCTTGGATATGTTTAAACAAATAAATGTCAATCTTCTTTTTATTGATGTGATTTCAGGAATGCCAAGATATGCTAAATTCCTGAAAGATCTAATCACAAATAGAAAGAAAATGGAAGAACTCTCGGCTGTTACTATGAATGCTAATTGTTCTGCAGTACTGTTGAATAAACTATCAGAAAAATTATCAGATCCAAGAAGTTTCACAATTCCATATTTTCTGGGTAGTCTTAATTCAATAGAAGCATTGGCAGACTTAGGTGCTAGTATAAATCTAATGCCATATTCATTATACGCTAAACTAGACCTTGGAGAATTGAAACCAACACGAATAAGCATACAACTAGCCGATCGATCAGTAAAATATCCTAGAGGGATAATGGAGAACATGCTAGTTAAAGTTGGTACTTTAATATTTCCAGTAGACTTTGTTATTCTGGACATGGAAGAAGATTCTCGAGTTCCTCTCATATTAGGAAGACCATTCTTAAACACGGCTAAAGCAATAATAGACTTCTTTGGTAAGAAACTGACCCTAAGTATAGAGGACGAGAGTGTTACCTTTTCAATGGATAGAGCCATGCAACAACCGCAATCTGCAGATGATACATGTTATTATATTCAAACTATAGATTCACATGCAGAATTGTTACAAGAATTTCCAGAATTACAAGGAACATGAGAATGTTCTTTAGGAGAAGGAACTGAACCAATTGATGAAGCTGAAATGTTAGCCGCACTCATGGCTAATGAATACGAACCAACAATAGAAGAACTTCAAATGCTAAAAGAGGAAGACAAATATCGATACAAATCATCGATAGAAGAACCACCGATATTAGAGTTAAAGCCACTTCCAAACCATTTGGAATACGCTTATTTACATGGTGAATCTGAATTACCTATAATAATATCGTCTTCTCTTACGGAAAATGAAAAATCTCAACTTATTTCTGTGCTAAAAGCTCATAAACCAGCTATTGCATGGAAGATTCATGACTTTAAAGGAATAAGTCCTTCGTATTGCACACATAAAATCCTTATGGAAGAAGGTCATAAAACATATGGTGCAACGCCAATGAACACTAAATCTAAATATGCAAGATGTTGTTAAGAAAGAAATTATTAAACTGCTAGATGTAGGTTTAATTTATCCAATCTCTGATAGTCCATGGGTAAGCCCAGTTCAATGTGTACCTAAGAAGGGTGGCATGAATGTCATCACAAATGAAAAAGATGAGCTTATTCCTACTAGGACAGTAACGGGATGGCGTGTCTGTATTTATTATAGAAAATTAAATGACACCACCAGAAAAGATCACTTTCCCTTACCTTTCATTGATCAAATGTTGGAAAGGTTAGCTGGGAATAGTTACTATTGTTTTCTTGGCGGTTTCTCCGGATACTTTCAAATTCCAATCGCACCCGAGGACCAAGAGAAAACCACATTCACGTGCCCTTATGGTACTTTTGCTTACAAACGCATGCCATTTGGACTTTGCAACGCCCCTGCAACCTTTCAAAGGTGCATGATGGCGATTTTTCATGACATGATAGAAGAATGCATGGAAGTTTTCATGGATGACTTTTCAGTCTTCGGTGATACTTTTGAAACATGTCTAGTTAATCTTGAACGAATGCTTATTAGATGCGAGCAATCAAATCTAGTTCTTAATTGGGAGAAATGTCATTTCATGGTTAAAGAAGGCATCGTTCTTGGTCATAAAATTTCAAAGGAAGTAATTGAAGTGGATAGAGCTAAAGTAGATGTAATTGCTAAACTTCCACATCCCATCAATGTTAGAGGAGTTAGGAGTTTTCTAGGGCATGCCGATTTTTACCGACGTTTCATAAAAGATTTTTCTAAAATTGCAACTCCTATGAATAAACTCCTAGAAAAAGATGCTCCATTCATCTTTTCAGATGAATGCATCAAATATTTTAATATTCTTAAAGAAAAACTCACTAATGCGCCGATCATGATAACTCCAAATTGAAATCTACCATTTGAACTCATGTGCGATGCAAGTGATTTTGCAATGGGAGCCGTTTTAGGACAAAGGATTGAAAAACGATTCCAACCTATCTATTACGCTAGTAACACATTACAAGGAGCACAAACGAATTACATAACTACTGAAAAAGAACTCCTTGCTATTGTCTTTGCTTTTGACAAATTTCGTTTATATCTCGTTCTAGCAAAAACGGTGGTCTATACCGACCATTTTGCTCTTAGATACTTATTTTCAAAACAAGAGGCCAAACCACGATTAATCTGTTGGATCTTGCTCTTACAAGAATTCGATATTGAAATCCGAGATAAAAAGGGAGCAGAAAATCTCGCCGCTGATCATCTTTCTTGTCTTGAAAATCCTGAATTACAAGTTCTAAATGAATCGGCTTTACAAGACAACTTTCCTGATAAATATCTATTGAAAATCGATTATAATGAAATTCCATGGTTTGCAGACTTTGCAAACTACTTATTATGTGGATTCCTTGAAAAAGGGTTGTCGTACCAAAAACGAAAGAAATTCTATAGTGATATAAAACACTATTTTTGGGAAGATCCACATTTGTTTAAAAGATGTCCCAATAGAATAATACGCCGATGCGTATTCGGGGATGAAGCTAGTCAAATCTTAAACTATTGTCACACAGGACCAACAGGAGGGCATTATAGGCCTCAACTCACAGCAAGAAAAGTTTATGATGCTGGATTCTATTGGCCTACAATTTTCAAAGACGCACACCTTCTTTGTAAATCCTGTGATGCTTGTCAAAGGGCCAGAAAAATAAGTCAACGTGATGAAATGCCACAAAATGTCATTTAAGTATGTGAAGTATTCGATGTTTGGGGTATTGACTTTATGGGTCCATTTCCAAAATCTCATAATAATCTCTACATTCTCGTTGCCATTGATTATGTATCTAAATGGGCGGAAGCACAAGCTCTCCCAACTAACAATGCACGAGTTGTAGTCAACTTCTTAAAACGTCTTTTTGCAAGGTTTAGAACACCGAAAGCTTTAATAAGTGATCGGGGTACTCATTTTTGTAACAATCAACTTGAGAAAGTTCTCAAAAGATATGGAGTAACTCATAAAATCTCAACCTCTTATCATCCACAAACAAGTGGACAAGTTGAAAATACCAACCGAGCTTTAAAATGTATTCTAGAGAAAATCGTAGGATCAAATCCGAAGGAAAGGTCCATGAAATTGGAGGATGCACTCTGGGTTTTTAGAACAGCCTACAAAATTCCAATTGGCACCACACCTTTTAAACTCGTTTACGGAAAAGCATGTCACCTTCCAGTAGAAATTGAGCACAAAGCATTTTGGGCTTTGAAGACATGTAATCTTGATTTGCATGAAGCCGGTCGTCTAAGGTTAAGTCAATTAAATGAATTAGAAGAATTAAGACATGATGCATATGAAAATTCGTTATTCTATAACGAAAGAACGAATAAATGGCATGATAAAAGAATCAGAAGTTCAAAAGAATTTAAGGAAGGAGACATAGTTCTTCTTTTCAATTCACGATTCAAGCTATTTCCTGGAAAATTGAAATCAAGAAGGTCTGGACCATTCATAGTCAAAAGAGTTTTCCCGAACAGAACAATAGAGTTAATAAATTCAAATGGAATTGAATTTAAAGTAAATGGTCATAGATTTAAACATTACATACATGATCCGATGGAAGTTGACAATGAAGTCACTCATAGTTTCACCACCAAATAAAACCCTCAGAATGAAAACATAAATATTTTTTCAACAACTTGTGAAAAACCAAAAGTGGGAGATGGAGAGATTTCAAATTGGAGTGATGAAGAAGAATTTCTATATAAACCTCCCATTCTAAGAAACGAAGAAAAATATGAACAAGAAGTTCAAGTAGAAGTGAAAGGACCAAGAAAAGATCACCCGAAAAAGGTTAACAAACCAACTCTACTTACTAAAGTAGGAGACCCAGGTGAATTTATCATTTCTTGCTTGCTGAATGATGGTGCTATGTATAATGGGCTAGCAGATTTAGGAGCAAGTGCAAATGTTATGCCTCTTTCCTTATACAAAAGATTAGGTGTAGGTAAATTAAGACCAACCAAAATAGGTGTTCAATTATTTGACCAAACCATTAAACACCCGGTAGAATGACACTAAGAGATGGTGACAAATCGATCACCTTTGTGAATCGAAAGTTTCAATCTTCACCAACAAAAACGGTTGAACCAATAAAAATGCCTAAGTGTGGGGAAGATGAAGCAACACCCAATGATGACCTGATAACAAAGAACCCCGTTGTTGATACGAAATTAGATGAACCCGTTTTTAACAGTTCAACGAAGAAACTTTATAAACAGATTCAAGATGCTAGGATTAAGGGGAACTTTAAGTTATGTAACAGATTAGTATCCAATTTTTCGCCTAAAGAAAAGGTGATGTTAATTGAATTTGTGAATTTACAGAGGAAATCAACAAATGGCTTGAAGCAAAAGTCAGAGATATGCAAGTTGTTGATGTTCCAATTGAAGTTAATAATGAAGTTAATCACAATTTCGATACCACAACTAACTAAGTGTGGGGAGATTCAATTGTTTTAAAGGATAATATAATACTGTCTAGGGTTAGATTTTATATTTTCGTGTAGTTCTCGAGAATGGAATCCGAATGGTCTTTCCCTAGTTGACCCTAAAGAACTAGTCTTCTCCCTCCATTCTGAATTTTTGTGTTTTTAGGTTTTGCGAGATGAAGAATTCCTTTGATTTGAACCATGGTCTACTACTACACGCTATGATTACTAAACGTAATAATAACACCTTCCCGAGTGAAGTGGTATCATTCATAAGAGGCAAAATGGACGAAGTAAGGAAAGAACTCAGGAAGAATCATAATAAGACACATTTTGGTAAAGGAAAATCAAAATCCGCAGCAAAAAGAAGAGCACCACACCTTGAAAGATGTCATAAATGCGGAAAATGGTCACACGAAGGGAAATGTTCGAACAATCAAACACATTCCAATACTGAGTTCATTACTTTATGCAGAGAAGGACCGTTCATATGTTTAGAAGAAAAGTTATTAAAAAATTGAGGTTACGCTTATGTAGCAATGGAAAACCAAATCGAACGACTCTCTTATGAATCGACTAAAGAAGGTCTCTGAGAATTCTTTCTCATAAGTAAGTATGTACATTTTTATTTTATTTTTTACTTTTAACCTTTTGATAATAAACGCTGAATCGTTCGCTATAAAGTATTAAAATGATATTCAATAAAATTAGGTATAATAAACCGAAATTATTGATATCAGACAAAAATTTAATGCATCACTGCGAAATTTACCGTTTATTCATAAGGTATAAATATCTTTAATCAATCAATCCAAAATATTTCAGAAATTCGTCAGGAGTAAAACTAGGAAATATAGCCGAAATTACTTTACCCAAAAGAGGGGGGTATATTTTTGTTAATATTTGATTGATTAAAGTGGAATAAAAGACCAAAAAGATTTTTATTTCATTTTTATCTTGTTTTTAAAATATATAACTATATAATTTTCAAATGCAAGATTGTAAAATTAATGTATATAAATATTAGTAATATTTATATGAAATTTTATGCATTTTAAATTTAAGTTTGGTGTGAAGTTAAAAACAAATATTTACTTTATTCCATTAAGTTAAAAAAAATTGATTTCTAAAATTCGTCGTGAGTTGAAGACTAGGTCGTTGAACCGAAATTGCTTTACCCGAGGGCGGGACGAGAAATTTCATTATCATTATTTTTAATTTTAATGATCTAAAGTATGCCAAAAACATTGAAAAATCCTAAAATCTTTGCTTTTAAAACAACACTTTGAAAAGACAAATTTTAAAATTTTGTCGAGGGAAACGTACCGAAACGCCCTCAATCTAAGGAAACAAAATTTTAAAAAAATTAATTAATTAATTGTTTTAATAGTTAAAGGATTTATAAAAATAATAATAATAATAATAATAATAACCGCAGTCGCGGATTTTTCTGTGACCCCACATCCGCAGTCGCGGAGCAATGATATTCCAGACCAGATAAACTGGTCGACAGACCAGTCCCAAACACACCCATCTCAATATTTCTACGAAAAACACACAAAAAATACTCTCAAATACGTGATTTTTCACCTAAAATCATCAAATCTTTCATAAAATCACGATGAGAAGAATCCTACCAAGAAGTTTTACAAGGAGATCGGTAAATTTCTACATCCAAACACTATTTAATTCGGATTTATAGTGTTCTTGAGCATAATTTTACCTAATTTGATTTTGATGATTTCTAGTTTAATTGTGCTTAAATTGTTTGTATATTATGCTTGTATAACCTAGATTGATGCTATTTAACATGATTAGAAGCCTTAAACTTCAAATCTTGAGTAAAATTGGGGCTTTTTGATATAAACGGGTTATGGCCGAATTTTGTTGTTAGTTCATGCTTAATTAAGTAGTGTAACATGTTTAGATTGCTAATTGATCAAAACTTTGATCCTAAACATGATTTTTGAACATCAAAGTGAACTTTTTAAGTCAAAAAAGCATGAACTAGGTTATTTTGATATGAATGCCATTTGAAACTTGTCTAGTACCTAATAATGATTATTCTGACATGTTATTTGAGTTGAATGCTTATGAACATTGTATACATTGTCATATATGCTTATTTGTAAAAGTGTAGAATTATTAATTTTATGAAATTGTGTATAAGTTTAATATTATTTAAACATGTCATTATGATTGTTTTGATTGATAGGACCCTTGACACATGAATATCAATGAATGTGAAGAATAGCCATTAAAATTGAAGAGAAAGTCAATCAGTCAAGATTGACTTTCCACGGCTCTCTTGAAAATCTCTACATAACAGTGGCTAAGCTTAGCTAATCTAGGGAGCCTTGGATCCTTTATATAGCCCACGTATAAAGGATCCTCCTTAAGGCTAGGAAACACGTTTTACTCCTTCTCGGGTACCTAACAATCTCCCCCCAGGAGTGAGACAGGTTTCCAAAAAATAACTCTCTAGTAAAACATACAACATTACAAGGAAAGAATCAACTATTGCTAACTAACTCCCCCCCAAATGATGTACGGCCGTTGATGAAGATCTTGAAATCTTCAAAACTTGATGTCATCGTTCTTTCAACGGTCTTTGATTTTGCACAGCTGAATGCGCAAGGTAGACATTCATCATTGCATCACTTCATGTTGATGAAGAATACCTCGAATTCTTAGAATCTCCCCCTTCAAAGTACTTGGGCTTTCCTAAGTGAACTAAGAACGATCTTGAAACAAGCATCTTCTAACTTAGCACGATTATCGAAAAATTGCTAAAGTCCCAGCTTTTGACTAAACCCCAATGGAGAAAGATCTTATTTGAAATCACTTAGCTCCCCCCCCCCCCCAACACTTGACTTGATTAGTAAGCTCGAAAAACTTGAGAAACTCCCCCCGGAATGTATGGGGCATACGGCCAATCAAGTGTGTACTCATCACATCTTTGATAGCCTCAATTATTCATATATTGCCGGTATCAATATATTTGGCTTTAACGTGGCTCCTTCAAAGTTCCTTACGTCTCAATACTCCCCTAAGGATGTGGAAGTTCTTTTCATTTTCCTTTGCTCACTCGTCAAATAAGTAACGCTTTGATTTTGTCTATTTAAAGTCCGAGTCCAATACCGTACGTGTATTGAAGTCACACGCACATCAACCATATCTATATCTCCCCCACAATGATGCTCGCATGAAATAAGAGCTTCATTGTTTAAAATGGTTGACGTGCTCGGAAAGTCTCCAAAATATCATAAAGAACGCGTATGAGAAAAGCCGTGTGAATCCGAGCCTCAAAAGTTGTTGAAAAATATGCTTTGGATGGCTATATTCAGTAAAGGACCATCTCTGAAAATTCTGTCAAAAGTCAGGGGCTAAAAGTGTCAAAAAGTGAGTCAGATTCGGTAAAGGACTACCTTTGCAAAAGCTTGAAACTTGTCAGGGACTAAATGTGTAAAATTCCCACCAGATTCAGTTATTGGACTTATTTTAAATTCGGTAGCCTGTGAGGCCCAAGAAGACATGTGCAAGCCCAATTCGGTATGGTACATTAGTCCAATAAATTTGGTACCATTAATAAATTCGGTAATCAGGCCCAATTTCAAACTGAATGAGATTAGCCCAATAAGCATAAATCCAATATCGAATCCAATACTGTACCAGTAACCAAATAACCGAATGTGTTATTCGGTATTCAAACCATCATATTCATCCAACATTGAACAAATCAAAGTCATCATCCGAATGAATCTAATCTAGTAACAAAACTTTTGATCTTCGAATCTCAAACCGAAATCATAATTATAGCCAATACCGAATCAGACGCATGAACAATACCGATTGAAATTCAAAATTAAAGAGACCGATACCGAATGTGTTCATCTTTACTGTAACCGTCATCATCATCAATCTGTGCGAATTAGATCTTCAAATCACGTGTAACAGGGCACTGAAGCAGCGACTAAAACATCTGAAGAAACAATTGCGATCAAAACAATAGAAACATTGAATTTCGATGATGAACAGTGCGATTTTTCAGCTTATGAACACCAAAATCAAAAATCAAAATCCGGACTGTTTTAGAAGTTGAATCCTACATGAAATATGTTGCAAATGCATCCACAAACACTCGTGATCTATTAATTGATTCAGACACAGCCTATAATTCGTAGTTGACCTTTATGAGCATAACTTTGACTTTATGAATTTGGCAACGGTGATGAATCTCCATCCGATATAATAATTGACGAAGCATAAGCAAGTGAGGAGGCTTCCAAAACAGTTTTTAGATCGAAAAATGATTGAGTAAATCACTCCAAAGTCATCGATCTTCATGTTTTCGGTAAAACGAAGAACACGAGATTAAATGATCGAAATCTGTTGTTGATAATCTAAATTCATGATGCACGAAGATTATGATATTTTAGAAGAACACGAATCTCAGATCAATTTGTAAATTGAATCATCATTGAATGATTTGAGAGTGGAAACTCATGATGAACATAGGACTCGTGAAGTTACTGTAGCAGTAATATTAGATCTGAATTTGATTTATTGTTTTATGAATCTGAAATGATAAAATGATACAGTTAGTGTTTAGTGTTTTGATGCTTGTGTTTTGTGTAATTGATTTGTGATTTGGATATATTTCGGTGTAGATTCGGTAAATGAGATTCGGTATCGAATGAATCTCATTTAGTTGTGTTTGTGTGTTGTTGAGATTCAGTATCGAAAAATTTTTCGAAAAAATTTCGAAGATCTTCATATCGTCATGATGAAGATTTGAAGGTTTGGTTGAAGATATGTTGAAGATGTATGTGTTTTGGTTTAAAGGTTTGAAGGTGGAGGGAAAATATTCATTAATATTCATAGGATCACCATTCGGTTCATTGAATGTATGGCTCTAATACCAATTGATAGGACCCTTGACACATGAATATCAATGAATGTGAAGAATAGCCATTAAATTTGAGAGAGAAAGTCAATCAGTCAAGATTGACTTTCCACGGCTCTCTTGAAAATCTCTACATAATAGTGGCTAAGCTTAGCTAATCTAGGGAGCCTTGGATCCTTTATATAGCCCTCGTATAAAGGATCCTCCTTAAGGCTAGGAAACACGTTTTACTCCTTCTCGGGTACCTAACATTGATTTATGATTTTGCTAACACCAATGCATATTTGGATGCACAAAAATTGTGTTTAATGTGTTTTGCAGACTGAAAGGGGTGAATCTTCATCTGCTTCCCAGGCTCACAATGCTCCTCCTGAGAATGCAGACGAACCGGAGATTAACGACCAATACAGACAAAATCTACCTCTTTAAGTCATTTCATATTCAAATATACATGAAGCAGATTTACACCCTAATTTAAGATTTGACAGACGTTGGATAGATTATCCAAAATATCAGAGGAACTTACACATTCTTCAGTCTAAGGATGTTGAAGTGCCCAGGGTGATAGATTGGGAACCGTTAGAAACAGTGGGATTAGCCGAACGAATCAGGGAATTACTTTACCAAAGGTATGGTAATTCTACTTTTAACGATTGGGAACGTTTATTCACCATACGTAGGCCTGTATATAGAGAATGGTGTGTAGAATTATTAAGTAGTGTTGAAATAAATGATCAGGTATCTAGTTTAACCGATCAGAGTTTTATTAGATTTTTGTTAGGAGGTGTGATGCGCCATATGTCTTTATTAGATATGGCTCAGGCTTTGTGTATATATACGCCTGAGGAACTAGCATCTTCTGATTGTCAATGATAATTAATGGTAGAAGGGTTGATGAAAATTTTGACATGAATGGAATATGGAGTAGAATGACTAGCCATAACCGATTTCGTGGGGGAACTCACTCTTATACTGATATTAATAGAGCTGAGCTAAGAGTAATCCATAGGTATTTAGCAAACTCGATTACACAGCGAGGTAGGAATAAAGAAAAGGTAAATGAAAATGATCTATTTTACCTCATGTGTATTAGAGACCCACAGAGCATTGTGAACATACCTTATTGTATGGGTTATTACTTATCGATTATGGTTAGGGGTATGCGGCCTAATAGTATAATAGGAGGTGGTATCTTTATTACTTTAATTGCTGAGTATCTCAATGTGGATAGAAGTCAGGGGGATTATTAATTGCAGTACCATAACCCCGTAATAGAATAGATTTACGCGTGTATCATGGTGCAAAGGTTTTAAAGAAATGACATAACGCTGCAGTACCATACGATGGCACGCATCCACAGGTAGAAAGAGATCAGGAGCAAATTAATGCGGGAGGAGGGAATCAGATGACAGAAATGCAAATTTTATTGGCCCAAAATGAGTATGAAATGGCTAGACAACGAGCATTTGCAGATTGGCAATATCATCAAAGCCAAATCATAAGCCATTGTGCCTACATAAATACAAACTATATTCCTACTCAACCGGCCATATTTCCTCCCTGGACTATACAGACCCGACCACCGCTCCCTACATATAACCCAGCTCAAGCATTCTACAGCACTTACGGCTATGAATGGAATCCCTACTGGAACCATCCTCATCAACCGTAATTTTATTTTATTCCTATTTTTATTTATTTTGTAACTTGTAATTTTATACTTTTAATACTTCTTTTGATACTGTAATAGTTTTTATAATTTTCTAACTTTTATTATTACATTTTAATAATTTTTGAACGTGGGGCGATATACCCAACTTCAACAATATATATATATATATATATATATATATATATATATATATATATATATATATATATATATATATATATATATATGTTTGTAGTTTATCTTATGTACAAAACAGGGTAAAACATCGCACTTTCAAAGACTGGCATTAAGTTCAGCAAAACCTATTAATTTTGAGGACAAGACGAAAAACAAATGTGATATAACAACTGTAGGAATGAACAAATGATGTGCACCATTTATCATTCAAACAAACAACAATATGTCTGGAAACTTTGGTAAAATTTAATCATTTTTCTACGCTAATCGCCCTCAATAATTTAAATTGTTACTGATTTCTTACAAATGAGGGCATTGCAAGATCTTAAGTGTGGGAAGAGATTAAATTCTTTCGGTTTTAAACATTTGACTTATACACTTGGTTTAATAGCCACCGTTAAAATACTAGTAAAGCAGTAGTTGTATTAGAATCTAGTGCTCTCTGATAATAAAGAACAGCCCTAGTCTTATATACTGACTACCCACTTCTAGTAAAATTTTTAAAATTTTTTAACTAAATGAACTCAAAATCATGTTTATGCATATTTATGAACGATAAAACTAGGTGTTAACACCGAAATTATTGTTACCTCAAAAAGGGCATAAATTGAAAAACAACCCAAAATGCTTGAATTCATTTTAAATGGAATAGAAGAGAATAAAAAGGCAAAGAAAGAAAAATAAAAGCCAAGTGTGGGAAAAATTTACCAAGTTATTTAAAACATATATCACATATTTTTGTACAAATAATTGAAGATACTTTTGTTTTGGACGATATTAATCAGTTTTACCCAGTTTATTGTAATATAAATGAAATTTAAAAGGAAGTAAAGTCTTCCGAGAAAAAGACACGCGCTTCTTGATTTAGGTCAGGAAGTTGTCGTCCAGACCAGTTGTAGAGTCTACGAAAAACCTTGAAAAGTTTTCTAGAAAATCAGCTGGAAATCCATGGACCTCAGCATCAAACAGGGTCGCCAAGTGGTCAGACTTATCCTAACCATGAGAGGATATGTCTCGTACAATGGGGGCACCATGCAAATTAGCTTATAAGACTAATGAATCAGATCCCCAGAAAGGATAATCTCCTTAAAAGATTAAAAATCAGCTTTTGAGCCTGATATTACTCAATCCTTGAGATTGACCTTAAAGATTGAGAATTACAAACTCATGGAATTCGATGATATCTAAACTCGAGGTTGAACGAGAAAATATTTTGATCAAAATTAAAATCGATTTATTTTCTAAAAACCTATTTTCAATGCGTTCATTACCATTGAACGTAAAATCCTAGGAATTCACCTGGAATTCATTAGGTCACCTGAACCAAATCGGGTGTCAACCGTAAGAACAGTGGTTACATAGCATGGTCGAAGATAGGACCTTGTGCCAGACCGAAAAATTATAGGGTGATCTTTACTATTGCTCCTACAAAGGATAGTAATTGCATCCGACACGTTGTGGACCATAATCAAAAGCATGTCATTTGACATTGCCTTAACAGTTGCTTGCTCAACGCTTTCCTTTACAACCGGACGGTAGTTTATCGAAAGGTAATATACGGAGCAAGTAAATTGGGCGTGTTGCTTTCCTAATACAAGGTTAGCAAGTGAGTGACACAAAACCATAAGTTTTGAGCTAAAATTTTCAAATCTCAAACCCACAAAACCCACAAAAACATTTTGCAAACACCGATGAAGGGTTATTCCGGAAAACTTATCTTGGGTAAAAGCTAGAATGTATTTTCAAAAGATCAAATGTTTTCATAAAGATCCAATTTCCTAAAGGATCTAAATTTTCATAGTCATGTGGGACTGTAAACCACAATGTTACTATCATTGTTCATACCGTCGTATTAAAATCACTGATGTACATAGTGTGAAGAATAAAGAAGTGATTCTAGTAAAGTTATATTCAAGTTCTGTATTGCTTGAGGACAAGCAACGCTCAAGTGTGGGAATATTTGATAATGCTAAAAACGAACATATATTTCATAGCATTATCCTTCAAGAAAGACAAGCTTTTAGTTGCAATTGTTCTATTTACAAGCGATATTCGTTTAAATAATAAAAGGTGAAGACAAAAGACAGATTCGACGATTTGAAGACGCAAATAACCAAAAAGCTAAAAAGTACAAAGTACAATCCAAGTGGTTCAATTTATTGATGAGAAACGTCTCAAAATTACAAGAGTACAAGCAGCAAAACGCAAAGTATAAGATATTAAATCGTACGAAAAGGCGTTAGAAAATCCGGAACCGAGACATGAACCAACTATCAACGTACGACTCAACGGAGCTAAAATTACAAGTCAACTATGCACAAGAATAAAATATAATATATAATTAATTATATATAATATTATATATTATAAATAATCAGCAGCCCACGTTTAATTCGTTTGGTGAGCTGGAATCCAAAGCTCCGCGACTGCGGAGCTGTGAGGAATAAAACAACCGCAATCGCGGAGCTCTACAGTTTAAATTGGGCCTATAAAAGGCCGCGCATTCTGCTCGATTTCCTTAACCCTTTTTCTTTCTTTCTATCTACGTAAAATATATATATAATTTTAATTTTAATTTTAATTTAAGTTTAATAATAATAAGGTTATAGTGGCGAATGTTTTAAGTTTGTAAGTCGAAACTCTGTCCATGTAACACTACGCGATTAATACTCATTATAATTTATGTTCAACCTTTTTAAATTAATGTCTCGTAGCTAAGTTATTATTATGCTTATTTAAGCCGAAGTAATCGTGATGTTGGACTAAATATTAAGACGGGGTTATTGAGCTTTGGACCATAATTGGGGTTTGAACATGAAACAACCCAAACCAATAACCAACCGAATACGCGAAATAAAAAAAAATTATTCAGAAGAGTGCGCCACGCGCACCACCTCAGGGTGCGCGGCGCACACAGGCCCAATTCAGTTCTGTCTGGTTTTGTCAATTTTCAAATAAAGATCTCCCACTTCCCGACATATTTAGACGAAACGCTTTTCACAACATGATATAATAGTTAAAACTCACAAGATTCAATAAAAAAATAAGTTTTACGAAACTGGGCCCACATATGCCGTAATACAAGTTTCGTACAAAAAATATGAGTTTCGACCACACTAGTTTAAATTCCAAACGACACTATGAACATGGTGTTTGGGGGTTAAACTACCCAAATCTCGGTCAAACTCCAAAGGCTATAACATCCAAAAGCGTCCCCTAACAAACAAGCGAGATCTCTAATCCATACGAACGCCCTTACCCTTGTCTCCGTCGGAGCCTATAAAAAGATAAACAACGAGAGGGTAAGCAAAGCTTAGTGAATGCAATAATTATACCCATATATATATAATATACCTACTTGCAATCACTTACACATATACCGCATACACGCTAGCAATACAATTAGCATACCATCTCATGTACAAAGCTAATAATCTTCAACAAATCGCAACTAGCGTAATCAATAACATATAATCGACATAATACAATATGCTACAAAACAATACACAACCATGGTTAACCATCCTCGCGTCATGGTGCTACCGGCTCTTTGGTTCACACCATACGCATCGGTTATGATGCTACTGGCTCTTTGGTTCACATCACAACCTGAGTCATACTCGCGTTAAAGTGCTACCGGCTCTTTGGTTCACACTCTAACCACTCGTGTCGTAGTGCTACCGGCTCTTTGGTTCACACTACAACACACGTACTATGACGCTACCGGCTCTTTGGTTCACATCATAGCACAATCGCACATACTATGGCACTACCGGCTCTTTAGTTCATACCATAGCATATAAATAAATACATTATATACATACGCATATAATCATTCCACTCACCTTAACGCCTTTGGTGAATGTTTTATACTTCCGCAAGCTTCAAGGCAAAGTACCTAATACAATAAGTACTCAATCAACACACAACTAGTTGGACTAAACACCAACCATTCACTCATGTGCATTTAATGACTTAAATGCATTAAATGCCCCATTTTCACCAAAACCGTCCATTTAAGGTCAAGACCATCATTGACCACTAAAAGCTAGTGCTTAAGGTCCAACAATACTAACTACCTCAAAATCGAGGTATCTCACACCCATCTTTCCCAAATTAGGTCAATCATTACCCAATTGACCATTTAAAGTCAACACACCCATTTCAGGTCATCCACTAACCCAACTAACACCCATTTACTAATTTACTAGGTGTGCTAGTAATTAACTAACCAATTAAGACTCGAAATCACCAATTCACACTTTGAAACCCTAGGTTAGTCATTCTTGAGTCCTCATGACTCAATCTTACCCAAGAACACCCAAAATCACCAAATATAGGTTTTATGTTCTTCATTTACCCAAACCCTAACCCATACATAAATCAAAGTAAGGAAATCAAAGTTAGAACATACCACTACACCTAAAACGTAGCTAGTGATTAGATGAACAACTTTAATGCACGCGCCTTGACCCCAAATCAACTTCTTCCACTTGGATTTGAGCTTTCTCACTCAAGAACTCTTCTCTCTCTAGAATCTAAGTGGAATGGATAAAGGTAGATGTTTATGGAGTTATGACACTCCACAAACAGATCTGGTGGCCTTTAACTCGTTCCCAAGTGAATTTACCAAATAGCCCTTCCAAAATATCACATTAAAAGAAACAGAATCCGGCTACAGTAAGGGTGCGCGGCGCGCTCCCTTAAGTGTGCGCGGCGCGCACAACGTGCTGGACAGTTTCTGACTTCTGTTTAATTACACAATGTCACCCACACTTCATGTACCCTATTTACATCTCTGTACAATAAATATTAGGGTCTTAAAACTCTCCCCCACTTGAATCGGAGCGCGTCCTCGCGATCCAAGCCGCATGACAAGAGGGAAGATAAACTAACACAAACTCTTCGGGCTTCCAAGTAAACTCGAAACCTTTACTACGACGCAATTGAACTTTAAACGTTCTCACCTCTTTATTTCTCAACCGTTTGACCTTCTCATCAAGTATAGCAATCGGCTCCTCAATATACTCTAACTTATTGTTTAGCTCAATCTCGTCTAAAGGTACCCAATATGAATCATCCGCAAGACACTTACGGAGATGGGAAACATAAAATGTATTATGGATCCCCGCAAGCTCTTCGGGTAATTCCAAAAGATACGCGACTTCACCAACACGAGCTAAAATTTTAAAAGGACCAATAAACCGAGGAGCTAACTTTCCCCGAATTTGAAACCGAATAACACCTTTCTATGGCGAAACTTTAAGCATCACCATGTCACCTTCTTGGAACTCAATTTGTCGTCTTCGCTTATCGGCATAAGATTTTTGTCTATCTTGGGCCTTTTTCAAATGAGTCCGAATCATATCAATCTTGCTATTCGTCTCTAAAACCAAATCGGTACTCCCGATTTCTCTTTGGTCCACTTCACCCCAACAAATCAGGGTTCGACATCTACGCCCATAGAGCATCTCGTAAGGTGGCATCCTGATACTAGTATGATAACTATTATTGTACGAGAATTCCACCAAAGGTAAGTGCTCATCCCAACTACCACCGAAATCAATAATACACGCCCGTAACATATCCTCCAAAGTTTGATTCGTACATTCGGTTTGACCGTCCGTTTGAGGATGATACGCCGTGCTCAATTTCAATTGTGTGCCCATATCTTCATGAAACTTTTCCCAAAACCGAGATGTGAAACGAGTATCTCGATCCGAAATAATAGATATAGGAACCCCGTGTCTCGATATCACCTCCTTAATAAACAACTTAGCCAAAGTTTTCGACGATATCGCTTCCCGAATGGGAAGAAACGAGGCACTCTTCGTCAATCGATCAACTATTACCCAAATCGAGTCAAATTGGGTTCTCGCCGTCCTTGGTAACTTTGTGATGAAATCCATGGTAATGTGTTCCCATTTCCATTTTGGAATTTCTAACGGTTGTAACTTACCATACAGCTTTTGGTGTTCGGCTTTCATTTGAAAACACGTGACACATTGTTCAACATACTTAACAACATCACGTTTCATGCCCGGCCACCAATACTCTTTCCTTAAATCAAGATACATTTTCGTCGCGCCCGGATGAATAGAATACTTTGACTTATGTGCTTCATCAAGTAGCACTCGTCGATGATCACCCATTTTAGGAACCCACACCCTTCCTTGAAAAGATAAAAAACCATACGGACCTAAGGTAATAAACTTCGTTTGTCCCACGATTCGTTCCTCATGCTTATTGTTAACAAAAGCTTCGATTTGAGTCTCGCCAAGCTTTACAAGAAAATCGTTAGTAATAATCATGCGTAACGATCCTACTCGTATCGCCGGATGTTGACTCTTTCGACTTAACGCATCCGCGACCACATTCGCCTTACCCGGATGATAAAGTATTTCACAATCATAGTCTTTCACCACATCCATCCATCTACGTTGACGATAACTCAAATCTCATTGATCGAAAAGGTGTTTCAAACTCTTGTGATCCGAATAAATCGTACACTTGACACCATACAAGTAACGGCGCCAAATTTTCAACGCATGCACAACTGCCGCCAACTCAATATCGTGAGTCGGATATCTCGTTTCGTGTTCCTTTAATTATTGAGAGGCATAAGCGATGACTTTACCCCTTTGCATTAGAACACACCCGAGCCCATTTAAAGAAGCATCACAATAAACCATCATGTCTTCTACACCTTCCGGCAACACTAAAACCGGAGCTTGACATAACTTCTCTTTTAACAATTGAAAAGCAATTTCTTGCTCGTTCTCCCAATTGAATCTCGCGTTCTTTCTCGTCAATTTCGTCAATGGAGAAGCGATCTTAGAAAAGTCTTGGATAAACTGATGATAATAATCGACCAATCCGAGAAAACTTCAGATTTCTGTAGGCGTAGTCGGTCGTCCCCAACTCTTCACCGTCTCTATCATCCCCGGATCTACTTGAATACCATCTTTGTTCACAATGTGGCCAAGGAATTGAACTTCCCTTATGTAACAACCCAACCCGTAATCCATACGATAAAATTTTCACAACACAATTACACGCCCAATAAACATGTAACCCATTTCACGAGTTCCATTCAAAACGCACAATAATTAATTGTTTACAAAAGGCACGAGGGCCACGAATAAAGTTTAGTACAAGTTTGGCCCATTACAATTGATAGTTTATAAACCAAACGACGTTCCGAGCATGGTTTGGGACTAAACTACCCAAAACTAGGCCAACTTCCAAAAGCTCCAACATAACAACAACATGGGACACCTAGTGCCCAACGATCCCCTTACCCTTGTCCGCGCATGCATCTAAAAAGATAAACAACGAGAGGGGTAAGCAAAGCTTAGTGAGTAAAATAAATATATACATGCATATAAGATTTACCCACTCGCATCCACGATATCATATAACGCACTCAAACGCATAACATCTCGATAAATAAGCTAGTATCGTCAAACCGTACAACTAGCCACATTAATAGCATAAATATCATAATCATAAATCAAATGCTAGCATCATCAACTATAAACCATGGTTAACCAAAATTCTTCGCAAGGGGAATGACTTCGCGAAACAAGTCATCGATGTTCACAACAACCGTTAGCTCCCAAACCCGGCTATGGTATACTAACCCCCGAGGTGTTCCAAAAATGGCTATGGCATCACCCCCAAGTGTTCCAAAAATGGCTATGGCATCACTTGATCATCATGTGAGTAAAACACGGCTATTACTCACAATCTTGTACACAAACACGGCTATGTGCACAAATAACACGGATAACAACGTGGGAGTAAAACACGGCTATTACTCGCCACTATATGCACAAACACGGCTATGTGCATAAATAACAAACGTAGACAAAACGGCTATGTCTCGCAACTATGGTCACAAAACGGCTATGTGACACCATCAAATACGGCACATAAATCATATACATACATATATAGATATCCCACTCACCTCAAGTCTCTTGTGAAAGCTAACCGAGCTTGCAACCCTTCAATGTGACGTACCTATTACATTATGCATTTATTAACATACAATCTAATTGAATTAAATGCCAACTTCTAACCCTTGAGCATTTAATGACCCTATTGCATTAAATGACTCAACTACACCAAAGCCGCCCATTAATGACCATTCCTTGTCATAAATCACTAAAAGCTAGTGATTAGGGTCTATTAACATCAACTATCAATAACTTGATGTATTTCATAACCATTTCACCCGATTAGGTCAACTAGTGCTCTTTTGACTCTTTGACTCACAGATCAAGTCAAACTTACACAATAACAACTCTTTCATCCTTTTAAAAGTGCATTAATGACTAACAACATCATTTAGCACTTACAACCTCAAATCATAAGACCAAACCCTAGATAATAGCTATTTAGGGTTTCCTTTCAACAATCCAACCCAAGACCCACCCATTTAACCCTCAAATGGGTCACACTAGTTCATATGAACCAAACCCTAACCATAAACCCATTAAAACTCAAAACATAGAGTTAAGACTTACCAATACAATCACAACGTAGCTAGAGACGTAGGGAACAAACTTTAAACTTGGATTCGGGTGAGATTTGGTCTCCTTCTTCCCCAAGTGAGCTTTCTCTCACTAAGCCCTAACTCTCTCTCTCTCTAAATTGAATGTTGTGTAGGTGAAGATGTGTTAAATGAGTTAGGATAACTCATTTATCAGTTTTCTAGATCTAAAATCGTACATAAGTGAAAAGACTTAAACACCCCCAAAGATGCCATTTAAATTGGGTCAAATTTGTCAAACAGCGACATATGTCGCGTTTCGCGACAACCTGTCGCGTTACGCGACGCCCAAACGCGACAAACCGCAAATGCGATAACCTTGACAGAACTGGGGTTTCTGGAGCTGTCGCGTTCCAGCCAACTTTGTCGCGTATCGCGACGTACCAGGACGCGATGAAACCTATTCAGACGCGACAGAAGGCCTGATCAAACCATTTTCCCATTTTTTTCACACATTAAACTAAAATAAACGATCATAGATGCAATAATAAACGTACACGAGGTTAATTATGCACCTTAAGTCATATTCAAGGAAAACCGGATGTTACAACTCTCCCCCACTTGAACCGGATTGCGTGCACGCAATCCACGCCGCATGACACGCAGGGAGATAAACCAACACAAACTCTTCGGGTTCCCACGTAAACTCGGAACCTTTACTACGACGCCATTGGACTTTAAAAGTCCTCACCTCTTTGTTACGCAACATTTTCACCTTCTCATCAAGTATAGCAATCGGCTCTTCGACGTACTCCAACTTGTTGTTTAACTCGATCTCGTCTAGTGGCATCCATGAAGAATCATCCGCAAGACACTTACGGAGATGGGAAGCATGAAATGTATTATGGATCCCCGCAAGCTCTTCGGGTAATTCCAACCGATAAGCAACTTCACCAACACGAGCCAAAATCTTAAATGGCCCAATAAACCGAGGAGCTAACTTTCCCCGCTTTTGAAACCGTATAATACCTTTCCACGGTGAAACCTTAAGCATCACCATGTCACCTTCTTGAAACTCGATCGGTCGCCTACGTTTATCGACATAAGACTTTTGTCTATCTTGCGCCGCCTTCAAACGAGCCCGAATCATATCGATTTTGCTATTTATCTCCAATACCAAGTCGGTGCTCCCGACTTCCCTTTGACCCACTTCGCCCCAACAAATCGGGGTCCGACACCTTCTACCATATAACATCTCATATGGTGGCATTCCAATACTAGTGTGAAAACTATTATTGTATGAGAATTCCACCAAAGGTAAATGTTCGTCCCAACTACCACGGAAGTCAATGATACACGCACATAAATTATCCTCCAATGTTTGATTCGTACGTTCGGTTTGACCATCCGTTTGAGGATGATACGCCGTACTCATATTCACCCTCGTACCCATGTCTTCATGAAACTTCTTCCAAAATCGAGAAGTAAAACGCGTGTCCCGATCCGAAACAATAGATGCGGGAACGCCATGTCTCGATATCACCTCTTTAATGAACATCTTCGCGAGTGCCTCCGACAAAATTGCTTCTTTAATAGGAAGAAACAACGCACTCTTCGTCAATCTATCGACAATCACCCAAATAGTGTCAAATTGGGTTCTTGCTGTTTTCGGCAACTTGGTAATAAAATCCATGGTAATATGCTCCCACTTCCACATCGGAATTTCTAGCGGTTGCAACTTACCATACGGCTTTTGGTGTTCGGCTTTAACTTGCAAACACGTGACGCATTGCTCAACGTACTTAACAACGTCGCGTTTCATGCCCGACCACCAATAATCTTTCTTCAAATCGAGGTACATCTTTGTCGCACCTGGATGAATAGAATATTTAGACTTATGCGCTTCATCAAGAAGCACTTTTCGGAAATCACCCATCTTCGGCACCCATACTCATTCTTGAAAAGACAATAAACCACGCGAACCCATCGTAATGAATTCCGATTGCCCCACGATTCGTTCCGCATGCTTGTTGTGAACGTAAGCCTCTATTTAAACTTCACCAAGCTTTTCGAGAAAGTCGTTAGTAATAACCATACGTAACAATCCCAATCGTAATGCCGGGTGGTGACTCTTTCGGCTTAACGCATCCGCGACCACATTCGCTTTGCCCGGATGATAAAGTATCTCACAATCATAATCCTTCACCACATCCATCCATCTACGTTGACGATAATTCAAATCCCGTTGATCAAAAAGATGTTTCAAACTCTTGTGATCCGAATAAATTGTACACTTGACACCATACAAGTAATGGCACCAAATTTTCAAAGCATGGACCACCGCCGCTAGTTCGAGATCATGAGTCGGGTATCTCTTTTCATGTTCCTTTAATTGGCAAGAGGTGTAAGCGATGACTTTACCTCGTTGCATTAGAACACACCCGAGCCCATTCAGAGAAGCATCACAATAGACCGTCATATCATCTACACCTTCCGGCAATACTAAGACTGGAGCTTTACACAATTTCTCTTTCAACAATTGAAAAGCGATTTCTTGTCCGTTCTCCCAATTGAATCTCGTATTCTTCCTTGTCAACTTAGTTAATGGCGAAGCAATCTTGGAAAAGTCTTGGATAAACCGACGATAGTAACCGGCCAATTCGAGAAAACTTCGGATTTCCGTAGGCGTAGTCGGTTGTCCCCAACTCTTCACCGTTTCTATCTTCCCCGGATCCACTTGAATACCATCCTTGTTTACAATATGGCCAAGGAATTGAACCTCCCTTAGCCAAAATTCACATTTCGAGAATTTAGCATACAACTTCTCTTTTCTCAACGTCTTCAACACTTCGCGCAAATGGTGTTCATGTTCCTTCATACTCCTAGAATATACAAGAATATCGTCAATGAACACAATTACCGACTTGTCCAACATAGGTTGGCACACTCGGTTCATAAGATCCAGGAATGCCGCCGGCGCATTCGTAAGACCAAAAGGCATAACCACAAATTCAAAATGCCCGTAACGTGTACGAAAGGCCGTCTTCTCGATATCTTCCTCACAGACCCGCATTTGATGATAGCCGGACCTTAGGTCAATTTTAGAGAAGTACGTAGCGCCTTGAAGTTGGTCGAATAAATCATCAATCCTAGGCAACGGATAACGATTTTTGATCGTCACTTAATTTAACTCCCGATAGTCGATGCACATACGCATACTACCATCTTTCTTCCTTACGAACAAGACCGGAGCTCCCCAAGGCGAAGCACTCGGTCGGATAAAATCCTTCTCAAGTAACTCTTGAATTTGATTCAAAAACTCTTGCATTTTCGTTGGTGCTAAACGATAAGGAGTTTTAGCAATGGGAGTAGCTCCCGGAACCAACTCAATGCGGAATTCGACTTGTCTTTTCGCCGGAACACCCGGTAACTCATCCGGAAAGACATCTTCAAACTCACTTACCACCAGAATTTCACGAATGGGTGGTGGCTCATCACGAGTATCAACAACATGGGCAAGAAAAGCCATGCCACCGATAACAACGAGACGACGTTCCCGTGCAAAAGTGCATATCGACACCGGTCTCCTTCGTTTATCACCATGAATAATTAACTCTCCCCCACTAGGGGTCTTCACACGAATAGATTTCTCGGGGCATGCAATATCAGCTCTATAACGATCGAGCCAATCCATACCAACGACAATATCAAAATCACCCAAGGTCATCGGGATGAGGTCAATTTTAAAGTTCTCGGAACCAAACACCACATTACAATCTTTACACACATCAACTACTAGCGCCGTTTTTCCATCCGCTATTTCAACTTCTATCGGATGACTCAACTTCGCTAGCGGTTTATTTAACTTAGGCACAAATCTTGGAGACACGAAAGACAAATTAGCACCACTATCAAAAAGTATCCGTGCCGGATTAGAGTTAACCATGAAAGTACCTGAGATGACTTCGTTGGATTGTTTGGATTCATCATTCGTCATCAAGTAGTTACGCCTCCTAGCCAACCCCGCCGCCTTCTCTAGCCTCTTTACTTGGTCGTTTGATAATTCGGGACATTCCGCCTTCCGGTGCCCCGTCTTTTGACAATTAAAGCACGTGACCGTCTTGGTCAAACAATCACGAGCGTAATGACCCGGCTTCCCACAACTATAACAAGTAGGTGTAAAAGTATTCGAACCACCCTTCTTCACACTTCCAAAGCTTTCAGACACACCCTTTCTCTTCTTGTTGGAGTAACTAGGCGCTCCAAATTTTTTTTTACTCGACCCATAACTAACCGGAACCGGACTCGGAGCTTGTGCTTCAAACCCTTTTGCCACCGCCAAAAGCTTAGCGAAAGTTTCAACATGACTGATACTAATTTTACCCTTCAAATCATCTCTAAGGGTTGCATGAAAGTCTTCCATTAGCATTTGATCATTTCCCGCGTACTCGGGGCAAAAACGTGCCTTGGCGAGAAAGTTGGTTTTGAGAGTGTTTAGGTCCAAAGACCCTTGACGCATGTTCCTTAACTCATTTCGCAATTTGGAAAGATCCGCTTGCGTACGATATTCAAGGAAAAACTCTTTCTTGAAGTCCACCCATGATAAACCTACAAAAGCCGCATCACCCACCATATCAATCTTACCATCGAGCCAATCTTTAGCATGGCCCCTTAACAAACTAGTAGCAAGCCTAATTTTCTTCTCGGGTGGGCACTCGGTAGTGCGAAAACAACCTTCAACATCAGAAATCTAAGCCGCACTCTTCATGGGGTCGGGATCCCCGTGAAAGTGAGGAGGCTTAGTCGCCAAGAAGTTCTTATAGCTAAACTCTAACTCGCCCACATTTTGAGGTCTAGGAAACCTCCTTTCAACTTCTTCTTTAACGGCATTAGTCATCCGTTCTTGAATCATATCGACGATTTGTTCCGAAACCGACTCTTCGAATATTTGTTTAACCCTTCGGGAGAAAACCGAAACATAGTTTTCTAAAGCAGTCTCAATCTTGGTAGTCATCTCATCTTCCTCCACGTGAGAGGGACCACCATTGCCATTCGTATTCGTTCGGTTTCTCGTCTTCATTCTAAAGATTAAAAATGGATTAGACATCACCATCAATTTAATACACATATATACCTATGCATACGACCGCACACATATCACATCTAGCTCGATACTTGTCGCACATCCTTGCTTGACTTGACTTGCAACCGTAATAGTGGTCGCGACTCACTATTACGCTCACATGCCGTGCCATCCTCAAACGTATCACAACCATCTTGCTCGATGTTCAAAACAATAACACACGATTAGTATCATCATAATATAGCATAGTTAGTCCACCTATGCATCAAAGTACTAATCAAACCCCGCACCGACCTGTAGTCCTACAAGTCCCGCATATAATTCCACAACACAAAAGTCTAAGTCTAGGCGCCTATCTCAAGTCACCTAAATCCCTTAGACCAGGCTCTGATACCACTTGTAACAACCCAACCCGTAATCCATACGATAAATTTTTTTTTTTTTACAACACAATTACACGCCCAATAAACATGTAACCCATTTCACGAGTTCCATTCAAAACGCACAACAATTAATTGTTTACAAAAGGCACGAGGGCCACGAATAAAGTTTAGTACAAGTTTGACCCATTACAATTGATAGTTTATAAACCAAATGACGTTCCGAGCATGGTTTGGGACTAAACTACCCAAAACTAGGCCAACTTCCAAAAGCTCCAACATAACAACAACAACATGGGACACCTAGTGCCCAACGACCCCCTTGCCCTTGTCCGCGCCTGCATCTAAAAAGTTAAACAACGAGAGGGGTAAGCAAAGCTTAGTGAGTAAAATAAATATATACATGCATATAAGATTTACCCACTCGCATCTACGATATCATATAACGCACTCAAACGCATAACATCTCGATAAATAAGCTAGTATCGTCAAACCGTACAACTAGCCACATTAATAGCATAAATATCATAATCATAAATCAAATGCTAGCATCATCAACTATAAACCATGGTTAACCAAAATTCTTCACAAGGGGAATGACTTCGCGAAACAAGTCATCGATGTTCACAACAACCGTTAGCTCCCAAACCCGGCTATGGTATACTAACCCCCAAGGTGTTCCAAAAATGGCTATGGCATCACCCCCAAGTGTTCCAAAAACAGCTATGGCATCACTTGATCATCATGTGAGAAAAACACGGCTATTACTCACAATCTTGTACACAAATACGCTTATGTGCACAAATAACACTGATAACAACGTGGGAGTAAAACACGGCTATTACTCGCCACTATATGCACAAACACGGCTATGTGCATAAATAACAAACGTAGACAAAATGGCTATGTCTCGCAACTATGGTCACAAAAAGACTATGTGACACCATCAAATACGGCACATAAATCATATACATACATATATAGATATCCCACTCACCTCAAGTCTCTTGTGAAAGCTAACCGAGCTTGCAACCCTTCAATGTGACGTACCTATTACATTATGTAATTATTAACATACAATCTAATTGAATTAAATGCCAACTTCTAACCCTTGAGCATTTAATGACCCTATTGCATTAAATGACTCAACTACACCAAAACCGCCCATTAATGACCATTCCTTGTCATAAATCACTAAAAGCTAGTGATTAGGGTCTATTAACATCAACTATCAATAACTTGATGTATTTCATAACCATTTCACCCGATTAGGTCAACTAGTGCTCTTTTGACTCTTTGACTCACAAATCAAGTCAAACTTACACAATAACAACTCTTTCATCTTTTTAAAAGTGCATTAATGACTAACAACATCATTTAGTACTTACAACCTCAAATCACAAGACCAAACCCTAGATAATAACTATTTAGGGTTTCCTTTCAACAATCCAACCCAAGACCCACCCATTTAACCCTCAAATGGGTCACACTAGTTCATATGAACCAAACCCTAACCATAAACCCATTAAAACTCAAAACATAGAGTTAAGACTTACCAATACAATCACAACGTAGCTAGAGACGTAGGGAACAAACTTTAAACTTGGATTCGGTGAGATTTGGTCTCCTTCTTCCCCAAGTGAGCTTTCTCTCACTAAGCCCTAACTCTCTCTCTCTCTCTAAATTGAATGTGGTGTAGGTGAAGATGTGTTAAATGAGTTAGGATAACTCATTTATCAGTTTTCTAGATCTAAAACTGTACATAAGTGAAAAGACTTAAACACCCCCAAAGATGCCATTTAAATTGGGTCAAATTTGTCAAACAGCGACATATGTCGCGTTTCGCGACAACCTGTCACGTTACGCTACGCCCAAACGCGACAAACCACAACAGAACGCGATAACCTTGACAGAACTGGGGTTTCTGGAGCTGTCGCGTTCCAGCCAACTTTGTCGCGTATCGCGACGTACCAGGACGCGATGAAACCTATTCAGACGGGACAGAAGGCCTGATCAAACCATTTTCCCATATTTTCACACATTAAACTAAAATAAACGATCATAGATGCAATAATAAACGTACACGAGGTTAATTACGCACCTTAAGTCATATTCGAGGAAAACGGGATGTTACACCTTAGCCAAAATTCACATTTGGAGAATTTAGCGTACAACTTCTCCTTCCGCAACGTCTTTAACACACTCCGCAAATGATGTTCATGTTCCTTCATACTCATCGAATAGACAAGTATGTCGTCAATGAACACAATTACCGACTTGTCCAACGTAGGTTGGCACACTCGATTCATAAGATCCATGAACGCCGCCGGTGCATTTGTAAGACCAAAAGGCATAACTATGAATTCAAAATGCCCATAAAGCGTTCAAAAAGCCATTTTCTCGATATCTTCCTCACGGACCCGCATTTGGTGATAGCCAGACCGTAGGTCGATTTTAGAGAAATACGTTGCACCTTGGAGTTGGTCAAATAAATCGTCAATCCTAGGCAATAGATAACAATTCTTGATCGTCACTTTTTTCAACTCCCGATAATCGATGCACATCCGCATACTACCATCCTTCTTCTTCATGAATAAACCGGAGCGCCCCATGGAGAAGCACTCGGTCGAATAAAACCCTTTTCAAGCAACTCTTGGGTTTGATTTAACAACTCTTGCATTTCCGTTGGTGCTAAACGATAAGGAGTTTTAGCAATGGGGGTAGCCCCCGGAACCAACTCAATGCGAAATTCAACTTGTCTTTCTGCCGGAACACCCGGTAATTCGTCCAGAAAAACGTCTTCGAATTCACTAACCACCGGAATTTCACTAATGGATGGTGGCTCTTCACGAGTATCAACAACATGGGCAAGAAAAGCCATACCACCACTAACAAGGAAACGACGTGCCCGTGCAAAAGTGTATATCGGCACAAGTCTTCTTCGCTTATCGCCATGAATAATTAATTCTCCCCCACTTGGGGTCTTCACACGAATAGATTTTTCATGGCATGCAATATCGGCTCTATAATGATCGAGCCAATCCATACCAACGACAATATCAAAATCACCCAAAGTCATCGAAATGAGATCGATGGGGATATTCTATATGCATCTTGTTAATGTCGGTTACCAGGTGTTCACCATATGAATGATTTTTGTCTCTATGCAGTTTGCGAAATGCCTGATATGAGATGTGTTATAATAATGAAATCTTGTGGTCTATTATTATGATTTGATAATATATAGGTTAAACCTATAACTCACCAACATTTTTGTTGACGTTTTAAGCATGTTTATTCTCAGGTGATTATTAAGAGCTTCCGCTGTTGCATACTAAAATAAGGACAAGATTTGGAGTCCATGCTTGTATGATATTGTGTAAAAACTGCATTCAAGAAACTTATTTTGATGTAATATATTCTTATTGTAAACCATTATGTAATGGTCATGTGTAAATGATATATTTTAGATTATCATTACTTGATAATCTACTTAATGCTTTTTAAACCTTTATCGATAAAATAAAGGTTATGGTTGTTTTAAAAATGAATGCAGTCTTTGAATAACGTCTCATATAGAGGTCAAAACCTCGCGACGAAATCAATTAATATGGAACGTTTATAATCTATATGAACAGGACATTTCAGTTGGTATCCGAGCGTTGGTCTTAGAGAACCAGAAATTGCATTAGTGTGTGTCTAACCGAGTTTGTTAGGATGCATTAGTGAGTCTGGACTTCGACCGTGTTTTCTTTAAAAACGTTTGCTTAACATTTTTTGTTGGAAACTATATATTATTAACATGTAAATATTATGTGATATATTAATCTCTTAACGTGTTTGATATTGTGTGATAGATGTCTACCTCTAGTACAAATCCCATCGACTCATCTAATAATAATGAAGAGTCGAATATATTTTGGGAAGATTCACAAATTCCCGAAGAGGAACCGGAAGAAGAGGAACCGGAAGAGGAGGAACCAGAAAAAGAGGAACCGGAAGAAGAGGTTCCAGAGGAGGAAATATTAGGAACCACAGAAAAACAGATAAATAAAAGAAAATCCTCAACCAATGGACCAAAGTTAATAATGGTCAATGGTGTTTCCGCCGAGGAAGCAAAATATTGGGAAGATTACCAATTTTCCGATGAATTGGATCCCGAAGAGGATTCCGATGATGTTATAGAAATTACCTCGACCCAATTTGAAAAAGCAAAAGAAAATAATAAGGGAAAGGGCATCAAAATAGAGAAACCTGATTCCAACTCCGATGAACTTTATATGTATCGTCAACACCCGTATTTCTTAAGTTGTAACAATAACTCGGGAACCTCTAAGCCACCAGGTTTTTCTAAACCATTTGTGAAAATAACGGCTCGTATTAGAGGAACATCATATATCCCTAGAAAATTATCAAAACGAAACAGGTTTGAAGAAGAAGAAACTAGTGAGTCGGAATAAAGAGTTGTAATCATGAGGTGTAAAATATGTAAAATAAGTGTGCTTGTATTTTTCTTGTTGTATGTGAAAATTGCTTGTATTATTTGATAATTATCTTTTGCGAATCTAACTCTCGTCTATTTTTACAGTATAAAAACAAAAATGGATGTTAAGGATAAACAACCAAAAATTTTAGAAGACCTATCCGAGGACATGATTGATGAAATCTTGTCTAAAGTCGGTCAGAATTCGTCGACACAATTATTTACGGTGAAATTAGTGTGTAGAACATTTGATGAACGTTCCAGGAATGCCTTAGTTTATAAAAGGCTTTCATTTGAAAGATGGGGTATATCACATTGGGGAGACCATAAGTTATGCCGTGTTTTCTTTAAAGCGTTAAATGCGGGGAACCCAAATGCAATTTTACGCTACGGGTTGAGAACCTATTTTGACTCAACATATCCCAACCTAGGACTTCGTGAGTTAGAAAGAGCTTCTAACATGCAACATAAAGAAGCATGTTATGCTTACGGGTTAGTGATGTTCGCTTCTCACCAAAGTGAGAAAAAGAACATCAGATTACGACTGTTAAATAAAACATTCCCACAAGTGATGGATTCAGTAGTTGGGGTGAGAAACAAGGTTTTTAGATTATTACGGGGCTGTTGGGCATTAAGAAACCCTCGTCCTTTTGACGACGTTACAACATGCTACCTAGCCAATGGTCATAACAGTTATTTTCCACAAGACCAAGGATAGGAAGTAGTCTTAGTAAAACTAAAATGCATGACTTATTTCTGGACTTATGAATTACGTGTTTTTATTGCCTTTGCTGAACAACTTGCATATTAACTAGGATTGTTGTCACAACTATTTTGTATCAAAGTGATTGTGCCTATATTTCATGCTATATGTATAATAGCGGTATTGTAAGTTTGTAAAAAAAAATTTTGTATAAAAGTTTGAACGCGAAATATTATTATAATCAGTTTTTCATATAGAATTGTAGTAGTTGAATGGTATATTAGCTACTAAGTATGAACATAACGGGTAGGTACTACCCGAATTAAAACTATAAAACGCTAATATGAAGAAAAAGCTTTTATAAATGAGTTCATATTATGCTACGAAATACTATTGACTACTCTTAATATTCTATATGATTAACTTAATTCTTTTGGGCTATTTTTGAAGGAAATGGCACCGATGACTCGTCAGAATTTGAACATGAGCGAGGAAGACTTCCGTGTTTTCCTTGCAGCAAACATAGCCGCAGTACAAGCTGCAATGCAAAACAACAACAATGACTATGAATCTAGCAATGCAAATAACGCCACAAGAAATCGTGTAGGATGTTCCTTCAAAGAATTCATTGCCTGTAAACCTCTGAAATTCGATGGAACCGAGGGTCCAATCGAATTGAAATGGTGGACCGAAAAGGTTGAATCGGTGTTTGCCATAAGTAAGTGTACTGAAGAAGACAAAGTAAAGTATGCTACGCATACCTTCACAGGTACTGAGTTAACATGGTGGAATACCTATCTAGATCAAGTGGGACAAGATGATGCGTACGCACTACCGTGGTCAGCATTCAAACATCTGATGACTGAGCAGTATCGTCCCAGAAGCGAGGTCAACAAGCTAAAAGTAGAGCTTAAGGGATTACGAACAAAAGGATTTGATATTACCACATACGAACGACGATTCACGGAGTTGTGCTTATCGTGCCCGAGAGCGTTCGAAGATGAAGAGGAGAAAATCGACGCATTTGTAAAAGGGTTACCAGAAAGGATCCAAGAAGATATAAGTTCACACGAGCCTGCTTCCATACAAAAGGCGAGTCGAATGGCTCATAAACTCATAAATCAGATTGAGGAAAGAGTTAAAGAGCAGACGGCCAAAGAAGACAACACGAAACAAATCAAAAGAAAGTGGGAAGAAACCAGTGACAAGGGTCACAATTTTAACAATCAACACAACAATCACAACTTCAATCGCACCAATTATCGCAACAACAAACACAATAACAATCGTTCCAACAACAACTACAACAACCAACCTAACAACAATAACCACCACAACAATCGTCCCAACATCAATAACAACCGCAACAACAACAATTCCTATAACAATAATAATCAGAAGAAGCCATGACAAAGGTGTGAAGAGTACCACCCGAATGAGTTCTACATGATATTTTGCAACAAGTGTAAAAAAACTGGCCATGGTGCAAGAAAGTGTGAGGTCTACGACCCAATGAATAACAGAAATAAAAGAACAGATAATGTCAGAACAAGTAATGCCGCCTTTGTTTGTTATGGATGTGGAAAACCGGGCCACATTAGGAGTAATTGCCCGAACCCAGAGAAAAATAATGGGCAAAGTCGTGGAAGAGTTTTCAATATTAATACGGCAGAAGCGCAGGAAGACCTGGAGCTTGTTACGGGTACGTTTCTCATTGACAATAAATCTGCTTATGTTTTATTTGATTCGGGTGCAGATAGGAGCTATATGAGTAGAGATTTTTGTGCCAAATTAAGTTGTCCATTGACGCCTTTGGATAATAAATTTTTACTTGAATTAGCAAATGGTAAATTAATTTCAGCAGATAATATATGTCGGAATCAAGAAATTAAGCTGGTTAGCGAAACATTTAAGATTGATTTGATACTAGTAGAGTTAGGGAGTTTTGATGTGATAATTGGCATGGACTGGTTGAAAGAGGTGAAATCAGAGATCGTTTGTTACAAAAATGCGATTCGCATCATACGAGAAAAAGGAAAACCCTTAATGGTGTACGGAGAAAAGAGCAACGCGAAGCTAAATCTTATTAGTAATTTGAAGGCGTAAAAACTAATAAGAAAAGGTTGCTATGCTGTTCTAGCACATGTCGAGAAAGTACAAACTGAAGAAAAGAACATCAATGATGTTCCCATCGCAAAAGCGTTTTCCGATGTATTTCCAAAAGAATTACCGGGATTACCTCCACACCGATCCGTTGAATTTCAAATAGACTTGGTACCAGGAGCTGCACCAATAGCCCGTGCTCCATATAGACTTGCACCCAGTGAAATGAAGGAACTCCAGAGCCAATTACAGGAAATTTTAGAGCGAGGTTTCATTCGACCAAGCACGTCACCGTGGGGAGCCCCTGTTTTGTTTGTCAAGAAGAAAGATGGTACATTCAGGTTGTGTATCGACTACCGAGAGTTGAACAAACTTACCATCAAGAACCATTACCCACTACTGAGAATTGACGACTTATTTGATCAACTACAAGGTTCGTCAGTTTATTCGAAGATTGATTTACGTTTCAGATATCATCAAATGCGGGTGAAGGAGGATGATATTCCGAAGACTGCTTTTAGGACGCGTTACGGTCATTACGAGTTTATGGTTATGCCGTTTGGTTTAACTAACGCACCAGCTATGTTCATGGATCTCATGAACCGAGTGTATGGGCCATATCTTGACAAGTTTGTCATTGTCTTCATCGATGACATACTTATCTACTTAAAGAATGATCAAGAGCACGAAAAACATTTGAGAAAAGTGCTAGAGTTGTTAAGGAAAGAAAAACTGTACGCTAAGTTTTCAAAGTGTGCATTTTAGTTGGAAGAAGTTCAATTTCTCGGTCACATAGTGAACAAAGAAGGTATTCAGGTGGATCCGGCAAAGATTGAAACCGTTGAAAAATGTGAAACCCCGAAAACTCCGAAGCATATACGCCAATTTTTAGGACTAGCTGGTTACTACAGAAGATTCATCCAAGATTTTTCCAAAATAGCAAAACCCTTGACTGCATTAACGCATAAAGGGAAGAAATTTCAATGGAAGGATGAGCAGGAGAAAGCGTTTCAATTGTTGAAGAAAAAGTTAACTACGGCACCTATATTATCATTGCCTGAAGGGAATGATGATTTTGTGATGTATTGTGACGCCTCAAAGCAAGGCCTCGGTTGTGTATTAATGCAATGAACGAAGGTAATTGCTTATGCGTCTAGACAATTGAAGATTCACGAGCAGAATTATACGACACATAATTTGGAATTAGGCGCGGTTGTTTTTGCATTAAAGACTTGGAGACACTACTTATATGGGGTCAAAAGTATCATATATACCGACCACAAAAGTCTCCTGCATATATTTAATCAGAAACAACTGAACATGAGGCAGCGTAGATGGATTGAATTGTTAAATGATTACGATTTTGAGATTCGTTACCACCCGGGGAAGGCGAATGTGGTAGCCGACGCTTTGAGTAGAAAGGACAGAGAACCTATGCGGGTAAAAGCTATGAATATAATTATTCGTACTAACCTTACTACTCAAATAAAGGAGGCGCAGCAGGGAGTTGTAAAAGAAGGAAAGTTGAAGAATGAAATACCTAAAGGATCGGAGAAACATCTTAATATTCGGGAAGAAGGAACCCGGTATAGGGCTGAAAGAATTTGGGTACCAAATTTTGGAGATATGAGAGAAAAGGTACTTAAGAAATCACATAAAACCAGATATTCAATACATCCCGAAGCGGGGAAGATGTACAAAGATCTCAAAAAACACTTTTGGTGGCTGGGTATGAAAGCCGATATTGCTAAATACGTAGGAGAATGTTTGACGTGTTCTAAAGTCAAAGCTGAACATCAGAAACTATCGGGTCTACTTCAACAACCTGAAATCCTAGAATGGAAATGAGAAAACATTACCATGGATTTCATTACTAAATTGCCAAGGTGCAAGTGGTTATGATACTATTTGGGTAATAGTCGATCGTCTTACCAAATCAGCACACTTTCTGCCAATGAGAGAAGATGATAAAATGGAGAAGTTGGCGTGATTATATTTAAAGGAAGTTGTCTCCAGACATGGAATACCAATCTCTATTATCTCTGATAGGGATGGCAGATTTGTTTCAAGGTTTTGGCAGACACTGTAACAAGCATTGGGGACTTGTCTAGACATGAGTACTGCTTATCATCCACAAACTGATGGGCAAAGTGAAAGGACAATACAGACCCTTGAAGACATACTACGAGCATGTGTTATCGATTTCAGAAATAGTTGGGATCGACACCTACCGTTAGCAGAATTTTCCTACAACAACAGTTATCATTCGAGTATTAAAATGGCACCGTTTGAAGCACTTTATGGTAGAAAGTGTAGGTCTCCGATTTTTTGTAGTGAAGTAGGGGATAGACAGATTACGCGTCCGGAGATAATACAAGAAACTACCGAGAAAATCATCCAAATTCAACAACGATTGAAAATTGCCCAGAGTTGACAAAAGAGCTACGCGGATAGTAAAAGAAAAGATATAGAATTTGAGATCTGAGAAATGGTTATTCTTAAGGTTTCACCTTGGAAAGGCGTTGTTCGATTTGGTAAACGGGGGAAACTAAATCTAAGGTACATTGGACCATTCAAGATTATAGATCGTGTCGGACCAGTAGCTTACCAACTTGAGTTACCTCAACAACTCGCGGCTGTACATAACACTTTCCACGTCTCGAATTTGAAGAAATGTTTTGCTAAAGAAGATCTCACTATTTCATTAGATGAAATCCAAATCAACGAAAAACTTCAATTCATTGAAGAACCCGTCGAAATAATGGATTGTGAGGTTAAAAGACTTAAGCAAAACAAGATACCAATTGTTAAGGTTTGATGGAATGCTCGTAGAGGACCCGAGTTCACCTGGGAGCGTGAAGATTAGATGAAGAAGAAATACCCGCACCTATTTTCAGAAGATTCGTCAACACCTTCTACAGCTTAAAATTTCGGGATGAAATTTATTTAACGGGTAGGTACTGTAGTGACCCGAACTTTTCCATAATTATATATATTAAATGATATCTAATATTAACATGATTAAATGTTTCCAACATGTTAAGCAATCAAACTTGTTAAGACTTGATTATTTGTTGTGAGTTTCATTTGCTCCCTTTTTAAATGCTTTTGCAATATATATTTTTGGGACTGAGAATACATGCGCTTTTTAAATGTTTTACGAAATAGACACAAGTAATCGAAACTACATTATATGGTTGAATGGATCGAAGCCGAATATGCCCCTTTTAGCCTGGTAATCTAAGAATTAGGGAACATCACTAATTTTGAGAATTAGTGCACCCCTAATTAACGTGAATCCTAAAGATAGATCTATTGGGCCCAACAAGCCCCATTCTGGAATTTGGAATGCTTTAGTACTTCGAAATTTATCATGTCTGATGGGTGTCCCGGAATGATGGGAATATTCTATATGCATCTTGTTAATGTCGGTTACCAGGTGTTCACCATATGAATGATTTTTGTCTCTATGCAGTTTGCGAAATGCCTGATATGAGATGTGTTATAAAAATGAAAATCTTGTGGTCTATTATTATGATTTGATAATATATAGGTTAAACCTATAACTCACCAACATTTTTGTTGACGTTTTAAGCATGTTTATTCTCAGGTGATTATTAAGAGCTTCCGCTGTTGCATACTAAAATAAGGACAAGATTTGGAGTCCATGCTTGTATGATATTGTGTAAAAACTACATTCAAGAAACTTATTTTGATGTAATATATTCTTATTGTAAACCATTATGTAATGGTCGTGTGTAAACGGTATATTTTAGATTATCATTATTTGATAATCTACTTAATGCTTTTTAAACCTTTATTGTGACGATCGCTCCAAATCCATATGGACGAACACGTCATTCATCGATTTCATTGCGAGGTATTTGACCTCTATATGATACGTTTTGTAAATATTGCATTCTTTTGAAAAGGCACACCATAAATGAATATTTAAATCAAAGGTTTTCGACATCTGATGATTTCTACATATAGACAATCACCTTAATATAATAGTTTACAATAGTACTTCCGTTGACAATGCAGTCAAAATAAGATACATGGTGATGATTTGGTGAATGCAACGTTTCCATGAAAAATATGCCATGTAAGACTCCATGCACATAGCTTGTCTAACATATAAGCAAACAGCGGAAGACTTCTAGGGAACCTGAGAATAAACATGCTAACAAGTGTCAACACAAAGGTTGGTGAGTTCATAGTTTTAATGTTTTGCATAATCTGTACATAAAGGTGGATCATAAGATTTCAGTTGTTTCATCCAGAAACGTTTATCAAAATATTCTACAAGATTGAGCACCCTGGTAACTAAGCTTTAACGTCTATAATAAGTACCCCTGTTTTAACATACATGCAACCAACATGTACAATACACGCAAACCAACGTGTACTAAACTCAAATAGCATACATTTGTTTTATAGTTCAGGCTAGGGTTTCTCTACCTGGAACAGACGGGGATGTCAAGCCCTATGGATCTATATATAACTACTCGTGCCCACCAGTTCTTATAACCGGCAGTTACTAGTTACCAAAGCTAAGGGATTTTCGGTTCAAACTCGGTGTAGAATTTAGTATGTACTTGTATCCATTGCATTTAAAATAGAGTGCATGTATTCTCAGCTCAAAAATATAGATTGCAAAAGCAATTAAAAAGGGAGCAAATGAAACTCACCTTAGCAGCATATAAAGTCATTCACCAAAATGTGACTGAAACTCAGAATGCAAAATTAACCGTAGATCTCAACCTAGAGAACATATGTTGGTCAATAAATGTCTATCAAGCTAGGTCTGGTCATAGTGTATCACAATCCTAATGCTCGAGATCGACATACAAAAGTTATCCAAAGTCATTTCAAAAAGTCAATTTTGACAATAGTTCAACAAAACGAGACGTGCTTTATATAAGAATTCATTTACTCGGCTGGTAATATTTAAAAATCCATTTGATCAATCTCGTAAACAAGTTGTTTAAATCTTAATTGCAGATTCAAAAGCAATTTCAATTAACGTCAATCATAATTCAGTTGATCATATCTTTTAATCCGTTTATCGAAACTATTCGATATCTAAATGAAAAGTTATTGATTTTTCGCCAGCTTTCCAAAAACATGCATATCATATACCTTTTATCAGTAATATATATATTTAATTCGTGATTCATCATAAACTGTTTAACGACGAAATTTAGTATACAAGCATGCATAAATATATATACTCGAGCACTAGACATGGATACACAATTAATATATAAAAGATAAGATATGAATGCTCACGTATCAATATTGTGATTCAATATTGCAGGAGAGTACGTAAACGTAACAGAGATGATAAACACTAGGTTTGATTTGCAAACAATACCCACGAACATTACCCATAACCTCCATAGCTATAACCCATAATTTCCTTAGCTCTATCCCGCTTGAAAAACCATTTTCAAAGTGACACACTCAAGACCTCGTCGTAGTATTTTATGTATAATACTAATACTACTAATAATAATAAGATTAATAATATTAATCTTGATAATAATAATAATAATAATAATAATAATAATAATAATAATAATAATAATAATAATAATAATAATAATAATAAATATAAGTATATATAGAGAGAAAGATCGAGGTTGAGAAAGAAATGAATCAGAAATAGAAACAGATCGAGCTTAAATAGATGTGGTCTGATTTCCCCCCCCCCCCCATGCGATCGCATGGTTTGAAGGGCACTAGGCCATGCGATCGCATGGCCAGCTGTGTCCAGCCTGGTTCCTTTGTTTGTTTGTTCGTCGACATATTAATTAATTATATTTATAATATATTTAATTTTTATAATTAATTATATATTATATTAAATTCACGTGCATAGTTGACTTGTAATTTTCGTTCCGATAAGTCGTACGTCGTCATTCGACTTATGTCCCGGTTCCGGTTTTTCGAACGTCCTTTCGTACACTGAGAAAACTTGTATTTTACATTTCGTGATTCGTACCTTTGACAAAATATAGTCTTAAATTATCCATAAACTATACCACTAGAATTGTAACTTATACACTTGAGTATTTTGGTCATTTACTTCTATAAATTGTCGTCTCGCTATTTGTTAATATATATATATATATAATATATACATTTTCATTTTGAAATAGTGTAGCAAATAGTGATTTTCGAAAACACTGTAGCTTTTCGGTACTGTAGCAATTCGAAAATACTGTAGCAAATTAGTGTTTTACTGGTTCATCTTAAACGTTTTAGTTAACTTATCTAAATATTAATCGAATCAATAATCGAATGTTACTATCGTTTACTAAATAACTTGAAATCATATATATATATATATATATATATATATATATGCACATTAAGTTATATATATATTGTTCGTGAATCGTCGAGAACAGTCAAAGAATAATTGATTACATGAATATAGTTCTAAAACTTGAGACTCAACATTAAAGACTTTGCTTATCGTGTCGAAAACATTAAATCATTTAAAGATAAAGTTTAAATTTGGTCAAAAATTTACAGGTCGTCACATTTATCGATAAAATAAAGGTTATGGTTGTTTTAAAAATGAATGCAGTCTTTGAATAACGTCTCATATAGAGGTCAAAACCTCACGACGAAATCAATTAATATGGAACGTTTATAATCTATATGAATGGGACATTTCAGTTGGTATCCGAGCGTTGATCTTAGAGAACCAGAAATTGCATTAGTGTGTGTCTAACCGAGTTTGTAAGGATGTATTAGTGAGTCTGGACTTTAACCGTGTTTTCTTTAAAAACTTTTGCTTAACATTTTTTGTTGGAAACTATATATTATTAACATGTAAATATTATGTGATATATTAATCTCTTAACGTGTTTGATATTGTGTGATAGATGTCTACCTCTAGTACAAATCCCATTGACTCACCTAATAATAATGAAGAGTCGAATATGAGCATGGTGTTTGGGGGTTAAACTACCCAAATCTCGGTCAAACTCCAAAGGCTATAACATCCAAAAGCGTCCCCTAACAAACAAGCAGGATCTATAATCCATAAGAACGCTATTACCCTTGTCTCCGCCGGAGCCTATAAAAAGATAAACAACGAGAGGGTAAGCAAAGTTTAGTGAATGCAATAATTATACCCATATATATATATATATATATATATATATATATATATATATATATATATATATATATATATATATATAATATACCTACTTGCAATCACTTACACATATACCGCATACACGCTAGAAATACAATTAGCATACCATCTCATGTACAAAGCTAATAATTTCCAACAAACCGTAACTAGCGTAATCAATAACATATAATCGACATAATACAATATGTTACAAAACAATACACAACCATGGTTAACCATCCTTGTGTCATGGTACTACTGGCTCTTTGGTTCACACCATACGCATCGGTTATGATGCTACCGGCTCTTTGGTTCACATCACAACCCGAGTCATACTCGCGTTAAAGTGCTACCGGCTCTTTGGTTCACACTCTATCAACTCATGCCGTAGTGCTACCGGCTCTTTGGTTCACACTACAATACACGTACTATGACGCTACCGGCCCTTTGGTTCACATCATAGCACAATCGCACATACTATGGCACTACCGGCTCTTTGGTTCATACCATAGCATACAAATAAATACATTATATACATACGCATATAATCATTCCACTCACCTTAACGCCTTTAGTGAATGTTTTATACTTCCGCAAGCTTCAAGGCAAAGTACCTAATACAATAAGTACTCAATCAACACACAACTAGTTGGACTAAACACCAACCATTCACTCATGTGCATTTATTGACTTAAATGCATTAAATGCCCCATTTTCATCAAAACCGTCCATTTAGGGTCAAGACCATTATTGACCACTAAAAGCTAGTGCTTAAGGTCCAACAATACTAACTACCTCGAAATCGAGGTATCTCACACCCATCTTTCCCAAATTAGGTCAATCATTACCCAATTGACCATTTAAAGTCAACACACCCATTTCGGGTCATCCACTAACCCAACTAACACCCATTTACTAATTAACTAGGTGTGCTAGTAATTAACTAACCAATTAAGACTCGAAATCACCAATTCACACTTTGAAACCCTAGGTTAGTCATTCTTGAGTCCTCATGACTCAATCTTACCCAAGAACACCCAAAATCACCAAATATGGGTTTTATGTTCTTCATTTACCTAAACCCTAACCCATACATAAATCAAAGTAAGGAAATCAAAGTTAGAACATACCACTACACCCAAAACGTAGCTAGTGATTAGATGAACAACTTTAATGCACGCGCCTTGACCCGAAATCAACTTCTTCCTCTTGGATTTGAGCTTTCTCACTCAAGAACTCTTCTCTCTCTAGAATCTAAGTGGAATGGATAAAGGTAGGTGTTAATGGAGTTATGACACTCCACAAACAGATCTGGTGGCCTTTAACTCATTCCCAAGTGAATTTACCAAATAGCCCTTCCAAAATATCACATTAAAAGAAACAGAATCCGGCTACAGTAAGGGTGCGCGGCGCGCACAACGTGCTGGACAGTTTCTGACTTCTGTTTAATTACACAATGTCACCCACACTTCATATACCCTATTTACATCTCTGTACAATAAATATTAGGGTCTTACAGAACAAAAGACCGACACTTGTGGAAATTGGACTATGGGCTATTAATGGGCTTTATATTTAATTAACTAAATGATATCTTGTTAATTTAATATAAAGGTTATAATTTGATGTATTTATATTTAATCACATACGCTTTACTGGGTACGGTGGACGGGATATCTATAAATACTGGTAATTGTTTATTTGAACGGACACGGGGATGAATTAATAGTCACTGGACTCATTAAAACAGGGGTGGATTACATTCAAGGGTAATTGGTGTAATTGTTAACAAAGTATTAAAACCTTGTATTACACGCATTCGATAACCTGATGTATTCATTAAGACCTTGTTACAGTTTAAGTCCCCAATTAGTTGGAATATTTGACTTCGGGTATAAGGTTAATTTGACGAAGACTTTCGCACTTTATAATTATGACCGATGGACTATTATGGACAAAACCAGATGGACATATCGAATAATCCAGGACAAAGGACAATTAACACATGGTAATAAATTAAAATCAACACGTCAAACTTCATGATTACGAAAGTTTAAATAAGCATAATTCCTTTATTTTATATCTCATCGCACTTTTATTTATCGTCATTTTATTTATCGTACTTTAAATTATTGCACTTTTAATTATCGTACTTTTAATTTATCGCATTTTTATATATCGTCATTTACTTTACTCTTTAAATTAAGTTATATTTAATATTTTACATTAGGTTTTAACTGTGATTTAAATCTTAAAATCGACAAACCGGTCATTAAACGGTAAAACCCCCATTTTATAATAATAATACTACTATATATATATATATATATATATATATATATATATATATATATATATATATATATATATATACAAATATAGTGTTTAAAAATATAGCGTTAAACTCAGCTGTATCTCTGAGGAACGAACCGGACTTACTAAAAACTACACTACTCTACGATTAGGTACACTGCCTATAAGTGTTGTAGCAAGGTTTAAGTATATCCCATTCAATAAATAAATAAATAACTTGTGTAAAATTGTATCGTATTTAATAGTATTTCATAGTAAAATATAATCTATTTCGTACTACACCTCGCACACATCAACATATCTTATGCTTCTGCTGCTGTGAATACGATGAACGGATCCCGTGCCTATGGTCATCCCATCTTTGTTGGTTGGCCGGTTAGGCGAGCCAATAGGGTATCTCGCTCTTTACACAGTCGTCATCATGTTTCTTCCTCGGTTAAACTCCGATGTAAAATCGAAAAGAATCGTATTGTGACGGATCGTTTAGAGCTTAGCATTTTGGTAGTTAATTCAGTCCCTTTAGAGGATTTAAAGCTTCAAGCTTTTTTGATCAAAAATAAGGTTACTACTAACATGGTTACTAAAATGGGTCATTATGGTGCCATTATTGTTTGTGAAAATATTTGTGGTTTTGAAAGTTTACTTGCAGCTAGTTCTAACGACTTTTTGCTAGTGACCCCATTAAAGGATTTGGCTAGAAAATATTTTCAATTCACTTGGTTGGAAATCAAGGGCACCCCGGTTGCTTATGCTTCGTCCGAGAGTGCCATCTCGATTGCGAGTCTTTTTGGTGATGTTTTGAAAATTGCGAATGTATCTACTACTTTGGGTAATGTTGCATCGTTTTTTGCCTTCGTAAAAACTAGAAACCAGAAACATTTGCACGACTTGGTTGAAGTAGATCTTGAGGATGACTTGTTTTCGGTGTGTAATGTTTAGGTTAACGAGTGTGTTGCTTCGTCGGAGTTTGAAATGGTTGGATATCCCTCTGATTTGCTTGCTATTACAAATCGTATCGTGCTTGCGGGTCATCCTGTTTACGAGAAACAAACTGAGATTGTGTCCGAGGCCTTGAACGATAATGGTATAGTCGGGGTTCTAAGGGTTGATGAGTGTAGCGTTCGTCAAGATACTAGTCTAGATATCACAGTTGATGAAGTGGACAATTTCGGAGACGATACAGTGGTTGTTACAACAAATGTTAATGATCTTCAATTTGGCACAATAGGTGTTATGAACGCTACGGGTTTAGAAGGCGCTTCGGGTTCGATCGGGCTAGTTAGAACGGAGCAGTTTAATTTGAATTCGACACCAGTTATAGATGAGCCTTGTCCTATTGTTTGTGATGTTGCGAGTGTTGATGTTCCATTGGTGGACCTTCAACCTTCTGTTTCTACTTCATATATTGATGTACCCATTTATGGCACTTCACCTCCCACTGTTGAGGCTGAACTACCAATTGTAGCCAATGCTTCATCGCGGTCAAGAAATAAAAAGGGTAAGAACAAAGTCAATGTTATCAAAAATACTCCTACGGCGCGAAAGGTTCAAGTGGCGGACTCTTCGGGTTCTTCGGGTCCTAATCACAAAGGTTTTTTTCAAGATTTGGCGGATCAGGGATTGGTTCCCCCGTCATCGGGTACTCTTATTAGCGATAAATATTCCAACGTTCTAACTTATTCTTTTCCAAATCGACAAGGGAAAGGTGTTCGCATCGATAAGGTTGATGGAATAACGTCACGACCGGATGAAAGGAATCAGAAGGGTGGTTCCAATGCCGGTTAATTCGGTTCCTTTGGTTGGTTTAGTACTTTTGTTTTATTTTTCGTTGGGTCTTGATTAGAATTAGCTAGGTCTAGTTTCGGTTATGGTTCTAGCATTTTTGCTTTTAGCGAGTCGTTATGTTCTGGAATTGGTTGTACCGTTTTAAAGATTCCTTCATTTATTAATGAATGTTTCCTAATTTTAATAGTAATCGTTATTTTAGCAAAAATAAAATAAAATAAAAAAATAACAACTAAAACAAAAGTAATGCTTAGCGAGTGCAATTAACACACATAGAACAATATATACATATATTAACATTAACATTTGTGAATTCAATCCAACTTACTTACGCATCAAAACGTGCAATTCAAAAACCACATTTATGGACCTATAACTTTAAAACACCTTACGCAAGGCAATTTTATTCGCCACCATATATGGCCACATCAAATCAAATTGCCTCTAAAGGCCAGGGCCAAATGCCCAAATCAATCGCCACGAAGGGCCACAATAATCACCATTAAGAGCTAAAAAAAAATGGGATTATCACCAAAAAACACATTTTTGAACTTGTTTGCGTGAGAGTCCATAAAAAAAAGTTTGACAATTTGCCCTAGCAAGGAGCAAGATGCCTCTTGCTCCCTTGCGCCTTGCGTCCTTGCGACCTTAGTCACACTTGAGAGCAAGGAGCAAGGTGCCTCTTGCTCCCTTGCTCCCAGGTGGAAGCAAAGACGCAAGGTGCCTCTTGCTCCCTTGCTCCCAGGTGGAAGCAAGGTGCATCTTGCTCCCTTGCTCCCAAGTGGAAGCAAGGACGCAAGGTGCATCTTGCTCCCTTGCTTCCACCTGGGAGCAAAGGAGCAAGAGGCACCTTGCTCCCAGGTGGAAGCAAGGGAGCAAGAGGCACCTTGCGTCCTTGCTTCCACCTGGGACCAAGGGAGCAAGAGGCACCTTGCTCCTTGCTCTCAAGTGTGACTAAGGTCGCAAGGACGCAAGGCGCGAGGGAGCAAGAGGCATCTTGCTCCTTGCGAGGGCAAATTGTCAAACTTTTTTTTATGGGCTCTCACGCAAACAAGTTCAAAAAATGGCTTTTTGGTGATAATCCCAAAAAAATTGCCACTAACCACCAAATCAATCAATCGCCACCAAGGGTTACAATAATCACCACTAAGGGCTACTTCAAATGATCGTAATATTCACAAATAAAAACATGCAAAAGTTGTACTCACGTTGAGTCGTTGACTAATTAGCATTGTTAGTTCTAGTTTTTCAAACACACCTTAATTGTTCAAAATCAAGAACATATAATTATATTGTTACAATAATATCTATATCTTCAACTTTAATAGATCAACTACAAGATTTCACTAATACACCCTTAAAGGCACACGATTAGCCATGAATAATCAGTGGCGATTCTAGGATGAAATCTCATTGGGGTCCCAAAAAAATTTTTGAAGCTAATTATATTTAAATGGTACTTTAATGGTTGTTTACCTCTAAAAAAACACAAATTTTGAAATTATATGGGGTCCTATAGCTAAATTTAGTGGTGTCCTATACAATTTAAAGACTAGATAGTAAAAAAAATTTCCATGATAGTAGGGTCATAGGACCCCACACCTCTATATATAGAATCGCCCTTGTGAATAATGTATTCAACCTCTTGCCGATCCATTAACAAATATTGGTCAGTTACAAATATTTATTTTTTTATTAAAAAGAGATAAAATGAGTGTATATTTAAAAACCTTAAAAACGGCAGTTCTAATGGCTTTAAAACGACGACAAAAACTTTCGTAAATGTTGTACGATATAATATAATATAATATAATATAATTTTTTTTGAAAGGCAAGTCCCCCAAAGTGTAATAGGTGGGGATTGAACCTGAGTCCCTTTGAAACTTTAGAATATAGATGGATTAAACTTTTTTTTAACTCACATCCATCTTTTAAACCAATTTTACTCACATGCGCTTGAATATATATTTTTTTATTCAACAACGATTAGGAGTCGCTGGCGGGGTTCGAAGGCGATGTCGAAACCCACCCACCCGATCATTTTCTAAAACGAACAAGTACAATCATACCGCCTCTCAGGATAAAAACCCCCATGGTGAACTCTTACAGGCATTGCGTTGATAAAACTCCTTCGAGTGAAGCTCGAAGGTAAGACGTCTTAGACCTCCACTCAGTGGCGGAACTTAACCCCGACTCGAGATGGGGCGAAACTAATCGAAGGGGGGTAAACACTAAAAAAAAACCTTATTTATTCATAATTTTTTTTTTAAGTGTATAAATTTTTTCCCCCGAAACCGAGCGGGGGCGGATACCCCCTTTTGTCCTATATATGTTCCGCCCTTGCCTCCACTTGAATATAATTCTGGTCACTCATTAGAAACAACTTATTTACATGAATTTAAAGTGGTACTTGATCCTTAAGCACAACAACTACTACATTTGGACAATTAACGCAAATTGTGGATGAGCCGTCTAGCTTAACTAGGTTCTAAACCCAGAAAAAATCGTCAAAATTCCTGTTTGCATCATTGAAGACTGTTGTTATCGTTGACAGAAGTTCCATACCAAAGTAGTACTTAATCCTTAAGCACATCAAGCCATGACCTAGAAGATAACACGCTTCGGAAGAGGAGAAGCCGTTAAGAAATATGTAACTCTATAAACGAATATCAGTTTATTTAATTTGACAAATAAGAAAAAAAAGTTTTACATATTTAATTATTTATTTCATATTTATCTTCTCTTCCAGTATGAACTTTCGCAATTTCTCCGTTCATACTGCGGGGACTATTAGAGTATTAGTATTGGCCCAACTCGATTGCATCGTGGGCTCGGTTTGTTAGGGTTTAATTACTCCCTCCGTCCCAAAATAATTGTCCTGTATTGACTTTTTGAGTCTTTTACCTTAGACTTTGACTTTAAATATCTTTCTTTATGTTATATAATATCGAATGAAAGTTATACCAAATAAAAATGCATTCGAAAATCAATCTATTCATATAAATTTTTTATCAAATATTCTATAGCAAAAACTAACAAATATTTAAAGTCAAAACATAAGAAATTGACTTTGAAAAGTTCAACAGGACAATTATTTTTGGACGGAGGGAGTATATATGTTTAGGGTTTATGTAATCTCTATTTATTGTCGATGAATAAACACAATCACCTCACGAGGTTTAAATTGTCCAACATTATATTCACAAAATGACGATTAAACGCGACACATAATTAATTAAATAATACGGTGTAGTCCATTCGTCTAATAAAAAGAGCCTGCATTATTTTTGACTATGTAGGGGCATGTTCAAACGAGAACCACAAAAAAGGCAAGAACTGCGAGAACTCTTTAATTACATGGTTTATATGCATTTCTATTCAACAAATTGCATAAAAGTGTTATCTAATGTTCATATCATTGGCAAAAAAATGTTCACAACCACAAATTACATGTTCAATTGTGAATTATATAACATGTTCGCATATTACACAAACACATCTTCACATGTGAACGAGAAATTATATATTTGATTATATAGTTAAATTATAAGTTTTTTCAAACTATTTTTTGTTCACTCTTACTCTATATTAACATTTATATGTGATTCAACCTACTCAAATTTGAAAGTCATTGTAATTTAATGGTTCTCGCAGTTCTTGTTTTTTTTTTAGTTCTGGTTTGAATTTTGACTATATATATCATAAAATAAATGCCATTACTCAAAATAATACCAAATACCAAAAAGGCATTAAAGTTGATAACAAATCTTTTAATACTAATTTCATTTCTTATTTAGTTTTTGAAATTAATTAATTATGGTGACTTATTAAATGACGGGTCAAATAGACATTTCATCAAATTATCATAACCTGAAAAAGTTTGGTTGGTAAACATTTAATCGGGGACGTGAGAATAGTAATAATTTTTTTTAATATTTATTTATTTAAGAAAATGAGTTGTAATCCTTTGAAACCAATAATTTGTTTGAAATTCAACGGACCAATCAGAGCGCGACAGATGGCGCGACAATCACATGTAATTGAAAAAAAAAAATAAAAGAAAAAACTTTTTTTTAAATTTTTTTAAAAATTTAAAAAAAAAATTTGAAAAAAAAACTTTTTTTAGTTTTTTTTTTTAAATTTGCATTTCAAATCCAATCACATGTGATTGTAAAACACAATCACATGTGATTCTGCATGTTAAATCCAATCAAATGTGATTGAAAAAAAAATTCAAATATTTCAACCGAAAACAGACTTTAATTCGGTGATTTGATCAAGTTTGTTATCGTTTCGTGACCATATCTTCAAAAATTTCAGACTTTAATTCAGTGATTTAATCAAGTTTTGATCAAAAACTTGGTGTTTAAAGGTTTTAGCACAAACTTACTGAAATTCGTCATTTTACTAAAAAAAATAAAATTTAATCACATGTGATTGGATTTAACATACAGAATCACATGTGATTTCACATGTGATTTACTGCACGTCAAATCCAATCACATGTGAATTTCGGAAAAAAAAAATTCTAAAAAAAAATTTCAAAAAAAAAAGTCTTGAAAAATTGTTTTTTTAAGTTTTTTTTTTCAATCACATTTAATTATCGCGCCACATGTCGCACTCTGATTGGTCCCTTGAATCTCAACTTAAAAGTTGGTTTCATTTGAATATTTCTCTTAAAAAAGGGCAAATTGACCAAAAATGTAACATAAGAATCACTTTTTCCCAATAAATATAATATCGATTTTTCTTTTGCCCACAAAGGTTTCTAATTTGAATTTAGTGCGTAGAAGGGTCTCTGATTAGAAAAACGTTGCAATTGGGGTAAAAACTGATATGTGTCATTTTAATTTTTATTGCTTTTGTTGAGGTGTAAATTCCATGTCATATTTTAATGCCACATCATTTTTTCGATCATCTTCTCCGATCAAATTCCGGCCAAAACACAACACATAGAAACACGTCGTCATCTTCTCTGATCACATTCCGGTCAAAACACAACACATAGAAACACGTTGGAAAATAATACGGAGTATGAATCTGGGTCCATCTTGTTTTATTTTAGGTATATCAATTGTTGTGTATATAATAAAGCTAATCAACAAAAGTATAAGGTATTACATCGCAGCCTGAGTTTAAACCATATTATATCCAGAGCTATTAATTATAGCTCTTTAAAACAATTAACTCACGTTCATGTATTCAAACGAATCCTTCCACACCTTCACGCGTTTAATCTTTAAACTCTTCGGTGATGTTTGTGATGGCGGCAGTTGTGGAGGCGACGGGAAGCTTCCGGTGACGGTGACTGAAAGAACCAACGCCATCTCCGACCATGGTCGCCAACACTGAATCCACCATGGATCTTTCGTTTAAGAGCTGAACAATGGTGGTGATGTCATGTCGGGTCTTTCGAATCTGCTCATAGTGATAATCAGGTCTTCTTCATCTCAGATCTAAAAGATCATGTTGTTCTATTCGGATTTAGCCACCGATTGTCGGCACCGAAGTAAATGTTCCATCGTGTTTGGGATTTGTGTGGGATTTGTGTTTACTATAAGTTTTCGGGAATTTGATGTGTTTATATTTGTTGTGTTTTGACTGGAATTATCAAACCTGCAACTGTTATAAAATATCTAGATTGTGTTATAAAATATCTAGATTGGATGTTAATTTTATTATTATTATATTTCTTGCATAGTAATATTTTATACTATAAATAGACATGTATGGTAACCATTTAAGGTGCACCATTTCTCTTGAAATATCAATATCAATATTTCTTCTCTCCTTCTTCTCTCTTTTTCTCTCTTTGTTCTTATAACCATTAAAGGTAGTTATAAGCCTACTGAATTATAAAACGTTATCAGCACGAAAAGCTTAGTGTAATTAAAAGATATCTCAAACGATCACGAATCACTAATCAAGGTATGAAATTATTAATAATTTTCAGACTCGAATATATCAAATTTTGGACTACTAACATTTATATTTATGTTATTTAAGTTATATATGGTCGGTTATACCGCCTGAATTATATTTTTTGTAATCTAACTCTTATTAACTTCACTAACATTTATATTTATGTTAATAAGACCTCATGATTGTACGCAACACGTCATTTGACAACACGGTACTTTATGTACGCAACACGTCATTTGACAACATGGTACCATGGGTCGAGATTAATTCCGATCAATACGAATACGACGGGGTCTTTATATGTTATCTAACATTTATGATTACTTATGCAATTAATCATTATTTATTTCATGCATACTAATGTTTATTCTTAAATTTATAATTTTAAAAGTTAAAATAAAAAAGTAGTTTGTACTTTTATTAAAAGTAAATCTTAAAAGTTAAAATAAGAAAAAGTAGTTTGTATTTTTATTAAAAGTATATCTTAAAAGTTAAAGTAAGAAAAAAAAGGGATGGTAAAATGGAATAGTTTTTTTGTCAAAAATGAAGTATTGAAAATGAAGTGGTCTCCTTCTATAACTAAAAAAATATATATACTTTTATCAAATGAATTTTTTTGTGGCCGACAATTTCAAACACGAGTCCGTGTTTAGTTTATCAAGAATATATCTCTTGCTTTGGTGAAAGGTCAAGATCACGATATCAGGTGTTGTGAAAGAATTAAAAAATTGGTCAAGTGGCCTTTTAAAAACTAGAAAAAAAAATTTAAACAAAAAGTTTTTTTTTTATATATATTTATAATTTACGGGTAACGTAAAAAAAAGGAAGTTTTTTTTTAAAAAAAAAAACAAAGAAAGTGTTTAAATGAGTTTTACAGAAAGGGGGAAAGCAAAGTAAAAAAAAAACTTTTTTCCAAACAAAGGTAAATGAAAGTAGGACTTAATACAAGAAAAAAGTAAACATCTCCTAGACGTGATAAAATCTATCAATGATAAGTATTAGACTTGATGAGCTAAATGTGACAAAAATATTTCAACATGTCTTATGTTAATTTTCTAAAATAAGTTATTATTATTCCGAGTTTAACACATATACATATGTTAATTAAAAACAACCTTTTTGTTCTTATGTAGTGTTGGGTTGCAATTTTGGTTGTATGCCATAATTCCATCCAGTAGAGTGACAATAGAAAACTTTTGATGATAATCAATAAAAAACTTTTTTCCAAACTTGTCAAATGTTTTGTTAAAAACGTGACCGTTGAAAAAAGGAGGTTGAATAATAAAACTTAAAAAACAAATTATTTTTTAAAGAGTGCATCAAAATGGCCCGTTTAATAATGGGGAGTAAAAATATAGTCAAATTGTTTCAACGAACAAGGGTTCAATTGGATGTCTCTTAAAAAAATCCGCGGGTACGGGTGATGGATCCAATGGATCCGCATCCACGACCCGCGGGTGCTATCCCTAATTGTGACAAGTACAAATCAACTAAAAGTCTAAAAAAATAAATGCTCTTATAGGGACCAAATGTTCACAATAATTGCCTAAGCTAGATATGAAACAAATAGTTCATAAAAAAAAAAAAAAGTCGTTGTGCGTTTTCGGGATGATAGCCGAAATACACTTACAAAAGTAGGTCAGCCGTCAATTCTTTATGGCCATATCAACGTAGATCAATAAAATCATTTATGGTTTTGATAAAAGATTAATTAAAAATTAATTGTTTTTTGGTCTTGGATTCTCGGTAACAAAAGCAAAGGTTATTTTTTGTTGCCACAACAAACAAGACAGATGTTGTTGACTTTTGTTGTTAAACATGGCACAAGTGAACAATAACAATAGATTATTGTTTTTGAAAAGAATAATGATGCGTTAATTTTATTGTATAAAATAAAATTAAATAAAATGGTTTTCATTGATGACTATGAACAAACGCAAACAAAGTGTTTGTGGTATTTGGTGATTAAAAAAAAGTGCATCTAAAGCTTCTACTGAAAATAATATGCATCTAAAGCTTCTACTGAAAATTAATGTGCAAGGTACAACGTATAACTATATGGTCAAATTCATTTGAGCCTTCGGAGTCACAAGTATATGATGTATATATATATTACTCAATTAACAAAATAGTAAATCTAAATTAATTCATATGAATAGTAAAACGAAATTAATTAATTTACTATTCACATAAAAAAGCGCATATGATAAAAAGCGCATCGCATATGATAAGCGCATATGATAAAAAGCGAATATGATGAAAAGCACAACGCATATGATGAAAATCGCATATGATTAAAAGCGCATATGGTGAAAAACACAGCGCATATGATTAAAAGCGTATATGGTGAAAAGGATATATGATAAAAAAAAACACATATGGTGATTTATAAAAAAAAACAAAAAAACACATATGGTGATTAATGGAAAGCACATATGGTGATTAATGAAAAGTATATTGTGAAAAAGAATCACAAATGTTTCTTGAAAGAATTCAAGGTAAGATATATGAACCAATTCATCCATCATGTGAACCATTTTGATATTTCATGGTTCTAATAGACGCATCTAGCGGATGGTCTCATATTTGTATGTTATCAAGCCGTAATATGGCATTTGCAAAGTTTCTTGCACAAATTATTAAATTGAGAACACATTATTCTGATTACACCATTAAAAGGATGAGACTTGATAATGCTGGTGAGTTAACATCTCAAGCATTTAATGATCATTATATATCTACAGGGATTGTTGTTGAACATCCAGTTGCTCATGTGCATACACAAAATTGGTTTAGCTGAATCAATAGATAAACGCTTACAGCTAATAACTAGACAATTGATAATGAGTACAAATCTCTCAATATTTATATGTGGACATGTAAATTTACATGCTGCGACATTAATTCGCATTATACCATGTGGAAGTCGTAAATATTTTCACTTAATACTTGATTTTGGCCAAGAGCCAAATATTTTCTACCTTAAAACATTGGTTGTGCAGTGTATGTTCCAAGTGTATCACCACAACACAATAAAATGGTTCTTCAAAGAAAGATGATAATATATTTTGGATATAAAACATCTTCAATCATAAGATATATTGAACCCATGATGGGTGATGTTTTTACAACACGTTTTGCTGATTGTCATTTTTAATAAAACATTGTTCCCTAGATTAGGGGGAGAAATAAAAATAAAAAATAAAATGATGCTTCATGATGTGAACATCAATTAAGGTATATTGAACTCGCACAAAAGAATGTGAAACGAAAGTTCAAAAATAATGCATATGCAAGAACTTGCAAATTAATTACTTTATGCATTTGCAGATATAAAAAAGTGACTAAATCATATATACCAGCGATAAATGCTCCAGCTCGAACTGAAATTCCAAAAGCTGGCAATAATGTCACTGTTGAGTCTTTGCCACGCATCAAACGTGGAAGATCAATTGGTTCCGAAGATAAAAATCCTCGAAAAAGAAAATCAGCTGATAATGAGGTAAGAGAAAGTGTTCAAGAAGAACCACAAATCAATATTCCTTCTGCAGAGGATATTGATAAATGTAAATACTAAAATTGCGATAAATTATGCAATATTATGGAACCGAAATGAAACTAAAATCTCTATGAGATATTTTCATATAATGTTACAATGACATCATGAATAAAGATGATGATCTGGAACTAAAATCTGTCATTGAATATACAAAATGGACATGATTGAGCTCAATGGAAAGGAGCAATAAGAGCTGAATTAGAATCGCTCGATAAAAGAAAAGTTTTCGGATCAATCGTTATCACTTTTAAAGATGTGAAACGTATGGGATACAAATGAATTTTTATCCGAAAAGAAATGTGAAAATGAAGTTACAAGGCAAAACTAGACTTGTAACTCAATATTTCCCACAAAGACCAGAAATGAATTAGGAGGAAAAATTATCCTCCTGTAATGGATACAATTACTTATTAGATACTTAATCAACCTGGTAGTTATTTAAATGCATCTCATGAATGTTGTTACTACTTATCTGTATGGATCACTGATATTGCTCTAAACATACATATTATTCGACGCAATATCACTCATATTTCATAGGTTTTTATCTTCTACAAAGAAATTCAATGCGCATTTCACGAGAAAAACGACAAAAGTGGATAAGAGATTGCTATTTGAAGATTCAACGATAAAACGATAGTTTTAACCAGATTTATATCAAGAAACGTTTATTCGAATGAAAGTACAAGATAGATGAAGAAAAGAGTTCAAATAAGAATTGCCAAATCAGTACACGTTAACACGAGATCAACAAAGAACAACTGAAGAAGAAAAATGAAGAAATCTGACATTTACTCTTACACGAATCGTGTAATATAACTGGTCTTACACGAATCGTGTGACCATACACGATTCGTGTAATGTTAGGCCAAAAGCACTGTTCGGTTATCCAGAAGGTCGGCTGACTTTATGATTTTTAAAACACTTCTTTTCTCAAATGGAGAGACAGCAGGATTTCAACAAAGTTGCAGACTTCACCAACTACTTCAAACTTCAATTATAAAAGGAGTACGTTCAGAGAGTTACAAAGGGAGAGATATATTACAACACATTTACAACACAAGTTTATTATAGTTAAATTATTGTCAATTTTATTACGCTGTAAAAATAGTTTCAACTATTAAGGGGGTATTGTTCGTGATTAAGGGTGTTATTGTACGCGTGAAAGGGGTGTTATTATTGTAATTTTTCTACTGTTTGAAGTTAATGCAAGTGAAGATATTTTAGTAAGTTTACTCTGTTAAAATTAGCGTTGTTATTATGTTTGCATATCTATATTTTTATGTCTACCTTAGTGTAATGGATAGCTAAATTTCCCTAGTGTTTGCTTAAATGTAGAGCCCCTAGTGAAATGGATTGTTACCATTAGTAAAAGTTAAAATGTAGCTTTAGTATTTTTAATATTGAGCCTAGTTAAAAGAACCATTTTTATGTAATTAGGTATTTAACCCTTGCCACTTAATTTATTAAATTTAAATAACGAAAGTTGTTTTTATTTACATAAATTGAGCTTCAACATTAAAAATGATCTAGACGAATTTATGGATAAGTTATTGACACCAATTTAGAAATAAACTTCGGTGGTTTGGGTGATATCAATAAATTATATGAAGGTGAAATTATAAAAAGGGAAACCGTTATAATTTAGGTATTGGCGAAGGTCAGAACTAGGCTAGGTCTCAATTTAAATGCTTAGGGAATAGTAGCTTTCTAAAAAGAATCCAATGAAAATTAGATTTTATTTAGTTAAGTTGTAACTTTATATTTATTCGAGAGAAAAATGTAAAGTTTGATACTAGAACATTTTAATAGGGCGTAAAACTTAAAACAATCCATGAACCTAGGGGTGACACAATTAAGTAAACACTCCCAATTATCTCATTTATATTTAATATAAAAGTATTATCATTATTATTTACGATTTACCATTTTAAAATATAAGAAAAATACATAAAAACATTTATTTTTCGTAACAGTTAAAGTTGTCTCGTATTTTTACACATACACGAATCGTGTATGGTCACACGAATCGTGTAAGGCTTCGACGCGGCTACAGTACCAGTAGGTCAAAATTAGGGTTTTTAGTTATTTAATATTATTTATATTTAGGTTATTAGTTATTTTAATTATTATAATTAAGTTAATTAGTTTTAGTTATTATAAAATACTTAAATACATGTTTTAATCCTAAAATTAGTATTAATTATTATAGGTTTATAAATTGTAACTAGTTTATAATTAGTAAATTAATTTTAATACCTTTTAATTTGTATTAGTTTTATTAAAAATGTCATTTAGTTAATTTAATTAAGTTTTTATTATAATTGCTTAAAACAAAATTCTAAATAATTAGTTTCATTAAAAATTACTATTTTACTAATTACCATCTAGTAATATAATTGTCGCATAAAAATTAGTATAAATTAATTTAGTTGCCTTTTAAGTTAATTGTTGTAATCTTGTAATTTTATTTAGTAAATTAGTTAAGTTATTTTCTTTTACTGTTACTATAAATTCCTAATCCAAAACCCTCTTTAATTAAGTTTGACATCAAAGACTATTAAAAAACCATTAAACACTCCATCTCCCTGTGGAACGAATCGGATTTACCAACAAACTAAACTACACGGATAGGACTAGTTGCCTATATATATGTGTGAAATCAACCTGAAATCAATAAAATACCACATATACAATAAATCAATTCGTGTAACAAAATAACTCAAATCCGTTCATAAATAAAGGTCTCGATCGCACACATCAACTTTTTGGCGCCGCTGCCGGGGAGTTGGCAGTTAAATAAATAGATAATTTTTCTGGTTCGTAGTAATAGTTGGATTTGTACGTGGACCGGGTTGTTGGATCACCAATTTTATTGGTCTTTGAAGGATCCTGCCCCTCTGCTGCATCTTTTGGCTATTCGAAACGTGGGCAAAAATCAGAAGGATAATCTGTTTGTTTAAAGGTTTTTATCATTGTTTTTATGTTATTCGATCCTCTCGAGGAAATTCATTTCCAAGAAAGTTCAAAGTTTTTGAATAAATCCTTTAGTTCTTTGTACAATTTCCCAAATTGTATGATCCGTTCAATCCTAAACTCGTTAAACTTAAATCCGGAATCTCAAAGAATTAATAAAGGACAAAAACAACAAAAAGAAATAGGAAGTACTAGTAATTTTAAAACACCGAAAAACACTAAAAAAAAAAAAAGAGAAACAAGTAGGTAACCCTAGATAAACCTTCAGTGTAGTGATCTCATAATAGAAATTAATGTATGAACTTACGTTCCTCCAACGCTGAATTAACTCCTTCACATTCTGAACCCGAAAGAAGATTCCACGAACGCTTAAGAACTCAAGAAGTAGAATCTCTTGCTAAAAATTTAGAGTCACTTTTCTTAGAATCCGACTCTGAACCAATAATTCAACCAATCATAGAGCCGATTATTAAAGAAGAAGAAGAAATGGCTGACACAAATCAAACGATGGAAGCATTAATGAAGGCCACAAGAAAAGGTCAAGGCCACGCAATCATCCAACCCCCGATGACTGATGGCTTTGAAATAAAAGGTCAATTTTTACACATGGTAACTAATACATGTCAATTCGGTGGAGCCCCAAATGAGGATGCTAACGAGCATCTTCGTAAGTTTGTAAGCATTTGCAAACTATTCAAAATTAAGGATGTCACCGATGATGTCGCATGTTTAAAAATATTTCCATGGTCATTAAAAGATGAAGCTAGAGATTGGCTAGACTCATTACCTGAAGGCTATATTGAAGACTGAAATGATATGATGGACAAATTTTTGTCAGAATTCTTTCCGGCTTCAAAAGCAGCAAAATTACAAAGTGATATAAATCACTTTAAACAAAAACCTAATGAAACTCTTTATGAAGCTTGGACTCGATTCAATAAAATGCTTCGAATATGTCCTCAACACGGGTTGAGTACATTCCAAAAAGTCTGTGTATTTTATAAAGGAGTCAATGTTGCAACTAGAAAAGATATAGATGTTGCAGCCGGAGGTTCAGTTATGAAGAAAACACCTGAAGACGCTCATACAATCATTGCTGATTTAGCGTCCCATTCTCATAACTGGCATAAAGAAATAGAATTTTCTAGATCATCAAATGTTGCTAGTATTAAAAGTAATGATGAAATTGCTTCTTTAAAAGTTCAAATAGCAAATCAAGCAAGGCAAATCGAGAAAGTAACCAAAGAAATGCATGCTATCAGAGTAGGGTGTGAACTGTGCCAAGGTCCCCATCTTACTAGAGATTGTGATCAAAGTACAATGGAAGAGCAGGCAAATTTCTTAGGTTACTTACGAAAAGGTGAAATGAACTTTAGCGATTTTCCAGCTATAGAAGCAAACAATCGAAAATATCCTCCTATTAATAGCTATCAAGTAGGAGGACCTTCAGGATCAAATAATAATAACTATCAAAATAATAATAACTATCAAGGAGGAAATCCAGGTTACCAAAACAACCGGAATTCCCCAAATCAAAGTCAAAGAAATCCGCCACCAGGTTATAATAACCGAAATCAACCTCAACGAAATTATCAAAATAATTTCCAACACAATCAACAACCACAACCACTAGCACTCATGCAACCGCAACCATTAGCAATTATGCAACCTCAACCTGAGAGGAAATCTGGTTTAGAAGATCTCTTGAGAGATTTTATGGTTAAGCATGAGCAAAATGAGTAACTTCAAACTCAGCAAATCCGAAATCAACAAGCCACGATTCAGATTTTAGAAAGAGATGTTGGAAGGATCTCACAGTTACTAGCAGAAAGAACACCAAGTGCAAGTAATCCTCCGGTTATACTAAAGAAGAAGGATCCTCAAGCTCCAGCATATTCACAAGTGAATGCTATTTATAGTTTCTGTGAGAATAAAGCAAGTTTTAAAACACCGGAGCATAGTCCTATTTTTACTCTTGGGTGTGAAGATGATGATGAAGAGTGTGATGAGTTTATATTTTCTGATTTATCCAAGATGGATGATTACACTCCTTATCAAGAGATTGATGGTATTCGAGTTGAAAGTGTGAAGAGTATAACATGTGAAGATGAAGGGATCCGAGTTGGTGCAATAACTCCCGAGTATGGTGACTATTTGATGAGGTTGATGTCGGGAAATCATGTGGAAGTAAAGAAAATGGAAACCACAGAGCCTTCTGAGGTTAGAGTTGATGATAATTTTAAGATGACCACGGAAGAAGCGAAAAATACGGTGAAGCAAGCACCTAAAGTGGAAGACTACAAACCACCCATTCCATACCCGCAAGCACTTGCATCCGAAAAACTAAAGGAGAATCATTGTAAGCCTTTAAATACGGATAATATTTGTGTAAATGTACCTTTGGTTGATGTTATTGCAGGTATGCCAAACTATGGGAAATTCTTGAATGATTTGATGGCAAAAGAAGGAGTGTGTGAGCAAGCATCATCCGCGTTCCTTGAAGCAGAATGTGCTGCTATTGTGAAAAAGAATGAATTGCCACCCAAGTTAGGTGATCCCGGACCATTCATAGTACCTTGTAAGCTTAATGAATCTAAAACTCTTAGATCATTAGCTGACTCAGGTGCAAGTATAAATCTCATGCCTTATTCCATTTACTCGCATTTGAACTTAGGTGAACTTAAACCGACCAATTCAGGCATTAGATTCATTGATCAGTCGGTTAATAAACCTATAGGGATTGCTGAAAACTTAGTAGTAAAAACAGGTGAACTTGAGTTTCTAGCTGACTTTGTAGTTGTAGACATGAAAGAAGATAAGTTTGTACCTATTATTTTAGGTAGACCATTCTTAGCAACTGCAAGTGCTTTAACAGATTGGAAAACAGGAAAACTAGTTTTGAAGGATAGAGGCAAGAGTGCAACCTATCAAACTGAGTTTAGTATGAACCCACCACCCACACCGATAGTTTCAGTGAATATTGTTGACAATGTCAAACCCATTAGTCAACAAGCTAAGTGTGGGGAGGGTGATGAGGAGAAACTAGATAGTAAACCGCCCAATGATAGTGTTGTTGAGAAAACCATGAAGAAGTTATATGGTAGGATTAGAAATGCTATGTCGAAAAAAGATAAACATTTGAGAGAGAGATTGATTTCAAACCTATCAAAACTTGAGAAATATAAGTTGAAAAAACTGGTTGAAGAGTCAAGATTTTCGGACTCTTGGTTATTATCAAAAATTAGTGGTAAGAATGGTTGCAGTAATGGTTCTATTGGAGTAAAGAAGGGTGATGTTTATCACCCCGACGTTAGTTAAAATTAGGGTGGAGTCGCGTGAACGACTCGCTAATAAACTTCACAAATTGTAAATAGTCCCATTCGTGTGTCTCGTTTTTATTTTAAATTCCTTTTTATTTGTATTTCTCATATACTTGTTTTAAAATTTAAAAATGTTAATCTTTTTAACACAAAAATAGAGTGTTCTTATTTTATTTTAAATTTGTTTTCGAAAAATATTAAAACTTTAACTTTTAATGAATTGAATTTTATAAATTGAATTTAAAAATTTATAAACGGATTAAGATCAGGTATAACAACCGAATTTCCGTTACAAATATAAATTTATAAAAGATATTTTAAATTTAATTGATTATAAGTTATATAAAAAAATATAAAATGAAAAAAAGTAAAAAAAAAAAATTTAGTTTGTAATAACATAATTTTTTGGTGTGTATTGAAACTTATTATGTTTTTATTTTTTTATATATTAGCAAGAAAATATAGTGTGGGGTAAAAATGTGTTGTACGATTGAATTAAAATCCCATATTTTGTGTGTTCTTAACATGGTTTTGACAGGTACAGAAGAAAATGCAATTAGACGAAACGAAACATCAAAATACATTGTAATACAATATTGGATATGATCATAGGTAAAACAATTTGAAAATCCAAATCGGTTAACAAAGGAAGTTCCAAATATTCTACACTTTTTGTCCTCTCAAATTTATACATTATTATCTGATTTTATGTAATGAGGGCATTACATAATCTTAAGTGTGGGGTGGAGATATATAAATTCTCGAGAACTTTTAAGTTATTGGTTTTTATGAAAAATTTGAAAAATTTTAAACAAATATATCTAATCAATTTTTAAGGTAACTACGAGCAATTAAAGATCAGGTGTAAAAACCGAAATTGTTGTCTCCAAACATTAAAAATACATATGTTTATTTGTTTAAAACTTATAAAAGAAAACCATTTATAACAAGAATTTATAAATCCTTATATTGAGAACCATTTATCACATGTTTCTTTGAAGTTTGTTGCAGATATCATTGCTACAGAATGTATAAACCTGAATATTCCATTATCACGAGTAATAGAGGATGGATCAAATCCATCCCGTAAGGAAGTAAAGTCTTCCGAATTGACACACTTGCTAACTTTTGTTAGAAGATGTAGTCCAGAACAGCTGTAGGTTGACGAAAAATCTTGTAAAGTCATCCCTAAAATCGGCTGGAAATCCACCTAACCTCAGCATCAAACAGGGTTTTTGGTGGTCAGACTTATCCTAACCATGAGAAGGATATGTCCCGTACAATGGGGGGGCACAATGCAAATTAGCTTTTAAGACTAATGAATCTAATCCCCAGATGGATGATCTCCGTAAAGATCAACTGCATCTATGTTTGACCGCGGTCAACATACATATGCTATAACAAATTGAGGTGTGCAAACTCATGGTTCACCGATGATATTTGGACACGATATAATTTTGTTCTAAAACTTATGCTATTTTATGAATTATATTTGTGTAAAATTATTTTTGGACATTTGGCTTCAAGTTCCATGATACTACAATCATGGGGGTGAATAGCTTGCTAATCGCCGACTGAGACTTCGGTTTTCAGTTACCCTCAACCGGAATTTGAGGTTAAAACCGGAAAACGTGTCTAGTGTAAAAACTAGCATGACATTTTATAAAAATCATAAAACATTTTCACAAGGTCCAATTTTCCCTAAGGATCCAAATTTTTAAACCCTAATCACGAGTTTCATGTTTGTTTCTGTTGTCAGAATTTCATTTCGTGTGGTGTGCGTGTGATTCAATAAATACTGTGTTGTGTAATAAATTTCATATAGCGTGTGTTTCATTTCGTGTAGTGTGTGTTGTGTAATATATAATGTTCTAACTCTGTTAAAAGATGTAATTGCTTGAGGACAAGCAACGTTCTAGTGTGGGGTATTTTGATATTGCTCTAAACATACATATTATTCGACGCAATATCACTCATATTTCATAGGTTTTTATCTTCTACAAAGAAATTCAATGCGCATTTCACGAGAAAAACGACAAAAGTGGATAAGAGATTGCTATTTGAAGATTCAACGATAAAACGATAGTTTTAACCAGATTTATATCAAGAAACGTTTATTCGAATGAAAGTACAAGATAGATGAAGAAAAGAGTTCAAATAAGAATTGCCAAATCAGTACACGTTAACACGAGATCAACAAAGAACAACTGAAGAAGAAAAATGAAGAAATCTGACATTTACTCTTACACGAATCGTGTGGTGTTACACGAATCGTGTAATATAACTGGTCTTACACGAATCGTGTGACCATACACGATTCGTGTAATGTTAGGCCAAAAGCACTGTTCGGTTATCCAGAAGGTCGGCTGACTTTATGATTTTTAAAACACTTCTTTTCTCAAATGGAGAGACAGCAGGATTTCAACAAAGTTGCAGACTTCACCAACTACTTCAAACTTCAATTATAAAAGGAGTACGTTCAGAGAGTTACAAAGGGAGAGATATATTACAACACATTTACAACACAAGTTTATTATAGTTAAATTATTGTCAATTTTATTACGCTGTAAAAATAGTTTCAACTATTAAGGGGGTATTGTTCGTGATTAAGGGTGTTATTGTACGCGTGAAAGGGGTGTTATTATTGTAATTTTTCTACTGTTTGAAGTTAATGCAAGTGAAGATATTTTAGTAAGTTTACTCTGTTAAAATTAGCGTTGTTATTATGTTTGCATATCTATATTTTTATGTCTACCTTAGTGTAATGGATAGCTAAATTTCCCTAGTGTTTGCTTAAATGTAGAGCCCCTAGTGAAATGGATTGTTACCATTAGTAAAAGTTAAAATGTAACTTTAGTATTTTTAATATTGAGCCTAGTTAAAAGAACCATTTTTATGTAATTAGGTATTTAACCCTTGCCACTTAATTTATTAAATTTAAATAACGAAAGTTGTTTTTATTTACATAAATTGAGCTTCAACATTAAAAATGATCTAGACGAATTTATGGATAAGTTATTGACACCAATTTAGAAATAAACTTCGGTGGTTTGGGTGATATCAATAAATTATATGAAGGTGAAATTATAAAAAGGGAAACCGTTATAATTTAGGTATTGGCGAAGGTCAAAACTAGGCTAGGTCTCAATTTAAATGCTTAGGGAATAGTAGCTTTCTAAAAAGAATCCAATGAAAATTAGATTTTATTTAGTTAAGTTGTAACTTTATATTTATTCGAGAGAAAAATGTAAAGTTTGATACTAGAACATTTTAATAGGGCGTAAAACTTAAAACAATCCATGAACCTAGGGGTGACACAATTAAGTAAACACTCCCAATTATCTCATTTATATTTAATATAAAAGTATTATCATTATTATTTACGATTTACCATTTTAAAATATAAGAAAAATACATAAAAACATTTATTTTTCGTAACAGTTAAAGTTGTCTCGTATTTTTACACATACACGAATCGTGTATGGTCACACGAATCGTGTAAGGCTTCGACGCGGCTACAGTACCAGTAGGTCAAAATTAGGGTTTTTAGTTATTTAATATTATTTATATTTAGGTTATTAGTTATTTTAATTATTATAATTAAGTTAATTAGTTTTAGTTATTATAAAATACTTAAATACATGTTTTAATCCTAAAATTAGTATTAATTATTATAGGTTTATAAATTGTAACTAGTTTATAATTAGTAAATTAATTTTAATACCTTTTAATTTGTATTAGTTTTATTAAAAATGTCATTTAGTTAATTTAATTAAGTTTTTATTATAATTGCTTAAAACAAAATTCTAAATAATTAGTTTCATTAAAAATTACTATTTTACTAATTACCATCTAGTAATATAATTGTCGCATAAAAATTAGTATAAATTAATTTAGTTGCCTTTTAAGTTAATTGTTGTAATCTTGTAATTTTATTTAGTAAATTAGTTAAGTTATTTTCTTTTACTGTTACTATAAATTCCTAATCCAAAACCCTCTTTAATTAAGTTTGACATCAAAGACTATTAAAAAACCATTAAACACTCCATCTCCCTGTGGAACGAATCGGATTTACCAACAAACTAAACTACACGGATAGGACTAGTTGCCTATATATATGTGTGAAATCAACCTGAAATCAATAAAATACCACATATACAATAAATCAATTCGTGTAACAAAATAACTCAAATCCGTTCATAAATAAAGGTCTCGATCGCACACATCAATCACTTAATAGTGATATATATGAATATACCTAAAGGGTTAAGGTATCATAAGCATCTAATGTAAAACCCAAGGGAATATATTCCATTAAATCACAAAGATTTCTAAGTGGGTTTATACAAACGGGACGTATGTGGTATAACCGATTAAATGACTACTTGATAAAAAAAAAGGGTATAAATATAAACTTATTTTGTACGTATGTTTTATAAAAACAATGTTCGGATATGAGATCGTAGTTGTTTATGTCAATGTTCTTAACATCATATGAACGAATAAAGAGATCTATGAAATCATTCAACTTCTAAAGAATTATTTTGAAATGAAAGATCATGAAAATCTTAACAGATCGGAAGTTCCATATTTTAGTGCAATTGAGGTTCTTATGTATCTTATAGATTGTACAAGACCTGACATTTCTCTTGCAGTTAATTTGTTGGCAAGATTCAGCTCAAATGACAATGGAGCGGGATCAAACACATATTTTGATACCCTTGAGAAACTGCTGATTTAAAATTATTTTATTATAACGTTTCAAAACAAGATTTGGTTGATTATATATATGCAGGTCATTCATCAAATCCTCATAAAGATAAATCTCAAACTCGATATGTATTCCTAAATGGAGATACCACAAAATCATGGCGTTCTTAAAACAAACACTTGTTGCAACATCATCATCAAATCATGACGAAGTGATTGCATTATATGAAACTACTCGAAAATGTGTTTGGTTGAGATCAATGACACAAATCATTATTGATTCTTGTGGACTAGAACGCTATAAAAGACTAACAACTATCTTCACCAACAACTATATATGAAGATAATGCAGCTTGCATAATACAAATGAAAGAAGAGTATCAAAAGTGACTGAACAAAATATAAATACTGACGAGGCGCCAAAGCCATAGACGGTCTTAACGGTCATAAGTTTGATGGAAAAGAATGGTATGTTGGTAAGGCTCAGAAAAGACTACAAAGGAATAGGAATTGAAACAAGGGTTTGAGCAAACCATGAAGGAGACTGTAGACAAATCACAAGGGCTAAACTTGTACATAAAAGATTTAGATGATACAGTTTCAGATGAAAACCTCAGATTCTTCTCATATACTCAAGATCTCGTAAAAGACAACCAGATTAAAATGAGATACGTTCAATCAACAACTCTGCTGATCTTTATACCAAAGCACTGCCAACTGCTATTTTCAGAACACACGTTCATAATATTGGCATGAGACATGTTCAGAAGATGTAACAACTCAGGCGTTGCCTATTTGAGGGGGAGTCAACTCTATGCTGCACTCTTTTTCCCTTAGCTAAAGTTTTATCCCAATGGATTTTCTTTAGCAAGGTTTTTAACGAGGCAGTAATAGTTATTCTCTAATAAAATTGTCATCCAAGGGGGAGTGTTATAAAATATCTAGATTGTGTTATAAAATATCTAGATTGGATGTTAATTTTATTATTATTATATTTCTTGCATAGTAATATTTTATACTATAAATAGACATGTATGGTAACCATTTAAGGTGCACCATTTCTCTTGAAATATCAATATCAATATTTCTTCTCTCCTTCTTCTCTCTTTTTCTCTCTTTGTTCTTATAACCATTAAAGGTAGTTATAAGCCTACTGAATTATAACAGCAACCTATTTGTTGTTGATTAGTTTATTTGTTCAATTGCAACTATAACTATATTTGGTTCTTTGTTATTTTTTCTAACTGGTTTTCTTCCAATTTCAGCTTTTTTTCAAGTGGGTAAGTTGAAATTGTGAGACTTTTGAAAAAAGGTTTAATCTTTATTGTCCCAACTTCATTTTTCATCTGCTCAATTTCCAGTTTTAGTGAATTGAAACTTTGTGAATTTCGCTCAAAGTTAGAGCCTTTATTGTACCCAAATTCAGATTCTCATCTGGGTTTCTCTCAATTTTGGTTTTTAGTAACTGGGTGAGTTGCCTAAAACAAGATAGATCCAAATTCATATTATTTTCCGACGTGTTTTCAATTGTTGTGTTTTGACCGGAATTTGATCGGAGAAGATGATCGGAAAATTGATGTGGCACTAAGGTTTGACATGGAATTTACACTTCAACAAAAGAAATAAAATTAAAATGCCAAGTGTAAGTTGTTACCCCAATTGCAACGCTTTTTCAATCAGAGACCCTTCTTCGCATTAAATTCAAATCAGAGACCTTTGTGGGCAAAAGAAAAATCGATATTACCTTTATTGGGAAAACGTGGTTCTTATATTACCTTTTTGGACAATTTGCCCCTTAAGAAAATAGAATAAATTTAAAAAAATACTCCCATTTCTATTATCAATTAAATAAGTTTAACGTCTAAGACTATTTCTAACCCTGACTGTGATGTCAGAGTCGTATTGTGCACTTTTTGGTGAAAAGGTGGGTTTTTGACTGTGACTGTATTTGACCCCCGTTAACCCAAAATGTCAAATTTTTGTGTCAAATATTTGGAGGGTGAGGTGGTAAAATCTGATTGAAAATTGGGTGAAAAAAAAATAAATAAATAACAAAAAACAAAATAAAAAACAAAAAGTAAATTATTTGATTGGTCCCCGTCATCTCACGCCACATGATGTGCAGGTCAAATATCTGAATGACGCCCTACTCCGTCAGTTTTTGACGCCCGGTTAGGAGCGTCACTTTCCGTTAAATGGCGACCCATCATCTGACGAGCTTGATTTCACGCCGGGTTAATATCAGTCTAACATATACTTCTTCTAGAAAACCTTGTTTTTGAGTGACGTATTAAATCAAAATGTCAATAATTTCTTAGGTTTAAACTAATCATGTTTGAACAACTTATAATAAGTTGACGATGTTGACAATAAAGTTTCCGTTATCTTGCCATCCAAGTTTGTATCTTTTAGTATCATTAATTAATTAATAATAATAATCTTTTTCTTTTTTTCTTTAGAAAAACAACTATTCTAAAAAAACAATTGACATATATGTAACACACACTCTACTAGTCTACTTAATCTCTTCGTATAGATCTAACGATCAATTAAACAACCAAATTTTAACAATCACATTGAACTACTAACAAGTTTAAACCTATTAACATTGAACCAATACATGTGTAAACAAACACGAATTCTAATATTGCATCAATACATGTTCAAACAAACATGAACCCTAACGATAACTAAACGCCTACGGTCACTCCCTATCGTAACTAAACTATTTATCCTCTTAACCTTCCACATCAGCGTCACATCAACACCAATATCCTATAACTAATTCATAACTAAACACTCCCTATCATTGCTAAAACAATACTCCTCTTAATATACAACGTATAAGCAATAAAGCATCAAGTTCAAACAATAAAAGTCACTGGGACCCACAATTACTATAACCAACCTTCATACTTCCGTTAAATTGATGGTGAGTGCGGGTAACTAGCTCGTGCCTATGGTTCATTACGGGTAATGGGTGGGTAACTAGTGGGTAACTAAGTATAGGGAGTGGTCTACGTCAACTTAACCATGAAGCAACGTCAACGTGTTAGTGTATTGGTGATGACTTAACTTTCTATAAGGGGGTCCTATGTTAGACTCTCATATGCTACAAAATTTCTCTTGAAATTACCCGCTCATTTCATGTGCTCGGAGGGCTCAATGTCTTGCGTTCGAACCTCACCCGAGGGATTTTACCACACGCGATATTCATATGGATTTATAGTAGGGGTTTCCCTTAAGCGGCGGTAGGACTGGAATGATTGTTCTAAAAAATGATCGAGTGGGTGAGTCCCGACATTGCGTTCGGGCCCCGTCAATAACTATTAATCGTCGTTAAAAAAAAAAAGCTTAACCATGAAACATGAGTTATATGCAGGTTAAATACATTAAATATAGCTAAATACATTCTTGGTCCTTGAGTTATGTGTAGGTTAACAAAATAGGCCTATCTTTTTTAATTTTATCGAAAAAATTGATCTTCACTATTCATCATATGTTTTTTTTTTTTTTTTTTTTTTTTTTTGATAAGGGCTATACTCGGTGAAATTTTATTAATAAAAAAGATATCATAATGAAGATCGAACGACTAAGAGACAAGCCTCAATAAGGCCGACAAAAGCAAAAACAAATGAACCAAGAAATTAAACTTGAACTCGAACCAAACAACTAAACACCATTAAGGAACCTTCCAAACATCCTTCATAACCTTCACACTAGCCGAATCCTTTTACTTTATAGACATCAACTGTAACCAAAATGTAGAAAAGATTATAGAAAGCGGTTTGCCCTGAGGTCTATCATATGTCTCGTTCAAATTGACATCAAAACGAAACACATTGTATTAACTAATACATTAATCAAATTGTAAGATTCTCATAAGCTCGAACTAACACAAGTCTTGAATTTAATACATGCATGTAATCAAAACATTTAACCACAAATTGTGAAAATTTTAACTTCGTTTATGTTTATCTATTAGTTATATTATCAATAATGAAGATAAAGTTATGCTCATTTAATTATGAACATTAGTATACATTTCGTATCTTTCGTCAACATCCATTTGTTTATAATGCAAATTAATAAATAATTCATTACAGGAAAAATGCTCTCTTTTTTGGGAGTTGAACTGTAACAACCCAGAAATTTTTGATAAAATTTAAACAAAATCTTTACATAACTTCATTTAACTTCGAACAAATTCCGACGATTCACGAACAATTATTTGTAAATAATTATGTATTAATATTAATTTATTATATTAATATTATTATTATTATTTACATGTTATAATGATTATTATTATTAATTATAATTAAAATTATCACTTTATTATTAATATTGTCATATTATTATTATTAATATCATTAACATTATTATAATTATCATGATCCTTGTTATTTATATATTAAAAGTATTATTATTATTATTAATATATTTATATTTATTAATATTAATTATATAAAGAAAATCGTACATACAAATAGAGAATCCATTTCATATCCACATCAAACTTTATCAAATATTTGGTTCTTATCTGCTAAATCAAACTGGTCGATTCCGTTATCATTATCAAACAAAATTTGTTAGCATTAATGCCGCACCTTTTGAAACGTTGTATGGCCGCAAGTGCCGATCTCCTATTTGTTGGGCCGACGTGGGTGAAAAGCAAATCACCGGACCCGAGGTAGTCCACGAAACAACGGAGAAGATTGCTCAGATTCAAGCTAGACTTAAGACGGCCCGTGATCGTCAGAAGAGTTATGCAGACCGTAAACGTAAGGACTTTGAATTCAACGTTGGTGACCGTGTAATGTTGAAGGTTGCACCTTGAAAAGGTGTGATTCGTTTTGGAAAACGTGGAAAGTTGAACCCACGATACATTGGTCCTTTCGAAATTTTGGAGCGTGTTGGACCCGTTGCTTACCGTTTGGATCTTCCAATACAATTGAGCTCAGTTCATCCTACCTTCCACGTGTCAAACTTGAAGAAGTGTCTTGATGCACCTGAACTTATCATACCACTGGAAGAACTTACAATTGATGACAAACTCCACTTCGTGGAAGAACCTGTTGAAATTATGGACCGTGAGGTCAAAACTTTGAAACGCAACAAGATTCTGATCGTCCGAGTGCGATGGAATGCCAAACGAGGACCTGAGTTTACTTGGGAACGAAAGGATCAAATGATGCAGAAGTATCCTCACCTTTTCCCGACTCCTCCATCTACCTCAGCTTAAAATTTCGGGACGAAATTTTCTTTAACAGGTGGGTAATGTAACGACCCTGGATTTTCCAACGTTTACTTATTAATATTTATTATTAATACTTGTGATTAAATGAATGTATTGTTATACATTTACTTGTTACCATACATGACTTTTAAATGCCCGACACGTCTTTGTGACACACGAACTTTACACGAATAATATTTTTGAATATTATTTACATTCATGATTAAGTTTTATTAATCATTTTTAATTAACTATAGTTACTAGTTAATTACTTGGGCTTTGTTGGATTTATTTGTTAATAACTTGAACTTGAGCTTTTATTAATGTTAATGGGCTTATAAGCCCACCCTACACACTTAAAGGATTATTTAGCCCATTACTTTCATGTAAGTATTACATTAAGGTTTAACTAGTTGATTAATACATAAAGAATCTAATTACTTACTTAGTTACACCATGTTCCCATACAAGCTCACCTTATAACCATCTTTTAGCCAAACACATGCATGTAACTAGTGGATACTCCCTTCCTCCCTTGGCCTTGAGAACCGTCGGCCTACATTGTATAATGGGAGAGTTTTTTTTTTCAATTTTTCCTTATTACTTACTCTTGCATTCTCTCATTCTCACTTACACACTTACTTGAAATTTCTTTCAAACTTTTTCTCTCTTTTGTTCTCTACTTTGTAAGTATCATGAGTTTTTTTCTTCTTCTCTTTTTCTTGACTCAAAACCGAACCATAACACCTCATCATCATCAATCTTTGTTGTTGTTTTGTTACTTGTTCTTGTTGTTGATTACTTACTTGTCTTTGTTAGTTATTTACTTACTAGTACAAGAATCAAACTTTCTAGTTTAATTCTTCATATTATCTTGTATTTACAAGAACATACAAGAACCTAACTTACTAGTTATGTTCTACACTTAATGTTTTGAAAGATTTAAGGTTCATGTGTTGTAAAAATCATACTTGAAGTTCGTGTTGTAAACTTAAAGTTTACTTTCTTAAAGATCAAAGCCTTGGCTTGAATCTTTAAAGTATGAACAACCATGAACTAGTTACTTGTTTCTTTAGATTATTTCTTCATTTCCTAGCATTTTGAATTCGTGATTATGGTTGTTGTTGGTCAAGTGTTACTAGTTAACTTTGATCTCATTTTTCTTGAACTAAAGTTAACTTTATAAGTTCAAGAACATGGAAGTATAACTTTCTAGTTATAACTTCAAATACTTATGAAAGATCTAAGTTTCTATAGCTTATGGTCTACTTAATTTGTTATAAACAAAAGCTTTTAAGCTTACATATACTTTACAAGATGAAAATCTAAGTTTTATAGCTTATGGTTTCATTAAAGTAAAGATTCAAGTATTATTACTTAGGATTTAACTTAATAACTTTAGATCTAGACTTTTTGGTCTTGGATCTTCAAGATCTAACTAAGAACTATGTTCTACAACTTAAGATCTTGATTAGTTACTTTACTTTCAAGTTTGTAGTTCAATATTACTTTATAGTTCATGTATGTGTCGGATCTAAGATCTTGATGTAACTTTGGTTCATCAAACTACTTGCAACACTTAATTGAGTTGTGCTACTTATCTTAGACTTACACTTGTGTTATGATGGTCAAAACTTGGTAAAGATGATGTAAACCCATCAACGAGTTGTACACTTGAAGCTACAAGCATCAAGGATGAGAACCGTGATGAACATCAAGCACTAAGAACCCACCGGAACCTACTGATATTGCTCTAAACATACATATTATTCGACGCAATATCACTTATATTTCATAGGTTTTTATCATCTACAAAGACATTCAATGCGCATTTCACGAGAAAAATGACAAAAGTGGATAAGAGCTTGCTATTTGAAGATTCGACGATAAAACGATAGTTTTAACCAGATTTATATCAATAAACGTTTATCCGAATGAAAGTACAAGATAGATGAAGAAAAGAGTTCAAATGTAAAGTGCCAAGTCAGTACACGTCAATACGAGGTCATCAAAGAACAAACGAAAAAAGAAAAATAAAGAAAACTGCTTTTACTCTTACACGAATAGTGTAGGTCTACACGAATAGTGTAGAATATTTGTTCTTACACGAATAGTGTAGGTCTACACGAATCGTGTAGAATATTTACTCTTACACGAATAGTGTAGAACTACACGAATCGTGTAATGTTTGGCCGAAATTCAGATTCCACTTGCAAATGGGGCGGCCACTTTTTGTTTTTAAAACACTTCTTTAACTAAATGGAGAGACAGCAGGATATCAACAAAGCCTCAACTACTACTTCTATTCAAGCATAAATACGGAGTACTTTCAACAGAGAGAGACAGAGATATTTTCATACAAATATTATACGCAAATTTTTACTCTGTAATTTTTATTAGTCTATTAGTTCAAGGTTAAAAATAGTTTCAGTTATTAAGGGGGTATTGTTCGTGATAAAGGGTGTTATTGTACGCGTGAAAGGGGTGTTATTATTGTAATTTTTCTACCGTTTGAAGTTAATGCAAGTGAAGATATTTTAGTAAGTTTACTCTGTTAAAATTAGTGTTATTATTATGCTTGCATATCTATATTTTTATGTCTCCTCTAGTGTAATGGATAGCTAAATTTCCCTAGTGTTTGCTTAAATGTAGAGCCCCTAGTGAAATGGATTGTTACCATTAGTAAAGTTAAAATGTAACTTTAGTATTTTTAATATTGAGCCTAGTTAAAAGAACCATTTTTATGTAATTAGGTATTTAACCCTTGCCACTTAATTTAGTAAATTTAAATAACGAAAGTTATATTTATTTACCTAAATTAAGCTTCAACATTAAAAATGATCTAGACGAATTTATGGATAAATTATTGACACCAATTTGGAAATAAACTTCGGTGGTTTGGGTGATATCAATAAATTATATGAAGGTGAAATTATAAAAAGGGAAACCGTTATAATTTGGGTGTTGGCGAAGGTCAAAACTAGGCTAGGTCTCAATTTAAATACTTAGGGAATAGTAGCTTTCTAAAAAAGAATCCAATGAAAATTAGATTTTATTTAGCTAAGTTGTAATTTTATATTTATTCGAGAGAAAAATGTAAAGTTTGATACTAGAACATTTTAATAGGGCGTAAAAACTTGAAACAATCCATGGACCTAGGGGTGACACAATTAAGTAAACACTCTCATTTACCTCATTTATATTTCTTAAAAAATTATTATCATCTTTATTTACGAATTATAAGTTTAAAATATATAAAAATCTATAAATAAAACATTTAATGTTCGTAACAGTATTTGTCACATATTTTTCACTTACACGAATCGTGTAGTCTCACACGAATCGTGTAAGGCTTGACGCGGCTACAGTATCATCTAGGTCAAAAATTAGGGTTTTGATTAATTAATTATTTATAATTAGGTTATTAGTTATTTTTATTATATAATTAGTTTTAATTAGTATAAAATGCTTAAATAAATGTTTTAATTCTAAAATTAGTATTAATTATAAGTTTATAAATTGTAACTAGTTTATAATCAGTAAATTAATTAATTTCCTTTTTATTTGTATTAAGTTTAGTTAAAAATGTCATTTAGTTAATTTAATTAAGTTTATATAATTATTACTTAAAATAAAATTCTAAACATATAGTTTTAATAAAAATTACTATTTTACTAATTACCATCTAGTAATATAATTGTCGCATAAAAATTAGCATAATTTCATTTAGTTCCCTTTTAAGTTAATTATTGTAATCTTGTAATTTTATTTTGTGATTTACTTAAGTTATTATCTTTTACTGTTATGTTACAATTGCCTAATCCAAAACCCTCTTTAATTAAGTTTGACATCAAAGACTATTAAAAAACCATTAAACGCTCCATCTCCCTGTGGAACGAATCGGATTTACCAACAAACTAAACTACACGGATAGGACTAGTTGCCTATATATATGTGTGAAATCAACCTAAAATCTATAAAATACCACATATACAATAAATCAATTCGTGTAACAAAACAACTCAAATCCGTTCAAAATAAAGGTCTCGATCCAGCACATCAACTTTTTGGCGCCGCTGCCGGGGAGTTGGCAGTTAAATAAAGAGATAATTTTTCTGGTTCGTAGTAGTAGTTGGATTTGTACGTGGACCGGGTTGTTGGATCACCAATTTTATTGGTCTTTGAAGGATCCTGCCCCTCTGCTGCATCTTTTGGCTATTCGAAACGTGGGCAAAATCAGAAGGAAAATCTGTTGTTTAAGGGTTTTTATCATTGTTTTTATGTTATTCGATCCTCTCGAGGAAATTCATTTCCAAGAAAGTTCAAAGTTTTTGAATAAATCCTTTAGTTCTTTGTACAATTTCCCAAATTGTATGATCCGTTAATCTTAAACTCATTAAACTTAATCCGGAACCTCAAAGAATTAATAAAGGACAAAAACAACAAAAAGAAATAGGAAGTACTAGTAATTTTAAAACACCGAAAAATACTAAAAAAGAGAAACAAATAGGTAACCCTAGATAAACCTTTAGTGAAGTGATCTCATAATAGAAATTAATGTATGAACTTACGTTCCTCCAACGCTGAATTAACTCCTTCACATCCTGAACCCGAAAGAAGATTCCACGAACGCTTAAGAACTCAAGAAGTAGAATCTCTTGCTAAAAATTTAGAGTCACTTTTCTTAGAATCCGACTCTGAACCAATAATTCAACCAATCATAGAGCCGATTATTAAAGAAGAAGAAGAAATGGCTGATACAAATCAAACGATGGAAGCATTAATGAAGGCCACAAGAAAAGGTCAAGGCCACGCAATCATCCAACCCACGATGAGTGATGGCTTTGAAATAAAAGGTCAATTTTTACACATGGTAACTAACACATGCCAATTCGGTGGAGCTCCAAACGAGGATGCTAACGAGCATCTTCGTAAGTTTGTAAGCATTTGCAAACTATTCAAAATTAAGGATGTCACCGATGATGTCGCATGTTTAAAAATCTTTCCATGGTCATTAAAAGATGAAGCTAGAGATTGGCTAGACTCATTACCTGAAGGCTATATTGAAGATTGGAATAATATGATGGACAAATTTTTGTCAGAATTCTTTCCTGCTTCAAAAGCATCAAAATTACAAAGTGACATAAATCACTTTAAACAAAAACCTAATGAAACTCTTTATGAAGCTTGGACCCGATTCAATAAAATGCTTCGAATATGTCCTCAACACGGGTTGAGTACATTCCAAAAAGTCTGTGTATTTTATAAAGGAGTCAATGTTGCAACTCGAAAAGATATAGATGTTGCAGCAGGAGGTTCAGTTATGAAGAAAACACCTGAAGACGCTCATACAATCATTGCTGATTTAGCGTCCCATTCTCATAACTGGCATCAAGAGATAGAATTCTCTAGATCATTAACCGTTGCTAATATCGAAAGCGATGATGAAATTGCTTCTTTAAAAGTTCAAATGGCAAATCAAGCCAGACAAATCGAGAAAGTAACCAAGGAAATGCATGCTATCAGAGTAGGATGTGAACTGTGCCAAGGTCCCCATCTTACTAGAGATTGTGATCAAAGTACAATGGAAGAACAAGCAAATTTCTTAGGATACTTACGAAAAGGTGAAATGAACTTCAGTGATTTTCCAGCTATAGAAGCAAACAACCGAAAATATCCTCCTATAAACAGCTATCAAGTAGGAGGACCTTCAGGATCTAATAATAATAACTATCAGAATAATAACTATCAAGGAGGAAATCTAGGTTACCAAAATAACCGGAATTTCCCAAATCAAAATCAAAGAAATCCGCCACCAGGTTATAATAACCGAAATCAACCTCAAAGAAATTATCAAAATAATTTCCAACCCAATCAACCACAACCGCTAGCACTCATGCAACCACAACCATTAGCAATTATGCAACCTCAACCCGAGAGGAAATCTGGTTTAGAAGATCTCTTAAGAGATTTTATGGTTAAGCATGAGAAAAATGCAGAGCTCCAAACTCAGCAAATTCGAAATCAACAAGCCACGATTCAGATTTTAGAAAGAGATGTTGGAAGGATCTCACAGTTACTAGCAGAGAGACCACCAATTGCAAGTAACCCTCCATTTATACTAAAGAAGAATGATCCTCAAGCCCCAGCATATTCACAAGTGAATGCTATTTATAGTTTCTGTGAGGATGAAGCAAGTTTCAAAACACCGGAGCATAGTCCTATTTTTACTCTTGGGTGTGAAGATGATGATGAAGAGTGTGATGAATTTATATTTTCTGATTTATCCAATATGGCAGATTACACTCCTTATCAAGAGATTGATGATACCCGAGTTGAAAGTGTGAAAAGTATAACATGTGAAGATGAAGAGATCCGAGTTGGTGCAATAACTCCCGAGTATGGTGACTATTTGATGAGGTTGATGTCGGGAAATCATGTGGAAGTAAAGAAAATGGAAATCACCGAGCCTTCCGAATTTAGGGTTGATGATGATTTGAAGATGATCAAAGAAGAAGCGGAAGATACGGTGAAGCAAGCACCTAAAGTGGAAGACTATAAAGAACCCATTCCATACCCACAAGCACTTGCATCCGAAAAACCAAAGGAGAATCATTGTAAGCCTTTAAATACGGATAATATCTGTGTAAATGTACCTTTGGTTGATGTTGTTGCAGGTATGCCAAACTATGGGAAATTCTTGAATGATTTGATGGCAAAAGAAGGAGTGTGTGAGCAGGCATCATCTGCGTTTCTTAAAGCAGAATGTGCTGCTATTGTGAAAAAGAATGAATTGCCACCTAAGTTAGGTGATCCTGGACCGTTCATAGTACCTTGTAAGCTTAATGAATCTGAAATTCTTAGATCATTAGCTGACTCAGGTGCAAGTATAAATCTCATGCCTTATTCCATTTACTCGCATTTGAACTTAGGTGAACTTAAACCGACCAATTCAGGCATTAGATTCATTGATCAGTCGGTTAATAAACCTGTAGGGATTGTTGAAAACTTAGTAGTAAAAACAGGTGAACTTGAGTTTCTAGCTGACTTTGTAGTTGTAGACATGAAAGAAGATAAGTTTGTACCTATTATTTTAGGTAGACCATTCTTAGCAACTGCATGTGCTTTAACAGATTGGAAAACAGGAAAACTAGTTTTGAAGGATAGAGGAAAGAGTGCAACCTATCAAACTGAGTTTAGTATGAACCCACCACCCACACCGATAGTTTCAGTGAATATTGTTGACAATGTCAAACCCATTAGTCAACAAGCTAAGTGTGGGGAGGGTGATGAGGAGAAACTAGATAGTAAACCGCCCAATGATAGTGTTATTGAGAAAACCATGAAAAAGTTATATGGTAGGGTTAGAAATGCTATGTCGAAAAAAGATGAACCTTTGAGAGAGAGATTGATTTCAAACCTATCAAAACTTGAGAAATATAAGTTGAAAAAACTGGTTGAAGAGTCAAGATTTTCGGACTCTTGGTTATTATCAAAAATTAGTGGTAAGAATGGTTGCAGTAATGGTTCTATTGGAGTAAAGAAGGGTGATGTTTATCACCCCGACGTTAGTTAAAATTAGGGTGGAGTCGCGTGAACGACTCGCTAATAAACTTCACACATTGTAAATAGTCCCATTCGTGTGTCTCGTTTTTATTTTAAATTCCTTTTTATTTGTATTTCTCATATACTTGTTTTAAAATTTAAAAATGTTAATCTTTTTAACACAAAAATAGAGTGTTTTTATTTTATTTTAAATTTGTTTTTGAAAATATTAAAACTTTAACTTTTAATGAATTGAATTTTATAAATTGAATTTAAAAATTTATAAACGGATTAAGATCAGGTATAACAACCGAATTTCCGTTACAAATATAAATTTATAAAAGATATTTTAAATTTAATTGATTATAAGTTATATAAAAAAAATATAAAATGAAAAAAGTAAAAAAAAAAATAGTTTGTAATAACATAATTTTTTGGTGTGTATTGAAACTTATTATGTTTTTATTTTTTATATTAGCAAGAAAATATAGTGTGGGGTAAAAAAATGTGTTGTACGATTGAATAAAAATCCCATATTTTATGTGTTTTTAACATGGTTTTGACAGGTACAGACAAAAATGCAATTAGACGAAACGAAACATCGATACAAACGTTGGATAAAATCATAGGTAAAACAATTTGAAAATCCAAATCGGTTAACAAAGGAAGTTCCAAATACTTCACACTAATTGTCCTCTCAAATTTATACATTATTATCTGATTTTATGTAATGAGGGCATTACATAATCTTAAGTGTGGGGTGGGAATATATAAATTCTCGAGAACTTATAAGTTATTGGTTTTTATGAAAATTTGAAAATTTTTAAACAAATGTATCTAATCAATTTTTAAGGTAACTACGAGCAATTAAAGATCAGGTGTAAAAACCGAAATTGTTGTCTCCATACATTAAAAATACATAAGTTTATTTGTTTAAAACTTATAAAAGAAAACCATTTATAACAAGAATTTATAAATCCTTATATTGAGAACCATTTATCACATGTTTCTTTGAAGTTTATTGCAGATATCATTGCTAAGGAACGTATAAACCTGAATACTCCATTATCACGAGTAATAGAGGATGAATCAAGTCCATCCCGTAAGGAAGTAAAGTCTTCCGAATTGACACACTTGCTAACTTATGTTAGAAGATGTAGTCCAGAACAGCTGTAGGTTGACGAAAAAGCTTGTAAAGTCATCCCTAAAATCGGTTGGAAATCCACCTAACCTCAGCATCAAACAGGGTTTTTGGTGGTCAGACTTATCCTAACCATGAGAAGGATATGTCCCGTACAATGGGGGGGCACAATGCAAATTAGCTTTTAAGACTAATGAATCTAATCCCCAGATGGATGATCTCCGTAAAGATCAACTGCATCTATGTTTGACCGCGGTCAACATACATATGCCATAACAAATTGAGGTGTGCAAACTCATGGTTCACCGATGATATTTGGACACGATATAATTTTGTTCTAAAACTTATGCTATTTTATGAATTATATTTGTGTAAAACTATTTTTGGACATTTGGCTTCAAGTTCCATGATACTACAATCATGGGGGCGAATAGCTTGCTAATCGCCGACTGAGACTTCGGTTTTCAGTTACCCTCAACCGGAATTTGAGGTTAAAACCGGAAAACGTGTCTAGTGTAAAAACTAGCCTGACATTTTATAAAATCATAAAACGTTTTCACAAGGTCCAATTTTCCCTAAGGATCCAAATTTTTAAACCCTAATCACGAGTTTCATGTTTGTTTCTGTTGTCAGAATTTCGTTTCGTGTGCGTGTGATCCAATAAATACTGTGTTGTGTAATATATTTCATATAGCGTGTGTTTCATTTCGTGTAGTGTGTGTTGTGTGATCTAAATGTTCGATAAAGAAAAATATATAATGTTCTAACTCTGTTAAAAGATGTAATTGCTTGAGGACAAGCAACGTTCTAGTGTGGGGTATTTTGATATTGCTCTAAACATACATATTATTCGACGCAATATCACTTATATTTCATAGGTTTTTATCATCTACAAAGACATTCAATGCGCATTTCACGAGAAAAATGACAAAAGTGGATAAGAGCTTGCTATTTGAAGATTCGACGATAAAACGATAGTTTTAACCAGATTTATATCAATAAACGTTTATCCGAATGAAAGTACAAGATAGATGAAGAAAAGAGTTCAAATGTAAAGTGCCAAGTCAGTACACGTCAATACGAGGTCATCAAAGAACAAACGAAAAAAGAAAAATAAAGAAAACTGCTTTTACTCTTACACGAATAGTGTAGGTCTACACGAATAGTGTAGAATATTTGTTCTTACACGAATAGTGTAGGTCTACACGAATCGTGTAGAATATTTACTCTTACACGAATAGTGTAGAACTACACGAATCGTGTAATGTTTGGCCGAAATTCAGATTCCACTTGCAAATGGGGCGGCCACTTTTTGTTTTTAAAACACTTCTTTAACTAAATGGAGAGACAGCAGGATATCAACAAAGCCTCAACTACTACTTCTATTCAAGCATAAATACGGAGTACTTTCAACAGAGAGAGACAGAGATATTTTCATACAAATATTATACGCAAATTTTTACTCTGTAATTTTTATTAGTCTATTAGTTCAAGGTTAAAAATAGTTTCAGTTATTAAGGGGGTATTGTTCGTGATAAAGGGTGTTATTGTACGCGTGAAAGGGGTGTTATTATTGTAATTTTTCTACCGTTTGAAGTTAATGCAAGTGAAGATATTTTAGTAAGTTTACTCTGTTAAAATTAGTGTTATTATTATGCTTGCATATCTATATTTTTATGTCTCCTCTAGTGTAATGGATAGCTAAATTTCCCTAGTGTTTGCTTAAATGTAGAGCCCCTAGTGAAATGGATTGTTACCATTAGTAAAGTTAAAATGTAACTTTAGTATTTTTAATATTGAGCCTAGTTAAAAGAACCATTTTTATGTAATTAGGTATTTAACCCTTGCCACTTAATTTAGTAAATTTAAATAACGAAAGTTATATTTATTTACCTAAATTAAGCTTCAACATTAAAAATGATCTAGACGAATTTATGGATAAATTATTGACACCAATTTGGAAATAAACTTCGGTGGTTTGGGTGATATCAATAAATTATATGAAGGTGAAATTATAAAAAGGGAAACCGTTATAATTTGGGTGTTGGCGAAGGTCAAAACTAGGCTAGGTCTCAATTTAAATACTTAGGGAATAGTAGCTTTCTAAAAAAGAATCCAATGAAAATTAGATTTTATTTAGCTAAGTTGTAATTTTATATTTATTCGAGAGAAAAATGTAAAGTTTGATACTAGAACATTTTAATAGGGCGTAAAAACTTGAAACAATCCATGGACCTAGGGGTGACACAATTAAGTAAACACTCTCATTTACCTCATTTATATTTCTTAAAAAATTATTATCATCTTTATTTACGAATTATAAGTTTAAAATATATAAAAATCTATAAATAAAACATTTAATGTTCGTAACAGTATTTGTCACATATTTTTCACTTACACGAATCGTGTAGTCTCACACGAATCGTGTAAGGCTTGACGCGACTACAGTATCATCTAGGTCAAAAATTAGGGTTTTGATTAATTAATTATTTATAATTAGGTTATTAGTTATTTTTATTATATAATTAGTTTTAATTAGTATAAAATGCTTAAATAAATGTTTTAATTCTAAAATTAGTATTAATTATAAGTTTATAAATTGTAACTAGTTTATAATCAGTAAATTAATTAATTTCCTTTTTATTTGTATTAAGTTTAGTTAAAAATGTCATTTAGTTAATTTAATTAAGTTTATATAATTATTACTTAAAATAAAATTCTAAACATATAGTTTTAATAAAAATTACTATTTTACTAATTACCATCTAGTAATATAATTGTCGCATAAAAATTAGCATAATTTCATTTAGTTCCCTTTTAAGTTAATTATTGTAATCTTGTAATTTTATTTTGTGATTTACTTAAGTTATTATCTTTTACTGTTATGTTACAATTGCCTAATCCAAAACCCTCTTTAATTAAGTTTGACATCAAAGACTATTAAAAAACCATTAAACGCTCCATCTCCCTGTGGAACGAATCGGATTTACCAACAAACTAAACTACACGGATAGGACTAGTTGCCTATATATATGTGTGAAATCAACCTAAAATCTATAAAATACCACATATACAATAAATCAATTCGTGTAACAAAACAACTCAAATCCGTTCAAAATAAAGGTCTCGATCCAGCACATCACCTACTGTTTACTATTTTTTGGAACTGATCAAAATACCTGGGCTACTGTAAAGTTGATTTTCTGTTAGCTCTATTCGAGTAGATAATTTTTCGTTTAAGACTCGTCTTAATCTGAGTTACGGTTTAGGATCTATGGCCCTCCAAACGTCACTATGTCCTTTTAACGTTGTGCTGAAAATTCTGACCTACTCGCACTTAAACCGTCGTCACGGTCAAACGAAGACGAGTTTGGTTCTGGAATTTTTACAGCAACTAAAGGACTTATATATGGAGCCATGGTCACTGGTCTCACCTTATTTCAGTAGGTATAGAGGCCGTGGTGACTGATCGAAGTCAGCCTTTGTTTTAAACTCTTTTCATGAACGAAACTTACTTTACACCTTTTGTTTGATGATGAATGATGATGACCCTTAAGACCTAAATTACATACTTATAACCCTTTTGGGACGATTTACTGACTTAGTAATATTTGACTTAGGTTGAGGACTTTCTGGAACTACATACTTGCTTACTTCCCGACTCAACTTTACTACTACTGTACCACTGTGAGTTATAGCATCCCCTTTTACTTTAACTATTTTGAGAACTGAGAATACATGCACATTTTACGTTTTACATACTAGGCATGAGTACTTAAACTTTATATATGTGTGGGTTATACAACGGCATAAACTTTCCCCTTAGCTAGGTAACGTTTAGTCATTGGTCTTTGAACCGGTGAACGCGAATCTTAGATATGGATCCATAGGGTTTGACATCCCCACTCGGGCTAGTAGCGCTAGCATTTAACGGGTGTTTAATACTTCGTAAACATACGCACTCGCCAAGTGTACTTTCAGGGGGTTATAAACATTAAGTTAGTTACCAAGTGCCCACGGTTAAACATATACTTTATCATACTGTTTTGAAACGCTCTTTGTAGCACTGAAATCTCGTGGCTTAACTTACATACTGTTATACTTAAACTATAGCTCACCAACCTTTGTGTTGACGTTTTTAAGCATGTTTTTCTCAGGTGCTTAAGGTTAGCCGCTTTCGCTGTTGTACTTGTCATGCTGTAGACACCCGCTACTTTAGAGATGTCACCGCATGAACGTTTATCTTGCATTCATAAACATTATTACTTTTGAAACTATGATTTGTAACGACCATTGGGGTCACGTACAATTATTAATTGCTTCTATTCATATAAGCATACTTTTGATGTAAACCATTTGACGTTAGTTATGACGTCACCTTTTATCATGAATGCAAACGTATTTTGAAATAGCATATAGTGTTTGACCTTGTAATGATCCTGTTATTGATGATTCGTACACGATGGTTTTGTACGGGGCATCACATTTGGTATCAGAGCATTGGTTGTAGGGAATTAGGTTGCATTAGTGAGTCTAAGACCGACCCGAGTAGGATTCATGATAGTTAAAGCTAAGGGGTATAAAATACTATTAAATTTTATAACTAAATACTATTAAATACGATACAATTTTACACAAGTTATTTATTTATTTATAGAGTGGATATACCTAAACCTTGCTACAACACTTATAGGAAGTGTACCTAATCGTACAGTAGTGTAGTTTTTAGTAAGTCCGGTTAGTCCACAGTGAATCTTTTAAACAAAGCTTGACGCTATATTAGTTTTAATTTATAAAAATACAAATATATATATAAGTAATATTATTATTATAAATGGGAGTTTTTACCGTTTAATGACTGGTTTGTCGATTTTAAAACTTTAGTCGCAGTTAAAACCTAATGTAAAATATTAAAAATAAATACAACTTAATTTAAAGCGTAAAGTAAATAACGATAATGAAATTGCGATAAATAAAAGTGCGATAAAATAAAATTGCGATAATTAAAAAGTACGATAATTAAAAGTGCAATTAAATACAATAACAATAAATAAAAGTACGATAATTAGAAGTGCAATTAAATATAAAATAAAGGAAATTAAATATGAAATAAAAGAATTATGCTTATTTATACTTCCGTAATCATGATGTTTGACGTGTTGATTTTAGTTTTATGCCCATGGGTTAATTGTCCTTTGTCCTGGATTATTTAATATGTCCGTCTGGTTTTTGTCCATAACAGTCCATCAGTCATAAATATAAAGTGCGAGTATCCTCGTCAAATTATCCTTATACCCGAAGTCAAATATTCCAACTAATTGGGGACTTAAACTGTAACAAGGTTTTATTACTTTGTTTAATAATTACACCAGGATATCGACTGTGTGTAACCCAAGGTTTTAATACTTTGTTATCAATTATGCCAAGTTTCCTTATACATAATTTTACCCCTGTTTTAATAATTCCATAGACTATTAATCCATTTCCGTATCCGGTTAAATGAACGATTATTCGTACATATAAATATCCCGCCCATCGTGTCCGATCGAGTGTATATGGTTATTTATAGGGACGTCCAATTGTAAATCTTTATATTAAAATTAACAAACTATCATTTAGTTAAACAAATATAAAGCCCATTAATAGCCCATAGTCTAATTTCCACAAGTGTCGTTCTTTTGTCCAAACCCCAATTATGGTACAAAGCCCAATAACCCAATTTTAGTAATTAGCCCAACATCATGATTACTTCGATTTAAATAAGCATAATAATAACTTAGCTACGAGACATTAAATTAAAAAGGTTGAACATAACTTACAATGATTAAAAATAGCGTAGTGTTACACGGACAGAATTTCGACTTACACCCTTACAACATTCGCTAACATACCTTTATTATTAGAATTAAAATTAAAATTATAATATATATATATATATATATATATATATATATATATATATATATATATATATATATATATATATATATATTTTACGTATGAATGAGGAGAAGAAAAAGATGTGTTTTGATGTTCACCAAGCTGCGAATTTTATAGGCATGTGGGCTGGAAAAGTGGCTTATGCGATCGCATGAGCTTTACCCTTCAAGGCCATGCGATTGCATGGCCAGCTGGAGAGGCTCACATGCCTTTGTTTTTTCTGCCGACGATTTTTAATAATATAATATATAATATATAAATAATTATAAGAATTATTTAAATATTATATTATATTTATGTGCATAGTTGACTTATAATTTTTAGTCCATTGCGTCGAGCGTTGAGAGTTGACTCTGGTCCCGGTTCCGAATTTTTGAACGTCCTTGCGTATAATTTAATATCTTGTACTTTGCGTTTCGCGTCTTGTACTCTTGTAATTTTGAGAGGTTTCACATCAATAATTTGAACCTCTTTGATTGTACTTTGTGCTTTTGAGCTTTTTGGTCGTTTGCGTCTTCAATTCGTCGAATCTGTCTTTTGTCTTCATCTTTTATTATTTAAACGAATATCACTTGTAAATAGGACAATTGCAACTAAAAGCTTGTCTTTCTTGAGGGATAATGCTATGAAATATATGTTCGTTTTTAGCATTATCAAATATTCCCACACTTGAGCGTTGCTTGTCCTCAAGCAATATAGTCTTGAAATATACTAGAATCACTTCTTTATTCTTCACACTTTGTACATCAGTGATTTCTATACGACAGTATAAACAATGGTAGTAACGATGTGGTTTACAGTCCCACATGACTATAAAATTTAGATCCTTTAAGGAAATTGGATCTTTATGAAAACATTTGATCTTTTGAAAATTAAATCTAGTTTTTACCCTAGATAAGTTTTCCGGAATAACCCTTTACCGGTGTTTGCAAATTCTTTTTGTGGGTTTGGTGGGTTTCAGATTTGAAAACTTTAGCTCAAAACTTGTGGTTTTGTGTCACCCACTTGCTAACCTTGTATTGGGAAAGTAACACGTCCAGTATACTTGCTCCGTATATTACCTTTCGATAAACTACCGTCCGGTTGTAAAGAAAAGCGTTGAACAAGCAACTGTTAAGGCAATGTCCCCTGACATGCTTTTAATTATGGTCTATAACGTGTCGGACGCAATTACTATCCTTTGTAGGAGCAATAGTAAAGCTCACCCTTATAATTTTTCGGTCTGGCACAAGGTCCTGTCTTTGACCATGCTATGCAACCACCGTTCTTACGGTTGACACTCGATTTGGTTCAAGTGACCTAATGGATTCCAAGTGAATTCTTAGGATTTTACGTTCAATGGTAATGAACGCATTGAAAATGGGTTTTCAGAAAACAAATTGGTTTGTAATTTTGATCAAAATATTTTCTCGTTCAAGCTCGAGTTTAGATATCATTGAATTCCATGAGTTTGTAATTCTCAATCTTTAAGGTCAATCTCTAGGATTGAGTAATATCAGTCTTAAAAGCTGATTTTTGATCTTTAAGGAGATTATCCTTTCTGGGAATCTGATTCATTAGTCTTATCAAGCTAATTTGCACGGTGCCCCCCATTGTACGAGACAGATCCTCTCATGGTTAGGATAAGTCTGACCACTTGGCGACCCTGTTTTATGCTGAGGTCCGTGGATTTCCTGCTGATTTTAGTGATGACTTTTCTAGATTTTTCGTCAACCTACAGCTAGTCTGGCCGACAACTTCATGACCTAAATCAAGAAGCGCGTTTCTTTTTCGAAAGACTTTACTTCCTTTTAATGATGGAATTGATTCATCGTGTAGATCCATCTTTTCTTTCAAATATATTACAGTAAATTGGGTAAAACTGATTATTTTAGTCCAAAACAAAAGTATTTTCAATTATTTGTACAAAAATATGTGATATATGTTTTGAATAACTTGGTAAAAATTTCCCACACTTGGCTTTTATTTTCCTTTCTTTGCCTTTTTATTCTCCTCTATTCCATTTTAAATGAATTCTAATATTTTGGGTTGTTTCTCAATTTATGTCCTTTCCGAGGTAACGACAATTTCGGTGTTAACACCTAGTTTTCATCGTTCATAAATATGTATAAACATGATTTTGAATTCATTTAGTTGAAAATTTTGAAAAATTTTACTAGAATTGGGTAGTCAGTATATAAGAATAGGGCTGTTCTTTATTATCAGAGAGCACTAGATTCTAATACAACTACTGCGTTACTAGTATTTTTAATGGTAACCAAGTGTTTAAATCAAAAAAAATTTTAAAATCCGAAAGAATTTAACCCCTTCCCACACTTAAGATCTTGCAATGCCCTCATTTGCATGAAATCAGTAACAATTTAAATTATTGAGGGTGATTAGCGTAGAAAAATGATTAAATTTTACCAAAGTTTCCAAACATATTGGCGTTTGTTTGCTGAATGATAAATGGTGCATATCATTTGTTCATTCCGTCTTATTGTTACATCACATTTGTTTTTCGTTTTGTCGTCAAAATTAGTTGCTTTTGCTGAACTTAATGCCAGTCTTTGAAAATGCGCTGTTTTACCCTGTTTTGTACAATCGACAATATACATACATACAAATATAAACATGCATGGCAATTTGAAATGGGACTTAATATCCCACTTTCAAATCCTAAATGTGAAATATTAGTACACAATAATAATAAAAATGATAAAAATTACACAAATATATCCAATAACATAAGTTTAAACATGAAAAAGTAAAAAGATAAAAACATAAAAATCATAAAAATAACCAAATGGAACCAAATCAGTCTGGATAGGGGTTCCAGTTCATCTCGTCAGGTGGGTTCCATTGTTGGTTATAGGTGTCCTGATAGGCTTGGTTATAGTCATACCGGTTAAAGGGTGGTCGGATCTCGGGGCTGTGTGGCGGAAAATAAGCAGGTCGAGTAGGTACATAGTTATTTGGTACCTGATATGATAGCTGGCTCATGATTTGGTGCTGATGAACTAACCAGCTATCGTGTTGGCATCGCCTATAATCCTCGTATACTCGCTCGGAGTTCCACTGCTCGTACATACTATGTCTGGCCGCGCTCGTCATTGATTCCTCATCTATACGAACATGGACGTCAAGAATAGCATCTCGTAAGACATCCCTAATGTCTTCCGCCTCCTCCATTTCCTCGTCTGAGCCCCTTTCTACCTGTGGATGAGGGCCCTCATAGGGTACTGCCTGGTTGCGTCTACTTTTCAATACTTTAGCACCCACATAAACTTTCAATCCTAAAGGCTCAACCTGTTCTCTACAAAGCTGTAATGGACCCCTTTGGTTCCTATCAACACCTAAATACTCTCCAATGAGAGTAACAAAAATACCTCCTCCTATTATACTCCCGTCCTGCATTCCTTCTACCATTTTAGATAAATAGAAACCAACACAGTAAGGGATATTAACAAAGCTTCTAGGATCCCGAATACACTTTAGTTAGAATAAATCATGTAAGGTTATTTTTTCTTTATTGTTACCTCTTTGTGTAATCGAGTTAGCCAAAAATCTATGAATGATACGAAGCTCGGCTGTGTCAATATGTGTATAGGAGTGTCCTCCCGCTCGTGTAAAAACATCAAAATGTGACATACGCCTCCAAATGGCGTCAGCGTCAAAGTTGCTATCTACCCTTTCACCATAATGAATCAAATTTGTACAATCGGGTAGTAGCAACTCACCAGGAGTATATATCTGTAAAGCCCTGGCCATGTCCAGCATGGACATTCTGTATATCCTACCGCCAAGGATAAACCTAAGAAATCTTCTATCATCTATTCTAACTATGTTTGTATCAAGTGATACAGTACTCATCAACTCAACACACCATTCCTTATATACAGGCCTACGAATGGTGAAAAGACGTTCCCAATCTGTAAAAGAAGAGTTCCCGTACCTCTGAATCAGTAGCAGTCTGACTCTATTAGCTAGCTGAACTCTCTCCAAAGGATCCCAATCGATTACCCTCGGCACCTCTATATTTTTAGTTACCAATCTGAATTTGTTCCTTTGATATGTCTCGTAATCTCTCCATCTTCTATCAAATCTCAGATTAGGATACAAAGTGTGCTCAGGAATTGTTGGGAATTCTACTGGCGGCCTCATCGGGAATACTATGAATTCATTAACAAACTGTACCGGATCATAATAAAGTACATGTTGATCAGGCTGTTGTTGTGGTTCCTGTTGTGGTTATTGTTCGGGCTCTGGCTCGTGTTGCATTTCTGGTTCTGGTTCTGGTGCTGGAGCAGGTCGTCTAGATGATGATGCTCCTGAACCTCCAGTATCGGCTTTCTACAAAACACATTAAACAAAAAATTTGTGCATCCAAATATGCATTAGTGTTAGCAAAATAACAACTTAAAACAATCACAATAACATGTTAAATCAAAATTAAACTTATACACATTTTCACAATTTTTACAATTCTATACTTTTTCAATTGAGCACATATGAAAATGTATATAAAGTTCATAAGCATTTAACTCAAATAACATGTCAAAATAGTCATTACTAATAATTAAACAAGTCTCAAATGACAAATATATCAAATTAATCAAGTTCATGAATTTTGCACCTAAAAAGTCCACTTTAATCTTAAAAAATCATGTTTAGGATCAATGTTTGGATCATTTAACTACCTAAACATGTTACATTACTCAATTTAGCAATAATTCATGATAAAAATCGGCCATAACCTGTTTATATCAAAAAGCCCCAAATTGCTCAAGAACACAAACCCTAGATTTCTAAAAATTTTGAAGTTTTTGGCTTCAAATCATGTTAAATAGCATCAATCTAGGTTATACATGCATAAAATACTAACAATTTTATACTAATTACACTAGAAATCAACAAAATTGCATTAGGTAAAATATTAGTAATTATCACAAAAACTAGCAAATTTATGAGTTTAGGGGTGTAATTTTTACCTTTTTGCTGAAGAATGAGAATCTAGGCATGATTAGAGCAAGAAATTTGATGAATTACGGTGAAAAATTGCGAATTTTAGAGGTGATTTTGGGGTTGGTTCGAATATGTGTGTGTGTTTTGTGTTGAGACAGAACCGCTGAGTTGCTTGTATCAGGCCTGAAATACAGGTCCATGCGATCGCATGGCTTCAAAGGCCTAACTCCATGCGATCGCATGGAGTCCCGGGTACAGTGTTCTGGGCTTTTTTTTTTTTTAATAAAACCTTATACTTAATAAAACATAAAATTAATAAAATTTTAAAAATTTGTTTCTTTTTAGGATGAGGGCTTTTCGGATCGATGTCCTAGTCCGTCCCTCGACAAAATTTTAAAATTTGTCATTTTTAAGCGAGATTTTTAAAAGTAAAAATTTTTGGGTTTTTTTAATGTTTTTGGCATACTTTAATTCAATAAGATTAAAAATAATGATAATAAAAGTTCTCGTCCCTCCCTCGGGTAAAGCAATTTCGGTTCAATGACCTAGTCTTCAACTCACGACGAATTTTTAAAAATCATATTTTTAACTTAGCGAAATAAAGTAAATTTTTGTTTTTAAATTCACACAACTTAAATTTAAAATGCATAAAATTCAAAATTAATATTAAAAATTCACACCAAACTTAAATTTAATTTTTGTTTTTATACATACAAACTTATATTAAAAATATTAATTTTCCAAATATTTACAATTTTAAATATATTGATTTAAAAAGTTTACAATATTATTTTAATATTAATTTATTAATTTTTTTAAAAATAAAATTAAAAATCTTTTTGGCTTTTATCCCACTTTAATCAATAAAATATTATCAAAAATATACGCCCCTCTTTTTGGTAAATTAATTTCGGTTCCATGACCTAATTTAACTCATGACAAATTTTTGAAATATTTTGGGTTGATTGATTAAAGATATTTATACCTTAAGAATAAACGTTAAATTTCGCAGTGATGTAATAAATTTTTGTATGATATCAATAATTTCGGTCGCAAGACCTAATTTCATCGAATACCAATTTAATACTTTATAGCGAACAAATTATCGTTTATTATCAAAAGGTTAAAAATAAAAATAAAAATAAAAACTGTACAAACTTACCTGTGAAATATATTCTTAGTGATATGCTCTAGCCCACTCATAAGATAGTCGGACTAATTGATTTTCCATGGCTACATAGGTGTATGATAATGCTAAAAACGAACATATATTTCATAGCATTATTCCTCAAGAAAGACAAGCTTTTAGTTGCAATTGTTCTATTTAAAAGTGATAATCGTTTAAATAATAAAAGGTGAAGACAAAAGACAGATTCGACGAATTGAAGACGCAAACGACCAAAAAGCTTAAAAGTACAAAATACAATCAAAGTGGTTCCAATTAATGATAAGAAACGTCTCGAAATTACAAGAGTACAAGATTCAAAACGCAAAGTACAAGATATTAAATTATTCGCAAAGACGTTCGAAAATCCGGAACCTGGACCAGAGTCAACTCTCAACGCTCGACGCAACGGACTAAAAATTACAAGTTAACTATGTATATAAATATAATATAATATATAATTAATTATATAAATTATATATATATTATATTTATATAATAATCCGTCGGCAAGAAAGGCTCCAAAATGGTGTGAGCTGTAAAATCGAACTCCGCGACTTACGGAGTTCAAAGAGGGAAAAGGCCGCGACTCGCGGAGCTCACCTGGACTCAAATCCCTATAAAAGCAAACGCAGTTTGATCGCAAAAATATCCTAAAATCTCTCTTTCTCTATATGTAAACGTAATATATATATATATTTTAATTTTAATTTTAATTATAATAATAATTCTAATAATAAGGGTATGTTAGCGAATGTTGTAAGGGTGTAAGTCGAAATTCTGTCCGTGTAACGCTACGCTATTTTTAATCATTGTAAGTTATGTTCAACCTTTTTACATTAATGTCTCGTAGCTAAGTTATTAATATGCTTATTTAATCCGAAGTAATCATGATGTTGGGCTAATTACTAAAATTGGGTAATTAGGCTTTGTACCATAATTGGAGTTTGGACAAAAGAACGACACTTGTGGAAATTAGACTATGGGCTATTAATGGGCTTTATATTTGTTTAACTAAATGATAGTTTGTTAATGTTAATATAAAGATTTACAATTGGACGTACCCATAAATTACCATATACACTCGATCGGACACGATGGGCGGGGTATTTATATGTACGAATAATCGTTCATTTAACCGGACACGAGAATGAATTAATAGTCTATAGAATTATTAAAACAGGGGTGAAATTATGTACAAGGACACTTGGCATAATTGATAACAAAGTATTAAAACCTTGGGTTACACTCAGTCGACATCCTGGTGTAATTATTAAACAAAGTATTAAAATATTGTTACAGTTTAAATCCCCAATTAGTTGGAATATTTGACTTCGGGTATAAGGATAATTTGACGAGGACACTCGCACTTTATATTTATGACTGATGGACTGTTATGGACAAAAACCAGACGGACATATTAAATAATCCAGGACAAAGGACAATTAACCCATGGACATAAAACTAAAATCAACACGTCAAACATCATGATTACGGAAGTTTAAATAAGCATAATTCTTTTATTTCATATTTAATTTCCTTTATTTTATATTTAATTGCACTTCTAATTATCGCACTTTTATTTATTGTTATTGTATTTAATTGCACTTTTAATTATCGTACTTTTTAATTATCGCACTTTTATTTATCGCAATTTCATTATTCGTTATTTACTTTACGCTTTAAATTAAGTTTTGTATTTATTTTTAATATTTTACATTTGGTTTTAACTGCGACTAAAGTTTTTAAAGTCGACAAACCGGTCATTAAACGGTAAAAATCCCCCTTTATAATAATAATATTACTTATATATATATATTTGTATTTTTATAAATTTAAACTAATATAGCGTTAAGCTTTGTGAAAAAGATTCCCTGTGGAACGAACCGGACTTACTAAAAACTACACTACTGTACTATTAGGTACACTGCCTATAAGTGTTGTAGCAAGGTTTAAGTATATCCATTCTATAAATAAATAAATATCTTGTGTAAAATTGTATCATATTTAATAGTATTTCCTTGTAAAATATAAGCTATTTTATATACAGCTCGCATAACATCAAGTATTTTTGGCGCCGCTGCCGGGGAACTTAAACGCCGAAAGCGCAACGCTAATAAAAAAACATTTATAAATCTAGTTTTAAGAGTTTTATTTATAAAATTATAAAATATTTCTATTTTTATTTTAGGTTTTAAAATATAAGTTTTATTAAATTTATATAAATATATTTTATTTAAAACAGAAAAATAAATAAATAAAATATAAATAAAACTGACCTGTTGAATTTTGACCTGCATCTCGTCTGAGCCTGAACCCTCCGCGACTCGCGGAGTTATTGAACCGGACCAACCGCGACTCGCGGAGCCGTCTAACACGGGCCACACAGGAACCCTAACAGCATTAATTACTGGATAATTATTATTATTATTAATTTTAAAACCTAATTAGGGTTTGATTAGTTAATTAATTTTAATTAATTTAGTTTTATTTATTTAATTTGTAATATTAAGTTTATTTAGTTATATTAATATATAAAAATTAATAGTTTTATAAAATAAATAATATAAAAATAATATTTTTATAAAAAATTGTACTTTTTTTACAACCTTTAGTATATTTTTATATTTTGTCCCTTTTTATTTGTTTTTAGCGTAACTTTTGTGTTTTTCGCTAGTTTTTAGTTTTAAACTTAATTTTTGCCATAGTTATTTTTATTTATAGATTTTTAGGCTTTGTCGTAAAATCCCTTAAGTGCTTTTTCTTTAGACTAAGATCTAGGTGCTTTAGAATTTTGCGACGCCTTTTTAAATTTTAGTGCTTTTATTTTTTAAGTTATTGCCATTTGGGATATAGTTTTACTTGTAAGCTTTAATATTTTTAGACGCCTTTTACCTATGTATCAATTATCATTCCAATTAGTAATCTCAATTTGCGATTATAATTTTAAGTTAGTGATAGTAATAAGGTTGGGTTAGTCGAGTGTTTTTAAGTTCTATAAGTCATTTATTTTTATTTCTTATTTTTCGACGCCTTTTATTTTTCAACCTTTTCTTTTTCTTTTTCGACGCTCTTTTTTTCTTTCTTATTTCTCGCAATTCTAGTTTTAGGACATAGATTTTTATTCTACTTCTTATCTAAATTTCTTAAAATTACGAAAATTTATTTTAAGTGGTTAAATTGATAGACATCAAAATTTTCTGGTTCGTAGTAATAGTTGGATTTGTACGTGGACCGGGTTATTAGAGCCAAACAGTCCTCAATTATATTGAGACCAAACGAATCCTGCCCCTCTGCTGCATCTTTTGGCTATTCGAAACGTGGGCAAAATCAGAAAAGTCTATTAATTGGATAACTTATATAATTTTTCTTTCCTTTTAAAAAAACTAATAGGATATTCAGTGAATGTACCGAGCAAGACGTTCACCACCTGTAACTAGATCAAGACATCTAGCAAATATTACCGCCATTGATTTTCCTTTAGAATCGCCATCCAGTCGACCAAGTACTCCAATTCAAATTTCCGATAATCCATTTTTTGAACCCGACCTCACAATTGAGAATCCGAATAATATTCAGGGACAATTCATAGATCCTGAACCATTAAATTTTCCTCTGGAACCACCAATCATTCAAACAGAGATTGTTGAGGAACGAACCATTAAATCAGAATCCTCTAGTGATTCGGATTCAACAAATTCAATCATGGAAAATCTGGAACCTTTAAGTATGAAAGACCGAATGAGAGCTAAACGCACTGGCCAAGGTCACGCTGAAAGGACCCGTCCTAATCCATCTGGACGAAGTCACCAACATCTGGTTCCATTACGATGATCGACTCCAAATAACGTCTTTAAAATGAGCAAATGCACAGCGGAATGTTTCTTTCATACCTGAGAATAAACATGCTTTCAAGTGTCAACCAAAAGGTTGGTGAGTTCATAAGTTTATCATAAAACAATAAAATTCATCATTTTGATAGACCACAAGATTTAAATGTTGCATGGTACAAATGGGCCCGAATCCTATACCCACCTGTAATGTACATGCGATATCTTTTAAATACAGTACACATTTCTCGTGTACGAAATCATTTTTCTTAAATCTTAGTAACCGTACACATATCTCGTGAACAAAATAACATACACATAACCTGTGTATAAAATCATTCTCCCGATACATAACATTTATATCAATTGGTGGCAATTATCATGTCCACATAATTCAATGGTGGCAATTATCATGTCTACATAATTCAATGGTGGCAATTATCATGTCCACATAATTCAATAATAATCCGCAGAACTTCTGTCTGCATAATAATTCATTCGAGGAATGTTTTGCTTGTGTCTATCTCGTCAAACATTTATAAAAGTATTTCATGTATTCACAGTTCAAAATATATTTCAAAAGCATTTAAATAAAGCAGTTGTAAAAACAGCGCATGTATTCTCAGTCCCAAAAATGTAAAGAGTAAAAGGAAATCAAATGAACTCACAATACTGTATTTTGTAGTAAAAATACATATGATGACACTGAACAATGCAGGGTTGGCCTCGGATTCACGAACCTAGATCATTCATGTATATATTAAAGTATATAATGAAGATCAAATAATTCCATCTATTAATTATATAGTATTTGTATATTTAATGTTGTAGTTTATATATAATTTGTATTAAACTCTAATATATTCATATCTTAAATTGCGTGTTATATATGTATTTATTTTTTATATACATAATAGAAATGTTAATATTTATAGGTAATGTTAATATAATTTTATTATAAGTATATTTTTATATAAAAAATATTTATTTGTTATAATGATATAATAATAATAACGAAAATGAAATTTTAATTAAAAGGTAGTTTTACTAATAATATTAGTTATAAATATAATATAAATCTTAATAAAAAAGATAATTTTAAATGATAATTTTGATAATACTAATAATTTTAATAAAAATGAAAATTTTAAAAAAATAAAGGTTCTTTTAATAATAATAATAATAATAATAATAATAATAATAATAATAATAATAATAATAATAATAATAATAATAATAATAATAATAATAATAATAATTATGATAGTATTAAAAATGATAATAATAATAATAATAATTCTAATAATGATAATAATAATAATACTTATACTAATAATAATAAAATAATAATAATAATAATAATAATAATAATAATAATAATAATAATAATAATAATAATAATAATAATAATAATAATAATAATAATAATAATAATAATAATAATAATAATAATAAATAAAACTACCTTAAAAGCTTTCCTAAAAAAAATGGCAAAGTCCAGGCTCGAACCCATGACCTCCCGTTCCACCCAACACTCCTAACCTTCCATCTGATTTCGTTTTTCTGAATTTGTTCCTAACCTATGTATATATGTTACGTTCCTTCTGTCTTAGCCCAATCTATTTTAATAACCCAAAGACTTGATTAGCCCAACTACTAGATAAGCCCAAGAGACACTTAACAATTCCTCAATTTAATTTAAAGTCCAATACTGATTTCGTGGATTAGTTTAGTAGAAACGAACAGGAACACAGCAATTGGGGTTTTCGATTCAATCTTTATCGCTCATCATCATCGTTAATCATTATCAATTATCATCATCATATCATCATTAATCATCATCAATTATCATTCTTATAGAAACAGAAGGAAACGAACATCAATACCCAAAAAAAAAAATGTTCGGTGATGGCGTGTGGGTGTTGACCGGAACCAGAAGTAGAGACGGAATAGTAACAGCAACTTCGTCAATCAATCTTAAGACTTCGAGTCAGCAGAAAGAATAAGATGGTTCTGATGGCGATGAGATTCATCAAACAGGAACATAGTTACAGGTGCTGGTTCCGGTTGCAACAGTAATATTAAACCAAAAGTGTTCGGTTGGTGGTTTGATGATGGCGTTGGTTTGCAGCTCAATCGCAGGTGGTTGATGTTGGATTGAGAGTAGAAAAGAATATCAGTTCGAACAACAGCCTTTAATTGTAACAAGCTATGTTGCAGGTTTGGTGTGGTTCGAAATAGTAAATAGAAGACGATGATGGGTATGGGTTGAGTAGAATCAGTATCTAATAGTTATCGTTTGATTCTTGTGGTGATCATGGGTTGGGTCTAAACCAATAGCAACAACAGTTAGCAATAAGTCGAGCAGTATGGTGATGTGGGTTTCTTGGTTCTTGTTACTGCCCGATCGAACAGAAGATGTAGCAATAGCAAGCAGTCGATGGGTTATGAAACAAGAACAAGCGTACAGTATTAGGGTAATATAGTTTATAAATATGAAGTGATGATCGGAGGTGTTGTTGTCAATCGAACACAGTAGCTGCAGAGAATGGGTTCGGTGAATGTTGTGGGTTCATCGAGAATTAACAAAAAACAGGAGGGATGGTTCGAACATGTCATGGTGATGGTTTGAGGTGGTTGCGAGTGGCGGTTTAAGGTGGTTTGATACACCGAAAATGAAGCTGGATGATGATAGATATTTTACTCAAATATAATTCAAAGATGAAGAACAAAAGTAAAATGAAAAGAAGTAAAGTTGATATATGGCTCGTGAATTGAAAGGAAACAACTTGTGGGGTTTCTTTGATTGAAGAATCAATAATGTGTTTGTGTCAAGTTGATAATTAAGTGAATGAATTTAATTGCGTGTACCCTATGTAATATATAGATATAGATATATATAATTGAATCTAATGGTTAAAAGAAATCACATGTGGAATATGGAGACATGAAACAACTTACATAGTGATATATAACAAATTCGGATAGTGGTGTTGTCTTGGTTTGAGATTCTAACTAGTTGCAGATGGTAAAATAATAGTGGTAAAATAATAGCATGTGGTTGTGTGGTCTAATAACAACAATCAATTAAAGGTGATTGTACGAAAAAGTAAACAGAAGGCCACTAGTGCACAACTGTTAAGTTAATGATTAAGTAAGAAGGAGATAAAAGACAGAGAATTCTTGTTGAAATATGTGATCAAGCATGTGTGATATATATATATATAACAATAATTCAATATAATAATATGAATATGATAATACTTGTGAATTGAATCAACAACAGTAAAGGTAAAGCTAGCAGATAAAAATTCTAAATGAAAACAGTTACTAGCTTGAGTCTTGTTCATATGTACCGACAGTTTTTCACGGAGCGTGTCCATTGCTAAACAGTTACGGAAAATTTAATTCAGAAAAATCTCATATTTTAAAATTAAGTCCTTTTATTTATTTCAGTCATTACCTGTTTGAAACCTGATAAAAAAGATTCGATAATTATTTATTTTCTGTTCCAATTTATATGGACGGAGTACAAAAAAACTTAGTTTGGAAAGGTAAAAAAAATATTTATCAAAACTATTATCTTTTTAATCATATTTTGGAACAACTTTTATTTTTAAACTACATACATATATATTAGACCTATTTTAAAAATAATTAAACGTCAACCGAAAGTTACAAACACTTACCATTTAAACTCAAAATTAATTATATTCAATATACACTATGTATATATATAAACAGTTTTAAATAACAAAATTTACTACGCAAATAAATATATATTAAATAGTTAAATTAAATATAACAATATATATATATATATATATACAAGAAATATACATATAAAATAATAGTTTTGATTACAATGTATTTTATTGTACATATTTATTTATAACAATAAATGTATATAATAGTTTATTACTGTTCATGTTATTATATATATATATATATATATATATATATATATATATATATATATATATATATATATATATATATATACATATATTTATATATACACATATTTATATATATTCACATATTTACAAGCAATGGTTCGTGAATCATCGGGGACAGTCGAAGGTCACATGAATATATGAAAATAGTTCAAACTTTTTGAGACTCAACTTTACAGATTTTGCTTATCGTGTCGGAACATATAAAGAATAAGTTTAAATTTGGTCGGAAATTCCCGGGTCGTCACACACGCAATTACTCATCCAGACATTAATGCGCCAGATTATGAAATCAAACGACAAATTCTACATATGGTGACTAATCAATGCCAATTTAGTGGTGCGCCGAAGGAAGATCCAAATGAACATCTTCGTACCTTTAATAGGATTTGCACTCTATTTAAAATAAGAGAAGTTGAGGATGAACAGATATATCTCATGTTATTTCCCTGGACTTTAAAGGGAGAAGCCAAAGATTGGTTGGAATCGTTACCTGAAGGGGCGATTGATACATGGGACGTTTTAGTTGAAAAATTTCTTAAACAATTCTTTCCGGCATCTAAAGCCGTAAGACTTCAAGGAGAAATTGTTACGTTCACACAGAAGCCAAATGAAACTCTATATGAGGCGTGGACAAGATTTGGAAAGTTATTAAGAGGATGTCCGCAACATGGTTTAGATACCTGTCAAATAGTACAAATATTCTACCAAGGATGCGACATCACTACAAGAAAAGACATAGATATTGCAGCTGGTGGTTCCATTATGAAGAAAACTGAAACTGATGCTTACAAAATTATTGATAACACTGCTTCCCACTCACATGAGTGGCACCAAGAAAAAGATATCGTTAGATCATCTAAAGCAGCTAGAGCCGATTCTAGCCATGACTTAGATTCCATTTCCGCAAAGATAGATACTGTCGAGAGACGAATGGAAAAGATGACTAAAGATATCCACTCAATACGAATTAGTTGTGAGCAGTGTGGAGGACCACATTTGACAAAAGATTGTCTCAGTATTGAATTAACAATGGAACAAAGAGAGAATATTTCATACATAAACCAAAGGCCTGGAAATAATTATCAGAATAATTATCAACCGCCAAGACCGATCTACAATCAAAACCAGAATTATAACAGAAATGTTCCATACAACAACCAACAAGGTCCTAGCAATCAACAAGTATCCAATAATACTTACAATCAGCAAAGACCTAATTCTCAAAACAAACCACCACAAACCGATGATAAAAAGCCAAATTTAGAAGATATGATGACGAAGCTAGTTGAAACTCAAACGCAGTTTTTCACATCTCAAAAACAAACTAATGAATAAAATGCTCAAGCATTTAGAAATCAACAAGCTTCTATTCAAAACTTGGAACAAGAAGTAAGTAACCTAGCAAGGTTAATAGGTGAAAGAAAACCAGGAAGTTTACCTAGTGATACAAATGCTAACTCCCGAAATGAAACATCTAAAGCCATTACCACAAGAAGTGGTACAACACTTAAACCACCTGAAATACCTGTAACTTCTGATGAAGCTATTCCTACTCCACAAGAACCACAACCTGATCAAGATAAGAAAAAAGAACCGGTAGTTGAAAAGGTTAATGAAGATAACACAGCTAAGGATAAACCTTATGTTAAACCATACCAACCACCACTTCCTTACTCGAGTAAAATGAAGAAAGAGAAACTTGAAGCTGAGCGATCCAAATTCTTGGATATGTTTAAACAGATAAATGTAAATCTTCCTTTCATTGATGTGATTTCAGGAATGACTAGATATGCTAAATTCTTGAAAGATCTAATCACAAATAGAAAGAAAATGGAAGAACTCTCGGCCGTTACTATGAATGCTAATTGTTCAGCAGTGCTGTTGAATAAGATACCAGAAAAATTATCTGATCCAGGAAGTTTCACAATTCCATGTTTTCTGGGTAGTCTTAGTTCAATAGAAGCATTGGCAGACTTAGGTGCTAGTATAAATTTAATGCCGTATTCACTATACGCTAAACTAGACCTTGGAGAATTGAAACCAACAAGAATAAGCATAAAACTAGCCGATCGATCAATAAAATATCCTAGAGGGATAATGGAGAACATGCTAGTTAAAGTTGGTACTTTAGTATTTCCAGTAGATTTTGTTGTTCTGGACATGGAAGAAGATTCTCAAGTTCCTCTCATATTAGGAAGACCATTCTTAAACACGGCTAAAGCAATGATAGACGTGTTTGGTAAGAAACTGCCCCTAAGTATAGAGGATGAGAGTGTTACCTTTTCAGTTGATAGAGCAATGCAACAACCGCAATCTACAGATGATACATGTTATTATATTCAAACTATAGATTCACATGCAGAATTGTTAGAAGAATTTCCAGAATTACAAGGAACATGAGAATGTTCTTTAGGAGAAGGTAATGAACCAATTGATGAAGCTGAAATGTTAGCTACACTAATAGCTAATGGATATGAACCAACAACAGAAGAAATTCAAATGCTAAAAGAAGAAGACAGATATCGATATAAATCATCGATAGAAGAACCACCGACATTAGAATTAAAGCCACTTCCAAACCATTTGGAATACGCTTATTTACATGGTGAATCTGAATTACCTGTAATAATATCGTCTTCTCTTACTGAAAATGAGAAATCACAACTCATTTCTGTGTTGAAAGCTCATAAACCAGCCATTGCATGGAAGATTCATGATATTAAAGGAATAAGTCCTTCGTATTACACACATAAAATCCTTATGGAAGAAGGTCATAAAACGTATGTGCAGCGCCAACGAAGACTAAATCCGAATATGCAAGATGTTGTTAAAAAAGAAATAATTAAAATGCTAGATGCAGGTTTAATTTATCCAATTTCTGATAGTCCATGGGTAAGCCCAGTTCAATGCGTGCCTAAGAAGGGTGGCATGACTGTCATTATAAATAAAAAAAATGAGCTTATTCCAACTAGAACTGTAACAGGATGGCGTGTATGTATTGATTATAGAAAATTAAATGACGCCACCAGAAAAGATCACTTTCCCTTACCTTTTATTGATCAAATGTTGGAAAGATTAGCCGGAAATAGTTACTATTATTTTCTTGATGGTTTTTCCAGATATTTTCAAATTCCAATAACATCCGAGGACCAAGAGAAAACTACGTTCACGTGCCCTTATGGTACTTTTGCTTACAAACGCATGCCATTTGGACTTTGCAACGCCCCTGCAATCTTTCAAAGGTGTATGATGGCGATTTTTCACGACATGATAGAAGAATGCATGGAAGTTTTCATGGATAACTTTTCAGTCTTCGGTGATACTTTTCATGGATGACTTTTCAAAGGTGTATGATGGCGATTTTTCACGACACCAGAAAAGAATGCATGTGTAGCTAATCTTGTACGAATGCTGATTAGATGCGAACAATCAAATCTAGTTCTTAATTGGGAGAAATGCCATTTCATGGTTAAAGAAGGCATCGTTCTTGGTCATAAAATTTCAAAAGAAGGAATTGAAGTGGATAGAGCTAAAGTAGATGTAATTGCTAAACTTTCACATCTCTCCAATGTTAGAGGAGTTAGGAGTTTTCTAGGGCATGCCGGTTTTTACCGACGTTTCATAAAAGATTTTTCTAAAATTGCCACTCCTATGAATAAACTCCTAGAAAAAGATGCTCCATTCATCTTTTCAGATGAATGCATCAAATCTTTTAATATTCCTAAAGAGAAACTCACTAATGCCCCGATCATGATAACACCAAATTGGAATCTACCGTTTGAACTAATGTGCGATGCAAGTGATTTTGCAATGGGAGCCGTTTTAGGACAAAGGATTGAAAAACGATTTCAACCTATATATTATGCTAGTAAGATGTTACAAGGAGCACAAACAAACTATATAACTACTGAAAAAGAACTCTTTGCTATTGTCTTTGCTTTTGGCAAATTTCGTTCATATCTCGTTCTAGCAAAAACGGTGGTCTATACCGACCATTCTGCTCTTAGATACCTATTTTCGAAACAAGATGCCAAACCAAGATTAATCCGTTGGATCTTACTCTTACAAGAGTTCGATATTGAAATCCGGGATAAAAGAGGAGCAGAAAATCTCGCCGCTGATCATCTTTCTCGTCTTGAAAATCCCGAATTAGGAGTTCTAAATGAATTGGCCATACAAGACAACTTTCCTGATGAATATCTATTGAAGATAGATTATAATGAAATTCCATGGTTTGCAGACTATGCAAACTACTTAGTATGTGGATTCCTTGAAAAAGGATTGTCGTACCAAAAACGAAAGAAATTCTTCAGTGATATAAAACACTATTTCTGGGAAGATCCACATCTGTTTAAAAGTTGTCCAGATGGAATAATACGCCGATGTGTATTCGGAGATGAAGCTAGTAAAATTTTAAACCATTGTCACACAGGACCAACAGGAGGGCACTATGGGCCTCAACTAACAGCAAGAAAAGTTTATGAGGCTGGATTCTATTGGCCTACAATTTACAAAGACGCACACCTTCTTTGCAAATCCTGTGATGCTTGTCAAAGGGCCGGAAAAATAAGTCAACGTGATGAAATGCCACAAAATGTCATTCAAGTATGTGAAGTATTTGACATTTGGGGTATTGACTTTATGGGTCCATTTCCAAAATCTCATAATAATCTCTATATTCTCGTAGCCATTGATTATGTATCTAAATGGGCGGAAGCACAAGCTCTCCCAACTAACGATGCACGAGTTGTAGTCAACTTTTTAAAACGTCTTTTTGCAAGGTTTGGAACACCGAAAGCTTTAATAAGTGATCGGGGTACTCATTTCTGTAATAATCAACTTGAGAAAGTTCTCAAAAGATATGGAGTAACTCATAAAATCTCCACTGCTTATCATCCACAAACAAGTGGACAAGTTGAAAATACCAACCGAGCTTTAAAACGTATTCTAGAAAAAACCGTAGGATCAAATCTGAAGGAATGGTCCATTAAATTGGAGGATGCACTCTGGACTTTTAGAACAGCCTACAAAACTCCAATTGGAACCACACCTTTTAGACTTGTTTATGGAAAAGCATGTCAACTTCCAGTAGAAATTGAACACAAAGCATTTTGGGCTTTGAAGACATGTAATCTTGATTTACATGAAGCTGGACGTCTACGGTTAAGTCAATTAAACGAATTAGAAGAATTAAGACAAGATGCATACGAAAATTCGTTGATATATAAGGAAAGAACAAAGAAATGGCATGATAAAAGAATCAGAAGTTCAAAAGAATTTAAAGAAGGAGACAGAGTTCTTCTTTTCAATTCACGATTCAAGCTATTTCCTGGAAAATTGAAATCAAGATGGTCTGGACCATTCATAGTCAAAAGAGTTTTTCCATACGGAACGATAGAATTAATAAATTCAAATGGGATTGAATTTAAGGTTAATGGTCACAGAGTTAAACATTACATAGATAGTCCAATGGAAATCGACAATGAAGTTAATCACAATTTTGATACCACAGCTAACTAAGTGTGGGGAGAATCAAGTCTTTAAAGGATAATATGTATTTCTGTTAGAGTTAGAATTTCTGTTTTCGTGTAGTTCTCGAAAATGGAACCCGAATGGTCTTTCCCTATCAGACCCTAAAGAACTAGTCTTCTCCCCCCATTCTGAATTTTTATTTTTTTTAGGAAATGAAGACTTCCTATGAACTAAACCATGGTCTAATGCTACACGCTTTGATCACTAAACGTAATAATGACACACTTCCGAGTGAAATAGTATCAGTAATCAGAGAAAGATTGGACGGAGTAAGAAAAGAATCCAGATGCGAAGATAATAAGTTACAATTTGGTAAAGGAAAATCAAAATCCGCAGCGAAAAAAAGAGCTCGACACCTTGAAAGATGTCACAAATGCGGAAAATGGTCACATGGAGGTAAATGTTCAAATAATCAAACCTATTCAAACACCGAATTTGTTACTTTATGCAGAGACGGACCGTTCATATGTTTAGAAGAAAAAACACTGAATGCTCGAGGTTACGCCTTTGTAGCTATGGAAAACCAATTAAACCGACTATCTTATGAGTGGGATAGATCATATCACTAAGAATACTATCTCACAGGTAAGTCTGTACAGTTTTTATTTTTTTTTATTTTCATTTTTAACCTTTTGATAATAAACGCTAATTTGTTCGCTATAAAGTATTAAATTGGTATTCGATAAAATTAGGTTTGGCGACCAAAATTGTTGATATCATACAAAAATTTATTACATCACTGCGAAATTTAACGTTTATTCTTAAGGTATAAATATCTTTAATCAATCAACCCAAAATATTTCAAAAATTCGTCATGAGTTAAATTAGGTCATGGAACCGAAATTACTTTACCGAAAAGAGGGGCGTATATTTTTGATAATATTTGATTGATTAAAGTGGGATAAAAGCCAAAAAGATTTTTAATTTTATTTTTTTTACCATGTTTTTAAAATTAATATATAAATATTAAATTAATATTTTGAACTTTGTAAAATCAATATATTTAAGTTTGTCAATATTTGAAAAAATTAATATTTTTAAGTTTGTATGTATAACAACAAAATTAAATATAAGTTTGGTGTGAAATTTATAATATGAATTTTTAATTAAGTTTGGTGTGAATTTAAAATTTTATGCATTTTAAATTTAAGTTTGGTGTGAATTTAAAAACAAAAATTTACTTTATTTCGCTAAGTTAAAAATATGATTTTTAAAATTCGTCGTAAGTTGAAGACTAGGTCTTTGAACCGAAATTGCTTTACCCGAGGGAGGGACGAGAACTTTTATTATCATTATTTTTAAACTTATTGAATTAAAGTATGCCAAAAACATTAAAAAAAAACCCAAAAATCTTAGCTTTTAAAACAATCGCTACAAAAAGACAAATTTTAAAATTTTGTCGAAGGACGGACTAGGACATCGATCCAAAATGACCTCGTCCTAAAACAAAGGAAAACAAAATTTTAAATTTATTTTATATTTGTTTTATAAGTTAAGGCTTATTTACAAAAAAAAAAAAAAAAAAAAAAAAAAAAAAAAACCAAACACCGCGACTCGCGGAGTTTGAAAGAGTCAAATGCCGCGACTCGCGGAGAGACCAAAACCCAGAAAAAAATAAAACGAGCTGAACAGCTCAGTTGCACACACCCACCCACTCCAAACTGCGCAAACACCCGAAAAACACACACCAAATTCGCAATTTTTGACCATTTATCATCAAATCTTTTACTAAAATCATGTTGAGAATGATGCTATCAAGGAATTACTCAAGGAAAACGGTAAATTTCTACACCTAAACACCATTTAATCCAAAAATTAGTGTTCTTGAGCAATTTTTTCCCCAATTCGATTTTAATGCTTTTTAGTGTAATTATGCTTAAATTGCTTGTGTATTATGCTTGTATAACCTAGATTGATGCTATTTAACATGATTAGAAGCCTTAAACTTCAAATTTTGAGTAATCTAGGGTTTGTGTTCTTGAGCAAATTTAGGGCTTTTTGATATAAACAGGTTATGGCCGATTTTTGTCATAAATTGTTGCTAAATTAAGTAGTGTAACATGTTTAGGTAGTTAAATGATCCAAACTTTGAGCCTAAGCATGATTTTGAGAATTAAAGTGGACTTTTTCAAGTCTAAAATTCATGAACTTGATTTTTGAGAGATAATGTGTGACGACCCGAAAATTTCTGACCAAATTTAAACTTTAACTTTATATGATATAATGTTTCCGACACCATAAGCAAAGTATGTAATGTTGAAACCTCAAAAACTTTGAACTGTGTTCACGTATTTATTTACCCTTTGACTGCCCTCGACTATTCACGAACAATTAATTGTAAATAGTTATGTGTGTATGTATATATAAATAATCGTTCGAAATATAATTTGAAGAATTTTATGTTGTTGTTATTAATAAAATAAAAATAGGATATTATTATAATTATTATTTAAAATATATCTAAATTATGTATATTAAAAATAAATATTAAATGATTGTAATACTCGTTTGATGTTTCGATTGATATTAAGCAAGTTAAATTCAAACTTATGTAATTTTGAAATAAACGGTGATCCGAAAATAAGTTATACGAATTATAGCTTTGTTAAAAATATAATTAGAATCTATTTGATTAATTTTAACATTTAGTATTTTTACTTGGGGTTGGGAGCTCATAATTAATTTAATTTTTATTTAAATAATTATATATAATTAATGACCAATTTTACACCCTAAAAGACTGAAATAAATAAATTTATTTAATTTAAAATTTTAGGACTTTTCTGAAGACTTTTATCCGTCACTGATTAACAACGGGCACGAGATAGCACACAGTCAAAACTGTCGGTAGAATAACTTTAAAATCTATGACGGCTCACTATTGTAGATTGAAAATGTATTATGAGTGATTTTGTTTCATTACATTTTTTTTCTTCACATGTCTTTTTCTAAACTATACATGATTGATTATAATTACCTTTATATTATTCTATATGTATAATATATACTAACATACAGAGAAAATATATGGAGGAAGCTCGATCACCAACTAAAATCATTCACCCTTCCTTGAACACTCCTTCACCATGAACAACCTCCATATCTCTCATTCGTAACCAACAAGCCTACTTGTATGCTTATGTGTTAACCTTCATTGCTACTACAAGTTAGTTTTTCTGTTCCGGTTGCTAAACCAAAACCGCCACCACCATCCTTCTATCACCAACACCGGCCAACTGCAAACACCAACGACCACCATCCTCTCTCTATCTCTCTCTTAAATTACACCACCACTTTTGGTTTAACAAGAACGAAACCCACCACCATAAACTAATCGTTACTGTTTTTGCTCTGATCGAACTAATCTCTTTACTTGGGAACAATCGTGAATTGCTTTGTCCAACAGTCCCAGTTTAGTACTATGGGTAAACTATCTATCTTATGTGTTTTCTTTTCTCGCATACTAATCTAGTTTGTTTTCGTTCCTATACCTTCGTGAACTCCATACAAACCACCATCATAAACCCATTTAAATATCAACACCGCCACTTTGTTTCTATTTGTAATATTCGAACCACCACTGTATGTTTTACTTCGAGGCCCAAACCACCTTCATCACCTTTAATATAAACACCATTAAAACCATCGAAATAGTGATGTGCTACTGCTATCCTCGTTTCCGTGTACATCCGAACAACAAACCACCACTACAAAACCCATTTGTTTTATTCGACGTTCATCGTTGTTTTTGTTTCTGTTTCAGACGTCACAAACCATCATCCCAAAACACTCAAACCACCACCATTAAATAGCTTTTGATCCAACAACTGTGTTTGTTATGTTTTGTCCGAGCACTACATCAAAACTCAACCACTGTTTCGCCTGTTGCAATTCGAAACCCATTCCTGCATAATAAGGATAATGGAAGATGAACACCACGTTTACAGCTGGGTCGTTACCTTTTCTGTTTCTAACCACCCTACAAACAACCGTAAACCACCACCATAGCCACTTTGTTACTATTAAGTTTTTCTGTTTCTGGTTACTAGTTCCTCGATCACCATCAAACCACGCTGTAGCTACTACAAGCTACTGCTACATTACTATTTCTGTAAACCTTTTTGAACACCTCAAACCCAAAACACAATTGAGTCGTAGATTAATATTACGGAACTCCCATTACTGCTTGTTCCATTGAGTTAATTAATACATTGACAAGTTTAATGCATTAATTAAATATAAATACTAACATGCAACACCTTATCAAACAAAGTGTGCATGTGGAACATACAAAGTCCTAGTGGCCGACAATTGATACAGCACTTTTTTTTTGTGTTTTTCTTTTTCACGATGAAGGGAAAAGGAGATGTATTAAGCTCAAGGTGTTTATGGGTGGGACTCGTTGGGGACATATATTTTCTTTCTTGGATCCCAAAGCTCACGATTCATCGGACTCTTTAATTCTAAAATATTCATGCAACTTTCGAATTTGGGCCAATCATTTAGCTTGGGCCGTAATATTTTTTTTGGGTTTTCTATTTGTGCTATGTATTAAATCTGGTTGGGACCTGTAAATCAAGTCCATCAATTAATATGATGAGGTTATTATGCGTGATGATGATTGAGTGTTGAAGAAGAATGATGATACATGTTATATAGATTGGAGACGTGCAATGAAGTAGAAACCAGAAATACAAATTAAAAGAATAAAGTAATGATAATAACAGAGAATTAGATAGAGTAATGGTTAAGGGTGTTTAGTTCAATCGAGAGGTCTAGGGTTCGAGCCCTGCCTGTGATATATTTGCTATCTTTTTAAAGGTAGTATTTCTTTTATTATTATTATTATTATTATTATTATTATTATTATTATTATTATTATTATTATTATTATTATTATTATTATTATTATTATTATTATTATTATTATTATTATTATCAATACTACTATTAATATTATTATTATGATTATAATAAAAATTAGTTATATAAAAATATATTTTACAAAAACTATATAAATATTATTATAATAAATATTAATTATTTATTTAAAACCATATAAAATAAATATATTAATTAAGTTAATAACAAAACATATAATTTATTAAGATAACATTTATATCACTAATATTATATAAATTTGTTCGATTACAATTATATGGTTTAATATATATATATATATATATATATATATATATATATATATATATATGAATGATATAGGTTCGTGAATCCGAGGTCAACCCCATACTTGTTCAATGTTGTTCTATGTATTTTTACTACAAAATACATTAGGTGAGTTTCATTTGATCCCTTTTACTCTTTACATTTTTGGGACTGAGAATACATGCGCTGTTTTTACAACTGCTTTATTAAATGCTTTTGAAATATATTTTGAACTGCGAATACATGAAATGCTTTTATAAATGTTTGACGAGATAGACACAAGCAAAACATTCCTCGAATGAATTATTATGCAGACAGAAGTTCTGCAGATTATTATTGAATTATGTGGACATGATAATTGCCACCATTGAATTATGTGGACATGATAATTGCCACCATTGAATTATGTGGACATGATAATTGCCATCATTGAATTATGTGGACATGATAATTGCCACCATTGAATTATGTGGACATGATAATTGCCACCAGTTGATGTGAATGTTATATACCGAGAGAATGATTTTATACACAGGTTATGTGTATGTTATTTTTGTGCACAAGATATGTGTACGGTTACTATGATTTATGAAAATGGTTTCGTAAACGAGAAAGATGTACTGTATTTAAAAGATATAGCATGTACATTACAGGTGAGTATAGGATTCGGGCTCATTTGTACCATGCAGCATTTAAATTTTGTGGTCTATCAAAATGATGAATTTTTATTGTTTTATGATAAACCTATGAACTCACCAACCTTTTGGTTGACACTTGAAAGCATGTTTATTCTCAGGTATGAAAGAAACATTCCGTTGTGCATTTGCTCATTTTAAAGATATTATTTGGAGTCGATCATTGCAATGGAACCAGATGTTGGTGACTTCGTCCAGATGGATTAGGACGGGTCCTTTCATAATGCCATTTGAAACTTGTTTAATTGCTAGTAATGATTATTTTGACATGTTATTTGAGTTGAATGCTTATGAACTTGGTGAACATTTTCGTATATGCTTATTTGAAAAAGTGTAGATTTGATAAAAATATGAAAATGAGCATAAGTTTGATATAAATTGGACATGTAATTGTAATTATTTTGATTGATGATTTTGCTTACACTAATGCATATTTTGATGCACAAAAATTGTGTTTGATGTGTTTTGCAGACTGAAAGGGGTGAATCTTCATCCCAAGCTCGCAATGCTCCTCCTGAGAATGCGGAACAACAGGATGTTAATAGCTATTATAAACAAGATATACCTCATCCAGTTATGACATTTTCAGATATGCACTTGGAAGAGTTGCACCCGAACTTGAGATTTGACAGACGTTGGATAGATTATCCAAAATACCAAAGGGGCTTGCATACTCTTCATTCTAAAGTTGTTGAAGTACCTAGGGTAATAGAATGGGGACCATTAGAAGCTGTAGAATTGGTCGAGCCAATTAGAGAATTACTTACACAGAGGTATGGTAATTCTACTTTTAACGATTGAGTACAATTATTCAGCATACGTAGACCTGTATATAAAGTATGGTGTGAAGAATTATTGTGTAGTATAGAAATAAATGATCGGGTAGTTAGTTTAACCGATTGATCTTTTATTAGATTTTTGTTAGGAGGTTCGATGCGCCACATGTCTTTACTATACATGGCTCAGGCCTTACGTATATACGCCTGAGGAGCTAGCATCTGCCAATTATAGAGGGTTGATATTGAACGGTAGGAAAATTGATGAAAATTTTGATACGCATGGTGTATGGAGTCAAATGACTAGCCATCACCGATTTAAAGGGGGAAATTACTCTTATTTGGATATAGATAGAGCAGAGTTAAGAGTAATTCATAGGTTTTTAGCTAATTCGATTACACAAAGAGGTAAGAATAAGAAAAAGGTAAATGAACAGGATTTGTTTTACCATATGTGTATTCGAGACCCACAAAGCGCTGTAAGTATACCGTATTGTGTGGGTTATTATTTATCAGCTATGGTTAGAGGGATGAGACCGCACAGTATAATAGGAGGTGGTATATTTATTACTTTGATTGCTGAATATCTCGGTGTGGATATAAGTCGGGGGGGATTACTAATCGAAGAACCAGAATCCCACGATACAATTGGTTTAAATATATACCATGGTGCTAAAGTTTTGAAGAGGCGAAATAACGCCGCAGTACGATATAATGGTAGACATCCACAGGTTGAGAGAAACCAACAGCAAGGTAATGTGGGAGGGGGAAATGAAATGACAGAAATGCAAAGGTTTATAGCTTCACAAGAGTACGAAAATGCTAGACATCGAGCATTTGAAGATTGGCAAGTTCATCAAAACCAAATCATAGCTTATTGCCAACAAATAGGTAGAAACTATATTCCTACTCCATCGCCCGTATTTCCTCCCTGGTCTATAGAGATCCAACCACCGTATCCTACGTATAACCCAGCCGAAGCATTCTATAACACATACGATTATGCATGGAACCCCTACTGGTATCAGTATCATCCCTAGTCTACTTAGTTTTATTTATTTTATTATTTGTAATGTTGATACATTTAATACTTATGTTAATATTGTAATAGTTTTTATAATTTTCTAACTTTTATTATTAGATTTTAATAATTTTTGAATGTGGGGTAATATACCAAACTTCAAAAATATGTATATATGTTTGCAGTTTATCTTATGTACACAACAGGGAAAAACAACGCATGTTCAAAGACTGACATTAAGTTCAGCAAAAGCAACTAATTTTGACGACAAGATGCAAAATATATGTGAAATAATAACAAGACGGAATGAACAAATGATATGCACCATTTATCATTCAGAAAACAAACGCCAATATGTTTGGAAACTTTGGTAAAATTTAATCATTTTTCTACGCTAATCACCCTCAATAATTTAAATTGTTACTGATTTCTTGCAAATGAGGGCATTGCAAGATCTTAAGTGTGGGAAGGGGTTAAATTCTTTCGGATTTTTATCTTAAACACTTGGTTACCATTAAAAATACTAGTAAAGCAGTAGTTGTATTAGAATCTAGTGCTCTCTGATAATAAAGAACAGCCCTAGTCTTATATACTGACTACCCAATTCTAGTAAAATTTTTCAAAATTTTCAATTAAATGAACTCAAAATCATGTTTATACATATTTATGAATGATAAAACTAGGTTTTAACACCGAAATTATTGTTACCTCGGAAAGGACATAAATTGAGAAACAAACCAAAATGTTAAAATTCATTTAAAATGGAATAGAGGACAATAAAAAGGAAAATAAAAGCCAAGTGTGGGAAAATTTACCAAGATATTTTAAACATATGTCACATATTTCTGTAACAAATAACTGAAAATACTTTTGCTTTGGACTAAACTAAACTGTTTTACCCGATGAAAGAAAAGAAGAGATGGATCTACACGATGAATCAATTCTATCGTTAAAAGGAAGTAAAGTCTTCCGAAAAAGACACGCGCTTCTTGATTTAGGTCATGAAGTTGTCGGCCAGACCAGCTGTAGGTTGACGAAAAATCTAGAAAAGTCATCACTAAAATCAGCAGGAAATCCACGGACCTCAGCATAAAACAGGGTCGCCAAGTGGTCAGACTTATCCTAACCATGAGAGGATCTGTCTCGTACAATGGGGGGCACCGTGCAAATTAGCTTGATAAGACTAATGAATCAGATCCCCAGAAAGGATAATCTCCTTAAAGATCAAAAATCAGCTTTTAAGACTGATATTAAACAAAGCTTGACACTATATTAGTTTTAATTTATAAAAATACAAATATATATAAGTAATATTATAATTATAAAGGGGGGTTTTTGAAAGGACCCGTTCATATACATTATAAATGATTCACAATAGTTGATTACATTGCGAGCTATTTGACCTCTATATGATACATTTTACAAACATTGCATTCGTTTTTAAAAGACAAACTTTCTTTACATCGAAAATTGACAGGCATGCATACCATTTCATAATATCCACTATCCAACTATAAATTGATTTAATAATAATCTTTGATGAACTCAATGACTCGAATGCAACGTTCTTTGAAATATGCTATGAAAGACTCCAAGTAATATCTTTAAAATGAGCAAATGCACAGCGAAAGATTTCTTTAACACCTGAGAATAAACATGCTTTAAAGTGTCAACCAAAAGGTTGGTGAGTTCATTAGTTTATCATAATCATTTATTTCCAGCATTTTAATAGACCACAAGAATTTCATTTCCAGTTCTCATAAATATACGTCACATGCATAGAGACAAAAATAATCATTCATATGGTGAACACCTGGTAACCGACATTAACTAGATACATATAAGAATATCCCCTATCATTCCGGGATCCTCCTTCGGACATGATATAAATTTCGAAATACTAAAGCATCCGGTACTTTGGATGGGGTTTGTTAGGCCCAGTAGATCTATCTTTAGGATTCGCGTCAATTAGGGTGTCTATTCCCTAATTCTTAGATTACCAGACTTTAATAAAAAGGGGCATATTCAATTTCGATAATTCAACCATAGAATGTAGTTTCAATTACTTGTGTCTATTTCGTCAAACATTTATAATAGCGCATGTATTCTCAGTCCCAAAAATATAAAGGGTAAAAAGGCAAATGAAACTCACCATACTGTATTTCGTAGTAAAAATACATATAACGTCATTGAACAAGTGCAAGGTTGGCCTCGGATTCACGAACCTAAATTAATTATATATATTTATGTGTTGGTCAATATTTGTCTAACAAATTTGGTCAAGTCATAGTGTACCACAATCCTAATGCTCGAGACTAATATGCAAAAGTCAACAAAAGTAAATTTGACTCAAAATAATTTCCAAAAATCTATACAAGATTAATATATAGTTTAAATATCGTCGTTTTATATTTTTAAAAGATTTATTAGAGTAAATAATATAATTTATTTATTAATAAATAAAATTTTATATTAAATTTATATAATAAAATATACTTTTATATATATTAAGTAATAAAATTTATAGGGTTCATTTAATATCATAAAGATAATATGATAGGTATTATTAAAGTAAGTTATTACACGTAGTAAAATATGTTTGTATCACATATTTATTTGATAAAATAATATCTATAATGATAGTAAGTAAAAGTTGTATTATTTTGTAATAATAATTATTATTATAAAAATATCAATATTTATAATTACTAAGATGACATTATGATAAAACGATAATTCTAATTATGATAACTTTAATATTTACGATAATTTTTAATATTATCTTTAAAATAATAATTCTATTTAAAATAATAATAATAATAATGATATTTTATAGTAACAATGACATTTCTATTAAAAAGATAATTTTTGTTAAAATGATAGTTTTAATACTAACGATACTTTTAATAATAATAGTAATGATAAAAATAATAAGAACGATAATTTTATCTAAATCAATATCTTATAATATTTTAATTTCATCATGATACTGTTACTCATTATTTCCTAATCGTTTCGTTTAATAGCTTTTAATCGTCTTTTATATCGTGTTCATAATAATGATAATAATAGTAATCAAAATAATTAGGTGTTACAAATATTTGTTTTAATTACACTAATATTAATAATGATAGTTACTATAACATTATTAACGATAATACTAATAATTATCTTAATGATAATATAGTAATAATAATAATAACAATAACAATAACCATTTTTAAATAATGTTATACATATTAATAATGATAATAATAATAATAATAATACTACTACTACTACTACTACTAATAATAATAATAATAATAATAATAATAATAATAATAATAATAATAATAATAATAATAATAATAATAATAATAATAATAATAATAATAATAATAATAATAATAATAATAATAATTGGATAATAATAATACTAATTATAACTTTAACGATAATAACGATAGTAATAATAAATAAATAAAAATAAACATTTTTTATGATAAATCCCTTTTATTAATAAAGATAATAATAATGATAATAATAAGATAAAACTAGAACGACGATAAAAACGACGATAATAATAATCATTTTTAATAAAAATATCGAAAATTCAATTGATTATAACTTCTAATCCGTTCATCGAAACCATTCGATATCTAAAGGAAAAGTTCTTAATTTTTCGCTAGCTTTCCAAGGACATGCATATCTTATACCTTATCTCAACCGTAAGTGTAACTAATTCAAGATTCAACCTAACCTGTCTAAGGGCAATTTCAAAAGTACAAGCATGTATAATCCTAAATACTCGAGCACTAGTCAGGGATACACTATTAGTATGTAAAAGTTAAATTATGAGTACTCACGTATCAATATTGAGATTCAATATTGCAGGAAAGGTACGTAGACGCAACGGAAATGATAAACACTATATTGACCTCACGAGCATACCCATGAACCATACTCAATCACCTCCATAGCTATAACCCATAATTTCCTTAATCCTATCCTACTCGAAAAACAATTTTGAAATCACTCGGACAGCACTCCGTCGTAATATTTTATGTATACTAATAATATCTTGAAATAATACGGAGTAAATATATATATGTAAATTGATTGAGAGAGTTTAGAGAAAAATATTTTCAAGTTTCTATGAAATAATGAAACCTATTGAATTCTATTTATAACAGATTTTTGAATTATTAAAGTGAATTATTAAAGTATGAATTATTAAAGTGAATTATTAAAGTATTAATTATTAAAGTGAATTATTAAAGTATGAATTATTAAAGTGAATTATTAAAGTATGAATTATTAAAGTGAATTATTAAAGTTAAAGTAAAGTAAAAATAAAGTAAAGGTAAAGTTTAAGTATAGTAAAAGTATAAAACTATGTACGTATAATACGCGTATAAATATATATAATATTAATTTAAATCGTTATATATATTTAATAAAATAAAATATAAATATCGTTATCTTTATCATACTAGTTAAGTAATGAGTTGTCAAAAGTGGTTCTAGATATTTATAAAAGTTATATACATTTTAATAATAAAGTTCTTTTTAAACTGAAAACGTTTTTGTACGTTTGAAACTAAATAGATCAATCGAGTCTTTATGAGATTCAATCTTCCACTATCCTTTGTCTAGTTCTCAATGATTGACAATTTATTCTTATTTATAAATCACTTTACCATTTTCCGAATATTGTTAAAATGGAAAGATTTCTCAAATCAACGTGAGCCTTTCAACAGAGACTTGTAATCATAATTCAATATATCTGATAATTCAATCATTTTGAAATAGATACAATCATATAAAGTATTTAATCTAATATTTTGTTTACGTTTTAAGTTATAATATATATACACATATACATATATAATCATATTCGTTTAATGGTTCGTAAATCGTTAGAACTTGGTCGAGGTTGAATGAATGTATGAACATAGTTTAAAATTCTTGAAATTTAACTTAACAAATATTGCTTATCGTGTCGGAAACATATAAAGATTAAAGTTTAAATTTGGTTGGAAATTTCCGGTGTCGGAAACATATAAAGATTAACGTTTAAATTTGGTTGGAAATTTTCGGGTTGTCACAGTACCTACCCGTTAAAGAAATTTCGTCCCGAAATTTGAGTGGAAAGGTCGTGAATGATAATAAGTATGTTTTTATGATGCATACGGGCTGAAAATTAGAGTTTTATCATCAGCGAATAATTTGGATAAACAATCCATTTATATGAAGAGTTCGAATGAAGCTAACATAGAAGAGTGAAATGAGTAAGTGTAGATTCATCTTATCATTTGACGTAGATATGATTGATTCCCAGATTTCAAGGGATTTGAAGAAAATCTTCTTAATAAGATTTGACTCTCCGGTAATCAAGGGAATTAGGATCCGCTTTAAATGCGATCGTCCATTTTAATTGTTCTATAGGAGATTTTCTTATAAATTCACCTCCTTCATTTCCTTACAACTCACACCTTCTGTTGATGCATTTTATGCAAGTCCCTAGACATCTACCCACGTCCATTGCAGGTACGACAGTTTACAGGCCACCATGATTGCTCGTTATTATCCTATCCGTGTTTGTATGTAGTTACGGGAACTGCAGAAACGAGATTTAGATGTTTGACTATGTTAGACTTAGTCAGACGTACGAGTGAAGCCTCACTAGTACGGCTGACAGGCTCATACGCACGGTTGATGCTGAGCTAAGTCACAATTACAACCTAAATGAGAATACACGAGTGAGTGATCACCCGTAAGGCTGATGAAGCCAACTCGTACGTGTGATGAATGAATCGTATGGGTGAGTCAACAGCAGGGGTATATAAAGTCTTATGTTCTTCATTTTAGGTTAAGCCTCTCATTTGTTACACACACTCAGATCTAGTGAGCTCCTCCGATTCTCTCTCAGTCCAAATCACCCAGGTGGTGAATAATAGCTCTAGATGTTGATCTAATCACACTTGATTTAGTTGTGGTTTGACTAAATTAATCAAAAAAAACTTAACCTATTCACTAGAGGGTTTGATTCACTTATTCCGCCATTGTGTGAGTTAAATCTATTGATTTCTAAGTTCCTAGTCATGTTTCATCACCTTCTATTCTTTCCCCCTCAGCTCATATTTTAAAGTATTCATCAATATGCTCCATCCAGTTCTGATTCTCGATATACTTCTAACTTTCATATCGGTCATTCTTCTTTTTTATCTACCGTCGGAAGAATCTATTTACTTCTACTATACTCTTGGGTTTATAGTGTTTCTAGTTCTCCCGTATCTTTATATTGCTATATGCATCGATATATATGGTTTATAATTTCTGGTTTGTCGTTGGGCTTTATATGTTCCCTTATATTTCAAAGTCTCTGCTTCTGTCTTCTATAATCATTATCATTCACAGTTAATGCTCTCTTTTATTTGCTGCAATTTATACCCCAATTTCTATTTTGGAGTTTTGTCCTTTCGTTTCTTCTTCTTGCAATTAAGCACCGCTTGTAATGGTCCAGAATTCACAGATATGAATTTCAGAATGAACATTGTTAATGTTCTAGGAAGGAAATTGTGATGGCACGATCTTGACTTGTTAAATTACTAGAATATCTTGGAAAAGGCCGAATCATCAAGAAATATTTTCTTGATATTTTAGAGGTTAAATAGAATACAAGAGTCGTATAACATGGCACATGATGATGTTATGATCTGTGAATCATCGCGTTCCATTTAGAAACTCAGCATGACTTACTGTAATATAATCACATTGATCAAGTGTCATTATATTATACTAATTCATGCTTCAGTTCCCAACACTACTTCAAAATATTCCTATTTTAAACTTGAATGTTTCAGAATTTAGAAACTAAAATAGTTTCTTTTATGATGTAATACAGATAGCGCGAAGAGGTAAATGATTTCAAATAAGAAAAATTAAGAAAATATCTTCAGAAATATGGAGGATATTTATAATGAAAGATATGATGATATTTTAGAATTTATAATATCAGAGGATGATGAAGAATATTGTCCGCAGGGATTTAGAGTCAGGAGCAAGGTATTCGTTAATGACTTCAGCAGGTACTGAATCATTTGGATCCTTTGAAGTCAGGTTCAGTCTTTGTAATTTGTCCACAGCCTCCTTCCTACTTTTCTCAATCCGTTTTCCAGTTCCAAAACTTCTCTTTTTCTGCGCTTTGCCAGCACACTTCATCATTATCATCCAGCTTTTATTGTTTAAAGTCGTTTATAGTTTTTGCTGCTTCATCAGCATTTTTTCCATTTTCGGAGAACCAATTCGTAGTTCGGAGTGTTTTTCAGAAACTTCACATTCAAATTAAGTCCAGAAGATAGACGTTATATATACACATATAACTGTTGGCGTAGACATGCTGCGAGATTTCAAAATATTGATTGCTAATTCCCAATGATTCGTATGGAAATTCTCATTACAAGATGCGAATGAGTAAATGATGGGGTTTCAATGAATAATTATAATGACTTTTTGGGGAGGCTAAAGTCAAAGGGTAATGAAGTTGTTGGTACATCTGCTAATAATGTGGTGGAATGTAAAAGGTTCACTGGTAACGATGGTGTATATCTCAAGGTTATAATAAGGTTAGTCTGACTGAAAAGTCGAAGTTGACTTGCTGGAGCTGTGACAAAACTGGCTACTTTGAATAGGAGTCGCAAAGTTATTTTTGCTAATAAATGCCAAAGAATCTGACGCGGATACATTGTTTAAACTTTTACTTTGGTTTCAAGAGTTTTTCGGGTACATAACTGTGGGTAACATGTGGTTGGATCATCATCTCGATTACTCATCATTCGAAGTGTCTTCAGAAATTTTCGAAGGGTTTGAACACAGATTGTAATCGTTAACATACATTTGATATTCTAACACAGTTTTGAAGTCAAAATATAGCTTGTGAAAGATGTAAGGATCTAAGAGTGATGATATTGGTCATATCTCAAGTTGAATTTTGAGATTTCAAAATCAGAATATGTAATTAAATTTTGAATGACTATGGTTGTTTTGATTTCTATAAAAGAATGTATATTGTTGTGAAAGTAGGGAGTATAATGGATGATTTGCTGAATCAGATTCGAAGAATGTAACATATTAATTGTGAATTTATATATCTCTCGGGTATTACCTACCCGTTAAAAAAAATTTCACAATTAATATTTTGTACAAAAGAATTTTATTACAGTCTTTATGAAAATATATATATATATGTATATTTTCTTCAGATGTAACATAGATTTAATGAGTTAATGTTAAATTAAACTCATTTGATTTACGGTTAAAACTAGAATTGGATATTCCTTAAAGGCTTTAAATAGTACATAACTTTTACGCAGTATTTCTTTAATGAAATTGAAATTATGAATCAATACTTCGTTATTTGTTGATGTATGATGTTCGGTTCGTGGAATTCTTGTGAATTTCGCAAAGTACGAATGATGTTATCTGAAAAGTTTCCGGTACATCGATGATGAAAGTGTAAAATCAAATATATACTTGATTTATTATGAATTGGAATTTGTTGAATTGCGACAGAGATTGTAGTTAACGCTGGTTAAGTTGCGGCCGAAGGACGTACATTATTGCATATTTGTAATATGAATTAACCGAGTAGTTAAGATTCACACACACTAGCTTAGCACGGAAAGATTTATTTCAAAATATATATATATATATATATATATATATATATATATATATATATATATATATATATATATATATATATATATATATATATATATATATATATATATATAATATACATATAATTTCTTCAGAGGGAATGAGTTAATTCTTCATAACTCGTTGATACAATATACACGTTATTTATTCGTAATGATGTCCACAGTGATTCTTGAACTGACGGAGTTTGTGATGTTATCGGTGTTGTTGATTCGGATGTTGACTGTACTGACGATGCTGGTAACACTGACGGTACTGTTGATGCTGTTGGTAAAGCAAGTTTAGCTTGTTAATCACACACCATTTTTGTCAAGGTTTCTGCTCTTCCTTCTATCATTTTGGTTCGCTTAACTGATTTATGGTTAGGGCTAGATTAGATAATCTCTAAGACTTTAGAGATTACATAATCGCAGCGGAATGTTTCTCCAATGAAGTTATGAATTAATACTTCGTCAGTTATTGTTGTTGGTACTCCTTGGTATCTATGGTGCGTATGACTTTGATGCTCGCGGGACATATTGTGAAGTTGAGGTTTACGACGCTGTTGTGGTTGGAGGTGGTAATGGTACTGTTGGCGTTGATGATGGTGATACTGGTTATGCTGTTGATGCTGCTGCTGGTGTTTGTAATCTCTGCACCATATTCTCCAAAGCCACTACCCGAGCGCGAAGCTTGTTGACTTCTTCTATTACACCGGGGTGATTGTCGGTTCGGACGAGCGGATAAATAAAATCTAAAATTTGATGTAATATATAATCGTGACGAGATACTTTGGAAATGAGCGAGAAAATGGTGTTTCGGACAGGTTCGCCGGTAAGTGCTTCAGGTTCTTCGTCAAGAGGGCAATGTGGTGGATGGAAGGGATCACCTTCTTCTTGTCTCCAATGATTGAGGAGGCTACGAACCCATCCCCAATTCATCCAGAATAGGTGATGACTGATTGGTTGATCTATTCCGGTCACACTGCTTTCGAAGCTTGAATGAGATTCGATTTCGGAATCTGAGTGACTTGAACTGATGACGAATTCCATTTCGTACGATTGGATAAAGGATTTTTTTTTTCGATATGAAATGATTTTGGCTAACGGATGGTATTCTAATTACATAGAAAATATAGCTCAGTGGTACCCGATGCCTTTGATCCCTGGGCCCACAGTGGGGGAAGCTTTGACCCAACATAAGGCGCAAGTTCGATTCTCAGTCTGGGCGCCCCGCATGGAATTATTTCTCCCTCCGGGGGGGAATATGTGAAGTGCTTTCGGGGGACTAGCTAGTTGGGGTAAGATCGCCTTGCCACCACTGTGGGTACTGGGAGGAGGTACTTTTCCGGCACAGGTCTCTTTCGGGGTGGGATTGGTGGGTCCTACGGCACACAGAGTTAGCGTGTCTCTGCCAATATACACATTTTGACCCAATATATATATATATATATATATATATATATATATATATATATATATATATATATATATATATATATATATATATATATATATATATATATATATCAAAAGATTTCGTAGATTACGGAGGACTTTGCGGGATATGTCAGGCAAAGTTTAAAGTAACAGATACGATAAGATATGATTTAGCAGATATGCTAAGATATGAATTTTTGTCTATACACTATTCATGCAATCAATGCAGCAAGACATGTCTTAGACTAAAAATGATAAGCAGGTAATTTCCTGAGGATGATAAGTAGTTAATTTTTGACACAAAATGATAAGCGAAACTTTTGACATGCAGACACGGTCGAATTCCAGACTCACTAATGCATCCTATCGACTTATCAGTTAGACACACTAATGCAGACCTGGTTCGCTAAGACCACCGCTCTAATACCAACTGAAAGGACCCGTTCATATACATTATAAGCGATTCACAATAGTTGATTACATTGCGAGGTATTTGACCTCTATATGATACATTTTACAAACATTGCATTTGTTTTTAAAAGACAAACTTTCTTTACATCGAAAATTGACAGGCATGCATACCATTTCATAATATCCACTATCCAACTATAAATTGATTTAATAATAATCTTTGATGAACTCAATGACTCAAATGCAACGTTCTTCGAAATATGCTATGAAAGACTCCAAGTAATATCTTTAAAATGAGCAAATGCACAGCGGAAGATTTCTTTAAAACCTGAGAATAAACATGCTTTAAAGTGTCAACCAAAAGGTTGGTGAGTTCATTAGTTTATCATAATCATTTATTTCCATCATTTTAATAGACCACAAGAATTTCATTTCCAGTTCTCATAAATATACGTCCCATGCATAGAGACAAAAATAATCATTCATATGGTGAACACCTGGTAACCGACATTAACTAGATACATATAAGAATATCCCCTATCATTCCGGGATCCTCCTTCGGACATGATATAAATTTCGAAATACTAAAGCATCCGGTACTTTGGATGGGGTTTGTTAGGCCCAATAGATCTATCTTAGGATTCGCGTCAATTAGGGTGTCTGTTCCCTAATTCTTAGATTACCAGACTTTAATAAAAAGGGGCATATTCGATTTCGATAATTCAACCATAGAATGTAGTTTCAATTACTTGTGTCTATTTCGTCAAACATTTATAATAGCGCATGTATTCTTAGTCCTAAAAATATAAAGGGTAAAAAGGCAAATGAAACTCACCATACTGTATTTCGTAGTAAAAATACATATAACGTCATTGAACAAGTGCAAGGTTGGCCTCGGATTCACGAACCTAAATTAATTATATATATTTATGTGTTGGTCAATATTTGTCTAACAAATTAGGTCAAGTCATAGTGTACCACAATCCTAATGCTCGAGACTAATATGCAAAAGTCAACAAAAGTAAATTTGACTCAAAATAATTTCCAAAAATCTATACATGATTAATATATAGTTTAAATATCGTCGTTTTATATTTTTATTAATAAATAAAATTTTATATTAAATTTATATAATAAAATATACTTTTATATATATTAAGTAATAAAATTTATAGGGTTCATTTAATATCATAAAGATAATATGATAGGTATTATTAAAGTAAGTTATTACACGTAGTAAAATATGTTTGTATCACATATTTATTTGATAAAATAATATCTATAATGATAGTAAGTAAAAGTTGTATTATTTTGTAATAATAATTATTATTATAAAAATATCAATATTTATAATTACTAAGATGACATTATGATAAAACGATAATTCTAATTATGATAACTTTAATATTTACGATAATTTTTAATATTATCTTTAAAATAATAATTCTATTTAAAATAATAATAATAATAATGATATTTTATAGTAACAATGACATTTCTATTAAAAAGATAATTTTTGTTAAAATGATAGTTTTAATACTAACGATACTTTTAATAATAATAGTAATGATAAAAATAATAAGAACGATAATTTTATCTAAATCAATATCTTATAATATTTTAATTTCATCATGATACTGTTACTCATTATTTCCTAATCGTTTCGTTTAATAGCTTTTAATCGTCTTTTATATCGTGTTCATAATAATGATAATAATAGTAATCAAAATAATTAGGTGTTACAAATATTTGTTTTAATTACACTAATATTAATAATGATAGTTACTATAACATTATTAACGATAATACTAATAATTATCTTAATGATAATATAGTAATAATAATAATAACAATAACAATAACCATTTTTAAATAATGATATACATATTAATAATGATAATAATAATAATAATAATACTAATTATAACTTTAACGATAATAACGATAGTAATAATAAATAAATAAAAATAACAATTTTTTATGATAAATCCCTTTTATTAATAAAGATAATAATAATGATAATAATAAGATAAAACTAGAACGACGATAAAAACGACGATAATAATAATCATTTTTAATAAAAATATCAAAAATTCAATTGATTATAACTTTTAATCCGTTCATTGAAACCATTCGATATCTAATGGAAAAGTTCTTAATTTTTCGCTAGCTTTCCAAGGACATGCATATCTTATACCTTATCTCAACCGTAAGTGTAACTAATTCAAGATTCAACCTAACCTGTCTAAGGGCAATTTCAAAAGTACAAGCATGTGTAATCCTAAATACTTGAGCACTAGTCAGGGATACACTATTAGTATGTAAAAGTTAAATTATGAGTACTCACGTATCAATATTGAGATTCAATATTGCAGGAAATGTACGTAGACGCAACGGAAATGATAAACACTATATTGACCTCACGAGCATACCCATGAACCATACTCAATCACCTCCATAGCTATAACCCATAATTTCCTTAATCCTATCCTACTCGAAAAACAATTTCGAAATCACTCGGACAGCACTCCGTCGTAATATTTTATGTATACTAATAATATCTTGAAATAATACGGAGTAAATATATATATATATATATATATATGTGTGTAAATTGATTGAGAGAGTTTAGAGAAAAATATTTTCAAGTTTCTATGAAATAATGAAACCTATTGAATTCTATTTATAATAGATTTTTGAATTATTAAAGTGAATTATTAAAGTATGAATTATTAAAGTGAATTATTAAAGTATGAATTATTAAAGTGAATTATTAAAGTATGAATTATTAAAGTGAATTATTAAAGTATGAATTATTAAAGTGAATTATTAAAGTTAAAGTAAAGTAAAAATAAAGTAAAGGTAAAGTTTAAGTATAGTAAAAGTATAAAACTATGTACGTATAATACGCGTATAAATATATATAATATTAATTTAAATCATTATATATATTTAATAAAATAAAATATAAATATCGTTATCTTTATCATACTAGTTAAGTAATAAGTTGTCAAAAGAGGTTTCTAGATATTTGTAAAAGTTATATACATTTTAATAATAAAGTTCTTTTTAAACTGAAAACGTTTTTGTACGTTTGAAACTAAATAGATCAATCGAGTCTTTATGAGATTCAATCTTCCACTATCCTTTGTCTAGTTCTCAATGATTGACAATTTATTCTTATTTATAAATCACTTTACCATTTTCCGAATATTGTTAAAATGAAAAGATTTCTCAAATCAACGTGGGCCTTTCAACAGAGACTTGCAATCATAATTCAATATATCTGATAATTCAATCATTTAATTTTATCTTCTAATTCCATTGATAAATATTTTGAAATAGATACAATCATATAAAGTATTTAATCTAATATTTTATTTACGTTTCAAGTTATAATATATATACACATATACATATATAATCATATTCGTTTAATGGTTCGTGAATCGTTGGAACTTGGCCGAGGTTGAATGAATGTATGAACATAGTTTAAAATTCTTGAAATTTAACTTAACAAATATTGCTTATCGTGTCGGAAACATATAAAGATTAAAGTTTAAATTTGGTTGGAAATTTCCGGTGTCGGAAACATATAAAGATTAAAGTTTAAATTTGGTTGGAAATTTTCGGGTTGTCACAGTTTTTACCGTTTAATGACCGGTTTGTCGATTTTAAAACTTTAGTCGCAGTTAAAACCTAATGTAAAATATTAAAAATAAATACAACTTAATTTAAAGCGTAAAGTAAATAACGATAATGAAATTGCGATAAATAAAAGTGCGATAAAATAAAATTGCGATAATTAAAAAGTACGATAATTAAAAGTGCAATTAAATACAATAAAATAAATAAAAGTACGATAATTAGAAGTGCAATTAAATATAAAATAAAGGAAATTAAATATGAAATAAAAGAATTATGCTTATTTATACTTCCGTAATCATGATGTTTGACGTGTTGATTTTAGTTTTATGCCCATGGGTTAATTGTCCTTTGTCCTGGATTATTTAATATGTCCGTCTGGTTTTTGTCCATAACAGTCCATCAGTCATAAATATAAAGTGCGAGTATCCTCGTCAAATTATCCTTATACCCGAAGTCAAATATTCCAACTAATTGGGGACTTAAACTGTAACAAGGTTTTATTACTTTGTTTAATAATTACACCAGGATATCGACTGTGTGTAACCCAAGGTTTTAATACTTTGTTATCAATTATGCCAAGTTTCCTTATACATAATTTTACCCCTGTTTTAATAATTCCATAGACTATTAATCCATTTCCGTATCCGGTTAAATGAACGATTATTCGTACATATAAATATCCCGCCCATCGTGTCCGATCGAGTGTATATGGTTATTTATAGGGACGTCCAATTGTAAATCTTTATATTAAAATTAACAAACTATCATTTAGTTAAACAAATATAAAGCCCATTAATAGCCCATAGTCTAATTTCCACAAGTGTCGTTCTTTTGTCCAAACCCCAATTATGGTACAAAGCCCAATTACCCAATTTTAGTAATTAGCCCAACATCATGATTACTTCGATTTAAATAAGCATAATAATAACTTAGCTACGAGACATTAAATTAAAAAGGTTGAACATAACTTACAATGATTAAAAATAGCGTAGCGTTACACGGACAGAATTTCGACTTACACCCTTACAACATTCGCTAACATACCTTTATTATTAGAATTAAAATTAAAATTATAATATATATATATTTTACGTATGAATGAGGAGAAGAAAAAGATGTGTTTTGATGTTCACCAAGCTGCGAATTTTATAGGCATGTGGGCTGGAAAAATGGCTCATGCGATCGCATGAGCTTTACCCTTCAAGGCCATGCGATCGCATGGCCAGCTGGAGAGGCTCACATGCCTTTGTTTTTTCTGCCGACGGTTTTTAATAATATAATATATAATATATAAATAATTATAAGAATTATTTAAATATTATATTATTTTATGTGCATTGTTGACTTGTAATTTTTAGTCCGTTGCATCGAGCGTTGAGAGTTGACTCTGGTCCCGGTTCTGGATTTTCGAACGTCCTTGCGTATAATTTAATATCTTGTACTTTGCGTTTCGCGTCTTGTACTCTTGTAATTTTGAGACGTTTCTCATCAATAATTTGAACCTCTTTGATTGTACTTTGTACTTTTGAGCTTTTTGGTCATTTGCGTCTTCAATTCGTCAAATCTGTCTTTTGTCTTCATCTTTAATTATTTAAACGAATATCACTTGTAAATAGGACAATTGCAACTAAAATCTTGTCTTTCTTGAGGGATAATGCTATGAAATATATGTTCGTTTTTAGCATTATCAAATATTCCCACACTTGAGCGTTGCTTGTCCTCAAGCAATATAGTCTTGAAATATACTAGAATCACTTCTTTATTCTTCACACTTTGTACATCAGTGATTTCTATACGGCGGTATAAACAATGGTAGTAACGATGTGGTTTACAGTCCCACATGACTATAAAATTTAGATCCTTTAAGGAAATTGGATCTTTATGAAAACATTTGATCTTTTGAAAATTAAATCTAGTTTTTACCCTAGATAAGTTTTCCGAAATAACCCTTCACCGGTGTTTGCAAATTCTTTTTGTGGGTTTTGTGGGTTTCAGATTTGAAAACTTTAGCTCAAAACTTGTGGTTTTGTATCACCCACTTGCTAACCTTGTATTGAGAAAGCAACACGTCCAGTATACTTGCTCCGTATATTACCTTTCGATAAACTACCGTCCGGTTGTAAAGAAAAGCGTTGAACAAGCAACTGTTAAGGCAATGTCCCCTGACATGCTTTTAATTATGGTCTATAACGTATCGGACGCAATTACTATCCTTTGTAGGAGCAATAGTAAAGCTCACCCTTATAATTTTTCGGTCTGGCACAAGGTCCTGTCTTTGACCATGCTATGCAACCACTGTTCTTACGGTTGACACTCGATTTGGTTCAAGTGACCTAATGGATTCCAGGTGAATTCTTAGGATTTTACGTTCAATGGTAATGAACGCATTGAAAATGGGTTTTCAGAAAACAAATCGGTTTGTAATTTTGATCAAAATATTTTCTTGTTCAAGCTCGAGTTTAGATATCATTGAATTCCATGAGTTTGTAATTCTCAATCTTTAAGGTCAATCTCTAGGATTGAGTAATATCAGTCTTAAAAGCTGATTTTTAATCTTTAAGGAGATTATCCTTTCTGGAGATCTGATTCATTAGTCTTATCAAGCTAATTTGCACGGTGCCCCCCATTGTACGAGACAGATCCTCTCATGGTTAGGATAAGTCTGACCACTTGGCGACCCTGTTTTATGCTGAGGTCCGTGGATTTCCTGCTGATTTTAGTGATGACTTTTCTAGATTTTTCGTCAACCTACAGCTGGTCTGGCCGACAACTTCATGACCTAAATCAAGAAGCGCGTTTCTTTTTCGGAAGACTTTACTTCCTTTTAATGATGGAATTGATTCATCGTGTAGATCCATCTTTTCTTTTAAATATATTACAGTAAATTGGGTAAAACTGATTATTTTAGTCCAAAACAAAAGTATTTTCAATTATTTGTACAAAAATATGTGATATATGTTTTGAATAACTTGGTAAAAATTTCCCTGTAACATCCCGCGTTTTTCCGTTAAATTTATTTTAACACCGTCTGTTTTTTTTTAAATAATATCTTTCGTCATTTAATTTGGCATCTTTCGTTAACTAACGTTCATAATATCCTCGTTATTTAATTATAAAGTCATCCGTTACTCGAACGTTTTTTTTAATATTCGTTGGGTTAATTCCCGCACCCACTTTGAAACTCGAGGGACCGAGATTGCCAAATGGGCAAACTAGTTGACTAGGTCAACTAGTCAACCCACTTACCACATCCATTCATTTCATCTCCACCTCCCACCTTCATCCTCCTCTTTCTCTCTACTTCCCATTTTTGAACTCAAAACCCTCAAACATAAAATCATCATCTAAATTCGATTGGAGAAGCAAACATCAAAACAAATTACATTTTCGTGATCCTCTCTTCATCCTCTACATTTTGATACCAATATCATCAAGTTTGGGTAACATTTCTAAAACTCTAGATTTCTCTAAATTCGTGTTTTTGACTTGAAATGGTGTTAGTTAGTGTCTATGGCTCATTGTGATGTCGTGTGTGTAATTTATATGCTCGATCTCGTTGTTTTAGTGTAACTAGCATGAACTTGAATTTTGGTGTGTTGTTCTTGAATTTAGGATGATCATATGTTGTTAGATGTTAAAAGTTGATGTTTTAAATGTGTTCCTAGTGTCACTAGCTTCTATTTGATGTGTAGGTTGATTTGTAAAACTTCATAAACTTGATTAGTGATTTTGGTGATTTTGGATTAGGGTTTGATAAGCTTTATATGAACTTTTGGTGCATCAAATGCTATGAATTGTTGTTGATAAGTGTTTAGTTGCAATGTGTGTTTGATTACCTTCAAAACGGCATATCACATGTGTGAATTGGATTCCCGAAACTTAAAATGCATTTGATGAGCTTGAAACTTTAAAAATGGATTCTTAATGATCACTTGACGGAAAATCGGTTATTGAAATTGATGAATTGCTTGATGAAATGTGCTTAGTTGTTTTCCTTGTCAAATTACCTTTCTAATGATATAGGTTATGCGTTTTAAGTGTTTTCGGTGCATGAAATGTGTTAAATTGTGTTTTGGGTCGTGACTTAGACCAATTTTCTGCAAACAACATGTTTCCCAGGTAGTGCGCGCCGCGCACATACCTGCGCGCCGCGCATAATCAAAAATCCCAGATGTCTGCCTTCCTGGTTAAGTTCTGACCTGGTATTGCACTTGGGTGCGCGCCGCGCAACCCATAGCGCGCCGCGCATATGCCCAGCTCATTTTTTTGTTTTTATTTTCCTTTCACAAAATGTTTTCCGCTTAACCGTAACTCCGATTAACATGAAACTTGGCCATTCTGCTCATAAATGATTTCTCATCATGAGAAAATTGTCGGATACCCGACCCGACCCCGTTGACCTTGACTTTGACCAAGTTTGACTTTTAGTCAAACTTAACCAAACAATTATACGATCGTTCTAACATGCTTAGTTACTTGTATCGTGCATGAAACTTGACTAATTGATTCACATGCTACGTAATCGAGTCGTAACGAGCCATAGGACTAATTGAACATCTTTGACCGTTTGTGTTTACCGTTATTGATATAACCTATATGTTTAGGTCAAGACTAGCCTTGTCTTTGCACGCGTTTACTCGTTGAAGTACTTTATTAACTCTTGCGCTCAAGGTGAGATCATAGTCCCATCTTTTCAACAACTTTTATACTTTTAAATCGTGGGCTGAGAAAACATATACTTTGTTACATCTTGTACTACTTACTTTTATGTTTTGAACACAAGTGTGAAAACAAACATTCCACGTGCGAGTTAGAACAAAAATGCCTCAATTCGATTATCATTAGTTACACTTGCAGGGTGTAAGCGAGAACTTATATTGTGTGGCCATACGGGTTTAACAAACCCTCATTCGGACGGTTCGCTACCGTTATGCGGATGAAATATATTTTTGTGTTTTAGTGTGGGTTCTAGCACTGTGTGATGGGGTAACGTTGGTTAAGTTTTGATAATTGAGTGCTCGCGTATAACAACACTTTTGGAATGCAAATGATTTGGATAATCTACGTTATGGAAATACAAAATCTTGTGGTTCAAAAACAACGTTTAATACTTACTAAACCTATGATTTCACCAACGTTTTCGTTGACAGATTCTTCTATGTTTTCTCAGGTTATGAATGCTTAGTGATACATGCTTCCGCACTCTTTTGATACTTGCTTGGATGTCGAGTATACATGCACTTTGGAGCATCTTTTGAACTTATTTAAACTGTGTCGCATAGTTTTCATTTGTACTTATAACGTTGTAACTTAACTTATGGTCAATTATCTTTGTAAACTTTGAAACAATCTTTACACTTGAATGGATGCGACATATTTTGGGTCAAACGTCTGTTTTAAAGACTTATGACCAGGTAATGGGACCTACGTAGTCGACGCCGTCACTTGACGATTTGTCGGGGTCGCTACATTCCCACACTTGGCTTTTATTTTCCTTTCTTTGCCTTTTTATTCTCCTCTATTCCATTTTAAATGAATTGTAATATTTTGGGTTGTTTCTCAATTTATGTCCTTTCTGAGGTAACGACAATTTCGGTGTTAACACCTAGTTTTCATCGTTCATAAATATGTATAAACATGATTTTGAATTCATTTAGTTGAAAATTTTAAAAAATTTTACTAGAATTGGGTAGTCAGTATATAAGACTAGAGCTGTTCTTTATTATCAGAGAGCACTAGATTCTAATACAACTACTGCGTTACTAGTATTTTTAATGGTAACCAAGTGTTTAAATCAAAAAAAATTTTAAAATCCGAAAGAATTTAACCCCTTCCCACACTTAAGATCTTGCAATACCCTCATTTGCATGAAATCAGTAACAATTTAAATTATTGAGGGTGATTAGCGTAGAAAAATGATTAAATTTTACCAAAGTTTCCAAACATATTGGCGTTTGTTTGCTGAATGATAAATGGTGCATATCATTTGTTCATTTCGTCTTGTTGTTGCATCACATTTGTTTTTCGTTTTGTCGTCAAAATTAGTTGCTTTTGCTGAACTTAATGCCAGTCTTTGAAAATGCGCTGTTTTACCCTGTTTTGTACAATCGACAATATACATACATACAAATATAAACATGCATGGCAATTTGAAATGGGACTTAATATCCCACTTTCAAATCCTAAATGTGAAATATTAGTACAAAATAATAATAAAAATGATAAAAATTACACAAATATATCCAATGACATAAGTTTAAACATGAAAAAGTAAAAAGATAAAAACATAAAAATCATAAAAATAACCAAATGGAACCAAATCAGTCTGGATAGGGGTTCCAGTTCATCTCGTCAGGTGGGTTCCATTGTTGGTTATTGGTGTCCTGATAGGCTTGGTTATAGTCATACCGGTTAAAGGGTGGTCGGATCTCGGGGCTGTGTGGCGGAAAATAAGCAGGTCGAGTAGGTACATAGTTATTTGGTACCTGATATGATAGCTGGCTCATGATTTGGTGCTGATGAACTAACCAGCTATCGTGTTGGCGTCGCCTATAATCCTCGTATACTCGCTCGGAGTTCCACTGCTCGTACATACTATGTCTGGCCGCGCTCGTCATTGATTCCTCATCTATACGAACGTGGACGTCAAGAATAGCATCTCGTAAGACATCCCTAATGTCTTCCGCCTCCTCCATTTCCTCGTCTGAGCCCTTTTCTACCTCTGGATGAGGGCCCTCATAGGGTACTGCCTGGTTGCATCTACTTTTCAATACCTTAGCACCCACATAAACTTTCAATCCTAAAGGCTCAACCTGTTCTCTACAAAACTGTAATGGACCCCCTTGGTTCCTATTAACACCTAAATACTCTCCAATGAGAGTAACAAAAATACCTCCTCCTATTATACTCCCGTCCTGCATTCCTTCTACCATTTTAGATAAATAGAAACCAACACAGTAAGGGATATTAACAAAGCTTCTAGGATCCCGAATACACTTTAGGTAGAATAAATCATGTAAGGTTATTTTTTCTTTATTGTTACCTCTTTGTGTAATCGAGTTAGCCAAAAATCTATGAATGATATGAAGCTCGGCTCTGTCAATATGTGTATAGGAGTGTCCTCCCGCTCGTGTAAAAACATCAAAATGTGACATACGCCTCCAAATGGCGTCAGCGTCAAAGTTGCTATCTACCCTTTCACCATAATGAATCAAATTTGTACAATCGGGTAGTAGCAACTCACCAGGAGTATATATCTGTAAAGCCCTAGCCATGTCCAGCATGGACATTCTGTACATCCTACCGCCAAGGATAAACCTAAGAAATCTTCTATCATCTATTCTAACTATGTTTGTATCAAGTGATACAGTACTCATCAACTCAACACACCATTCCTTATATACAGGCCTACGAATGGTGAAAAGACGTTCCCAATCTGTAAAAGAAGAGTTCCCGTACCTCTGAATCAGTAGCAGTCTGACTCTATTAGCTAGCTGAACTCTCTCCAAAGGATCCCAATTGATTACCCTCTGCACCTCTACATTTTTAGTTACCAATCTGAATTTGTTCCTTTGATATGTCTCGTAATCTCTCCATCTTCTATCAAATCTCAGATTAGGATACAAAGTGTGCTCAGGAATTGTTGGGAATTCTACTGGCAGCCTCATCGGGAATACTATGAATTCATTAACAAACTGTACCAGATCATAATAAGGTACATGTTGATCAGGCTGTTGTTGTGGATCCTGTTGTGGTTCTTGTTCGGGCTCTGGCTCGTGTTGCATTTCTGGTTCTGGTTCTGGTGCTGGAGCAGGTCGTCTAGATGATGATGCTCCTGAACCTCCAGTATCGGCTTTCTACAAAACACATTAAACACAAAATTTGTGCATCCAAATATGCATTAGTGTTAGCAAAATAACAACTTAAAACAATCACAATAACATGTTAAATCAAAATTAAACTTATACACATTTTCACAATTTTTACAATTCTATACTTTTTCAATTGAGCACATATGAAAATGTATACAAAGTTCATAAGCATTTAACTCAAATAACATGTCAAAATAGTCATTACTAATAATTAAACAAGTCTCAAATGACAAATATATCAAATTAATCAAGTTCATGAATTTTGCACCTAAAAAGTCCACTTTAATCTTTAAAATCATGTTTATGATCAATGTTTGGATCATTTAACTACCTAAACATGTTACATTACTCAATTTAGCAATAATTCATGACAAAAATCGGCCATAACCTGTTTATATCAAAAAGCCCCAAATTGTTCAAGAACACAAACCCTAGATTTCTAAAATTTTTGAAGTTTTTGGCTTCAAATCATGTTAAATAGCATCAATCTAGGTTATACATGCATAAAATACTAACAATTTAATACTAATTACACTAGAAATCAATAAAATTGCATTAGGTAAAATATTGGTAATTATCACAAAAACTAGCAAATTTATGAGTTTAGGGGTGTAATTTTTACCTTTTTGCTGAAGAATGAGAATCTAGGCATGATTAGAGCAAGAAATTTGATGAATTACGGTGAAAAATTGCGAATTTTAGAGGTGATTTTGGGGTTGGTTCGAATATGTGTGTGTGTTTTGTGTTGAGACAGAACCGCTGAGCTGCTTGTATCAGGCTTGAAATACAGGTCCATGCGATCGCATGGCTTCAAAGGCCTAACTCCATGCGATCGCATGGAGTCCCGGGTACAGTGTTCTGGGCTTTTTTTTTTTTAATATAAAACCTTATACTTAATAAAACATAAAATTAATAAAATTTTAAAAATTTGTTTCTTTTTAGGATGAGGGCTTTTCGGATCGATGTCCTAGTCCGTCCCTCGAAAAAATTTTAAAATTTGTCATTTTTAAGCGCGATTTTTAAAAGTAAAGATTTTTGGGTTTTTTAATGTTTTTGGCATACTTTAATTCAATAAGATTAAAAATAATGATAATAAAAGTTCTCGTCCCTCCCTCGGGTAAAGCAATTTCGGTTCAATGACCTAGTCTTCAACTCACGACGAATTTTTAAAAATCATATTTTTAACTTAGCGAAATAAAGTAAATTTTTGTTTTTAAATTCACACAACTTAAATTTAAAATGCATAAAATTCAAAATTAATATTAAAAATTCACACCAAACTTAAATTTAATTTTTGTTTTTATACATACAAAATTATATTAAAAATATTAATTTTCCAAATATTTACAATTTTAAATATATTGATTTAAAAAGTTTACAATATTATTTTAATATTAATTTATTAATTTTTTTAAAAATAAAATTAAAAATCTTTTTGGCTTTTATCCCACTTTAATCAATCAAATATTATCAAAAATATACGCCCCTCTTTTCGGTAAAGTAATTTCGGTTCCATGACCTAATTTAACTCATGACAAATTTTTGAAATATTTTGGGTTGATTGATTAAAGATATTTATACCTTAAGAATAAACGTTAAATTTCGCAGTGATGTAATAAATTTTTGTATGATATCAATAATTTCGGTCGCAAGACCTAATTTCATCGAATACCAATTTAATACTTTATAGCGAACAAATTAGTGTTTATTATCAAAAGGTTAAAAATAAAAATAAAAATAAAAACTGTACAAACTTACCTGTGAAATATATTCTTAGTGATATGCTCTAGCCCACACATAAGATAGTCGGACTAATTGATTTTCCATGGCTACATAGGCGTATGATAATGCTAAAAACGAACATATATTTCATAGCATTATTCTTCAAGAAAGACAAGCTTTTAGTTGCAATTGTTCTATTTAAAAGTGATATTCGTTTAAATAATAAAAGGTGAAGACAAAAAACAGATTCGACGAATTGAAGACGCAAACGACCAAAAAGCTCAAAAGTACAAAATACAATCAAAGAGGTTCCAATTATTGATAAGAAACGTCTCGAAATTACAAGAGTACAAGATTCAAAACGCAAAGTACAAGATATTAAATTATTCGCAAAGACGTTCGAAAATCCGGAACCGGGACCAGAGTCAACTCTCAACGCTCGACGCAACGGACTAAAAATTACAAGTTAACTATGTATATAAATATAATATAATATATAATTAATTAATTATATAAATTATATATATATTATATTTATATAATAATCCGTCGGCAAGAAAGGCTCCAAAATGGTGTGAGCTGTAAAATCGAACTCCGCGACTTGCGGAGTTCAAAGAGGGAAAAGGCTGCGACTCGCAGAGCTCACCTGGACTCAAATCCCTATAAAAGCAAACGCAGTTTGATCGCAAAAATATCCTAAAATCTCTCTTTCTCTATATGTAAACGTAATATATATATATATATATATATATATATATATATATATATATATATATATATATATATATATATATATATATATATATATATATCTATCTTAATTTTAATTTTAATTTTAATTTTAATTATAATTCTAATAATAAGGGTATGTTAGCGAATGTTGTAAGGGTGTAAGTCGAACTTCTGTCCGTGTAATGCTACGCTATTTTTAATCATTGTAAGTTATGTTCAAACTTTTTACATTAATGTCTCGTAGCTAAGTTATTATTATGCTTATTTAATCCGAAGTAATCATGATGTTGGGCTAATTACTAAAATTGGGTAATTAGGCTTTGTACTATAATTGGGGTTTGGACAAAAGAACGACACTTGTGGAAATTAGACTATGGGCTATTAATGGGCTTTATATTTATTTAACTAAATGATAGTTTGTTAATGTTAATATAAAGATTTACAATTGGACGTACCCATAAATTACCATATACACTCGATCGGACACGATGGGCGGGGTATTTATATGTACGAATAATCGTTCATTTAACCGGATACGGGAATGAATTAATAGTTTATAGAATTATTAAAAAAGGGGTGAAATTATGTACAAGGACACTTGGCATAATTGATAACAAAGTATTAAAACCTTGGGTTACACTCAGTCGACATCCTGGTGTAATTATTAAACAAAGTATTAAAATATTGTTACAGTTTAAATCCCCAATTAGTTGGAATATTTGACTTCGGGTATAAGGATAATTTGACGAGGACACAAGCACTTTATATTTATGACTGATGGACTGTTATGGACAAAAACCAGACGGACATATTAAATAATCCAGGACAAAGGACAATTAACCCATGGGCATAAAACTAAAATCAACATGTCAAACACCATGATTACGGAAGTTTAAATAAGCATAATTCTTTTATTTCATATTTAATTTCCTTTATTTTATATTTAATTGCACTTCTAATTATCGCACTTTTATTTATTGTTATTGTATTTAATTGCACTTTTAATTATCGTACTTTTTAATTATCGCACTTTTATTTATCGCAATTTCATTATCGTTATTTACTTTACGCTTTAAATTAAGTCTTTTATTTATTTTTAATATTTTACATTTGGTTTTAACTGCGACTAAAGTTTTTAAAGTCGACAAACCGGTCATTAAACGGTAAAAACCCCCCTTTATAATAATAATATTACTTATATATATATTTGTATTTTTATAAATTTAAACAAATATAGCGTTAAGCTTTGTGAAAAAGATTCCCTGTGGAACGAACCGGACTTACTAAAAACTATACTACTGTACGATTAGGTACACTGCCTATAAGTGTTGTAGCAAGGTTTAAGTATATCCATTCTATATCTATAAATAAATAAATATCTTGTGTAAAATTGTATCATATTTAATAGTATTTCCTTGTAAAATATAAGCTATTTTATATACACCTCGCATAACATCAGCGTAGACTCGAGCATTCAGTGTTTTTTCTTTTAAACATATGAACGGTCCATCTCTGCATAAAGTAACAAATTTGGTGTTTGAATAGGTTTGATTATTTGAACATTTACCTTCGTGTGACCATTTTCTGCATTTGTGACATTTTTCAAAGTGTCGTGCTCTCCTTTTCGCTGCGGATTTTGATTTTCCTTTACCAAATTGTAACTTATTATCTTCGCATCTGGATTCTTTTCTTACTCCGTCCAATTTACCTCTGATTAATGATACTATTTCACTTGGAAGTGTATCATTATTACGTTTAGTGATCAAAGCGTGTAGCATTAGACCATGGTTTAGTTCACAGGAAGTCTTCATCTCGTAAATCCTAAAAAAAATAAAAAATTCAGAATGGGGGTAGAAGACTAGTTCTTTAGGGTCTGCTAGGGAAAGACCATTCGGGTTCCATTTTCGAGAACTACACGAAAACAGAAAATCTAACTCTAACAGAAATACATATTATCCTTTAAAGACTTGATTCTCCCCACACTTAGTAGCTGTGGTATCGAAATTGTGATTAACTTCGTTGTCGACTTCCATCGAACTATCTATGTAGTGTTTAACTCTGTGACCATTAACTTTAAATTCAATCCCATTTGAATTTATTAATTCTACTGTTCTGTACGGGAAAACTCTTTTGACTATGAATGGTCCAGACCATCTTGATTTCAATTTTCCAGGAAATAGCTTGAATCGTGAATTGAAAAGAAGAACTCTGTCTCCTTCTTTAAATTCTTTTGAACTTCTGATTCTTTTATCATGCCATTTCTTCGTTCTTTCTTTATAGATTAACGAATTTTCGTATGCTTCATGTCTTAATTCTTCTAATTCATTTAATTGACTTAACCGTAGACGTCCAGCTTCATGTAAATCAAGATTACATGTCTTCAAAGCCCAAAATGCTTTGTGTTCAATTTCTACTGGAAGATGACATGCTTTTCTGTAAACGAGTCTGAAAGGTGTGGTTCCAATTGGAGTTTTGTAGGCTGTTCTAAAAGCCCAGAGTGCATCCTCCAATTTAATGGACCATTCCTTCGGATTTGATCCTACGGTTTTTCTAGAATATGTTTTAAAGCTCGGTTGGTATTTTCAACTTGTCCACTTGTCTGTGGATGATATGCGGTGGAGATTTTATGAGTTACTCCATATCTTTTAAGAACTTTCTCAAGTTGATTATTACAAAAATGAGTTCCCCGATCACTTATTAAAGCTTTCGGTGTTCCAAACCTTGCAAAAAGACGTTTTAAAAAGTTGACTACAACTCGTGCATCGTTAGTTGGGAGAGCTTGTGCTTCCGCCCATTTAGATACATAATCAATGGCTACGAGAATATAGAGATTATTATGAGATTTTGGAAATGGACCCATAAAGTCAATACCCCAAATGTCAAATACTTCACATACTTGAATGACATTTTGTGGCATTTCATCACGTTGACTTATTTTTCCGGCCCTTTGACAAGCATCACAGGATTTGCAAAGAAGGTGTGCGTCTTTGTAAATTGTAGGCCAATAGAATCCAGCATCATAAACTTTTCTTGCTGTGAGTTGAGGCCCATAATGCCCTCCTGTTGGTCCTGTGTGATAATGGTTTAAGATTTTACTAGCATCATCTCCGAATACACATCGGCGTATTATTCCATCGGGACAACTTTTAAACAAATGTGGATCTTCCCAGAAATAGTGTTTTATATCACTGAAGAATTTCTTTCGTTTTTGGTATGATAATCCTTTTTCAAGGAATCCACAAACTAAGTAGTTTACATAGTCTGCAAACCATGGAATTTCATTATAATCTATCTTCAATAGATATTCATCAGGAAAGTTGTCTTGTATGGCTGATTCATTTAGAACTTCTAATTCGGGATTTTCAAGACGAGAAAGATGATCAGCGGTGAGATTTTCTGCTCCTCTTTTATCTCGGATTTCAATATCGAACTCTTTTAAGAGTAAGATCCAACGGATTAATCTTGGTTTGGCATCTTGTTTCGAAAATAGGTATCTAAGAGCAGAATGGTCGGTATAGACCACCGTTTTAGCTAGAACGAGATATGAACGAAATTTGTCAAAAGCAAATACAATAGCAAGGAGTTCTTTTTCAGTAGTTGTGTAGTTCTTTTGTGCTCCTTGTAACGTCTTACTAGCATAATATATAGGTTGAAATCTTTTTTCAATCCTTTGTCCTAAAACGGCTCCCATTGCAAAATCACTTGCATCGCACATTAGTTCAAACGGTAAATTCCAATTTGGTGTTATCATGATCGGCGCATTAGTGAGTTTCTCTTTAAGAATATTAAAAGATTTGATACATTCCTCTGAAAAGATGAATGGAGCATCCTTTTCTAGGAGTTTATTCATAGGAGTGGCAATTTTAGAAAAATCTTTAATGAAACGTCGGTAAAAACCGGCATGCCCTAGAAAACTCCTAATTCCTCTAACATTGGTGGGATGTGGAAGTTTAGCAATTATATCTACTTTAGCTCTATCCACTTCAATTCCTTCTTTTGAAATTTTATGTCCAAGAACGATGCCTTCTTTAACCATGAAATGGCATTTCTCCCAATTAAGTACTAGATTTGATTGTTCGCATCTAATAAGCATTCATTCCAGATTAACTAGACATGATTCAAATGTATCACCGAAGACTGAAAAGTCATCCATGAAAACTTCCATTCATTCTTCTATCATGTCGTGAAAAATCGCCATCATGCACCTTTGAAAGGTTGCAGGGGCGTTGCAAAGTCCAAATGGCATGCGTTTGTAAGCAAAAGTACCATAAGGGCACGTGAATGTGGCTTTCTCTTGGTCCTCGGGTGCTATTGGAATTTGAAAATATCCGGAAAATCCATCAAGAAAACAATAGTAACTATTTCCGGCTAATCTTTCCAACATTTGATCAATGAAAGGTAAGGGAAAGTGATCTTTTCTGGTGGCGTCATTTAATTTTCTATAATCAATACACACACGCCATCCTGTTACAGTCCTAATAGGAATAAGCTCATTTTTCTCATTTGTAATAACAGTCATGCCACCCTTCTTAGGCACGCATTGAACTGGGCTTACCCATGGACTATCAGAGATTGGATAAATTAAACCTGCATCTAGCAGTTTAATAATTTCTTTCTTAACAGCATCTTGCATATTAGGATTTAGTCTTCGTTGGCGTTGCACATACGTTTTATGACCTTCTTCCATAAGGATTTTATGTGTGCAATACGAAGGACTTATTCCTTTTATATCATGAATCTTCCATGCAATTGCTGGTTTATGAGCTTTCAACACAGAAATGAGTTGAGATTTTTCATTTTCAGTAAGAGAAGACGATATTATTACAGGTAATTCAGATTCACCATGTAAATAAGCGTATTCCAAATGGTTTGGAAGTGGCTTTAACTCTAATGTCGGTGGTTCTTCTATCGATGATTTGTATGGATATCTGTCTTCTTCTTTTAGCATTTGAATTTCTTCTATTGTTGGTTCATATCCATTAGCTATTAGTGTAGCTAACATTTCGGTTTCATCAATTGGTTCAGTTCCTTCTCCTAAAGAACATTCTCCTGTTCCTTGTAATTCTGGAAATTCTTCTAACAATTCTGCATGTGATTCTATAGTTTGAATATAATAACATGTATCATCTGTAGATTGCGGTTGTTGCATAGCTCTATCAACTGAAAAGGTAACACTCTCGTCCTCTATACTTAGGGTCAGTTTCTTACCAAACACGTCTATCATTGCTTTAGCCGTGTTTAAGAATGGTCTTCCTAATATGAGAGGAACTTGAGAATCTTCTTCCATGTCCAGAATAACAAAATCTACTGGAAATACTAAAGTACCAACTTTAACTAGCATGTTATCCATTATCCCTCTAGGATATTTTATTGATCGATCTGCTAGTTGTATGCTTATTCGTGTTGGTATAAATTCTCCAAGGTCTAGTTTAGTGTATAGTGAATACGGCATTAAATTTATACTAGCACCTAAGTCTGCCAATGCTTCTATTGAACTAAGACTACCCAGAAAACATGGAATTGTGAAACTTCCTGGATCAGATAATTTTTCTGGTATCTTATTCAACAGCACTGCTGAACAATTAGCATTCATAGTAACAGCCGAGAGTTCTTCCATTTTCTTTCTATTCGAGATTAGATCTTTCAGAAATTTAGCATATCTAGGCATTCCTGAAATCACATCAATGAAAGGAAGATTGACATTTATTTGTTTAAACATATCCAAGAATTTGGATTGCTCGGCTTCAAGTTTTTCTTTTTTCATTTTACTCGGGTAAGGAAGTGGTGGTTGGTATGGTTTAACATAAGGTTTAGCCTTAACTGTGTTATCTTCATTAACCTTTTCAACTACCGGTTCTTTTTCCTTATCTTGCTCAGGTTGTGGTTCTTGTGGAGTAGGAATAGCTTCATCAGAAATTACAGGTATTTCAGGTGGTTTAAGTGTTGTACCACTTCTTGTGGTAATGGCTTTAGCTGTTTCATTCCGGGGGTTAGCATTTGTATCACTAGGTAAACTTCCCGGTTTTCTTTCACCTATTAACCTTGCTAGGTTACTTACTTCTTGTTCCAGATTTTGAATAGAAGCTTGTTGATTTCTAAATGCTTGAGCATTTTGTTCATTGGTTTGTTTCTGAGATGTGAAAAACTGCGTTTGAGTTTCAACTAGCTTTGTCATCATATCTTCTAAATTTGGCTTTTTATCATCGGGTTGTGGTAGTTTGTTTTGAAAATTAGGTCTTTGCTAGTTGTAAGTATTGTTGGATACTTGTTGATTGCTAGGACCTTGCTGGTTGTTGTATGGAACATTTCGGTTATAATTCTGGTTTTGATTGTAAATTGGTCTTGGCGGTTGATAATTATTCTGATAATTATTTCCAGGCCTTTGGTTTATGTATGAAATATTCTCTCTTTGTTCCATTGTTAGTTCAATACTGAGACAATCTTTTGTCAAATGTGGTCCTCCACACTGCTCACAACTAATTCGTATTGAGTGAATATCTTTAGTCATCTTTTCCATTCGTCTCTCGACAGCATCTATCTTTGCGGAAATGGAATCTAAGTCATGGCTAGAATCGGCTCTAGCTGCTTTAGATGATCTAACGATATCTTTTTTTTGGTGCCACTCATGTGAGTGGGAAGCAGTGTTATCAATAATTTTGTAAGCATCAGTTTCTGTTTTCTTCATAATGGAACCACCAGCTACTATATCGATGTCTTTTCTTGTAGTGATGTCACATCCTTGGTAGAATATTTGTACTATTTGACAAGTGTCTAAACCATGTTGCGGACATCCTCTTAATAACTTTCCAAATCTAGTCCACGCCTCATATAGAGTTTCATTCGGTTTCTGTGTGAACGTAACAATTTCTCCTTGAAGTCTTACGGCTTTAGATGCCGAAAAGAATTGTTTAAGAAATTTTTCAACTAAAACGTCCCATGTATCAATCGCCCCTTCAGGTAATGATTCCAACCAATCTTTGGCTTCTCCCTTTAAAGTCCAGGGAAATAACATGAGATATATCTGTTCATCCTCAACTTCTCGGATTTTAAATAGTGTGCAGATCCTATTAAAGGTACGAAGATGTTCATTTGGATCTTCCTTCGGCGCACCACTAAATTGGTATTGATTAGTCACCATATGTAGAATTTGTCCTTTAATTTCATAATCTGGCGCATTAATGTCAGGATGAGTAATTGCGTGACCTTGGCCAGTGCGTTTAGCTCTCATTCGGTCTTCCATACTTAAAGGTTCCAGATTCTCCATAATTGAATTAGTTGAATCTGAATCACTAGAGGATTCTGATTTAATGGTTCGTTCCTCAACAATCTCTGTTTGAATGATTGGTGGTTCCGGAGGAAAAATTAATGGTTCAGGATCTATGAATCGTCCCTGAATATTCTCCGGATTCTCAATTATGAGGTCGGGTCCAAAAAATGGATTATCGGAAATTTGAATTGGAGTACTTGGTCGACTGGATGACGATTCTAAAGAAAAATCAACGGTGACAATATTAGTTAGATGTCTTGATCGAGTTACAGGTGGTGAACGTACAAAAGGTGGTGAACATTTTGCTCGGTGCATTCACTGAATATCCTATTAGTTTTTAAAAGGAAAGAAAAATTATATAAGTTATCCAATTAATAGACTTTTCTGATTTTGCCCACGTTTCGAATAGCCAAAAGATGCAGCAGAGGGGCAGGATTCGTTTGGTCTCAATATAATTGAGTACTGTTTGGCTCCAATAACTCGGTCCACGTACAAATCTAACTATTACTACGAATCAGAAAATTTTGATGTCTATCAATTTAACCACTTAAAATAAATTTTCGTAATTTTAAGAAATTTAGAGAAGAAGTAGAAAAAAAATTCTATGTCCTAAAACTAGAATGGCGAGAAATAAGAAAGAAAAAGAGCGCGTCGGTATTAAAATTGGAGAAATAAGAAAGAAAAAGAGTGACTTATAAAACTTTAAAATACTCGACTATTCCAACCTTATTATTATCACTAACTTAAAATTAAAATTGCAAATTGAGATTACTAATTGGAGTGATAATTGATACATAGGTAAAAGGCGTCGAAAAATAAAAATAAGAAAGTAGCGCGTCGAAACTTAAAAAGGAACTAAAAACTAAAAATTAAAAGTTGCGTCTAAAAATATTAAAGCTTACAAGTAAAACTATATCCCAAATGGCAATAACTTAAAAAGGAACTAAAACTTAAAAAGGTGTCGCAAAATTCTAAAGCACTTAAATCTTAGTCTAAAGAAAAAGCACTTAAATAATTTTACGGCAAAGCCTAAAAATCTAGAAATAAAAATAACTTTGGCAAAAACTAAGTCTTAAAACTAAATACGAACGAAAAATATAAAAATTACGCTAAAACAATTAAAAAGGAGACAAAATAAAAATATACTAAAAGTTATAAAAAGTACAATTTTTATAAAAATATTATTTTTATATTATTTATTTTATAAAACTATTAATTTTACAATTTAATTAAACTAATTAAACTAAATATACAAATTAAATAAATAAAATAAACTAAATAATAATAAAAACAACCCTAATTAGGGTTAAAGTAAAAATAATATAATTAAACTCCGTAATTAATGCTGGTTGCAGTCAACTGTGGCGTGTCAGTAGAACTCATGCGATCGCATGAGTTCTTAGTTACCCAGCCATGCGATCGCATGGGCTAGGGTTTCGGGCCAGACACTGGGCTGCTACAGTACTGGACTCGAGTTTTAATATATTTTTTTTCTGTTTTGCTGTATTATATATTTATAATATATTTATATAAATTAAATTAAAATTATATTTTTACAAACTAAAAATAAAAATAAAGAAATTTTATAAAACTTAAATATTTAACAAACTCTTAAAAATATTTATATTTTCGTTTTTCTTTTTTTATTTTTGAATATTTAAAATGTATTTTTACAAAAGCGTATTTTTTTTTTATATATTAGCGTTGCGCTTCCGGCGTTTAAGCAAGAAATTGGATTCCCCGGCAGCGGCGCCAAAAATACTTGATAGTTAAAGCTAAGGGGTATAAAATACTATTAAATTTTACAACTAAATACTATTAAATACGATACAATTTTACACAAGTTATTTATTTATTTATAGAGTGGATATACCTAAACCTTGCTACAACACTTATAGGCAGTGTACCTAATCGTACAGTAGTGTAGTTTTTAGTAAGTCCGGTTCGTCCACAGGGAATCTTTTAAACAAAGCTTAACGCTATATTAGTTTTAATTTATAAAAATACAAATATATATATAAGTATTATTATTATTATAAAGGGGGATTTTTACCGTTTAATAACCGGTTTGTCGATTTTAAAACTTTAGTCACAGTTAAAACCTAATGTAAAATATTAAAAATAAATACAACTTAATTTAAAGCGTAAAGTAAATAACGATAATGAAATTGCGATAAATAAAAGTGCGATAAAATAAAATTGCGATAATTAAAAAGTACGATAATTAAAAGTGCAATTAAATACAATAACAATAAATAAAAGTACGATAATTAGAAGTGCAATTAAATATAAAATAAAGGAAATTAAATATGAAATAAAAGAATTATTGTGACGATCGCTCCAAATCCATATGGACGAACACGTCATTCATTGATTTCATTGCGAGGTATTTGACCTCTATGTGATACGTTTTGTAACATTGCATTCGTTTGAAAAGGTATTTCATAAATGAATATATAAATTCCAGGTTTTTTTTACATCTGATGATTCCTACGTATAGACAATTACCATTTAAATGGTTTACAATAATACATCTGTTGACAATACAGTCAAAATAAGATACATGGTAATGGTTTGATGAATGCAAGTTTCTTGTATATAGCATGTATTACTCCAAGCACATAACTTGTATCACGTATGAGCAAACAGCGGAAGACTTCTAGAAACCTGAGAATAAACATGCTTCAAGTGTCAACACAAAGGTTGGTGAGTTCATAGTTTTAATATTACACATAATCCGTAAATCAATGTGGATTACAAAAGTTCAGTTGTTTTATTCAAAACGTTTATCATTATGTTTTAAATAAAAGGTGGATCACAAGATTTCAGTTGTTTCATCCGAAACGTTTATCAATCGGTTCTACAAAGTTGAGAACCCTGGTAACTAAACTTTAACGTTTATAATAAGTACCCCTCGTTTAACATGCAACCAACATGTATAATACACGCAATCCAACGTGTACTAACTTCAAATAGCATACGTCTGTTTTATAGTTCAGGCTTAGAGTTTCTTTCTATACCTGGAACAGACGGGGATGTCAAGCCCTATGGATCCATATACTACTACTCGCGCCCACCAGTTCTTATAACTGGCAGTTACTAGTTACCAAAGCTAAGGGATTTTCGGTTCAAACTCGGTGTAGAATTTAGTATGTACTTGTATCCATTGCGTTTAAAATAAAGTGCATGTATTCTCAGCCCAAAAATATAGATTGCAAAAGCAATTAAAAAGGGAGCAATGAAACTCACGCATATAAATATTGTATATCGGTTAATAAAGCATTTGCATGTATTCTCAGCCCAAAAATGTAAAGGGTAAAAGGGATCATATGAAACTCACGCATATAAATCTATTATTTTCAGTATTTATAAACAGTCGCATGTATTCTCAGCCCAAAAATATATTGAGTAAAAGGGATCATATGAAACTCACGCATATAAATCTAGTATTTTCAGTATTTATAAACAGTCGCATGTATTCTCAGCCCAAAAATATATTGAGTAAAAGGGATCATATGAAACTCACTCAAATCAGTTTTAGTTTTTGTATTCATTTTATAAAACAGCGCATGTATTCTCAGCCCAAAAATATGTATAAAAAGGGATCAATGAAACTCACTGTTTAATATTGATATACAATATTGCAGGAAAGCACGTAGACGCATCGGAGATGATAAACACGAGGTTTGATTCACAAAAAATACCCCCAAACATTACCCATAACCTCCTTGGCAATAACCCATAATTTCCTTAGCTCTAACTTGCTCGAAAACTCATTTTGAAAATTACTTGGACAGCACTCCGTCGTAATATTTGATGTACATTATTATTTTTGTATCGCAAAAATAATAACACTAATAATAAAAAAAATAATAAGATTAATAATAATCTTATTAATAATAATAATAATAATAATAATAATATAAATAATAAATAAAATAAATACGGAGTAATATGTATGTGTGTGTTTTTTTTTTCTTTCTTTACTCGGCAGAAAATGTTGCAATTTATAGAACCTGGCCTGAAATCTGGAGTCATGCGACTCGCATGGAAATGGCCTTCTGGCCATGCGACTCGCATGAGGACCAGGGACAGCTCACATTGTTTTGGCTCCTAGCTTGTCGACATAATATAAAATAAATATAAATATATAAATAATTAATATAATTATTTATATATTATATTTTATTCTTGTGCATAGTAGACTAGATATTTTTGGTCCGTTGCGTCGGGCGTTTCTTCTTGACTCGGGTCCCGGTTCCGGATTTTCAGACGTCATTGCGTACTATTTTATATCGTGTACTTTGCGTTCCGCAACTTGTACTCTTGTCATTTTTAGACGTTCTTCATCAATAATTTGAACCTTTTTAATTGTATCTTGTACATTTGAGCATTTTGGACCTTTCCGTCTTCAATTCTTCGTTTTCGCCTTTTGTCTTCGCACTTATTAAATATAAACGAATATTACTTGAATATGGAACAATTACAACTAAAATCCTGTCTTTCTTGGGGGATAATGCTATGAAATATATGTTCCTTTTTAGCCTTATCAATAGCCTTAAATTATCCCTTAATTATATCACTCAAAGTGTATCTTAAACTTTCGAGTGTTTTGGTCATTTACTTCTATAAATCATCGTCTCGCTATTTGTTAAAATACATTTTTATAATAGTGTTTTACTGTAGCAAAGTCAATTTCACTGTAGCAAATAGTGATTTTCGAAAACACTGTAGCATTTTGAGTAATGTGGCAATTTGAAAACACTGTAACAAATTAGTTTTTAACTGGTTCATCTTAAACGCTTTAGTTAACTTATCTAAATATCAATTGAATCAATAAACGAATGTTACTATCGTTTATTATATATATGTATATATCTTTTTAATATACATAAATCAGTTTTTAAATACACATTGGAAGTTATTTATAAATAAATTTTAATAATAAATATTTCAACTTATCATATACATTCAAATAGATATTTAAACCAATAAGTTTAATGTACGGTATCAAACAATTAATACATTGTTACCTTTTCATGTTATAGTATATATGTATCTATTTACATATAATTGTTCGCGAATCGTCGGAAACAACCGAAGGGTATTTAAATATATAAAAGTAATTCAAAAATTTTGAGATTCAGTTTTACAGACTTTGCTTGTCGTGTCGGAAATATTAATCATACAAAGATTAAGTTTAAATTTAGTCGAAATTTCTGGGTCATCACAATTATGCTTATTTAAACTTCCGTAATCATGATGTTTGACGTGTTGATTTTAGTTTTATGCCCATGGGTTAATTGTCCTTTATCCTGGATTATTTAATATGTCCGTCTGGTTTTTGTCCATAACAATCCATCAGTCATAAATATAAAGTGCGAGTATCCTCGTCAAATTATCCTTATACCCGAAGTCAAATATTCCAACTAATTGGGGACTTAAACTGTAACAAAGTTTTATTACTTTGTTTAATAATTACACCAGGATATCGACTGCGTGTAACCCAAGGTTTTAATACTTTGTTATCAATTATGCCAAGTTTCCTTGTACATATTTTACCCCTGTTTTAATAATTCCATAGACTATTAATCCATTTCCATATCCGATTAAATGAACGATTATTCGTACATATAAATATCCCGCCCATCGTGTCCGATCGAGTGTATATGGTTATTTATAGGGACGTCCAATTGTAAATCTTTATATTAAAATTAACAAACTATCATTTAGTTAAACAAATATAAAGCCCATTAATAGCCCATAGTCTAATTTCCACAAGTGTCGTTCTTTTGTCCAAACCCCAATTATGGTACAAAGCCCAATTACCCAATTTTAGTAATTAGCCCAACATCATGATTACTTCGATTTAAATAAGCATAATAATAACTTAGCTACGAGACATTAAATTAAAAAGGTTGAACATAACTTACAATGATTAAAAATAGCGTAGCGTTACACGGACAGAATTTCGACTTATACCCTTACAACATTCGCCAACATACCTTTATTATTAGAATTAAAATTAAAATTAAAATTATAATATATATATATATTTTACGTATGAATGAGGAGAAGAAAAAGATGTGTTTTGATGTTCACCAAGCTGCGAATTTTATAGGCATGTGGGCTGGAAAAGTGGCTCATGCGATCGCATGAGCTTTACCCTTCAAGGCCATACGATCGCATGGCCAGCTGGAGAGGCTCACATGCCTTTGTTTTTTCTGCCGACGGTTTTTAATAATATAATATATAATATATAAATAATTATAAGAATTATTTAAATATTATATTATATTTATGTGCATAGTTGACTTGTAATTTTTAGTCCGTTGCGTCGAGCGTTGAGAGTTGACTCTGGTCCCGGTTCCAGATTTTCGAACGTCCTTGCGTATAGTTTAATATCTTGTACTTTGCGTTTCGCGTCTTGTACTCTTGTAATTTTGAGACGTTTCTCATCAATAATTTGAACCTCTTTGATTGTACTTTGTACTTTTGAGCTTTTTGGTCATTTGCGTCTTCAATTCGTCGAATATGTCTTTTGTCTTCATCTTTTATTATTTAAACGAATATCACTTGTAAATAGGACAATTGCAACTAAAAGCTTGTCTTTCTTGAGAGATAATGCTATGAAATATATGTTCGTTTTTAGCATTATCAATTCACTAATAGGACTATTCTACAACTTGCTAGTTTACTTGTTTTCGCTGAACTTACTGCATGCTGCTGCTTACTTTTACTGCTATATGTCGTATGCTATTACATGATTTCACTACTGCATGCTATTATCTGCTTTCGATTGCATGATACTTATTGTTATTGCCATGCTACTTACTGTTGCACATGATCTAGACTGTTGTAGTTACTTTGCCTAATACATGCTTGCTTTATGACTTACTGACATGGAAAAAGTTATTTTTCCTTGTTCAGATGTCGGATATTCCACCTGCTATCATTTTGGGCAGCGACACAGACTCATCAGCCACTTCACCTGCCGCTGTTGCCGATCCTCAGATCCCGTCGGCGACACACTCTAGTGACCCAGGCACTTCGTCCTCCGGAGCTAGTAGTCATGCGCCTACCCCAGTGGGTACTGCAGATGGAACCCAGGACCTCCCGGAGATTCCAGCTCCACTTGCCCTGGTACCTCAGGAGCCACAGCACCATCCCGGTGGTGTTGTGATTCCTGCGGAATATGGGGAAGGTCCATTCCGTAATCAGTATCGTCATTGGTGCCGACGCGCTCCTGATAGACGTCTCATGCCGATCGGAACCGCCCGATACCGACAGATGATGGCCGCCCGAGGAGAGCCAGTACAGCCACCCATGCAGCCACCTCCACATGATTCAGATGACCCGTCATCTGACGACTCATCCACAGACAACTCTAGTGACGATGACTCTGACGAGGAGGACCCTGATGATGCACCTGTACAGCCACCCTCCACCCCACCGAAGAAGCGGTACCGTTTCGATGGTACCGTCATTCCAGGGATTAATGAAGGTCGAGCATTCACTGACGCATATGGTCGGCGTCGTACGGTTACCGCCCGTAAGCGGCTTGTGCCGTATCCTGCTGATCCCTTCATCCGTAAGCCTTACCGCTTCGCAGCCTCTACTTCTGGAGCCGGACCGTCTACACCGCCAGCTCCACCAGCACCACCCGTACCGACTGCACCGCCTGCCCCACCCACTCCCTCTGTCGAGGAACTGATGAGGGAGGTGGAGATCCTCCGTGCTCGGGTAACTGAGCTCGAGGACCAGATGTCCCACGTATTGGACATCCTACACCCACCTTCACCGTAAGGCTTTTGTAGTAGATTTCTTTATCTAATCTAGTTGTAGTTTTATGTTTTACTTATGTATTGTACGAACCTATGCTGATGTATGCAACTTATTATTATTAATGAATGGAACTTTGTGTTATTTAATTCTTGCACGATGTTCTATTTACGTTACTGTATGATGATTCTGTGGTATTTGTACATGGATTGCATTACTTAATAAACATGTGATGTGTTGATTCCATGTTGGTTACCATATACTGTATTATTACTATTTGAATACTGAATTTTGACTTGAGTCAAAAATTTTGTTTAGAACATCATGGCCAACGGACGATCAACACCTACCGCAGCCCAAATCGAGGAGATGATCAATGAACGAGTCACCGCAGCTTTAGCAGAAAGGAACCTCCAAGCTCCACCGCCACCGCCATCGGTTATCCAGCCCATTCGTAATGGGAGCACATACAAAGAGTTTCAAAGCTGAAAACCCCACAACTTCAGTGGAACGGAGGGGCCGATTGGTCTCACTAGATGGTTAGAGAAATTAGAATCTGTGTTTCGAGTTAGTAACTGCTCAGAGGCGAATAAAACCAAGTTTGCTTCATGTACACTGTCAGATGGCGCACTAACATGGTGGAATACGTTGGCTCAAGCAAAGGGTATCGATGAGGCATTTGCTACCCCATGGGAAGAATTCAAAGGGGCCCTGATTGAGGAATATTGCCCTAGGACCGAGATCCAGAAGATGGAGATTGAGTTTATGCAGTTGAAGGTTGTGGGAAACGACCTCGATAGTTACAATCGTAGGTATTTGGAACTAGCCCTGATGTGTCCTACCATGGTTACCTCGGAATTCAAGCGTATGGAGAGATACTTGTGGGGACTTTCTAAGTCTATTAAGGGAAACGTCACCTCGTCCAAGCCACCCAATGTCTCAGAAGCGATGCGCATGGCACATACCTTAATGAACCAAATCATCAGCGATGAACCGGAGAAGGCTAAGTCTGAAGCGGGTAGTAGTGAGAAGCGCAAATGGGATAACAACAGGGGAAGGACCTATGATCAAAACCCGACGAAACGACATTAGGGTTTCAGAGGAAACAACAATGGTGGAAACCCCAATCCGAACACCAACTCAAACAACAACTACAAGGGAACCTTACCACAATGCAAGCGGTGCTACAAGCACCATACTGAGTATTGTAACGTTGCTTGTGAAGAGTGCCAACGGACTGGACATATCGGTAAGGACTGCAAGGTTACCACCCTGAATGTGAAGGCAAACCCCAATGGGCCGAAAAAGTGCTACGAATGCGGACAGACGGGCCATTTCAGAAATGTGTGTCCCAACAAGCGAAAAGACGGTGGACCACCGCGTGGTAGAGCTTTCAACGTTAATGCAAGGGATGCACGTGAGAACCCCGACTTGGTGACAGGTATATTCACTATCAACAACCTATTCGCTTCTGTCTTATTTGATACTGGTGCTTATAGGAGTTATGTATGTAGACACTTTTGCGATAAGATTAATTGGTCGTTAGTCCCTTTAAAAGAGAGTATGCTTGTCGAGATCGCCAATGGAAAACTTGGGAAAGTTGACCATATTAGTCGAGGAGCTATTATCAACATAGCTGGTGTTGATTTCGAGATTGACTTGATACCCATTAAGTTGGGAAGCTTTGATTTTATTGTCGGTATGGACTGGTTGACCAAGATAAAGGCTGACATTATCTGTGGAGATAAAGCTCTTCGTATACCACACAGAGAGGGCGACCCCCTGGTTATTTATGGAGAGAGATGTACCTCGAAACTGAACCTCATTAGTTGCGTGAAAGTGCAAAAGATCATGAAGAAGGGACGTCTTGCTGTCCTAGCGCATGTGAAAACGTTAGAAACTGAGGTGAAGAGTGTGAACGACATTCGAATTGTGAACGAATTTTCCGATGTCTTCCCTGAAAAATTGCCTGGATTACCGTCGACGAGAGCAGTAGAGTTTCAGATCGATTTAGTACCAGGAGCTGCACCCGTAGCTCGCGCACCTTATCGACTCGCACCTTCTAAAATGCAAGAGTTGCAGAGCCAATTACAAGAACTGTTAGACCGTGGATTCATCCAACCAAGTTTCTCGCCTTGGGGCGCACCTGTTTTGTTTGTGAAAAACAAGGATGGATCCTTCCGCATGTGTATCGACTATCGTGAACTCAACAAATTAACAATCAAGAATCGGTATCCCCTTCCCCGTATTGACGATCTTTTTGATCAACTACAAGGATCGAGCGTTTACTGTAAGATCGATTTGCGATCCGGTTATCACCGGTTGAGGGTGAAGGAAAGTGATGTGATGAAGACTGCATTTAGAACTCGTTACGATCATTATGAGTTTCTCGTGATGCCATTCGATTTAACCAATGCACCTGCCGTGTTTATGGATCTTATGAACCGTGTCTGCAAACCATACCTGGATAAGTTCTTTATCGTCTTCATAGATGATATCCTCATCTACTCCAAGAGCGAAGAAGAGCATGAGAAACATCTTCGATTAGTGCTTGAACTCTTGAGACAAGAGCAACTTTATGCGAAATTCTCCAAGTGTGAATTTTGGTTGAAGGAAGTCCAATTTCTGGGTCATGTTGTGAGTGACCAAGGTATCAAAGTTGACCCCGCCAAGATTGACGCTATCAGTAAGTGGGAAACCCCCACTACACCAACGCATATTCGCCAATTTTTAGGTCTCGCCGGTTACTACCGAAGGTTTATTGAAGGATTTTCTCTGATTGCGCGTCCTTTGACCGCACTGACTCACAAAGGGAAGAAGTTCATTTGGGAACCCGCACACGAATCAGCATTTCAAACCTTGAAGAAGAAGTTAACCACCGCACCTATCTTATCACTTCCTGAAGGCAATGACGATTTTGTCGTTTATTGCGATGCTTCGAAAAGCGGTTTTGGTTGTGTACTGATGCAACGCACAAAGGTTATCCCTTATGCTTCTCGTCAACTGAAGATTCACGAACGAAATTACACTACTCACGATCTCGAACTTGGATTCGTTGTCTTTGCGCTCAAATTGTGGAGACACTATTTGTATGGAACTAAGAGCACTATCTTCACCGAACACAAAAGTCTCCAACACATATTCGATCAGAAACAACTGAACATGCGACAGCGACGATGGATCGAGACGCTAAACGACTATGATTGTGAACTTCATTATCATCCTGGTAAGGCCGATGTTGTAGTTGACGCTTTGAGTCGAAAGGAGAGGATGGCACCTCTTCGTGTTCGAGCTCTGAACATCACCATCCATTCAAATCTCAACAGTCAGATCCGAGCAGCCCAAGATGAGGCTCTCAAAGAGGAGAATATATCTCGTGAACACTTGAACATACTTGTCTCTCGATTCGAGGTTAGGGAGTCTGGACTCCGATGCTATGCCGGAAGAATTTGGGTACCTTGTTATGGAGATCTACGGAACCTTATATTAGATGAAGCCCACAAGTCAAGATATTCGATTCATCTCGGAACGGGCAAAATGTACCACGATCTTAAGGAGCAGTATTGGTGGCCGAATCTTAACAAAGATGTTGCAACTTATGTTGGTAAGTGTTTGACTTGTTCGAAGGTTAAGGCTGAACATCAGAGGCCTTCTGGGTTACTTCAACAACCAGAAATCCCGCAATGGAAGTGGGAAAGGATAACAATGGATTTCATTACTAAGCTACCAAAGACGGTGGGCGGATACGATACCATCCGGGTTATCGTTGACCGTCTTACCAAATCTGCACATTTCCTAGCTATGAAGGAAACGGATACGATGGAGAGACTCGCTCACCTATACATCAAAGAGGTTGTATCTCGTCATGGTGTACCTTTATCGATCATCTCAGATCGCGATCCCCATTATGCTTCTAGATTAAGGCGTTCCTTACAAGAAGCCATGGGAACCCGTCTCGACATGAGTACTGCTTATCACCCGCAGACCGACGGACAGAGCGAACTAACTATTCAGAGTTTGAGGACATGTTGCGTGCATGTGTCATTGATTTCGGAAAGGCTTGGGAAAGGCATTTGCCGCTAGCCGAATTCTCTTACAACAACAGCTATCACTCGAGCATTAATGCCGCACCTTTTGAAGTGTTGTATGGCCGCAAGTGCCGATCTCCTATTTGTTGGGCCGACGTAGGTGAAAAGCAAATCACCGGACCCGAGGTAGTCCACGAAACAACGGAGAAGATTGCTCAGATTCAAGCTAGACTTAAGACGGCCCGTGATCGTCAGAAGAGTTATGCAGACCGAAAAATGTAAGGACTTTGAATTCAACGTTGGTGACCGTGTAATGTTGAAGGTTGTACCTTGGAAAGGTGTGATTCGTTTTGGAAAACGTGGAAAGTTGAACCCACGATACATTGGTCCTTTCGAAATTTTGGAGCGTGTTGGACCCGTTGCTTACCGTTTGGATCTTCCAATACAATTGAGCTCAGTTCATTCTACCTTCCACGTGTCAAACTTGAAGAAGTGTCTTGCTGCACCTGAACTTATCATACCACTGGAAGAACTTACAATTGATGACAAACTCCACTTCGTGGAAGAACCTGTTGAAATTATGGACCGTGAGGTCAAAACTTTGAAATGCAACAAGATTCTGATCGTCCGAGTGCGATGGAATGCCAAACGAGGACCTGAGTTTACTTGGGAATGAGAGGATCAAATGATGCAGAAGTATCCTCACCTTTTCCCGACTCCTCCATCTACCTCAGCTTAAAATTTTGGGACGAAATTTTCTTTAACAGGTGGGTAATGTAACGACCCTGGATTTTCCAATGTTTACTTATTAATATTTATTATTAATACTTGTGATTAAATGAATGTATTGTTATACATTTACTTGTTACCATACATGACTTTTAAATGCCCGACACGTCTTTGTGACACACGAACTTTACACGAATAATATTTTTGAATATTATTTACATTCATGATTAAGTTTTATTAATCATTTTTAATTAACTATGGTTACTAGTTAATTACTTGGGCTTTGTTGGATTTATTTGCTAATAACTTGAACTTGGGCTTTTATTAATGTAAATGGGCTTATAAGCCCACCCTACACACTTAAAGGATTATTTAGCCCATTACTTTCATGTAAGTATTACATTAAGGTTTAACTAGTTGATTAATACATAAAGAATCTAGTTACTTACTTAGTTACACCATGTTCCCATACAAGCTCACCTTATAACCATCTTTTAGCCAAACACATGCATGTAACTAGTGGATACTCCCTTCCTCCCTTGGCCTTGAGAACCGTCGGCCTACATTGTATAATGGAAGAGTTTTTTTTTCAATTTTTCCTTATTACTTACTCTTGCATTCTCTCATTCTCACTTACACACTTACTTGAAATTTCTCTCAAACTTTTTCTCTCTTTTGTTCTCTACTTTGTAAGTATCATGAGTTTTTTTCTTCTTCTCTTTTTCTTGACTCAAAACCGAACCATAACACCTCATCATCATCAATCTTTGTTGTTGTTTTGTTACTTGTTCTTGTTGTTGATTACTTACTTGTCTTTGTTAGTTATTTACTTAATAGTACAAGAATCAAACTTTCTAGTTTAATTCTTCATATTATCTTGTATTTACAAGAACATACAAGAACCTAACTTACTAGTTATGTTCTACACTTAATGTTTTGAAAGATTTAAGGTTCATGTGTTGTAAAAATCATACTTGAAGTTCATGTTGTAAACTTAAAGTTTACTTTCTTAAAGATCAAAGCCTTGGCTTGAATCTTTAAAGTATGAACAACCATGAACTAGTTACTTGTTTCTTTAGATTATTTCTTCATTTCCTAGCATTTTGAATTCGTGATTATGGTTGTTGTTGGTAAAGTGTTACTAGTTAACTTTGATCTCATTTTTCTTGAACTAAAGTAAACTTTATAAGTTCAAGAACATGGAAGTATAACTTTCTAGTTATAACTTCAAATACTTATGAAAGATCTAAGTTTCTATAGCTTATGGTCTACTTAATTTGTTATAAACAAAAGCTTGTAAGCTTACATATACTTTACAAGATGAAAATCTAAGTTTTATAGCTTATGGTTTCATTAAAGTAAAGATTCAAGTATTATTACTTAGGATTTAACTTAATAACTTTAGATCTAGACTTTTGGGTCTTGAATCTTCCAGATCTAACTAAGAACTATGTTCTACAACTTAAGATCTTGATTAGTTAGTTTACTTTCAAGTTTGTAGTTCAATATTACTTTATAGTTCATGTATGTGTCGGATCTAAGATCTTGATGTAACTTTGGTTCATCAAACTACTTGCAACACTTAATTGAGTTGTGCTACTTATCTTAGACTTACACTTGTGTTATGATGGTCAAAACTTGGTAAATATGATGTAAACCCATCAACGAGTTGTACACTTGAAGCTACAAGCATCAAGGATGAGAACCGTGATGAACATCAAGCACCAAGAACCCACCGGAACCTACTGTTTACTATTTTCTGGAACTGATCAAAATACCTGGGCTACTGTAAATTTGATTTCCAGTTATCTCTGTTAGAGTAGATAATTTTTCATTTAAGACTCGTCTTAATCCGAGTTACGGTTTAGGATCTATGGCCCTCCGAACGTCACTATGTCCTTTTAACGTTGTGCTGAAAATTCTGACCTACTCGCACTTAAACCGTCGCCACGGTCAAACGAAGACGAGTTTGGTTCTGCAATTTTTACAGAAACTAAAGGACTTATATACGGAGCCATGGCCACTGGTCTCACCTTATTTTAGTAGTTATAGAGGCCGTGGTGACTGATCGAAGTCAGCCTTTGTTTTAAACTCTTTTCATGAACGAAACTTACTTTACACCTTTTGTTTGATGATGAATGATGATGACCTTTAAGACCTACTTTACATACATTTAAACCTATTGGAACGATTTACTGACTTAGTACTATTTGACTTAGGTTGAGGACTTTCCGGACCTACGTACTTGCTTATTTCCCGACTCGACTTTACTACCACTTTACACTGTGAGTTATAGTGTCCCTTTTTACTTTAACTATTTTGGGAACTGAGAATACATGCGCATTTTACATTTTACATACTAGGCACGAGTACTTAAACTTTATATATGTGTGGGTTATACAACGGCATAAACTTTCCCCTTAGCTCGGTAATGTTTAGTCATTGGTCTTTGAACCGGTGAACGTTAATCTTAGATATGGATCCATAGGGTTTGACATCCCCACTCGGGCTAGTAGCGCTAGCATTTAACGGGGGTTTAATACTTCGTAAACATACGCACTCGCCAAGTGTACTTTCAGGGGGTTATAAACGTTAAGTTAGTTACCAAGTGCCCACGGTTAAACATATACTTTATTATACTATTTTGAAACGCACTTTGTAGCACTGAAATCTCGTGGCCTACCTTACATACTGTTATACTTAAACTATAGCTCACCAACCTTTGTGTTGACGTTTTTAAGCATGTTTTTCTCAGGTGCTTAAAGTTAGCCGCTTCCGCTGTTGTACTTGTCTTGCTGTAGACACCCGCTGCTTTAGAGATGTCACCGCATGAACGTTTATCTTGCATTCATAAACATTATTACTTTTGAAACTATGATTTGTAACGACCATTGGGGTCACGTACAAATATTATTAATTGCTTATATTCATAGAAGCATACTTTTGATGTAAACCATTCGACGTTAGTTATGACGTCACCTTTTATCATGAATGCAAACATATTTTGAAATAGCATATAGTGTTTGACCTTATAATGATCCTGTTATTGATGATTCGTACACAATGGTTTTGTACGGGGCATCACATGGGCTCTAGTCGACTCGTTTTATCAGATGAAGAAGAAGAACTAAGAACACATAATTACGGGTTATATTTTAATTAGTTCAATTATTAATCAGAAAAACTGAAACGGATCAATGGTTAAGGTGTTTGTTCGGGTTAGCGAGAGGTTGCGGGTTCGAGCCCCGTCTCGGGCATTTTTTTTAGAAAAGCTTTTCAAGGTAGTTTTCTATTTCTATATTATTATTATTATTATTGTATTATTATTAATTTTATCATTTTAAATATTATTATCATTATTAAGATTATGATTATTATTATTATTATTATTATTATTATTATTATTATTATTATTATTATTATTATTATTATTATTATTATTATTATTATTATTATGAAAGTAACACAATTTATTAATATTAGTATTAGTATCATTTTATAATTAATAGTATTATTATTATTATTATCATTTTTAACATAAGTGTAATTATCATTATTAGTATTGTTATTATTAAACTTATTATCGTTATTATCATTTTTACAAAAATTATCATTTTTGCTATCATCAAAACTATATTATTATTATAATTATTATCATTGTTACTACTAGTATTATTATTGTTGTTACAAAATAATACAACTCTTTATTCATTAACAATATTTTATCAAATAAATACTTATATATAGAATATATATAAAAGTGTATATACAGAAATATATAACAATTGAAATAACATATATAAACTTATTCGATTACGAGTATATGTGTTAATATATATACTTGATATAGGTTCGTGAATCCGAGGTCAACTCTGCACTTGTTCAGTGCCATCATATGCGTAATTACTACTAAATACAGTATCGTGAGTTTTCATAGTTCCCTTTTTATATATTTTTGGGCTGAGAATACATGCAATGTTTTATATATGTTTTACAAAATAGATACAAGTACTAAACTTAATTCTACGTGGGTTAGAATCACAAATATTCCCCTAGCTTGATAACGTAATCTATTGGTCTCTGTACCGTAGGCGCGAATCCTATTGATAGATCTATCGGGTTTGATAACCCCATCTGGGCTAGTCGCGCTAGCAGTCAACGGATGTTTAGTACTTCGAGGGTATTTATCGCACTTGATTCGGTGCTCTATAGACATCAGGGGTATTCATTATTATATTATTATCGTTAAGGCTTGTTACCAAGTGCCCATAGTTGTAGAATTTTTTTTTATTACACTGCGGTGTAAGGATATTTATGGAAATTGAAATCTTGTGATCTATTATTATTATCAAAATCATTGTTTATGATAAACCTATGAACTCACCAACCTTTTGGTTGACACTTTTAAGCATGTTTATTCTCAGGTATTTTGCTTCCGCTGTAGAACTTTGCTGTTACATAGAAGTCAAGCCAAGCACTGGGACCAGAGTTAACATCGCCGTTAATGGATTTTGACAGGGTGTTAAAGTTGGTATCAGAGCGTTGGTCTTAGCGAACTAGAATTTGCATTAGTGTGTCTAACCGGTAGTTGTTAGGATGCATTAGTGAGTCTAGACTTTGACCGTATGTGTTTATTTTAAATTTTACTTATCATTTCTTGCCGAAAAATTTTAACTTATTTTTAAGTCAATTCTCTATATGATTGAATGCTTTCGACTCGATAAGCAAATTTGTTATTATGAGTCTCAAAATTTTGAAAGGTTTTATGAAGTCATTTTATGTGACTAAATTATATTCTAATATTCCTATATTATCTATTAAATAAAAAGGAGTGACTGTGTGTTTGTACGTTCCTACGTATAACGTTTTTATTCGATGAATCGTCCCGATTTCCAAACCAACGATTAGACTTTCGAGATTTCTAAATCTGAATTATTTTAATACGATATTCTCATGTCGTATGAGTTAATAAAATATTCCTATGTTTTATTTCTTGAATTATTATTTTTCTCACGTATTTAATTTGTGTAGCGGTATTTTTCCCGGATCGCGCTCGTTTAATTGTTCAGGCCAATTTATAAAAATAAAATTTTGATGAGTGGGTCATCTAGGACATGTTGGCTGAAATTCTCATAGATAACCCAGATTTATAGGGTGCATTAAAGTCTAGTCTACAGCCTGACCTATAGCTTTAAAATATTATTACTTGCATTATACATATACATATCTCTTATTATGTCACTTCGGGAGAAACTCCCATTGTGATTCACAATATTCTATAACTCACTCGCATTATCTTTATAAGATCACCTCGGTTGGTGAAACCGAGGGATGTCACTCATGATTTCTGAAATTCTTGACATTCCTATGTCATTTATCCTGGTTTTGTGTATTACGTATGTATTACATGAAATGTCATCTCTGATTTTTGAAATTTCTATATTTATCATTACTCATACTCATACGTATATAACCTCCTTGTTATATCACGTACCTATGTGCCCTTATACCTTTGTGCATTGATTTGCGAACCGGAAAATGTCATTATTGACTCATAAAGATTCTCTATAACTCAAAGACATTATAATGTCATCACTATTCATATTCGTTACTTTTAAAATTTTTGTTTTCTCGTTATTTTTGATCATTGAACTTTCTTGACGGGTGGCGTCTACGAAACTCTAGAATGGAAGGGTTTGGATTACCGATTTAAAGGATCCTATAGCTCAAGCCCCTAGACCTGAATAGGCCATTACGAAATGAAAGTCTTTAATCGAAAGTTTATCTGATTACATACTTATCATTTTTAATCTAGACACGTCATACTGCAATTATTGCATAAATAGAGTATAGACAAATCATATCTTATCATATCTATCTCAATAAACTTTGTCGAATACTTTTCCTAAATTTTCTCTGTAAATTACGGAAATATTTTTTCTATATATACGTATTCGAGGAGACAAAAATATCATTCAGTATTCAACACTCATCTCATATCGAAACCCTTTATCCGATCATATAGTATGGATTTCTCACTTGATTCCTCGAGCTCCACAGGCAGCGTAACCGGATCAAATGAACCAATTAGTCATCATCTATTCTGGATAAATTGCGGATGGGTTCGTAGTCGACTTAATCAATGGAGGCAAGAAGAAGGAGATCCCTTCCATTAATCAAATTCACTTCTTGGCGAAGAACCTGAAGCACTTACCGGTGAACCAATCCGGAACACCATTTTCACCCTCATTTCCAGGATATCCCGTCATGATTATATAATATCTAGAATTCTAGATCTTATTCATCCCCTTGGAATCGCCAATCATCCCGGTGTAATAGAAGAAATCAACGAGCTTCGTGCTCGAATAATGGCTCTGGAGAATATGGTGCAAAATCTAAGAGCATCAGCAGCACCAGCAGCATAACCAGCACCACCAGTACCATCAGTACCACCAACATCACCAAGACCACAAATACTGAAAGCACCAGCAGCATCACAAGCTTCGCAAACTCCGAAACTACTAAAGATAGCAACACCACAGCCACCAAGGAATATTAGTAATAATGAGTTAAGATGTATTGACTCACTCTTCCTGAAGAATTATATATGTATACTTTGTATATATATATATATATATATATATATATATATATATATATATATATATATGGTTTGGAACAATAATAAATCTTTTCGTACTAAGCTATTACGTGTGAATCTTAACTAGTAAGTACTACTTGGTTAATTCATATCACTAATATGCTATGATGTACATCATTTGTTAATGACTTAACCATCGTTAACTACAATCTCTGTTTCAACTCGATGAATTCCATTTTATAATAAACCAAGTGTATTATTCAAATACATATTTGATTGTATACTTTCATTTTCGAAGTACTCGAAACTTTTTAGAAAACATCATTCGTGCCTTGCGAATTTCACAAGAATTCCACGAGCACCAACATCATATACCAAGGTATATCAATAACAATGAATGATGAAGTATTGATTCATAATTTCATTAAAGAAATATTCCGCGACGATTATGTAATCTCCAAAGTTTTGAAGATTATTTATTCTCGTTTCAACCGTAAATCAAATGAGTTTAATATTATATTAACTCATTAAATCTATATTATATCTGAAGAATACATATATGAACGTATATCTTCATAAAAATTATAATTAAAAATTCTTTTGTACAAACTGTTAATTGTGAAAATATTTTAACGGGTAGGTAATACCCGAGAAATATTTATATCTCACATTAATATGTTACATTGTACATTCTTTAAATTTTGATTCAATAATCAGTCACTATCCTACTTACATTCACAAGATATATGTATCCGTTCACTTAAGAACAACCATTTTCATACAAATTCAATTGCATATTCTAATTTGGACATATCAGAATCCAAGTAAAACTTTAGCAAGTGTTATCTTCCTAAAGATCCCTACATTCATGAATTATATTCATTCGTATTCTGCGATGAATTATCACATCAAACCACTGAAATTATCATTCATTACTTTTGAAATTTACAACATTTCTTCGTGAACCGTTAGATCCATTGACAAGTTACATCCTGCGTTCAACGATCAAATTCAAAATCCTTGAAAACACCTTAGAACTATAACCAACGATTCAGATATGTTAACATTGTGAATGCTGATGAAGCAGCAAAAGCTATAGATGGTCTTAATGGCCAAAAATTTGATGATAAAGAATGACGTATTGAAAAAGCTCAGATTTGGAACTGAAAAACGGATTGAGTAAACCATGAAGGAGGCTGTGGACAAATCACAATGACTAAACCTGCCTTCAAAGAATCCAAATGATTCAGTATCTGCTAAGATCTTTAGCAAATACCTTGCTCCTTACTCTAAACCTTTACGTACAAATCTTCTTTATCATCCTTCGATATTAGAAATTCTAATATATCATCGTATCTTTCGTTATAAATATCCTCTATATTTCTGAAGATATTTTCATAACGATTCTTGTCCGCAATTAATTATCACTTCGCACTATCTGTGTTACATAATAAAGGAAACTGTTTTAGTTTCTATATTCTGTAAAATTCAAATTTAAATTATAAATGAATTGAAGTAGTGTTGGGAATTGAAGCACGAGTTAGTATAATATAATGGCGTCAGGCCAACGTGATTATATTACAGTAAGTCATGCTAAATTTTTAATGGAAGATGATGATTCATAGACTTTATAATCATCATTTGCCATGTTACACGACTCTTACATTCTACTTAATCTCTGAACATATCAAGAACATTTATTCTTGATAGTTCTATCCTCAGTAATTCTGGTAATTTAACAAATCAAATCATGATATTATGTTCCTTTCTACTTAGATCATCATGTTCATTCGAAACTTCATACGTACGAATTCTGGACCATTACTTGCTTTACAAAAGCATGAAGCTTCGACATATAAGGAAAAATATAAAGCCCGATAACAACACCGAAATTACAAATCATGTATATCAATACGTATTACAACGTAAAGACACGATAGAATTAAAAATATTATAACCCCAAGGGAATAGTAGAAGAAAACAAATTCCTCTTGTGGTAAATGAAAAAGAAGAATGACTGTATATATTGTCAATATAATAACAAGGATCAGAACTGGATTAAGCATTTCCTTAATCTTTTGGAAGTATGAATTGAGGAAGAAATTATATAAGTGGTAAAGATAATGAAACGGAAGAAGCTAATTTATAGCAAAATTCCAGACACAGTAATCGAGGCAATTCACCGCATTTAATCAAAGAAAATCTCAAATTCCTTAATTATCGGAGAATCAAATCTTATAGATTACGAAGATTTTCTTAAATTCCTTGAATTCTGGAAATCAACTTTAACCATATCAAAAGTTAAGGTGAACATTTAATTTACTCATCTCACTCTTTTACGATAGCTTCGTTTATACTCTTCCTATATTCAACTCATTTTATCCATATTACTCAATGGTGATAAAACTCTATTTTTCAACTCATATTCATCATTCTTGTTGTAAACAATGACGATCTCTATCAAATTTCATGACCGTGATTTTCACGAACTCCTCTTTATTTTGTGTACCCTAATATTGTGGCATAAACGCTCAAGGTTTAAATAAGCTCACTATTATTCATAACACATTTCATGTGTATTTGAAATGCTTGTATAGCGTCATCATCTCTTTCTGAGAAAAACCTAATCAATGACACTCTTGTTAAATCCTTTAGATAACCTCCGCATTAATAATAAAATGCACTTCGTAGAATTTATGGATTGTATGATTTAAACGCTAGAAACAAAACAATACTCTATCCATTGGATTTCACGCAAGGCCCCCGAGTATACCTGGAAACGTGAAAATCAAATAAAACAAAAATATCCTCACCTGTTTACAAACAACGCCTACTGATGGCAACAACTAAATTTCGGGATGAAATTTCTATTAACAGGGGGATACTGTGACAACCCAGAAATTTTCGATAAAATTTAAACAAAATCTTTACATAACTTCATTTAACTTCGAACAAATTCCGACGATTCACGAACAATTATTTGTAAATAATTATGTATTAATATTAATTTGTTATATTAATATTATTATTATTTACATGTTATAATGATTATTATTATTAATTATAATTAAGATTATTACTTTATTATTAATATTGTCATATTATTATTATTATTAATATCATTAACATTATTATAATTATCATGATCCTTGTTATTTATATATTAAAAGTATTATTATTATTAATATATTTATATTTATTAATATTAATTATATAAAGAAAATCATACATACAAATACAGAATCCATTTCATATCCACATCAAACTTTATCAAATATTTGGTTCTTATCTGCTAAATCAAACTGGTTGATTCCTTTATCATTATCAAACAAAATTTGTTAGCACTCGTGATCTGACTTATGATTTTTTTTATTTTTATTTTTTATTTTTATTACTGTTTTTTTCTCCTGCTCTTGTTGACTACAGTTTATTATAAATCGATGAATTCTTGTGGTATTGAAGGCATTCAAATTTTCTTCCACTATCAATATCAATTACCACAACCAACAGCGGTTCAAATCAATTAAATTCATTAAAAGTTATTAAAAACCGCACGCCATACCTCTGTTCTTCATCTTTTCAGCCAAAATCCGAATTCGAATAAATTTTAAAAATGTATTAATGCATTTATGTTGGAAATCTTCCACTTAAACTATCTGGAAAATCTCAGGTCTCAATTTTATATATCGGGTTCGAATTTTGGGGTCAAACGTTCGAAATAAAAAGTCAAACTTTATGTTCTTCATGAAATTCGAATTGATTCTTATGTTTCAAGCCCAATTGATAGTTTAGAAAGTTTCTATAAGTGATTTACTACCTAATTCATGTTGAAATCGTGGCTCAAAACTGTCTTAAATTCAAAATTGATGTTGGAGTTCTTCATCGTCAAAAACGAGCTGCTACTGCTTCTTTTTTTTTAAATTTATTTCTTCTGTTTTAATCACCCACTTATCGTTTATGTTTCAATTACTCCTTCTAATTCAACTTCAAAACTCGCTATCATGATTATTTGGGCTCTGGTCGACTCGTTTTATCAGATGAAGAAGAAGAACTAAGAACACATAATTACGGGTTATATTTTAATTAGTTCAATTAGTAATCAGAAAAACTGAAACGGTTCAATGGTTAAGGTGTTTGTTCGGGTTAGCGAGAGGTTGCGGGTTCGAGCCCCGTCTCGGGCATTTTTTTTAGAAAAGCTTTTCAAGGTAGTTTTCTATTTCTATATTATTATTATTATTATTGTATTATTATTAATTTTATCATTTTAAATATTATTATCATTATTAAGATTATGATTATTATTATTATTATTATTATTATTATTATTATTATTATTATTATTATTATTATTATTATTATTATTATTATTATTATGAAAGTAACACAATTTATTAATATTAGTATTAGTATCATTTTATAATTAATAGTATTATTATTATTATTATTATCATTTTTAACATAAGTGTAATTATCATTATTAGTATTGTTATTATTAAACTTATTATCGTTATTATCATTTTTACAAAAATTATCATTTTTGCTATCATCAAAACTATATTATTATTATAATTATTATCATTTTTACTACTAGTATTATTATTGTTATTACAAAATAATACAACTCTTTATTCATTAACAATATTTTATCAAATAAATACTTATATATAGAATATATATATAAAAGTATATATACAGAAATATATAACAATTGAAATAACATATATAAACTTATTCGATTACGAGTATATGTGTTAATATATATACTTGATATAGGTTCGTGAATCCGAGGTCAACTCTGCACTTGTTCAGTGCCATCATATGCGTAATTACTACTAAATACAGTATCGTGAGTTTTCATAGTTCCCTTTTTATATATTTATGGGCTGAGAATACATGCAATGTTTTATATTTGTTTTACAAAATAGATACAAGTACTAAACTTAATTCTACGTGGGTTAGGATCACAAATATTCCCCTAGCTTGGTAACGTAATCTATTGGTCTCTGTACCGTAGGCGCGAATCCTATTGATAGATCTATCGGGTTTGACAACCCCATCCAGGCTAGTCGCGCTAGCAGTCAACGGAAGTTTAGTACTTCGAGGGTATTTATCGCACATGATTCGGTGCTCTATAGACATCAAGGGTATTCATTATTATATTATTATCATTAAGGCTTGTTATCAGGTGCCCATGGTTGTAGAATTTTTTTTTATTACACTGCGGTGTAAGGATATTTATGGAAATTGAAATCTTGTGATCTATTATTATTATTATCAAAAGCATTGTTTATGATAAACCTACGAACTCACCAACCTTTTGGTTGACACTTTTTAGCATGTTTATTCTCAGGTATTTTGCTTCCGCTGTAGAACTTTGCTGTTACATAGAAGTCAAGCCAAGCACTGGGACCAGAGTTAACATCGCCGTTAATGGATTTTGATGGGTTGCTAAATGAACCCATCGTTTTCTTTTCAAACATTTTCAAATTTTTGGTTCCCCCATTTCCACCTCCAAAACTGTCATCTTCCACCATCCTCAACCACGTTTTTCAACATCTATTTAACTCTCCAACTATCCGTTTCCAATTCTTCACTAATCTTCATCAAATCTCTTTATTGTGTTTCCTGTTATGTCGTATACCCCCTAATTTTCCTCCCATTCCAAACCCTCTTCAACCTAAAACTTCATTTCGAAATGGTCAAAACTTTCCCCGCCTCTCGTGTTCCTCCTTTGTTAGGAGACGGTTTCTCTTCCGATGACTTTGCTCATGGTAGTTTGCCTGTTCCGGAAACTTCAGTACTTGTGAATTCCAATGCTTTCGGTTGCACTCAACTTAAAAAATGTACCGTGATATGCTTAGTAATGTATTCGGGAATGAGGGCGAAATTATCGAGGTAAAGTTTTGGAGTGTTTTGTGACTTGTGCTAACCCGAAATTCGCTCGCGAGGCAGTATTAAAGCTTAATGGATCGGTAATTTTTGGCTGAGCACTTTATGTGGGGTGGCCAAAGTCTCAAAATGGTTGAGTTCGCAGACCCACATGTATTCAAAAAATCGCTTATTATAACCTTGAACCTAATTATTCGGTTGGTAATGGACTTGATCGTTGCGTGGTTTTGGCTGATAAAATACCGATTATGGATTCGAAGCTTAGGAATTTTCTGGTTAAACATAAGATCATGATTTCTTCGGTTTGTAAAGTAGGTTTATTCGGTTGCATAGTTCAATGCCAATACGATGCGTGTTTGGGAAGATTGCTAGGTACGTCGGGCGATTCAGATTTTGTTTTGACTGCCTCGGGGTCAAAGTTAGGAGTTTCTTTAGGTTCGTGTGGCTTGAAATCCATGGTGTCACGATAAGTTTTATGTTAGAGAATAGTGCATCGACTATTGCTAATCACTTTGGTGATGTTTTATTTGTTTCCAACTATTCCGCTTCAATTGGGAATGCTAAATGATGACACACATAATGATCCGAGATTATACGCATAATGATCCGTATCGAAACGACACATTATTGACAACATTCCGTCTGGTGCATAACCGGCGTGAACGGTCCCGGTCAAAGAACCTCTCCCTGGCCCAACTTTAGTAACCTGAGCAGAAGGTTATTTATGTGCACATCCGAAAAGAGGTGTCCCGGACAAAGGCTGGTCGTGACGATACATAAAACCCATCCTACCCGGATAATTGTGGGGGCCACCGGTATCGCTTAGCCAGGTACAAAACATGGGGAGATTATGAATCACATTATCGCAATAAAGGCATGCTGAACCAAACACGTCGGGTACCCGACAATCTCTAACAAGATCATTTATGAACCGGTTGCAAACTTACCAGGTCAAAAGAATACCGCGAAGAAGCACTTGAAACAAACAGGTAGAATCATTTTGCCTAAACAAGAACAAGACATTCGTCCATCACACTATAGACGGATCCACCACACTCTCTCGGAATTACCATACCTTTCTAAGGTAGGTGTCTAGTCCCGAGGCAAACACTTTGTCTCAGAAAAGACGCCCTATCCCGGAGCAAACAAATACACGATCCCAGAAAAAAAATACACAAATGGGCTGCACGCCACGTCAGCCCACGAATCTAGGAAAGTTTGTTAGGAATTGTTAGTTATTCCAATGAAAGGGACAGGTGCCACGTCAACCCTCGAAATTAGTAAAGTTTGTTATAACAATGAAAGAGACATATGCCACGTCATCATTCCCTCATAACATCTATAAATACATAAACAAGATCATTCATTACACAACACTGGATGCATTAATGTTACTCTGCTCAAATTTGTTACAGTAACATTTCTCCAGCTGAAAACACTATTCCGATAGAGATTCCGGTCGATGTCGGAGTTAATCTTCTCCCTAAGATATTAACTAATTCGATCCCAATCGAATAAGGTTAATCCCATCAATTATTTTACGCCCATGAAATCCAGATTTTAAATCTGGGTTTGCACAGTTATTGGAGATAAAACATTCGATCCTATTTTTTTCACTAATCAAGCACTCAAATCTAAAATCTATTTTCTTCATAACAATTTTGGTTTGATTACTAAATCATTGTCTGTGTTTATGGAATCACATCCGGAGAAACATATACACGAGCTTAATGAGGTCACTTTGGTGGATTTGAACGTTTGCCTTAAACCTAACATATGGGTTAATGAGTTAAATGATCATGTTTTGTTAAATAGAATGCTTAACGATGATTGTTTAGTTGGGCCTTTGAAAGTGGTTGTTGATGATGTACTTGGTGTTAAAATTGTTTCTGTATCGGTTCATGATGTTACTGATTTTGAGGATTTGGAATTTTATTAATCGTAGTGGGCATAGGTTATCTCATTAAAAGGAGATGAACTTTGAAGCTAATGGTGTGCCTGCTACTAATGTTCAACATTTTCCCCTTGTGCTCAATTTACGGAGATAGATATTTCTCTTGATGGTCAATGATTTGGTAACAAAAAGAGAAAGTTAAACGAGATATGGGATGTGGTTACGGGTCACGTTACAACTCAGTTTATTGGTGGAGAGATTGTTTTGCCTAGTGAAAAGGATCCATCTACTACTTTCATTGTGGTCGAGAGTGTGAGTCGTTTTACGCGTGTTTGTTCGAATGGTACTTGTATCGGTTTTTGTAGGACTCAGGTCAATCACAACAAGAAAATCAGGTTCATGTGAAGAGGTTTTCGTCACTAAACGGAGGTGAAAAGAAGGTAAACAAAGGAATGGGTGCCTCTCTTCGATTACGTGATAACGAAGATGTGATGACCCGGAAATTTCTAACCAAATTTAAACTTAATCTTTAACGTTTTCGACACGATAAGCAAAGTCTATGAAGTTGAATTTCAAAATTTTAAACTATTCAAATACCCTTCGATTTTTCTCAACGATTCACGAACAATTATATGTAAATAGATACATATATATACTATAACTTGAAAACGTAACAAAGTGTTATGAAAATGATACTGTGCATTAACCTTATTGGTTTGATTATCTGATTGATATTTAGATAAGTTAACTAAAACGTTTAAGATGAACCAGTAAAACACTAATTTGCTACAGTATTTTCGAATTGCTATAGTACCCGAAAAGCTACAGTGTTTTCGAAAATTACTATTTGCTACAGTAAAAAACTTTGCTACAGTAACTTTGCTGCAGTAAAACACTATTTTAAAATGAAAATGTATATATGTATATGTATATAACGAGACGATGATTTATAGAAGTAAATGACCAAAATACTCGAAAGTTTAAGATATACTTCGAGTGATATAATTTAGGGATAATTTAAGGCTATATTTTGACAAAGGTACGTGACACGAAACGTAAAATGCAAGTTTTCTAAGCGTACGAAAATGTGTTCTAGAAACCGGAACCGGGACATAAGTCGAGTGATGACGTACGACTTATCGGAACTAAAATTATTAATCAACTATGCACATGAATTTAATATAATATATAATTAATTATTTAAATTAAATATATTATATATATTATATAAAAACATGTCGACAAGCAAAAAGTTAAGAAAATGTGAGCTGGAATCCTAGGCCATGCGATCGCATGGCCATTACACACAAAAACCATGCGATCGCATGGGGTCTGAAATCTGGCCACATCTATAAATTTGCACGAGTTCGTTTCAGTTTTTCATTTCTTTTTCTATATATCTCTGTATTATTATTATTATTTATATTATTATTATTATTATTATTATTATTATTATTATTATTATTATTATTAAGATTAATAATATTAATCTTATTATTATTAGTATTATCAGATATCGTTACCGTTATTATTAGTATTTTACATAAAATATTACGACGAGGTTATGGCCAAACAATTTCAAAATGAGTTTTCGAGCGGGATAGAGCTAAGGAAAATATGGGTTATTACTAAGGAGGTTATGGGTATTGTTCGAGGGTTTTGTTCGCAAGTCAAACCTAGTGTTTATCATCTCTGTTGCGTCTACGTACTTTCCTGCAATATTGAATCTCAATATTGATACGTAAGCATTCATATCTTATCTTTTATATATTAATAGTGTATCCATGTCTAGTGCTCAAGTATAAATGTTTATGCATGCTTGTATGCTTAATTTCGTCGTTAAACAGTTTATTATGAATCATGAATTAAATACATATATTACTGGTAAAAGATATATGATATACATGTTTTTGAAAAGCTGGCGAAAAATCAATAACTTTTCATTTAGATATCGAATAGTTTCGATGAACGGATTAAAAGATATGATCAACTGAATTATGATTGACATTAATTGGAATTGCTCTTGAATCTGCAATTGATATTTAAACAATTTGTTTGTAAGATTAATAAATTGGATTTTTGAATATTACCAGTCGAATAAATGAATCCTTATATAAAACACGTCTCGTTTTGTTAAGCAACTGTCAAAATTGACTTTTTGAAATGACCGTGGATAACTATTGTATGTCGATCTCGAGCATTAGGATTGTGATACACTATGACCTGACCTAGCTTGATAGACATTTATTGACCAACATATGTTATCTAGGTTGAGATCTACAATTATTTGGTAATCCGAGTTTCGGTCACATTACGATGAACAACTTTATGTGCTGCTAAGGTGAGTTTCATTTGCTCCCTTTTTAATTGCTTTTGCAATCTATATTTTTGGGCTGAGAATACATGCACTTTATTTTAAACGCAATGGATACAAGTACATACTAAATTCTACACCGAGTTTGAACCGAAAATCCCTTAGCTTTGGTAACTAGTAACTACCAGTTATAAGAACTGGTGAGCGCGAGTAGTAGTATATGGATCCATAGGGCTTGATATCCCCGTCCGAGCTAGAGCGCTAACCTTTTAACGGACGTATGCTATTTGAGAAACGTACACGTTGGTTTGCATGTATTATTAAGATGATTATACGAAGAGTACAAATTATATATACGTTAAGTTTGGTTACCAGAGTGCTCAATCTTGTAGAATATTTTGATAAACGTTTCTGGATGAAACAACTGAAATCTTGTGGTCCACCTTTATATACAGATTATGCGAAACACTAAAACTATGAACTCACCAACCTTTGTGTTGATACTTGTTAGCGTGTTGATACTTGTTAGCATGTTTATTCTTAGGTTTCTAGAAGTCTTCCGCTGTTTGCTTATATGTTAGACAAGCTATGTGCATGGAGTCTTACATGACATATTTATCAAGGAAATGTTGCATTCACCAAATCATCACCATGTATCTTATTTCGACTGCATTGTCAACGGAAGTATCATTGTAAACTATTATATTACGGTGATTGTCTATATGTAGAAATCATCAGATGTCGAAAACCTTTGATTTAAATATTCATTTATGGTGTGCCTTTTCAAAAGAATGCAATGTTTACAAAACATATCATATAGAGGTCAAATACCTAGCAATGAAATCGATGAATGACGTGTTCGTCCATATGAATTTGGAGCGATCGTCACAGAAGAGGACTTAGATTATGGTGTTGCAGTTCAAGGTTTGTTTGATGCGGAACCGGTTGCCGATAAGCTAGAAGGAAGGGGTAAGCTTTGTTTTTTCGAGGAATTAGCAAGACAAGGTTTGATCCCTCCATCTTTAGGAACTCTCGTCGTTAACGGTTCATCGAATGTGTTGACATATTCCTTCAACACGGTCGTATCCAGTGAGGTTAATGATTCTGGCCCAAGTCGTGTTCCAAGTCCGCTAAGCGTATGTCGGTGGTTGAGTAGTCTAGTTGTTGGTTTGGGGTACCATAAGTTGTCGATCTCTATTATTTGTATCTTTATGTTGGTTTTCGTTTATTCTGGTTGTTAGTGGTTCGACTCATGGTTAGTTTGTTTTGTTTTCGTTTAGTGTGGCTTGGTTAGTTTTAGTCTGTGAGCCTCAGTTGCGGAGCCATGTGTTACCCACTGGGTGCACATGACCCCATCGAAATATGCACAGTTTATATATTTTCCACTGAAAAATTAGACATCTTGATACTTTGCATGAATGGTTTTTACTCAAATCTTTGAAAATAGGTGCATGTGTTCGATTCTTTTAGCAATCATATTTTATATTACTATTATTATCATTAAAATAGCCAATAACATACACACCAATTGACTTTTTCATGTATTTGTTTATTACTCGCTTTGTAATCAAATGATACATATCATTGTATTTTTAATAATAGTTTTTCATACATTCATCGATATTTAGTGACACCAATGATAAAATTTTCTGACTTCGCCACTGGACTGAGCCTTTCCGCTTATTGCTTGTATTTTTGGTTAATTCTTGTCTATTTTCGAGAAAAGAAATCGTTTAATAGTAACTGTTTTTTCGCGAAAAAAATTCATTTGTTTTTTTTTTTAAACAACAGTACGGGATCACCCAGGGGGACATAACCACCCACGCGTTCATCTCCCTGAAGTTGTATAACCCGCCCCCAACTGCTGCCTAAGAGGAGACCCGACTCAATCCGAGGACATGGGCGGTAAAATCCCCTCCCCCACTGCCCCCGCAACGCGATGTGCGGAAGGCCCTTGAATGGAATTCAAGGGTAAAGGGGAACCTTGTGTACAATGTTGCACCCCACAAGAGTCGAACTCCCGACCTCTCGCTAAGAGAGACAGATCACTACAACATGAACTACAACACAAGGTTATATCCATTTGTTTATATCTGTTTATTCACAAGATTGTTGATGTTAATTTAGCAATTTAATAAACAGATTCTAAAATGAACATAGAACAATAATTTTCAATTGTAATTTCTTAAACTTCATTTTTTGTGATGCATTAATTTATATACTCTGTATTCGTTAGCGTGTGTTCATTTATTCATGGTTCTTACTGAACATAGATAAGAAAATTAGTTAGTTTATCCGTTCTTAATCAAATAGTGTGTAATCGATTTTATGATATGGAAGATGATGTAAAAAATTACAATGATGTTAAGTAAATAAAAACATTACCTAATTAACAAATCACTAGTTATGTTTCAAAGGGCAAGGATATATTTATGCATGGCAAACGGGTCGGATTGGATCGAGACCCAAATGGGTTTGGGTTGAAACAGGTCATGAGTTAAAACGGATCAAGATTTAAATGGGTCAAACGGGTTGGGTCGGGACGTGGGCTGGTTGGGTCTGAGTGGGTCGAGACCCAAACGGGTTGGGTCGGGTCGAGAACCATTTTGTTCAATAAAATATTACTTTTAAATATTTTTTTTATCATTTTTACCCACTTTTTTATTTTTATTATTTTATTATTTTTTATTTTATTTTGAAAAATTACATCGTGCAACTAAAATTCACAATTTTACAACTCGACCCGTTGGACCCATATACAAGACCCGTTGGACCCGTCCCCATTTGTTGGACTTGGTGGATTTGAACATGATCGACCCATTTCTTATTTTTTGTCTAAGACACAATATGTTTTAAAAAACACTCATTGGACAAATTTTTAGGGATATGAATCTCAAAAACTGAAAACTTTACAACTCAACCTGTTTGACCCATATGAAAGACCCATTAGACTCAAATTAATTATAATAATTTAATATTTTCTCAATCAATTGCTAGTATGATTTATTATTTCATAATTCCTTCTCCTAAAGATTCGCTAAATCAAATATATAATAAAAAATAATAATATTATTTTCAACAATTATTTGCTTCCTTTTCGTTATAACTATATATTAATCTTGATGAAACTGGTACTTTTCGCGACGACAAAACTGTAAATACCTCCAACTTCAGTAGTATTTTGGTAATTTGATTTTTTTAAGGCTCTCAATATTTCTTATAACTTTTTATTCACTTCTTTTTTCCTTTATTTTTCATTCTTTTATTTTTTAAACGTTTGATTAATCGGTCGTTACCCTTTTTTATGTTGAATTAACTGACCATTAACCGACCAAAACTTCTCCGCAGTAAAGATAATTTTTACAACTTTTTTTTTTCACTTCCTATTAATTCTTAATTTATTTTTTAAACGTTTAATTACCTAACTGTTAATTATTTTTTATAAACATTCAATTAATCGATCGTTAATCGACCAAAAATTCTCTCATGCGAAACACGAGTTTTTTTATCCTCGTTGATACAAAAGCAATAACTATTATACTTTAGATTTTTCGAACGACAGTTCTTAAAATGATAAAAAAGAAAAAGAAAAAAAAAGACTCGTTTTGTAATTTTCACATACTTGGGGTATAAAATGTAAATTTTCAGAATTGATAATCATAGATGTCAACTATGGGCCGAATATCAGGTTTCCACATATCCAAATACTACTACTACTAATACCGTCGATACTCGTGGCTTAAAAACAGAACAAACAAATACGTCTGGTATTTTCGTCGAACACCTCACACTCACAGGCCCTTTTCTTCATCCTTCAATATTTTAATATTAAATAGTAATTAAATTAATTTTTTCTCACAAAAAGCAAATCAGCTTCAGGAATCATATGTTAGTTCGCTAACGGATTGTTTGGATTATTATTATTATGATGTTTTCAAGACTAGGTCGGTCAATTTCACGATCATCTCGTTCTAGGGTAAGCTTCTGAAATTAGACGCATTTTTTGATTGTTTAAAGCATAATTGTTTTTTTTTTTTTTTTTTATGTTAATTTGTATCAATTGGTGGTTATGTAGAATGTTTTGGGTTGTGCAAATGGCGGAAGATTGCAGATTTTGACTGATTATGATCAATCTCGGTATATCGGAAACGGATATGAGAAATTAGGGTTTTTGAAGCGTTATTTAGGTTCATTAGCTGCTAATAGTAATAAAGATATCAATGGTTCTTCATTCTCTAAGATGTATATTTCTGATTTAAATAATGTTATTGCAAACCCTAAGTTTCGAAGGTTCTTCTGCAGTGAAGCTCCTAAGAAAAAAAGTAAGATTTTAGCTATTTTTTTCTTTGTATTTCTGTTTCTGTTACTGTTTGAAGCTATGAAGCTAATTCTATAAGAAATCTGTCAACCTTATTTGCGAAAGCCGAGTATTCGAGCAGTTATATATATATTGGTCTATGTATTATTTGCCTTTGATGCGTTTTCGAATAATTGTTCAGATTATGAGAACTTCTACCCCAAGGAAAAGAAGGAAACACCAAAGGGGAATAACCAGAAATCTGAATCTAAAGGTTGGTTACCTTGAATTTTATCTCGTGTGTATGTCAAGATTGATTTGTACTTTGAATGAGTTTTGTTTTCTTGGTCTCTATGTCTGTGCAAAATACATGATAAAGTTGCTAGAGATAGATTTGATAGGCATGTAAATTTGTTGATGTTTATCAACATATTGTTGGTGCTCTTACTTTTATATACTAAAAATTTCTGCTTTTGTATTTTGGTCTCCCAGGTGTAATACTATATAGTAATTTACTGATCTTTCAGGTTGATTGGTGCAAAATAATAGAAGTATTGCTTTGTTATGCTAATTGACCTAATAGACACCTAATTGAGTCATTGACTATTTTTTACATTGAAGGTTCATATTGAATATGACAAATTGGTCATCTAGTCTGTAGATCTACTGTTAGCTCCGGCTTTGTTTTGCAATAACCTGTGATGAAATTATGGTACAGTCTCAGATTGTTAGTAAATACTAAAGTTTAAGTACTATGTTAATATTGCGTAAGGGATTATATATATGACATCTATAAGGGATGTCATATTACCTTCTATGAATTCAAGGTGAATTCATCTTCTTTTTAGCAATAAATGGAGCTATGATATTCGCATAATCAGCATGATATTGTGGTTTTAACAAGACATATTAAATATTAAATTATTAGTATCTACTTGATGTTTGAAATACGCACACACTAACTTTATGCATTATATAGAGGAATCGAGCACAGAAGACGAGGGGAGTTTCTTTCCAAAGCAATTTAACTTCCAAATACCTATCCCTTTACTAGTGATTGGATTGTTACTCTTTTCATCACTCTCTTTTGGTCCTCGTGAACAGAAACAGGTTAGCAGTTTTGATACTGGATTTATTTTGTTGCTTTTTTCTGTTTTGTAGGCCTCAAAGATGTGGTGACTTGTTATAAAATTTTATTTCTTATAATGGGTATAAGATAAATATATAAACTACTAAGTTTTCATATCTTTTATTTTGTTGCAGATTAGTTTCCAGGAGTTCAAGAACAAGCTTCTGGAACCAGGCTTGGTGGATCATATTGTCATTTCTAATAAATCAGTTGCAAAAGTATATGTGAGAAACATACCACGTAATCAATCAACTGATGGATCCATTGAAGGATCTTCAATTGATTCACCTGCAAGAGTGAATACAAGTCAGTACAAATATTACTTTAATATTGGGAGCGTCGAATCTTTTGAGGAAAAACTAGAGGAAGCTCAAGAGGCACTTGGAATTGATTCTCATGATTATGTTCCTGTCACATATGCATCTGAAATGGTCTGGTATCAAGAAATTATGCGATTTGCACCGACACTTTTGTTATTGGGTTCTCTTTGGTACATGAGCCGGAGAATGCAAGGTGGATTAGGTGTTGGAGGTGGTGGTGGAAAAGGTGCCCGTGGAATATTCAATATCGGAAAAGCCCATATCAATAAAGTTGATAAGAACGCCAAGAATAAGGTGATTGTTCAATCTTAATCCTGTATATAATTTCTTTAGCGTAATAATTTATGCTTCTCCATAGTTTTGATACAATTAGGGTTTTTTGATTCGTGTTTTGAAACGCTTAGTGTGGACAAATAGAGTCTTTATCACCTTTTATGTTACTGTTTGATCATAAAAAATGCAAGTAAATTAATTGATTACTCTAATATAACGTGAGAAAATTATTGTACTGTTTCGCAATATATAATTCATTGGTTTTTTTTTTTTTTTTTTTTTTTTTTTGTGTGTTCGTCAAACACATATGCAGTTGATTATCTAAAAATTACAATTTGGACACCAAAAAGCTTCCAGCTTTAGTAACTTGCTCCAAACAAATACTAACTTTTCTTTATTTATGTTGTATAATAACTTATTATGTATATATTCTCTTGCTATATGTAACCAAACAATACCATAATACAATATATTTTTTTAATATCCTCTTATCAGGTTTTCTTTAATGATGTTGCTGGCTGTGACGAAGCAAAACAAGAAATTATGGAGTTTGTTCACTTCCTCAAGAACCCAAAGAAATACGAAGAACTCGGAGCTAAAATTCCAAAAGGTGCTCTATTGGTGGGCCCACCAGGGACCGGAAAAACCCTTTTAGCTAAAGCAACTGCTGGAGAATCTGGTGTGCCATTTCTCTCAATATCTGGATCCGATTTCATGGAAATGTTTGTCGGTGTGGGCCCATCTAGGGTCAGAAACTTGTTCCAAGAGGCTAGACAGTGTGCACCTAGTATCATATTCATTGATGAAATTGATGCAATTGGTCGTGCAAGAGGACGTGGTGGTTTTTCGGGGTCAAACGATGAGCGTGAAAGTACTCTTAACCAGCTGCTTGTTGAAATGGACGGGTTCGGCACCACTGCTGGGGTGGTTGTTCTTGCCGGGACTAATAGACCCGATATTTTAGATAAAGCTCTGTTAAGACCTGGAAGATTTGATAGACAAATAAGTATTGATAAACCGGATATTAAAGGGCGTGAGCAGATATTTCAGATTTATTTGAAGAAATTGAAGCTTGATAATGAACCGTCTTATTTTTCTCAGAGATTAGCTGCGTTAACTCCAGGGTTTGCGGGTGCTGATATTGCAAATGTTTGCAATGAAGCAGCTTTGATTGCTGCTAGAGGTGAGCAGACAAAGATAACTATGGAACATTTTGAGGGAGCCATTGATAGGATCATTGGTGGGCTCGAGAAGAAGAACAAGGTATAACATAACCATGTTTGATTTGATATGCATAATGCTTAGTTGTGGTGATTTTAACTTATTTGCTTTTGAATGCGTCACACCGAGATTTTTTCTTACACACACGACTCAGCATCAACCATCACTAGATAGCCTAGTGGTTGGGGCCCTCAGTTCCTTGCGAGAGGTCTCAGGTTCGAATCTTGTCTAGGACGAATATTTAGTGGTGGTCAGGGATGGGTTGGAAACAGGGAAATTCTACTAGGATGTGTACATCCGGGGTCGGATTACTCGCCCTCCCGGGTAGCCGAACACGCAAAACCTTTGACCTTTTACCCTTTTAATCTTTTGCACACGACTCAACATCCACTAATTAATCATATCCAAACAAAAAAAGTGTGTTGAAGTTGAAATTAGCTTTATAATGTTATGTTAGGCACGATGACATGTTACACGCGCAGGGGCGGATCTATAACCATGGGAGTGGTTGCACTTGCAACCACTCAAATATGCTCGTATAGTATAAAATTTGTTAGGTTTTTGTTGGACTTCAGTGAGTGCTACCACTAAAATTTTGTGTGTGCAACCCAATTGTAAACAAAAGAAGCGATGGTTATAAACACAAATTAAAATTCAAGAAGAATTTAAGTTAAGATGAAAAATTGAAGTAGTTGCAGGTTTGTTAATGGAAGTTCTTCCTGGGTTAGAAAGAAATGGGAAAAAATATAAAGTTGTGGGGAAGACCAACTTTAGATGGCCCGCCACTTTCTCTTTTCTTGAACTCGTATTAGATATTCACTTTCTTAATTTACTTTTTTTTTTTAACAACATATATCAAATACTTCATCAATTCAATTTCACCCTTATTTAAATTTTCTATTTAACCCTCAATTCACTAATTTTTTTTTTGAATAACAAAACTTTTTTTAAACGAGCCACCCTCTGTCCCTCTAACAAATTAATATTATTATAATATAATATTATTAATATTACAACAACAACAACAACAGTACCCAATCCCACGAATGTAGGGTATGGGGTATTAATATTATATATTTTTTATACTATTAATATTAATATTATTATAATAATAATAATATTTTTATTATATTACTATTATTTATTATTAATTAATTAATTATTATTATTTTGTGCTACCACTGGCTAAGACTTCTAGATCCGCCACAGTACACGCGGGGGTGCGTGAATCGATGCACGCACATGTGCATACACACACATCACATATGCGCATATACATATACATTCACATGTATCTACACACATACAAGCATACACACCTATACAAATAGACACATATACACTTATAGACACATCTACACATACAGACACATATACATATTGACACATGTATACATTTCAAATATATTTTTAGAGCATATATTCTCGTATATATTGTTTTAGTAAAACATTCATTTTATTATTTTAATTATGAAGATTGTGAAGCTATATGTAATGTGTTAACTATTTTTAGGAAGTAGAAAAATGGACTAACAGTGGTTATGGGTCAGTTAAACCTGACAAACAAAACCCATATTGACCCTTTAAACTACACATATTTCTACCTTTACTAATAATCTTGTTAATGAGACAGGTGATAAGCAAGCTAGAACGGAGGACTGTAGCTTATCATGAAGCGGGTCATGCGGTTGTGGGTTGGTTTTTGGAACACGCAGAACCATTGTTGAAAGTGACTATTGTTCCACGTGGTACAGCAGCTTTAGGTTTTGCTCAATATGTTCCAAGTGAGAACTTACTCATGACCAAGGAACAGCTTTTTGACATGACTTGCATGACGCTTGGTGGCCGAGCTGCTGAACAAGTAATGTTTTTACACACTTTTTTATATACGACTAAAAAACATGACATGCATTACTTTTGTCTTTTGAACCACTCGTGTTGTAGGTATTGAGCTTATGATTATTTCTCAATTTCAGGTTCTCATTGGAAAGATTTCAACGGGAGCACAAAACGACTTAGAGAAGGTAACAAAAATGACATACGCTCAAGTTGCCGTCTACGGCTTCAGTGAAAAAGTGGGTCTTCTCTCGTTCCCTCAAAGGGAAGACGGTATGGAGATGACCAAACCGTACAGCAACAAAACTGGAGCCATTATCGACACTGAAGTTCGAGAATGGGTCAACAAGGCGTACAAACGAACAGTCTCACTTGTTGAAGAACACAAAGAGAAACTTTCTCAAATTGCTGAACTTTTGCTCCAAAAAGAAGTCCTCCACCAAGATGATTTGCTTAAAGTATTAGGCGAACGACCATTTAAAGCACCTGAAATGACAAATTATGACAGGTTTAAGCTTGGGTTCGAGCAGGAAGATGGTAACGCGGGCCAGACTGAAGAGGGTGGGACCACTCAAGATAAAGGGTCACCGCCACCACTCGAGCCTGAAGTGGTCCCTGCGTAGAACGTTACGAAAGAGAGGTAAGAAAAGCTTAATTTGGAAAATACAGTTTCTCCCCATTTGGATTTTGGATTGAGATAGATTTGGGTGGAGATAAACAATTATCTGTGTATTCGGCAACATATTTAAGCTTTGCTTACGTGGCTTAATGTATAACCAAGTCGTACGGAATGCTGATGATACAAAAGGGTGTAAAGTTCATGTGCTGTTTTATTATTTCATAAGAATTTATTGTTCTCGGACTATGTATTGGTTCTGGCTGTCACATTGTCGATCATGTTTTAGACATTTATAAAACTAACATTTCCTGCATAAAGTTTGTCTAATCTAAAGTTTGATATAGACATTGATTTTTTTTTCTTTTTCTTTTTCTTTTTCTCTCAACACGTGTACTATATGGCTGTTGATTCGGGAGAGTTTTAGCATGCATTTCATAAAATTGAATGATTAAGCGCCGAATGATTTATAATTTGAATAACTCAAATGTTCTTAATTAAATTGCATTTGAATGTTAATAACATGTTTAATAATCATTTTAAACAAATAATGTTGATGAATACATTTGACATAGAGAGAAGTGATTCAATAACAGCCCTCAATACATTCAGCAAAACTATTTTGATATATGTGCTTAATGGTTAAGACTTAAGAGAGAATTTCAACTCCGAATGGTTAAACACTGAATACCGAATCATTCAACGTTATCTATTGTTCAGAGGCTAGCAACAAACGTATTAAATGCTAAATGGTTCAGAATTCAGGGATGAACCATTTAATACAAACGCACCCTTGGTATAATTTTTTGTGGTCTATTATTATAAATGTTTTGTTGCTTAATACAGATTTAGAAAGTTTCTTCATATCTCGACGTATGTACTTCACATGTAATAAAGGAATCAAAACTGGTCGCCCGATCATATTAAGCTTCTAACTTTACAATCGCTCCAATCTTTGCTGATAAATGTATGGTGTATTGAATAACTCAGGCTTTAAATTTATGTTGTGTATTTAGTTTTAATCTATGACTGGATTTTAGATGCTTACTGAATATTTACTATCGATTATTCAAACTTCAACTTTTTTTTTTTTTTTTTTTGTTAACACTTGAAATTTATCTTTCCTATAATCCTATTCAGGGGCGGATCTATGTTAACTCGAGTGGTAGCACGTGCTACCACTCAATCTAGTTGACGAAAGGTAAATTTTTCGGAGTTTTCTTTAATTATATGGAAGTGCAACCACTGGCAGAGCCACCATGGTGCAAGACAGGGGCGGATCTATGTTAACTCGAGTGGTAGCACGTGCTACCACTCAATCTAGTTGACGAAAGGTAAATTTTTCGGAGTTTTCTTTAATTATATGGAAGTGCAACCACTGGCAGAGCCACCATGGTGCAAGATGGGGTCACACATACTAAAATTTTAGTGATATATGTTTATATATATGGACTTGTGCAAAATAAGTTGAAAAGCCATTTTAATGGAGCTTTTAAAGTTGAAAATGGTGATATGGAAGTACCAGAAAGGAGACGACATATTAGCCCCACTATATTAAATATTTCGTGTTAAACCCCTGAATTTATTTATATAACTCAATAAGCACCCACTGGTTTCTATTATTTTTTTTTATTAGATGTCTCGTTAAAAACCTACCAACTTTTAGTTTAATACGGAGTAGTAATGTCAGTCAAATTTTCAATTTAACTTTTGTTGAGTCGTTTAATTTCATTTTTATGTAATGGACTTATGACATAACTAAAACCACGTATATATTAAATAAAATAAGCTACTTTATAAATTCTCTTTTGAATATTGGCAGGGGCGGATCTACAGTGTCCCCAGTGGTGGCACAGGACACCACTCAAATACGTGATCTAGTGGGAAAAAAATTAGGTTTTTCACTAGTGACACCAGTGGAAAATGGCCCATTGTGGGACTGAGCTACATAGGTGACGTCACTGAGCATCATTTCATCGAGAGAAATCAAAAATGGTTAGCTTGATTTCATGTATACATGCCATAAGTTGCAGGTTAAGAAACTGAGTAAGGAAGAAGATAATGTAAAAGAGGAAAGTATAAAGGTGGAGAGAGAATTGTGAATATGATAAAATATTTTTTGCAAATATTAGTTGTATAGTACAAGTAGTGAAGCATATGTTTATAAACATCCACGTATTTACTCTTTTGACACATTGTGTTGTTAAAGGTACTACTCCCTATATTGTTTTTTTTTTTTTAAAGATTTGTACTGTATTTGTATAGATGTGATTTAGACTTTAGAGTGGTCACTAGAGTATTTTCTAAAATTATATTACAGCCGTTAATTTTATCTTCTAAACTTATATTACACCTTAATTATTGAAAACAATACGAAAATGAGATATAAATAGATAAGGTTTTATACACCTCATGTCACTTGCTTATGATATTCATAGATAGTGGCATTTATTTATCCTCTAGATAAACCACAATAAAATACTCAAGATCGACTTTGCTAGTAGATAGTGTAAATTTTTGCCCCCTCGAATAAAATTTCTGAATCCACCATTGGTCATATAGTAAAAAAAAAAAATTGAATTTTTAAACAGTGACACCACTGACTGTCATTCCTAGATCCGCCACTGATCCTATTCCCTTTAGTTCAATGGGGGTAAGCTACAGATTTTTTATTCCCTTCTCGTTCGGATAAGATTATTCGTGTATGTGGAAGGTAAGCTCTTCAAGCCGGTTTCAAAGGATATGAAAGTTAGTACCGAGGTGGAGAAATGTAGTAAGTGCATATTTTTGGTGGGTTCAGATCGTTGCGGCTTCGTTGTTAGGTTAAAGTCGTGCCTTGTTGATTTGTTTCATTTAGTGCGCTTTGTTTTTGTTTTGTTGTTTAGCTTCTCCGCGACATTATGCTTTCGTGTTTGTGTTTGTTTGTCTTAGTTGTTGTGTTGTGTTTGCTAGGCTTGTCGCTGAATTGTTTACTAGATTTGTCGTTGTAATTATCGCTTTTTAGCAACAACAAAAAAAAAATCTACTCTAATACTAATGTCTGCTTTCTTATCATGTATTTTCTGTAACAAGAAATCCTTTATATACAAACACATTAGCTCCACATAGCAGGTAAACCACGAACATCGCAAACCCAGTGTAACACCGGCCATTTTTATTTTTTATTTTTTTAAATACACAGCGGAAGACTTTATTAACAAACACAATATAAGTCACGTCATTACGTTTAAGTTTACACAACGGTGTTACGTTATCACAAAACATTATTTATTCAAAAGTCCACATCAGAGTTGGGTTGTCAAACATGTCTTCTGCAATAGCACCCTTCCCGACTAGCAGTACCTAAACCTGCAAGGGGAGAATATGTGGGGGATTAGCGCACCGCTAAGTGAATGGAATCTATCTAACAGATATAGCTTAAGCCACACACAAGCTATATACATCAACAATACCTGCTAACTACCAACTAGCATACAAAAGACAATACGAGGATCGGCGGCTTGTACGAGCACACGACTCCCAGCTGATCGGGCCTGAGTCTACCGATAGTCCCTGCTACTCAATTAACAGTATAGTTATCCAGATGCAGGGGATGCATCATTCACACTATACTCCACAATTAGTAGCCTATGGACCCAACCTCCCCTAGGCACGGTTGACCTCATACGGACTCTAACCTCTCCTAGGCACGGTCTCGAGTCCCCAGTCTCCCTAGGCCCGACTGGTGCCATTCACACATTGTACACAAAATTCACATACAACATCAGGCAACGATATTATTCTAACATAGCAATTCCTACACTATGCATGGTAAAAGAGTCAACCACAGTAGCATGATATGCTACTTAAACTCTATCCGTAGATAGACCCACTCACCAATTACCAGCAACCGCTCAGTTATTATTTCTGAGCTTCCTCCTTATCCTTATCTCCCGAGAACAGCAAAAACCAAGTTAGAATAGTGTTCCCATCAAGATTAGACACACTGACAGCGAATTATAGCAAATTAGTAAAAAAAATGCGTCCGCTAAAATTTTCATGCTTAACACTTATGCACTTTCAAAATTTACATCCTGAACACCAAAATATAAACGGGCAGCATAACGGCTAGAAAAAGGCACTTTGGTAAAACATTCTGCCCTGTACACACAGTCGGTCGACTGACACTTACAGTCGGTCGACTGTCGACACAATCGGTCGACTGACCTGTCCAGTCGGTCGATTCATTGGGTAATACATCAATCGGCCGAAGGTAAATCTCAGTCGGTCGGTTCACTCGCCAGTCGGTCGGTTCACCCTCAGTCGGTCGACTGTCATCCGACAGTCGGCCGACTGTGTTCATCTTCCTCAGAAACTGAACAAAGGCTACGGACTTCACGATGAAATCCTCAAATCTCGATCTAGAGATCGTTTTAAACACCAAAATCGACTACCACTTGTTCACTACTTGTTATAGACTCAAAACCCACAACAATTTGACCATAACAACACTTAAATCACTTGTTTTGACACAAATTCAAGCTTTTTACAAAACTCACACAAAACCAAGAATTTAACAACGAATTGAACACAAAAACACATGTTACTTACCTTGATAGACTCAGTAATCTGTAAGAAACAAGATGGTATGAACAATTTGAGCTCTAGAACACAATTTAGGAATTAGGGTTTGGTTAGGTGGGAGGGATGAAGGTACGGTGTATTTTCTAAAAATGGGAAGAAAATGAGAAAGTGGCAGCTGGTATAACACTTAATTGTGTTATATCACAATACCTTTCAACACACGGGTATTTACCAGTTATCTGATATCTTTCGTACAGGATTAGGTAACCCAAACGAAGTCCAAATAAAATAATCAAACCTGTTCTGGGACCCTTGTCACAAACTGGACACAACACAAATATAATAAAACACTAATTAAATAAATAAAATAAAAGCACTTAAGACTAAGCACAAACTCTAAGGGCAAAATAGTTCACTTACAACTAGCCCGGGCTTCAGTCTGTTACAAATCCACCCCCCTTACGGAGATTCCGTCCTCGGAATCTGGTATTGGTCAAACAAATGAGGGTAACGATTTCTCATCAACTCTTCCGTTTCCCACGTAAGATTAGAACCCAAACTGTGTTTCCACTCGATCAACACCATCGGTATCTCTTTATTTCTCAACTTAGTCACCTTTCGGTCAACTACACGAACCGGCTCTTCCACCAATTTCTTATTCAAATCGACCCTGAAATCTTCTAAAGGAAGGAGTTGCGTTTCATCATCGACTTTACACTTACGAAGATAACACACGTTAAATGTATTATGAATACCGGCTAACTCTGGCGGAAGATCTAACACCACAGTCTGATCGTTCAACACTTCACTGATCGGAAACGGACCAATAAATCTTGGTGCTAACTTACCACGTTTACCGAATCTGATAACCCCTTTCCACGGCGAAACTTTCAGATACACTCGTTCACCCACATTAAAGGTTACCGGACGTCTACGCGGATCAGCATACATTTTCTGCCTATCTCTAGCGGCTTTCAACTTTTCTCTCGCAATTGCAACATTTTCGGCTGTCATTTGAACAATTTCGGGACCTGCAAACTGCTTCTCCCCGGCTTCTAACCAACAAGTCGGAGTTCTGCAACTACGACCGTACAACATTTCATAGGGCGGCATTCCTATACTCGAATGATATGAATTATTATACGCGAATTCGACCAACGGTAAATGTGTATCCCACGAACCACCGTATTCTAACACACAAGTCCTTAACATATCCTCCAAAGTCTGTATCGTTCTTTCACTCTGACCATCTGTCTGAGGATGATAAGCTGTACTTAAATTCACACGTGTACCCAAATTTTGTTGAAGACTGTTCCAAAAATTCGACACAAATCTGGAATCTCTGTCTGAAACGATCGATAACGGCACACCATGTCGACTAACTATTTCTTTCACATAAAAATTGGCTAACTCACTTAACGAAGCTGTCTCACGAGTAGCAAGAAAATGAGCACTTTTAGTTAGACGATCCACTATTACCCAAATCATATCGTGTCGTTTCTGAGTTCGAGGTAATTTGGTCACAAAATCCATCGTTATATGTTCCCATTTCCACTCTGAAATCTGTAACTGACGTAGCGAACCATAAGGTTTCTGATGTTCTGCCTTCACTTGAGCACAAATATGGCACTTTTCGACATATCGAGCGATATCTGTTTTCATTGTCGGCCACCAATACACTGCTTTCAAATCATGATACATCTTATTACTACCCGGATGTACTGTCAATTTGGATTTGTGAGCTTCTGTCATAATTAAATCCCTCAAATTTCCAAGCTTAGGTACCCAAGCACGATTGTTTAAAGTCTTTAGTCCACGTGAGTCATCACTTAAGTCCACTTTTCGTTTGATCATTTGTTCATATTTAATATGTTCGTCCTCCAAAGCACAGGCCTGAACGGTTCTTAAGCTGTTAATCAAATCTGAAGTTATATTCAAACGAAGGAATTTCACATTTTCACTTGACTTTTTACGACTTAGCGCATCTGCAACCACATTTGCCTTACCCGGATGATATTTAATTTCACAATCATAATCTTTGATCAACTCTTGCCACCGTCTCTGACGCATATTCAATTCTTTCTGTGAGAAGATATATTGCAGACTCTTATGATCTGTACAAATAACACAATGAGTTCCATACAAATAATGTCTCCACAGTTTCAAAGCAAACACTACTGCAGCCATTTCAAGATCATGCACCGGATAATTCTTCTCATGAACTTTCAACTGTCGCGAGGCGTAGGCGATTACCTTATCTCTCTGCATTAAGACACAACCCAACCCAGCATATGATGCATCACAGTATACCACGAAGTCGTCTGAACCTTCTGGTAAAGATAACACTGGTGCTTGACACAGTAGCTGTTTCAATATCTGAAAAGCCTTTTCCTGTTCATCAATCCATCGAAAAGTTATATCTTTACGAGTTAACTTAGTCAATGGACCTGCTATTTTAGAGAAATCTTTGATAAACCTGCGATAATAACCAGCCAATCCCAGAAAACTCTTAATCTCAGTCGGAGTCCTCGGAGAATTCCAATTCATTACCGCTTCTATCTTTGTCGGATCAACTTTTATACCCTCGGTACAAATCACATGACCCAAAAACTGCACTTCACGTAACCAAAATTCACACTTTGAAAATTTTGCAAATAGTTGCTCACGTTTTAACAAGTTTAAAACCAACCTCAGATGTTCAGCATGTTCACTCTCTGTTTTCGAATACACCAATATGTCATCAATAAACACAATCACAAACTTATCTAAGAATGGATGACACACTCTATTCATTAGATCCATGAAGACTGCTGGCGCATTCGTCAACCCAAAAGGCATGACAAGAAATTCATAATGACCATACCTTGTTCTGAACGCTGTTTTCGGTATATCTGATTCAGCAACACGAACCTGATGATATCCGGATCGTAAGTCTATCTTAGAAAAGAATGAAGCACCCTGTAACTGATCGAACAAATCATCTATTCGAGGTAACGGATACTTATTCTTCACAGTTCTTTTGTTCAATTCACGATAATCAATACACATACGCATTGACCCATCTTTCTTTTTAACAAACAATACCGGAGCACCCCACGGTGAAGAACTCGGTCGGATAAACCCACAATCTAATAGTTCTTGAATCTGTGACATCATTTCACGGATTTTAGATAGCGCTAATCGGTATGGAGCTTTTGCAACTGGAGTTGTTCCAGGAACCAACTCAATCTTATATTCGACTTCCCTTACCGGCGGCAGACCTGGTAACTCATCTGGGAACACTTCAGGAAATTCTGATACTACCGGAATATCGGCCACTGTTCTCTTTTCTTTCTCCGCAGCAATCACATACGCAAGAAACGAATCACAACCCTTTTCCATCGACTTTTTCGCTTTCATCATGGTTATCAACGGAAAATTATACCCGCCCCGCTCCCCCCGGGCCACAATACGGGTTCCATCGGTCAAACGAAAGGTAATCATTTTCCTATCGCACTTAATATTAGCCCTAAGCGAGCTCAGCCAATCCATTCCTAATACTACATCAAAGCTAGGAATAGATAACACTAAACAAGTTACCGGGAAAGACTTCCCTTCGATCTCTATACAAACCCCAGTCACATAGGTTGTGACGGGTGTGGTCTTACCATCAGCTACTTCTACACTAACCGGCTTGGGTAACACAGTAGCTGGTAAATTCAACTTAGCACAGAAATCTAGGGACATAAAACACCTATTGGCACCACAATCAAACAATACGCGAGCAGGTATTGAGTTGATTAGAAACATACCGGTGATTACTTCGTCGGTTGCCACAGCATTCTCAACCGACATCTGAAAAGCTCTAGCCTCTGCTGTTGGAGGATTCTTCCTCTTCTGCCCACTCAAGGCAGTTGATCCTCCGGCTGATGCCGAACGCGCCCCTGACCCTGCCCCGGAACTACCACTCTTAGACAGACAACTAATTGCACGATGCCCTGGTTTGTGACAACTCCAACACACACTATTCGGATACGGGCATGCTGAAGACTCATGCCCAACAACACCACACTTTAAGCATCTTCTTGTAGCCTCAGAACACTGACCACTGTGAGAAGATCGACACGTGTGACACCAATTCCCTTTACCTGATCCAGACCCAGAACTACTCTGACCACTTTTACCCTTCGATTTAAACCCACTAGACTTCTTGGATTTAGATCCTGATTGACCAGATACTTGCCCACCTTGTTGTAGCACATTACCAAACATTCTGTTTCTGGCGGCCTGAACATCACTTTCTACCATCTTAGCCATCACAACCGCTTGAGACAACGACGTAGCCGTTCTAACAAAAGTTCGGTACTCTGGCAAAATGATATTAACAAAATGTTGTATACGAGACGCTTCGTCTGGCACCCACTGTTGTACAAACCTTAGTTTATCCATATACTTCTCTACTACCTCGTCGATCGTCATTTGAGGTGTCATCTTCATTTCAAGAAACTCAGTCTTGATTCGGTTCATATCAAATGGATTACAATATTGTTCACACACCTTCCCATGAAACTGCTCCCATGTGATCATACTCACTTGCTCTTTTGGTATACTAGAAATCAAAGAATCCTACCAAATCATAGCCCTACCTTTCAACATTCGACTAGCATATGTCACTTTCAGCTCGGGTTCACACTGGCACGCTTCAAATACCCTTTCAACTTCTCGCAACCAATTGAGAGTTACAGTCGGATCAGTACTTCCAGAGAACTCGGAGGGTTTGCAATCACGGAAGTTCTTATACGTACATCTTTTGGGTGGTTGCATGTAAGGTTGATGGAACATTTGCATTTGGTATGGATTCATCATCATGGGATTTTGGTAAGTAAAATTGTTTTGTGGTGGCATATAATATTGGTTAGGTATTTGATTCTGAAACTGGTTCTGGTGCACATTAGGTATCGTTTGGGATTGCGCGATTGGGAATCCAGGTGGTGTATCATCATTTCCAGAATGCCTTGCCAATTCAAGCTCATTAATTTTGTCCTCAGCCTCTTTTAGCTTACTTTCTAATTGAAGGATGTAACTACTCTGATCATCATCAGACTCAACACCCTCTTCTGGTGCTCTAAATGTTCCGGGGTTAGATGGGCCAGTTGCGTTTCTATCAGCCATACCTGTGCTACAAAACAGCTCACACAAAAGCTTAGTGGATAACAGTTAGTTCAATCACAACTAACACACGTATATCCTATTTTCACTTAGCCCCCACTCCCACAGACATGTTTGACTTGCCTCAGGGTTTGGGAACAAAGTACGCGCACGCAATTGCTGCCAAACCATGCTCTGATACCAACTTGTAACACCGGCCATTTTTTTTTTTTAAATACACAGCGGAAGACTTTATTAACAAACACAATATAAGTCACGTCATTACGTTTAAGTTTACACAACGGTGTTATGTTATCACAAAACATTATTTATTCAAAAGTCCACATCAGAGTTGGGTTGTCAAACATGTCTTCTGCAATAGCACCCTTCCCGACTAGCAGTACCTAAACCTGCAAGGGGAGAATATGTGGGGGATTAGCACACCGCTAAGTGAATGGAATCTATCTAACAGATATAGCTTAAGCCACACACAAGCTATATACATCAACAATACCTGCTAACTACCAACTAGCATACAAAAGACAATACGAGGATCGGCGGCTTGTACGAGCACACGACTCCCAGCTGATCGGGCCTGAGTCTACCGATAGTCCCTGCTACTCAATTAACAGTATAGTTATCCAGATGCAGGGGATGTGAAATGTCCCGTTCTTATTGATTAAAAACGTTCCATATTAATTGATTTCGTTGCGAGGTTTTGACCTCTATATGAGACGTTTTTCAAAGACTGCATTCATTTTAAAACAAACCATAACTTTATTTCATCAATAAAGGTTTAAAAAGCTTTACGTAGATTATCAAATAATGATAATCTAAAATATCCTGTTTACACACGACCATTACATAATGGTTTACAATACAAATATGTTACAACAAAATAAGTTTCTTGAATGCAGTTTTTACACAATATCATACAAGCATGGACTCCAAATCTCGTCCTTATTTAAGTATGCGACAGCGGAAGCTCTTAATAATCACCTGAGAATAAACATGCTTAAAACGTCAACAAAAATGTTGGTGAGTTATAGGTTTAACCTATATATATCAAATCGTAACAATAGACCACAAGATTTCATATTTCAATACACATCTCATACATAGAGATAAAAATCATTCATATGGTGAACACCTGGTAACCGACAATAACAAGATGCATATATAAGAATATCCCCATCATTCCGGGACACCCTTCGGATATGATATAAATTTTGAAGTACTAAAGCATCAGGTACTTTGGATGGGGTTTGTTAGGCCCAATAGATCTATCTTTAGGATTCGCGTCAATTAGGGTGTCTGTTCCCTAATTCTTAGATTACCAGACTTAATAAAAAGGGGCATATTCGATTTCGATAATTCAACCATAGAATGTAGTTTCACGTACTTGTGTCTATTTTGTAAATCATTTATAAAACCTGCATGTATTCTCATCCCAAAAATATTAGATTTTAAAAGTGGGACTATAACTCACTTTCACAGATTTTTACTTCGTCGGGAAGTAAGACTTGGCCACTGGTTGATTCACGAACCTATAACAATATATACATATATATCAAAATATGTTCAAAATATATTTACAACACTTTTAATATATTTTGATGTTTTAAGTTTATTAAGTCAGCTGTCCTCGTTAGTAACCTACAACTAGTTGTCCACAGTTAGATGTACAGAAATAAATCGATAAATATTATCTTGAATCAATCCACGACCCAGTGTATACGTATCTCAGTATTGATCACAACTCAAACTATATATATTTTGGAATCAACCTCAACCCTGTATAGCTAACTCCAACATTCACATATAGAGTGTCTATGGTTGTTCCGAAATATATATAGATGTGTCGACATGATAGGTCGAAACATTGTATACGTGTCTATGGTATCTCAAGATTACATAATATACAATACAAGTTGATTAAGTTATGGTTGGAATAGATTTGTTACCAATTTTCACGTAGCTAAAATGAGAAAAATTATCCAATCTTGTTTTACCCATAACTTCTTCATTTTAAATCCGTTTTGAGTGAATCAAATTGCTATGATTTCATATTGAACTCTATTTTATGAATCTAAACATAAAAGTATAGGTTTATAGTCGGAAAAATAAGTTACAAGTCGTTTTTGTAAAGGTAGTCATTTCAGTCGAAAGAACGACGTCTAGATGACCATTTTAGAAAACATACTTCCACTTTGAGTTTAACCATAATTTTTGGATATAGTTTCATGTTCATAATAAAAATCATTTTCTCAGAATAACAACTTTTAAATCAAAGTTTATCATAGTTTTTAATTAACTAACCCAAAACAGCCCGCGGTGTTACTACGACGGCGTAAATCCGGTTTTACGGTGTTTTTCGTGTTTCCAGGTTTTAAATCATTAAGTTAGCATATCATATAGATATAGAACATGTGTTTAGTTGATTTTAAAAGTCAAGTTAGAAGGATTAACTTTTGTTTGCGAACAAGTTTAGAATTAACTAAACTATGTTCTAGTGATTACAAGTTTAAACCTTCGAATAAGATAGCTTTATATGTATGAATCGAATGATGTTATGAACATCATTACTACCTTAATTTCCTTGGATAAACCTACTGGAAAAGAGAAAAATGGATCTAGCTTCAATGGATCCTTGGATGGCTCGAAGTTCTTGAAGCAGAATCATGACACGAAAACAAGTTCAAGTAAGATCATCACTTGAAATAAGATTGTTATAGTTATAGAAATTGAACCAAAGTTTGAATATGATTATTACCTTGTATTAGAATGATAACCTACTGTAAGAAACAAAGATTTCTTGAGGTTGGATGATCACCTTACAAGATTGGAAGTGAGCTAGCAAACTTGAAAGTATTCTTGATTTTATGAAACTAGAACTTTTGGAATTTATGAAGAACACTTAGAACTTGAAGATAGAACTTGAGAGAGATCAATTAGATGAAGAAAATTGAAGAATGAAAGTGTTTGTAGGTATTTTTGGTCGTTGGTGTATGGATTAGATATAAAGGATATGTAATTTTGTTTTCATGTAAATAAGTCATGAATGATTACTCATATTTTTGTAATTTTATGAGATATTTCATGCTAGTTGCCAAATGATGGTTCCCACATGTGTTAGGTGACTCACATGGGCTGCTAAGAGCTGATCATTGGAGTGTATATACCAATAGTACATACATCTAAAAGCTGTGTATTGTACGAGTACGAATACGGGTGCATACGAGTAGAATTGTTGATGAAACTGAACGAGGATGTAATTGTAAGCATTTTTGTTAAGTAGAAGTATTTTGATAAGTGTATTGAAGTCTTTCAAAAGTGTATAAATACATATTAAAACACTACATGTATATACATTTTAACTGAGTCGTTAAGTCATCGTTAGTCGTTACATGTAAGTGTTGTTTTGAAACCTTTAGGTTAACGATCTTGTTAAATGTTGTTAACCCAATGTTTATAATATCAAATGAGATTTTAAATTATTATATTATCATGATATTATCATGTATGAATATCTCTTAATATGATATATATACATTAAATGTCTTTACAACGATAATCGTTACATATATGTCTCGTTTAAAAATCATTAAGTTAGTAGTCTTGTTTTTACATATGTAGTTCATTGTTAATATACTTTATGATATGTTTTCTTATCATAGTATCATGTTAACTATATATATATATCCATATATATGTCATCATATAGTTTTTACAAGTTTTAACGTTCGTGAATCACCGATCAACTTGGGTGGTCAATTGTCTATATGAAACATATTTCAATTAATCAAGTCTTAACAAGTTTGATTGCTTAACATGTTGGAAACATTTAATCATGTAAATATCAATCTCAATTAATATATATAAACATGGAAAAGTTCGGGTCACTACAGTACCTACCCGTTAAATAAATTTCGTCCCGAAATTTTAAGCTGTTGAAGGTGTTGACGAATCTTCTGGAAATAGATGCGGGTATTTCTTCTTTATCTGATCTTCACGCTCCCAGGTGAACTCGGGTCCTCTACGAGCATTCCATCGAACCTTAACAATTGGTATCTTGTTTTGCTTAAGTCTTTTAACCTCACGATCCATTATTTCGACGGGTTCTTCGATGAATTGAAGTTTTTCGTTGATTTGGATTTCATCTAACGGAATAGTGAGATCTTCTTTAGCAAAACATTTCTTTAAATTCGAGACGTGGAAAGTGTTATGTACAGCCGCGAGTTGTTGAGGTAACTCTAGTCGGTAAGCTACTGGTCCGACACGATCAATAATCTTGAATGGTCCAATATACCTTGGATTTAATTTCCCTCGTTTACCAAATCGAACAACGCCTTTCCAAGGTGCAACTTTAAGCATGACCATCTCTCCAATTTCAAATTCTATATCTTTTCTTTTAATGTCAGCGTAGCTCTTTTGTCGACTTTGGGCGGTTTTCAACCGTTGTTGAATTTGGATGATCTTCTCGGTAGTTTCTTGTATAATCTCCGGACCCGTAATCTGTCTATCCCCCACTTCACTCCAACAAATCGGAGACCTGCACTTTCTACCATAAAGTGCTTCAAACGGCGCCATCTCAATGCTTGAATGGTAGCTGTTGTTGTAGGAAAATTCTGCTAACGGTAGATGTCGATCCCAACTGTTTCCGAAATCAATAACACATGCTCGTAGCATGTCTTCAAGCGTTTGTATCGTCCTTTTGCTCTGCCCATCAGTTTGTGGATGATAGGCAGTACTCATGTCTAGACGAGTTCCTAATGCTTGCTGTAATGTCTGCCAGAATCTTGAAATAAATCTGTCATCCCTATCAGAGATAATAGAGATTGGTATTTCATGTCTGGAGACGACTTCCTTCAAATACAGTCGTGCTAACTTCTCCATCTTGTCATCTTCTCTTATTGGTAGGAAGTGTGCTGATTTGGTGAGACGATCAACTATTACCCAAATAGTATCAAAACCACTTGCAGTCCTTGGCAATTTAGTGATGAAATCCATGGTAATGTTTTCCCATTTCCATTCCGAGATTTCGGGTTGTTGAAGTAGACCTGATGGTTTCTGATGCTCAGCTTTGACCTTAGAACACGTCAAACATTCTCCTACGTATTTAGCAACATCGGCTTTCATACCCGGCCACCAAAAATGTTTCTTGAGATCCTTGTACATCTTCCCCGTTCCAGGATGTATTGAGTATCTGGTTTTATGAGCTTCTCTAAGTACCATTTCTCTCATATCTCCAAATTTTGGTACCCAAATCCTTTCAGCCCTATACCGGGTTCCGTCTTCCCGAATATTAAGATGCTTCTCCGATCCTTTGGGTATTTCATCCTTTAAATTTCCCTCTTTTAAAACTCCTTGTTGCGCCTCCTTTATTTGAGTAGTAATGTTATTATGAATCATTATATTCATAGATTTTACTCGAATGGGTTCTCTGTCCTTCCTGCTCAAGGCATCGGCTACCACATTTGCCTTCCCCGGGTGGTAACGAATCTCAAAGTCGTAATCATTCAATAATTCAATCCACCTACGTTGCCTCATATTCAGTTGTTTCTGATTAAATATGTGTTGAAGACTTTTGTGGTCAGTATATATAATACTTTTGACCCCATATAAGTAGTGCCTCCAAGTCTTTAATGCAAAAACAACCGCGCCTAATTCCAAATCATGCGTCGTATAATTTTGTTCGTGAATCTTCAATTGTCTAGACGCATAAGCAATCACCTTCGTTCGTTGCATTAATACACAACCGAGACCTTGCTTTGATGCGTCACAATAAATCACAAAATCATCATTCCCTTCAGGCAATGACAATATAGGTGCCGTAGTTAGCTTTTTCTTCAATAACTGAAACGCTTTCTCTTGTTCATCATTCCATTCAAATTTCTTCCCTTTATGCGTTAATGCAGTCAAGGGTTTTGCTATTCTGGAAAAGTCTTGGATGAACCTTGTGTAGTAACCACCTAGTCCTAAAAACTGGCGTATGTGTTTCGGAGTTTTCGGGGTTTCCCACTTTTCAACAGTTTCTATCTTTGCCGGATCCACCTTAATACCTTCTTTGTTCACTATGTGACCGAGGAATTGAACTTCTTCCAACCAAAATGCACACTTTGAAAACTTAGCGTACAATTCTTCCTTCCTCAATACTTCTAACACCTTTCTCAAATGTTCACCGTGTTCTTGGTCATTCTTTGAGTAAATAAGTATGTCATCAATGAAAACAATGACAAACTTGTCAAGGTATGGTCCACACACTCGGTTCATAAGGTCCATGAACACAGCTGGTGCATTAGTTAAACCAAACGGCATGACCATAAACTCGTAATGACTGTAACGTGTTCTGAAAGCAGTCTTTGGAATATCATCTTCTTTCACCCGCATTTGATGATACCCGGAACGTAAGTCAATCTTTGAATAAACAGACGAGCCTTGTAGTTGATCAAATAAGTCGTCGATTCTCGGTAGTGGGTAGCGGTTCTTGATGGTAAGTTTGTTCAACTCTCGGTAGTTGATACACAACCTGAATGTACCATCTTTCTTCTTGACAAACAAAACAGGAGCTCCCCACGGTGATGTGCTTGGTCGAATGAAACCATGCTCTAAAAGTTCTTGTAATTGGCTTTGCAGTTCTTTCATCTCGCTGGGTGCGAGTCTGTAAGGAGCACGAGCTATTGGTGCAGCTCCTGGTACAAGATCTATTTGAAATTTAACGGATCGATGTGGGGGTAATCCCGGTAATTCTTTCGGAAATACATCGGGAAATTCTTTTGCAATGGGAACATCATTGATGCTCTTTTCTTCAGTTTGTATTTTCTCGACGTGTGCTAGAACAGCATAGCAACCTTTTCTTATTAGTTTTTGTGCCTTCAAATTACTAATAAGATGTAGCTTCGTGTTGCCCTTTTCTCCGTACACCATTAAGGGTTTTCCTTTTTCTCGTATAATGCGAATTGCATTTTTGTAACAAACGATCTCCGCTTTCACTTCTTTCAACCAGTCCATACCGATTATCACATCAAAACTCCCTAACTCTACTGGTATCAAATCAATCTTAAATGTTTCGCTAACCAGTTTAATTTCTCGATTCCGACATATATTATCTGCTGAAATTAATTTACCATTTGCTAATTCGAGTAAAAATTTACTATCCAAAGGCGTCAATGGACAACTTAATTTAGCACAAAAATCTCTACTCATATAGCTTCTATCCGCACCCGAATCAAATAAAACGTAAGCAGATTTATTGTCAATAAGAAACGTACCCGTAACAAGCTCCGGGTCTTCCTGTGCCTCTACCGCATTAATATTGAAAACTCTTCCACGGCCTTGTCCATTCGTGTTCTCCTGGTTCGGGCAATTTCTAATAATGTGGCCTGGTTTTCCACATTTATAACAAACTACATTGGCATAACTTGCTCCGACACTACTTGCTCCGCCATTACTCGTTCCGACACCATTTGTTCCTTTCGTTCTATTAACCCCTGGTCCGTAGACCTCACACTTCGCCGCGCTATGACCATTTCTTTTACACTTGTTGCAAAATTTGGTGCAGAACCCCGAGTGATTCTTTTCACACCTTTGGCATAGCTGCTTCTGATTGTTGTTGTTGTTGCGGTTATTATTGTTGTTGGGATGATTGTTGTAGTTGCTGTTGTTGTTGTTGTTGTTGTTGTTGTTGTTGGGCCGTTTGTTGTAGTTGCGATTGATGTTGCGATTGTTGGGATAATTGTTGCGATTATTGTTGTAATTGCTGTTGTTGTTGTATTGGTGATTCTTATCGCCGTTTTCCTCCCACTTTCTTTTGACTTGCTTCACATTGACCTCTTCAGCAGTCTGTTCTTTAATTCTTTCTTCAATCTGGTTCACTAGTTTGTGAGCCATTCTACATGCCTGTTGTATGGAGGCAGGCTCGTGTGAACTTATATCTTCTTGGATTCTTTCCGGTAATCCTTTCACAAACGCGTCGATCTTCTCTTCCTCATCTTCGAATGCTCCCGGACACAATAGGCACAATTCTGTGAATCGTCTTTCGTACGTGGTAATATCAAATCCTTGGGTTCGTAACCCTCTAAGTTCTGTCTTGAGCTTATTGACCTCGGTTCTGGGACGGTACTTCTCGTTCATCAAGTGCTTGAATGCTAACCACGGTAGTGCGTACGCATCATCTTGTCCCACTTGCTCTAGATAGGTATTCCACCATGTTAACGCAGAACCTGTGAAGGTATGCGTAGCGTACTTCACTTTGTCCTCTTCAGTACACTTACTTATGGCAAACACCGATTCAACCTTCTCGGTCCACCGTTTCAATCCGATCGGTCCTTCGGTTCCATCAAATTCCAAAGGTTTGCAGGCAGTGAATTCTTTGTAGGTGCATCCTACACGATTTCCTGTACTGCTAGATCCAAGGTTATTGTTGGTATGTAGCGCAGCCTGTACTACGGCTATGTTTGAAGCTAGAAAAGTACGGAATTCCTCTTCATTCATATTCACGGTGTGTCGAGTAGTCGGTGCCATTTCCTTCAAAATAGTTAAATGGAACAAGTTAATCATACAGAATATTAAGAGTAGTTAATAGTATTTCGTAGCATAATATGAACTCATTTATAAAAGCTTTTTCTTCATATTAGCGTTTTATAAGTTTAAATTCGGGTAGTACCTACCCGTTAAGTTCATACTTAGTAGCTAATATACAATTCAACTACTACAATTCTATATGAAAAACTGATTATAATAATATTTCGCGTTCAAACTTTTATACAATATTTTACAAACTTACAATACCGCTTATTTTACATAAAGCATGAAATATAGCACACATTAACTTTGATACAAGATAGTTGTGAAGACGATTCTAGCTAGTACACAAGTCGTTCAGCAAAGGCAATAAAGACACGTAATTCATACGTCCAGAAACAAGTCATGCATTCTGGTTTTACTAGGACTACTTCCCATCCTTGGTCTTGTGCAACATAACCGTTATGGCCGTTGATAAGACAGCGTGTTGTAACGTCATCAAAGGGACGAGGGTTACGTAATGTCCAACAGTCCCGTAATAATCTAAAAACCTCATTTCTTACCCCAATTACCGACTCCGTCACTTGTGGAAACGTTTTGTTTAATAGTTGTAGCCCGATGTTCTTGTTCTCACTTTGGTGAGAAGCGAACATTACTAATCCGTAAGCATAACATGCTTCTTTATGTTGCATGTTAGCCGCTTTTTCTAAATCACGAAGTCCAATATTCGGATATATTGAGTCAAAATAATTTCTTAACCCGTTGCGTAAAATAGCATTTGGGTTCCCCGCAATATATGCGTCAAAGTAAACACATCGTAACTTATGGGTTTCCCAATGTGATATCCCCTATCTTTCAAACGAAAGTCTCTTATAAACCAAGACATTCTTGGAACGTTCTTCGAATGTCTTACAAACTGATCTCGCCTTAAATAGTTGTGCCGAAGAATTCTGGCCGACTCTAGACAAGATTTCATCAATCATGTCTCCGGGTAGGTCTCTTAAAATATTGGGTTGTCTATCCATTTTGTGTTTTTAAACTGTAAAATAGACAAGAGTTAGATTCATAAAAAAATACTTATTAATACAAGCAATTTTTACATATATCATAAAGCATAAGAACACTATATTACATATATTACACCACACGAATACAACTATCTTATTCCGACTCGCTCGTTTCTTCTTCTTCGGTTTTGGTTCGTTTTGCCAAGTTTCTAGGGATATATGATGTTCCCCTAATACGAGCCGTCGTTGTCCACATTGGTTTAGAAAAACCTGGTGGTTTAGAGGTTCCCGGGTCATTGTTACAACTTAAGGACTTCGGGGGTTGACGATACATATAAAGTTCATCGGGGTTGGAATTATATTTCTCTATTTTTATGCCCTTTCCCTTATTATTTTCTTTTGCCTTTTTAAGTTCAGTTGGGGTAATTTCTATAACATCATCGGAATTCTCGTCGGAATCCGATTCATCGGAGAATTGGTAATCCTCCCAATATTTTGCTTCCTTGGCGGAAACACCATTGACCATAATTAACTTTGGTCGGTTGGTTGAGGATTTTCTTTTACTTAACCGTTTTATTATTTCCCCCACCGGTTCTATTTCTTCATCCGGTTCCGATTCTTCTTCCGGTTCCGATTCTTCTTCTGGTTCCGACTCTTCTTCCGGTTCCTCTTCGGGAACTTGTGAATCAGTCCACAAATCATTCCAATTTACATTTGACTCTTCATTATTATTAGGTGAGTCAATGGGACTTGTTCTAGAGGTAGACATCTATCACATAATATCAAACACGTTAAGAGATTAATATATCACATAATATTCATATGTTAAAAATATATAGTTTCCAACAAAAATATTAAGCAATCATTTTTAAAGAAAACACGGTCGAAGTCCAGACTTACTAATGCATCCTAACAAACTCGATAAGACACACTAACACAAATTTTCTGGTTCTCTAAGACCAACGCTCTGATACCAACTGAAATGTCCCGTTCTTATTGATTAAAAACGTTCCATATTAATTGATTTCGTTGCGAGGTTTTGACCTCTATATGAGACGTTTTTCAAAGACTGCATTCATTTTAAAACAAACCATAACTTTATTTCATCAATAAAGGTTTAAAAAGCTTTACGTAGATTATCAAATAATGATAATCTAAAATATCCTGTTTACACACGCCCATTACATAATGGTTTACAATACAAATATGTTACAACAAAATAAGTTTCTTGAATGCAGTTTTTACACAATATCATACAAGCATGGACTCCAAATCTCGTCCTTATTTAAGTATGCGACAGCGGAAGCTCTTAATAATCACCTGAGAATAAACATGCTTAAAACGTCAACAAAAATGTTGGTGAGTTATAGGTTTAACCTATATATATCAAATCGTAACAATAGACCACAAGATTTCATATTTCAATACACATCTCATACATAGAGATAAAAATCATTCATATGGTGAACACCTGGTAACCGACAATAACAAGATGCATATATAAGAATATCCCCATCATTCCGGGACACCCTTCGGATATGATATAAATTTCGAAGTACTAAAGCATCAGGTACTTTCGGAAAAATAAGTTACAAGTCGTTTTTGTAAAGGTAGTCATTTCAGTCGAAAGAACGACGTCTAGATGACCATTTTAGAAAACATACTTCCACTTTGAGTTTAACCATAATTTTTGGATATAGTTTCATGTTCATAATAAAAATCATTTTCTCAGAATAACAACTTTTAAATCAAAGTTTATCATAGTTTTTAATTAACTAACCCAAAACAGCCCGCGGTGTTACTACGACGGCGTAAATCCGGTTTTACGGTGTTTTTCGTGTTTCCAGGTTTTAAATCATTAAGTTAGCATATCATATAGATATAGAACATGTGTTTAGTTGATTTTAAAAGTCAAGTTAGAAGGATTAACTTTTGTTTGCGAACAAGTTTAGAATTAACTAAACTATGTTATAGTGATTACAAGTTTAAACCTTCGAATAAGATAGCTTTATATGTATGAATCGAATGATGTTATGAACATCATTACTACCTTAATTTCCTTGGATAAACCTACTGGAAAAGAGAAAAATGGATCTAGCTTCAATGGATCCTTGGATGGCTCGAAGTTCTTGAAGCAGAATCATGACACGAAAACAAGTTCAAGTAAGATCATCACTTGAAATAAGATTGTTATAGTTATAGAAATTGAACCAAAGTTTGAATATGATTATTACCTTGTATTAGAATGATAACCTACTGTAAGAAACAAAGATTTCTTGAGGTTGGATGATCACCTTACAAGATTGGAAGTGAGCTAGCAAACTTGAAAGTATTCTTGATTTTATGAAACTAGAACTTTTGGAATTTATGAAGAACACTTAGAACTTGAAGATAGAACTTGAGAGAGATCAATTAGATGAAGAAAATTGAAGAATGAAAGTGTTTGTAGGTATTTTTGGTCGTTGGTGTATGGATTAGATATAAAGGATATGTAATTTTGTTTTCATGTAAATAAGTCATGAATGATTACTCATATTTTTGTAATTTTATGAGATATTTCATGCTAGTTGCCAAATGATGGTTCCCACATGTGTTAGGTGACTCACATGGGCTGCTAAGAGCTGATCATTGGAGTGTATATACCAATAGTACATACATCTAAAAGCTGTGTATTGTACGAGTACGAATACGGGTGCATACGAGTAGAATTGTTGATGAAACTGAACGAGGATGTAATTGTAAGCATTTTTGTTAAGTAGAAGTATTTTGATAAGTGTATTGAAGTCTTTCAAAAGTGTATAAATACATATTAAAACACTACATGTATATACATTTTAACTGAGTCGTTAAGTCATCGTTAGTCGTTACATGTAAGTGTTGTTTTGAAACCTTTAGGTTAACGATCTTGTTAAATGTTGTTAACCCAATGTTTATAATATCAAATGAGATTTTAAATTATTATATTATCATGATATTATCATGTATGAATATCTCTTAATATGATATATATACATTAAATGTCTTTACAACGATAATCGTTACATATATGTCTCGTTTAAAAATCATTAAGTTAGTAGTCTTGTTTTTACATATGTAGTTCATTGTTAATATACTTTATGATATGTTTTCTTATCATAGTATCATGTTAACTATATATATATATATCCATATATATGTCATCATATAGTTTTTACAAGTTTTAACGTTCGTGAATCACCGATCAACTTGGGTGGTCAATTGTCTATATGAAACATATTTCAATTAATCAAGTCTTAACAAGTTTGATTGCTTAACATGTTGGAAACATTTAATCATGTAAATATCAATCTCAATTAATATATATAAACATGGAAAAGTTCGGGTCACTACAGGATGCATCATTCACACTATACTCCACAATTAGTAGCCTATGGACCCAACCTCCCCTAGGCACGGTTGACCTCATACGGACTCTAACCTCTCCTAGGCACGGTCTCGAGTCCCCAGTCTCCCTAGGCCCGACTGGTGCCATTCACACAGTGTACACAAAATTCACATACAACATCAGGCAACGATATTATTCTAACATAGCAATTCCTACACTATGCATGGTAAAAGAGTCAACCACAGTAGCATGATATGCTACTTAAACTCTATCCGTAGATAGACCCACTCACCAATTACCAGCAACCGCTCAGTTATTATTTCTGAGCTTCCTCCTTATCCTTATCTCCTGAGAACAGTAAAAACCAAGTTAGAATAGTGTTCCCATCAAGATTAGACACACTGACAGCGAATTATAGCAAATTAGTAAAAAAATGCGTCCGCTAAAATTTTCATGCTTAACACTTGTGCACTTTCAAAATTTACATCCTGAACACCAAAATATAAACGGGCAGCATAACGGCTAGAAAAAGGCACTTTGGTAAAACATTCTGCCCTGTACACACAGTCGGTCGACTGACACTTACAGTCGGTCGACTGTCAACACAATCGGTCGACTGACCTGTCCAGTCGGTCGATTCATTGGGTAATACATCAATCGGCCGAAGGTAAATCTCAGTCGGTCGGTTCACTCGCCAGTCGGTCGGTTCACCCTCAGTCGGTCGACTGTCGTCCGACAGTCGGCCGACTGTGTTCATCTTCCTCAGAAACTGAACAAAGGCTACGGACTTCACGATGAAATCCTCAAATCTCGATCTAGAGCTCGTTTTAAACACCAAAATCGACTACCACTTGTTCACTACTTGTTATAGACTCAAAACCCACAACAATTTGACCATAACAACACTTAAATCACTTGTTTTGACACAAATTCAAGCTTTTTACAAAACTCACACAAAACCAAGAATTTAACAACGAATTGAACACAAAAACACATGTTACTTACCTTGATAGACTCAGTAATCTGTAAGAAACAAGATGGTATGAACAATTTGAGCTCTAGAACACAATTTAGGAATTAGGGTTTGGTTAGGTGGGAGGGATGAAGGTACGGTGTATTTTCTAAAAATGGGAAGAAAATGAGAAAGTGGCAGCTGGTATAACACTTAATTGTGTTATATCACAATACCTTTCAACACACGGGTATTTACCAGTTATCTGATATCTTTCGTACAGGATTAGGTAACCCAAACGAAGTCCAAATAAAATAAACAAACCTGTTCTGGGACCCTTGTCACAAACTGGACACAACACAAATATAATAAAACACTAATTAAATAAATAAAATAAAAGCACTTAAGACTAAGCACAAACCCTAAGGGCAAAATAGTTCACTTACAACTAGCCCGGGCTTCAGTCTGTTACAAATCCACCCCACTTACGGAGATTCCGTCCTCGGAATCTGGTCTTGGTCAAACAAATGAGGGTAACGATTTCTCATCAACTCTTCCATTTCCCACGTAAGATTAGAACCCAAACTGTGTTTCCACTCGATCAACACCATCGGTATCTCTTTATTTCTCAACTTAGTCACCTTTCGGTCAACTACACGAACCGGCTCTTCCACCAATTTCTTATTCAAATCGACCCTGAAATCTTCTAAAGGAAGGAGTTGCGTTTCATCATCGACTTTACACTTACGAAGATAACACACGTTAAATGTATTATGAATACCGGCTAACTCTGGCGGAAGATCTAACACCACAGTCTGATCGTTCAACACTTCACTGATCGGAAACGGACCAATAAATCTTGGTGCTAACTTACCACGTTTACCGAATCTGATAACCCCTTTCCACGGCGAAACTTTCAGATACACTCGTTCACCCACATTAAAGGTTACCGGACGTCTACGCGGATCAGCATACATTTTCTGCCTATCTCTAGCGGCTTTCAACTTTTCTCTCGCAATTGCAACATTTTCGGCTGTCATTTGAACAATTTTGGGACCTGCAAACTGCTTCTCCCCGGCTTCTAACCAACAAGTCGGAGTTCTGCAACGACGACCGTACAACATTTCATAGGGCGGCATTCCTATACTCGAATGATATGAATTATTATACGCGAATTCGACCAACGGTAAATGTGTATCCCACGAACCACCGTATTCTAACACACAAGTCCTTAACATATCCTCCAAAGTCTGTATCGTTCTTTCACTCTGACCATCTGTCTGAGGATGATAAGCTGTACTTAAATTCACACGTGTACCCAAATTTTGTTGAAGACTGTTCCAAAAATTCGACACAAATCTGGAATCTCTGTCTGAAACGATCGATAACGGCACACCATGTCGACTAACTATTTCTTTCACATACAAATCGGCTAACTCACTTAACGAAGCTGTCTCACGAGTAGCAAGAAAATGAGCACTTTTAGTTAGACGATCCACTATTACCCAAATCATATCGTGTCGTTTCTGAGTTCGAGGTAATTTGGTCATAAAATCCATCGTTATATGTTCCCATTTCCACTCTGGAATCTGTAACTGACGTAGCGAACCATAAGGTTTCTGATGTTCTGCCTTCACTTGAGCACAAATATGGCACTTTTCGACATATCGAGCGATATCTGTTTTCATTGTCGGCCACCAATACACTGCTTTCAAATCATGATACATCTTATTACTACCCGGATGTACTGTCAATTTGGATTTGTGAGCTTCTGTCATAATTAAATCCCTCAAATTTCCAAGCTTAGGTACCCAAGCACGATTGTTTAAAGTCTTTAGTCCACGTGAGTCATCACTTAAGTCCACTTTTCGTTTGATCATTTGTTCATATTTAATATGTTCGTCCTCCAAAGCACAGGCCTGAACGGTTCTTAAGCTGTTAATCAAATCTGAAGTTATATTCAAACGAAGGAATTTCACATTTTCACTTGACTTTTTACGACTTAGCGCATCTGCAACCACATTTGCCTTACCCGGATGATATTTAATTTCACAATCATAATCTTTGATCAACTCTTGCCACCGTCTCTGACGCATATTCAATTCTTTCTGTGAGAAGATATATTGCAGACTCTTATGATCTGTACAAATAACACAATGAGTTCCATACAAATAATGTCTCCACAGTTTCAAAGCAAACACTACTGCAGCCATTTCAAGATCATGCACCGGATAATTCTTCTCATGAACTTTCAACTGTCGCGAGGCGTAGGCGATTACTTTATCTCTCTGCATTAAGACACAACCCAACCCAGCATATGATGCATCACAGTATACCACGAAGTCGTCTGAACCTTCTGGTAAAGATAACACTGGTGCCTGACACAGTAGCTGTTTCAATATCTGAAAAGCCTTTTCCTGTTCATCAATCCATCGAAAGGCTATATCTTTACGAGTTAACTTAGTCAATGGACCCGCTATTTTAGAGAAATCTTTGATAAACCTGCGATAATAACCAGCCAATCCCAGAAAACTCTTAATCTCAGTCGGAGTCCTCGGAGAATTCCAATTCATTACCGCTTCTATCTTTGTCGGATCAACTTTTATACCCTCGGTACAAATCACATGACCCAAAAACTGCACTTCACGTAACCAAAATTCACACTTTGAAAATTTTGCAAATAGTTGCTCACGTTTTAACAAGTTCAAAACCAACCTCAGATGTTCAGCATGTTCACTCTCTGTTTTCGAATACACCAATATGTCATCAATAAACACAATCACAAACTTATCTAAGAATGGACGACACACTCTATTCATTAGATCCATGAAGACTGCTGGCGCATTCGTCAACCCAAAAGGCATGACAAGAAATTCATAATGACCATACCTTGTTCTGAACGCTGTTTTCGATATATTTGATTCAGCAACACGAACCTGATGATATCCGGATCGTAAGTCTATCTTAGAAAAGAATGAAGCACCCTGTAACTGATCGAACAAATCATCTATTCGAGGTAACGGATACTTATTCTTCACAGTTCTTTTGTTCAATTCACGATAATCAATACACATACGCATTGACCCATCTTTCTTTTTAACAAACAATACCGGAGCACCCCACGGTGAAGAACTCGGTCGGATAAACCCACAATCTAATAGTTCTTGAATCTGTGACATCATTTCACGGATTTCAGACGGCGCTAATCGGTATGGAGCTTTTGCAACTGGAGTTGTTCCAGGAACCAACTCAATCTTATATTCGACTTCCCTTACCGGCGGCAGACCTGGTAACTCATCTGGGAACACTTCGGGAAATTCTGATACTACCGGAATATCGGCCACTGTTCTCTTTTCTTTCTTCGCAGCAATCACATACGCAAGAAACGAATCACAACCCTTTTCCATCGACTTTTTCGCTTTCATCATGGTTATCAACGGAAAATTATACCCGCCCCGCTCCCCCCGGGCCACAATACGGGTTCCATCGGTCAAACGAAAGGTAATCATTTTCCTATCGCACTTAATATTAGCCCTAAGCGAGCTCAGCCAATCCATTCCTAATACTACATCAAAGCTAGGAATAGGTAACACTAAACAAGTCACCGGGAAAGACTTCCCTTCGATCTCTATACAAACCCCAGTCACATAGGTTGTGACGGGTGTGGTCTTACCATCAGCTACTTCTACACTAACCGGCTTGGGTAACACAGTAGCTGGTAAATTCAACTTAGCACAGAAATCTAGGGACATAAAACACCTATTGGCACCACAATCAAACAATACGCGAGCAGGTATTGAGTTGATTAGAAACATACCGGTGATTACTTCGTCGGTTGCCACAACATTCTCAACCGACATCTGAAAAGCTCTAGCCTCTGCTGTTGGAGGATTCTTCCTCTTCTGCCCACTCAAGGCAGTTGATCCTCCGGCTGATGCCGAACGCGCCCCTGACCCTGCCCCGGAACTACCACTCTTAGACGGACAACTAATTGCACGATGCCCTGGTTTGTGACTACTCCAACACACACTATTCGGATACGGGCATGCTGAAGACTCATGCCCAACAACACCACACTTTAAGCATCTTCTTGTAGCCTCAGAACACTGACCACTGTGAGAAGATCGACACGTGTGACACCAATTCCCTTTACCTGATCCAGACCCAGAACTACTCTGACCACTTTTACCCTTCGATTTAAACCCACTAGACTTCTTGGATTTAGATCCTGATTGACCAGATACTTGCCCACCTTGTTGTAGCACATTACCAAACATTCTGTTTCTGGCGGCCTGAACATCACTTTCTACCATCTTAGCCATCACAACCGCTTGAGACAATGACGTAGCCATTCTAACAAAAGTTCGGTACTCTGGCAAAATGATATTAACAAAATGTTGTATACGAGACGCTTCGTCTGGCACCCACTGTTGTACAAACCTTAGTTTATCCATATACTTCTCTACTACCTCGTCGATCGTCATTTGAGGTGTCATCTTCATTTCAAGAAACTCAGTCTTGATTCGGTTCATATCAAATGGATTACAATATTGTTCACACACCTTCCCATGAAACTGCTCCCATGTGATCATACTCACTTGCTCTTTTGGTATACTAGAAATCAAAGAATCCCACCAAATCATAGCCTTACCTTTCAACATTCGACTAGCATATGTCACTTTCAGCTCGGGTTCACACTGGCACGCTTCAAATACCCTTTCAACTTCTCGCAACCAATTGAGAGTTACAGTCGGATCAGTACTTCCAGAGAACTCGGAGGGTTTGCAATCACGGAAGTTCTTATACGTACATCTTTTGGGTGGTTGCATGTAAGGTTGATGGAACATTTGCATTTGGTATGGATTCATCATCATGGGATTTTGGTAAGTAAAACTGTTTTGCGGTGGCATATAATATTGGTTAGGTATTTGATTCTGAAATTGGTTCTGGTGCACATTAGGTATCGTTTGGGATTGCGCGGTTGGGAATCCAGGTGGTGTATCATCATTTCCAGAATGCCTTGCCAATTCAAGCTCATTAATTTTGTCCTCAGCCTCTTTTAGCTTACTTTCTAATTGAAGGATGTAACTACTCTGATCATCATCAGACTCAACACCCTCTTCTGGTGCTCTAAATGTTCCGGGGTTAGATGGGCCAGTTGCGTTTCTATCAGCCATACCTGTGCTACAAAACAGCTCACACAAAAGCTTAGTGGATAACAGTTAGTTCAATCACAACTAACACACGTATATCCTATTTTCACTTAGCCCCCACTCCCACAGACATGTTTGACTTGCCTCAGGGTTTGGGAACAAAGTACGCGCACGCAATTGCTGCCAAACCATGCTCTGATACCAACTTGTAACACTGGCCATTTTTTTTTTTAAATACACAGCGGAAGACTTTATTAACAAACACAATATAAGTCACGTCATTACGTTTAAGTTTACACAACGGTGTTACGTTATCACAAAACATTATTTATTCAAAAGTCCACATCAGAGTTGGGTTGTCAAACATGTCTTCTGCAATAGCACCCTTCCCGACTAGCAGTACCTAAACCTGCAAGGGGAGAATATGTGGGGGATTAGCGCATCGCTAAGTGAATGGAATCTATCTAACAGATATAGCTTAAGCCACACACAAGCTATATACATCAACAATACCTGCTAACTACCAACTAGCATACAAAAGACAATACGAGGATCGGCGGCTTGTACGAGCACACGACTCCCAGCTGATCGGGCCTGAGTCTACCGATAGTCCCTGCTACTCAATTAACAGTATAGTTATCCAGATGCAGGGGATGCATCATTCACACTATACTCCACAATTAGTAGCCTATGGACCCAACCTCCCCTAGGCACGGTTGACCTCATACGGACTCTAACCTCTCCTAGGCACGGTCTCGAGTCCCCAGTCTCCCTAGGCCCGACTGGTGCCACTCACATAGTGTACACAAAATTCACATACAACATCAGGCAACGATATTATTCTAACATAGCAATTCCTACACTATGCATGGTAAAAGAGTCAACCACAGTAGCATGATATGCTACTTAAACTCTATCCGTAGATAGACCCACTCACCAATTACCAGCAACCGCTCAGTTATTATTTCTGAGCTTCCTCCTTATCCTTATCTCCCGAGAACAGCAAAAACCAAGTTAGAATAGTGTTCCCATCAAGATTAGACACACTGACAGCGAATTATAGCAAATTAGTAAAAAAAATGCGTCCGCTAAAATTTTCATGCTTAACACTTGTGCACTTTCAAAATTTACATCCTGAACACCAAAATATAAACGGGCAGCATAACGGCTAGAAAAAGGCACTTTGGTAAAACATTCTGCCCTGTACACACAGTCGGTCGACTGACACTTACAGTCGGTCGACTGTCGACACAATCGGTCGACTGACCTGTCCAGTCGGTCGATTCATTGGGTAATACATCAATCGGCCGAAGGTAAATCTCAGTCGGTCGGTTCACTCGCCAGTCGGTCGGTTCACCCTCAGTCGGTCGACTGTCGTCCGACAGTCGGCCGACTGTGTTCATCTTCCTCAGAAACTGAACAAAGGCTACGGACTTCACGATGAAATCCTCAAATCTCGATCTAGAGCTCGTTTTAAACACCAAAATCGACTACCACTTGTTCACTACTTGTTATAGACTCAAAACCCACAACAATTTGACCATAACAACACTTAAATCACTTGTTTTGACACAAATTCAAGCTTTTTACAAAACTCACACAAAACCAAGAATTTAACAACGAATTGAACACAAAAACACATGTTACTTACCTTGATAGACTCAGTAATCTGTAAGAAACAAGATGGTATGAACAATTTGAGCTCTAGAACACAATTTAGGAATTAGGGTTTGGTTAGGTGGGAGGGATGAAGGTACGGTGTATTTTCTAAAAATGGGAAGAAAATGAGAAAGTGGCAGCTGGTATAACACTTAATTGTGTTATATCACAATACCTTTCAACACACGGGTATTTACCAGTTATCTGATATCTTTCGTACAGGATTAGGTAACCCAAACGAAGTCCAAATAAAATAAACAAACCTGTTCTGGGACCCTTGTCACAAACTGGACACAACACAAATATAATAAAACACTAATTAAATAAATAAAATAAAAGCACTTAAGACTAAGCACAAACCCTAAGGGCAAAATAGTTCACTTACAACTAGCCCGGGCTTCAGTCTGTTACATCCAGACATCATTCCGATGTCAGGTAAAATATATTCTACTGTAAATCTCTAATTAAACTCAAGTGAACATTGCCATAATTGAACCGAGACCCACAATTTTACTAGCAAGTCATGGTGACCACTTGAAAACTCGATGTGGTTGAACAAAATAAGATTGTTCACTTAAATAAATACTACGTAAGTTAATTATAATTATAAAAAATTATTATGGAGTAATTTTTTCAGTTTACCTTTGTTTATTGCTTCTTATTCTTAGTTTTTTTTATGGTTAAACAAGGATATTCTCATATTAACGAGCACATTGACTTTTTATAGAAGGTAAAATCTCGGATAATCATGTCTTTCAAGCGCGAGACTTGATAATAAGTGAATCGCAAATTATGCGCACCCTCTGTCCATTTTTTATTCTCAGTTTCAATAATTAAATTATCTTATCAATTTATCATTAGTCAAATATGGTTAAAATTATTATTGATTTTGATTATTAACCCTTATATACTAAATGTGGTGACAATCTTTCTAGTTTTAGTTATAACCGATTGTACTTTTAAGTTTACGTTCACATTACAATCGTTCCCTCAACTTCGGCTATATTTACACAACGGTTGTAAATATATAATTTTAATAAAATAAAAGAAAATAATTCCACCCAAATTTATAACGGGCCCTATCTTCTCGCTCGGTGCGAGTTAAATTTTTCCGAGACCACCGTTCAACTCGAAAAAATCTTACGAACCCAACGGGACTAACTATACTCGAAACGGGCACTTCTCAAAAAACGCTAAACAAAACGACAGCCCGTATCTTTCCGCTCGCCGCGAGTTAAATTTTTTCGACATGAGCGTCATAATCGAAATAATTTTATGAACAAAACGATAAAAAGTACGTTTGAAACGGACACTTTTTAAAAAACGCTAAAAACAACGACAACCCGTATCTTCCTGCTCGCCGCGAGTTATATTTTTTCGCCAGCACCGTCAGACTCGAAATAATTTTATTAACAAAACGAAACTAACTACGTTCGAACCGGACATATTTTAAAAAACGGTAAAGACGACAACATCAACAACGTCGCTTAACACATGGAGCGTTTTTCCTTCTGTAACTACATAAAGTTACATTAAATATGAATACGCAGTCCGAAAGCCCCGCCGCATCGCCCGTGCATGACCCGAACTAGTTATTATTATTGCAAAAAAAGTCCTGTATGTTATAATATATAAATATATATATATATATATATGGATAGTCAATTATTGATACACAAAAGTAATATTATTGTATTACCTAAACTTGTGATATTTTTGCTATAAATAGCCATGAATGCAAGCATTAAACTTGCACCATTTCTCACACTTACAAAGTGTTTCTTTCTTTCTCTCCATTATCATCTTTGTTCTTACACTTCATTATTAGTATTCTAAATCAAGAATCAAATCACTAAAGGTAGTTATAAGCCTACTGAATTATAACATCTAGAATCAAACCACTAAAGGTAGTTATAAGCCTACTGAATTATAACACGTTATCAGCACGATAATCTTAATACTAATTATGGTTGGCTCTGCCACCTAAATGATATATGGTCGGTTATACCACCTGAATAATATATGGTCGACACTGTCGTCTAATTATCATTTATGTTACTAACATTTATATTTCAATTATCTAACATTTATATGGCCGACACTGTCGCCTAATTATCATTTATGTTACTAACATTTATATTTCAATTATCTAACATTTATATGGCCGACACTGTCGCCTAATTATCATTTATGTTACTAACATTTATATTTCTATTATCTAACATTTATATGGCCGACACTGTCGCCTAATTATCATTTATGTTTACTAATATTTATATTTATGTTATATAACATTTATTAATGATTGCTTACATATGGTCGACACTGTCACCTACTTATCATTTATGTTATATTAAATTTATGTTTAATTTTTATATACTTATGAATATAAAGTGACTATAATTTATCATGTTGTTTGTTTTAATAGAAAATGTCGAATCTGGAAAAGCTTAAATTTACTCCTTTAGAATCAACTGGAAACAACTACATGCCATGGGTTATAAAAGTAAAAATGCATCTTAAATCAATGGGTATTCTTGAAGCCATAAATGAAAACAACACTTGTTCTGAAAAAGAACAAGCAACGGCATGTTGCTTTATTCATCAACATATTGATGAATGCTTACAAAATAATTATGTGACTGTAGAAGATCCCCATGTTTTATGGGAAGGTCTCAAAAGCAGATTCAATAATCAAAGAGAAATTTTACTTCCAGCTGCTATGGAACAATGGAGAACATTAAGGTTCCAAGACTTTAAGAAAGTAAATGAATATAGCTCAGCTCTGTATAATACATGTTCACAACTTAAATTCTGTGGACATGAAATAAGTGATGCAGACATGATGGAGAAAACTTTCTCCACAATGAATGCTGCAAACATCACAGTGCAAAGAAATTTGAGAATGCTAAAGTTCAAAACATATCCTGAACTTAATTCATATCTCTTAGTTGCAGAGCAAAATGATGAGCTATTAATGAAAAATCAGCAATCCCGTCCTACTGGTACACTTGCAATCCCTGAAGCAAATACTGCAAATAATTATAAACAGGGACAAGGACGCGGGCAAGGTCGTGGTTATAATAACCATCACCATCATCATGCCAAAAGCCATAACTATGGTAGAAACCATCCTTATGGTAATGGTAATGGGCGAGGACGTGGTCGTGGTCCTTGCCGTGGTGGTCAAAGAAATAATAATCCACGAAAATATAAATATCAACCACAAAACAAGCCCACTAAACAAGATGTTGAAGAAAATTCTTCTAAAAATTCTGAAGAATCTTGCTACAGATGTGGTAGAATGGGCCACTGGGCTAATACTTGCCGAACATCTAAACATCTTGTTAAGATGTATCAGGATTCGCTGAAAGATAAAGAAAAGGAAGTAAACTTTGTGGATAACGTCGATCCAACAGTCACTGAGAAACCATCTGATTTATATGAAGATTTCTTGAATGTTTAAGTTGTGTGTCTTTCGAAAAATAAACGATTTAATATCGTCTGTCTTTGTCATTATGTTTGCTAAATGTTTCAGTACTATCTATTTGCGTTTAAAATATTGTGTAATATTAATGTACTCACTATTTATTTCTTATATATGAAGTTCAATATGAATTTTGCTGGAATACAACATCAATCAAGTGGTGGAGATCTCTGTATAGCAGACAGTGGAACTACACACACTATACTTAAATCCGAGAAATATTTTATTGATCTAAAACCAACGGAAGGAACTATACATACAATATCAGGACCTGCTAACTTGATAAAAGGGATAGGAAAGGCAAATTTCATACTACCAAATGGTACAAAATTTTTAATAAATGATGCCTTATTTTCTCCCAAGTCAAGCAGAAATTTATTGAGTTTCTCCGACATATACCTTAACGGGTATGATTATCAGTCAGTGACAACAGAAAATGAGAAATATTTAAGTATCACTGACAAGAGTCATGTGGTTGAAAAACTGCCAAGACTTAGTTCTGGATTACATTATACACATATAAATGTACCAGAAATACATATGGTAGTTAACGAAAAATATATTGATCCTGGTGTATTCAGTTTATGGCATAACAGATTAGGCCATCCAGGATCAACAATGATGAAAAGGATTATTGAATGTACTCATGGACATCCACTAAAGGATAGAAAAATCCATCATGATACAATGGTTCCATGTACATCTTGCTCTCTTGGAAAAATTGATAACTAGACCCTCACCACTTAAGGTTGAGAAAGAATCACCAATGTTTCTTGAAAGAATTCAAGGTGATATATGTGGACCAATTCATCCACCATGTGGACCATTTAGATATTTCATGGTTCTAATAGACGCATCTAGCAGATGGTCTCATGTTTGTCTGTTATCAAGCCGTAATGTGGCATTTGCAAAATTTCTTGCCCAAATTATTAAATTGAGAGCTCATTTTCCTGATTACACCATTAAAAGGGTGAGACTTGATAATGCTGGTGAATTTACATCTCAAGCATTTAATGACTATTGCATGTCTATAGGAATTGTTGTTGAACATTCTGTTGCTCATGTGCATACACAAAATGGTTTAGCCGAGTCATTGATTAAACGTTTACAGTTAATCGCTAGACCATTGATAATGAGAACAAAACTCCCTGTATCTATATGGGGTCATGCAATTTTACATGCTGCTGCATTGATTCGCATCAGACCAAGTGCAAGTCATAAATATTCCCCCCTACAACTTGCTTTTGGTCAAGAGCCAAATATTTCCCATCTTAGAACATTTGGTTGTGCAGTGTATGTTCCAATTGCGACACCACAACGTACAAAAATGGGTCCTCAAAGGAGGTTGGGAATATATGTTGGATATGAAACATCTTCAATATTAAGGTATATTGAACCTATGACAGGTGACGTTTTTACAGCACGTTTTGCTGATTGTCATTTTAATGAAACATTGTTCCCTAGATTAGGGGGAGAAATGAAAAATAAAGAAAATGATGTTTCATGGTGTGAACCTCAATTAAAGTATCTTGATCCTCGCACAAAAGAATGCGAGACGGAAGTTCAAAAGATAATGCATATACAAGAACTTGCAAATCAATTGCCTGATGCATTTACAGATACAAAAACGGTGACAAAATCATATATACCAGCAGTAAATACTCCAGCTCGAATTGAAATTCCAAAAGCTGGCAATAACGTCACTCATGAATCTTTGCCACGTCAGAAACGTGGAAGACCAATTGGTTCAAAGGATAAAAATTCTCGAAAAAGAAAATCAGCTGATAATGAAGTAAAAGAAAGTGTTCAAGAAGAACCACAAATCAGTACTCCTACTGCAGAGGAGATTGATGATGTCAATACAGAAATTGCAATCAATTATGCATATTCAAAAATATTATGGAACCGAAATGAAATGAAAAATCTTGATGAGAAATTTTCATTTAATGTTGCATATGACATCATGAATAATGATGATGATCCAGAACCAACATCTATGGTTGAATGTCAAAATAGACATGATTGGGCTCAATGGAAAGAAGCAATACGAGCTGAATTAGAATCACTCAATAAAAGAAAAGTTTTCGGATCCATCATTCTCACTCCTAAAGATGTGAAACCTGTAGGATACAGATGGATTTTTGTCCGAAAAAGAAATTAGAAAAATGAAGTTACAAGGTATAAAGCTAGACTTGTAGCTCAAGGTTTTTCTCAAAGACCGGGAATTGATTATGAAGAAACTTATTCCCCTGTTATGGATGCAATTACTTTTAGGTACTTAATCAGTCTGGCAGTTTCTAAAAATTTAGAAATGCTTCTCATGGATGTTGTGACTGCTTACCTATATGGATCACTTGATAGTGATATATATATGAAGATACCTGAAGGATTTAAGGTACCAGAAGCATCAAATGCAAAACCCAAAGAAATGTATTCGATTAAATTACAAAGATCTTTATATGGGTTAAAACAATCGGGACGTATGTGGTATAACCGATTAAGTGATTACTTGATAAGCAAAGGGTATACAAATAACCTTACTTGCCCTTGTGTTTTCATTAAGAAAACAACATCCGGATATGTGATCATAGCTGTTTATGTTGATGATCTTAACATCATAGGTACAAATAAAGAGATCTATGAAGCCATTCAACTTCTAAAGAAAGAATTTGAAATGAAAGATCTCGGAAAAACCAAGTATTGCCTTGGTTTACAAATTGAGCATATGCCTAATGGTTTACTTGTACATCAAACAACATATACTGAAAAGATTTTGAAACGTTTCAATATGGACAAGGCAAAACCATTAAGTACTCCTATGGTTGTTAGATCACTCAATGTTGAAACTGATCCATTTCGTCCATGTGAAGATCATGAAGATATTCTTGGACCAGAAGTACCATATCTTAGTGCAATTGGAGCTATTATGTATCTTACAAATTGTACAAGACCTGACATTTCTTTTGCAGTTAATTTGTTGGCAAGGTTCAGCTCTGCTCCTACCAAAAGACACTGGAATGGGATCAAACACATATTTCGATACCTTCGAGGAACTACTGATTTAGGATTATTTTATTCTAACGAATCAAAACAAGATTTGGTTGGTTATGCTGATGCAGGTTATTTATCTGATCCACATAAAGCTAAATCTCAAACTGGATATGTATTCCTAAATGGAGGTACTGCAATATCATGGCGTTCTCAAAAACAAACACTTGTTGCTACATCATCAAATCATGCCGAAGTGATTGCATTACATGAAGCTACTCGGGAATGTTTTTGGTTGAGATCAATGACACAAATCATTACTGATTCTTGTGGACTAGAACGCGATAAAAGTCCAACAATTATCTATGAAGATAATGCAGCTTGCATAGCACAGATGAAAGAAGGGTATATCAAAAGTGACCGAACCAAACACATACCTCCTAGATTCTTCTCATACACTCAAAATCTCATTAAGGACAACGAGATTGAAATGAGATATGTTCAATCCAGCAAAAACTTTGCTGATCTTTTCACGAAAGCACTTCCAACTGCTATTTTCAGAACACACGTTCATAACATTGGCATGAGACATGTTCAAAAGATGTAACAACCGAAGCGATGTCTACTTGAGGGGGAGTCAACTCCATGCTGCACTCTTTTTCCCTTAGCTAAAGTTTTTCCCACTGGGTTTTTTTTAGCAAGGTTTTTAACGAGGCAGTAACTTACAGTTGATCTTCAACAAACAAAATTGCTATCCAAGGGGGAGTGTTATAATATATAAATATAAATATATATATATAAATGGATAGTCAATTATTGATACACAAAAGTAATATTATTGTATTACCTAAACTTGTGATATTTTTGCTATAAATAGCCATGAATGCAAGCATTAAACTTGCACCATTTCTCACACTTACAAAGTGTTTCTTTCTTTCTCTCCATTATCATCTTTGTTCTTACACTTCATTATTAGTATTCTAAATCAAGAATCAAATCACTAAAGGTAGTTATAAGCCTACTGAATTATAACATCAAGAATTAAACCACTAAAGGTAGTTATAAGCCTACTGAATTATAACACTGTATATGTAAACTGACGTTACATTTGTCAACTCGATTTTGCTTACCAGCCAGCAAACCCTCAAAAAGGGCCACAGCAGCAAAACACTATTTTTAAAGTTTTAAATGGCGAAACGCGAATTATCAAGCACATTAAAGAATTTGAAGGTACAAAATCACTACTCCGTATCATTCATTCAATACTAAACATAATTTTGTTTATAATTTTCTATTTTTATATATTTATTTAATACAGTCTACGTTTCAATGAATTTTGAAGTTAATTAGGGTTTTAATTGTATCATAGTTTATGCAAAGAGTAGCTGTTAAAGAGGAAAAAACCAAAAAGGAAGAAGAAGTAATCATACCTGATGGAAATTTTCCATCTTCTTCTATTACTACAAAAAAATGGTAATTGATTGATTGTTTTTTAGATTATATTTGCTGGTATATTGTTTTACAAGATTTTAATTTTCAAAGTAGGATTATGGTATGAAAGCATGTAGAATAAACTTTGTGTTTATTCAGGGCAAAGGCTAAATTATATTAATAATCAAACCAATACAAACACAAGGCACAGGAAGCACCTGCCCAAAGCAAAGCAAAACAAAACAATATTCAAACTCCTAATAGAGCAGCAGCACCAACAAAACGACCAGCAATACAATTTAACCTAAAATAAGCCGTCTCATTTTTCACTACACGCTACATTTAGATCATGTATTGCCTTACTCTACCTTGAAACTTCATATCAGGCCACTTAAGCTCCCACAACTCTGCTGCCTTCACAACAGCATTACTCTTTTTGACTTTTAAAGTCAACATTTTGACCCAAATAAATTGTTCTACAATCACCTTCAGTTCATTCGCAGATCTTTTCCTATCTTAGAAGATTCTCTAATTCCTTTCCTGCCATATATAGTAGACCATTGCAGCTATCATAATTCTGTTAATTACATTCCATATATTCTTTGAGTATGGGTAAGCAGAAGCATCTCCATAATACTTTGCAGATCATTTGGCAGCCCTTTAAATAACAATTTCACATTTACCAACTTCCGATTTCTGTTGCATATGCACATCTAAAAAATAGTTGTTCGTGGGAGTCAACATCTTGATCACATAGAACACATTTGGGCTTCAGATTAGGATACCATTTTTGAAATTTGTCCTGTGTTACCAGTGTCTCTTGAACTGCAACCTAGAGTAAAAAAGCATGTTTAGGGGTGGCCTGTGGAAACCATATGACGTGAAGCCAACTCACAATTGGTGTGCTATCCCTCAAATCTTCCCAGGCTTGCCAAGTTTGATACTCCCTTTTACTACCATCATTACATATCCAGACATCTTTATCAGCAATATCTCTAACTCAATATCTTTAACTCGGGAACTTCAATACTATATAGAATTGGAAATTTGTTTCTCCGTTCTTCAGGCCACCTCCACCTCCACTGTTTGTTTGGATTATTTGTGCCACTTTTATATTATCTCCCAGTCTGGATATCTATCTCTTCTGCTACCACTTGATCTAATGTACGAATTGAGCTCCACTTATCAAACCATGCAGATGTTTTCAAACCATTACTAATTTCATAAGATACATGTGGCTTGATTCTATCTCTTAATGCAAGTAATTGTCTACAACCCCAACTTTCAGAGCTCTCCTCTTTAGATTTCCCAAATACTTCCGCCCTTTAACTTCACAACATTAACCCATTTAGCCACAATGAATCATCATGAGTTATATTTTTCCATAGTTGTTTATCAGCAGAATTTGATTCCATTTCTTCAATGGTTCGATCCCCAATTCACCTTGATCTTTGGGCATACAAATTGACTTCCAAGCTACTTTAGCTTTGCCTCTAGAGCTATCTCCTTGGTTCCATGAGAATCCTTTTAGCACTTTTTCAATTTCATTTACCACAGCTGGAATCACATAAACTGATGCCCAGTAAATTTGCATCGATGCTAAGAGCCTAAGACTGATGCAATCTGCTGGATCCTTCGAGCATAAGACGATTTCTTATTCCTCCAGCATTGAACCAATGCTTTCACGTTATCAACAAGGCATTTGCAATAACCAATTTCTAGTCTTTTTGCTAATAAGGTTACACCCAAATATCTCATTGGCAGTTTGCCAATTGTAAATGGTAGCAGCTGAAGGATGCTTCTTTTGACCTCCTCAGTGACATTCCCAAAATACAATACTCTTGCTTAGATTAGGAAATAGCCCAGTGCTAAAATCATCCAAAACCTTTTTAATAACTTGAATAGATGCCAAGTCTCCATGACACAACACCAACAGGTCATCAGCAAAGCATACATAAGAAATTTTTAGTTTTTTACACCCATAGTGATACTTGAAACCACTATTCTCATTGATCTTTTTTGACATAATCAATGTCAATACCTCCATGACCATAGTAAAAATTAACTATTGGTTGTTAAGGTCCTAGTTTATTCTTCTGTTCCATAAGGCATTTTTAAGGAATTTACTATTGGTTGTTAAGGGCCCAGTTTGCTTTGTTTGTAATTAGAAATTGGTGTATATGTAGACATATTGCATAAGTAGTTTAAACGTTCTTCATTAAGCTTATGCTAGGCGTTGCTGTGTTTAGGTAAATAAAGCTTCCTGAATCTTATTCTAGTGCAGTAAACTTTTTCGTATAAACTACAAAGGAAGTCATCAAGTGGTGACTTTGACTGATCTAGAGATAAGAACCTCAAAAGGAGGTTTCCATATCGAGTCTCACTAGCTTCTTGATTGGTTGCTTGCCCGGTTCCACAGGTTTGTAGGTCCCTAGTTAACAAATTTGGCTCCAGTAGGATTTTCGAGTTATCCAAAATGACCGTATAACGTAATCAAAGCTTTTGACATTTAAACTTCTGCCTGTTAAGTTTAAGGGTGGTTATTAGCTATCAAACTAAGTGCTCTCTTGTCGTGAATTCATAACTTATTTAGTTGTTCCTTAAAATATTTATTGTAGTCTCTTGTATTGCCAGTTGGATAATTTGACATTATATTCCTTTGTAATAGTCAGGCTTCTTTTTTGATAAATAATACAATATGCAACTTATATTTCTGCATGCAGTATGGTGATTATGGAAGGGGATCCTAGTCCCGGGGCCATTAGAGGTCGAATGTCTTTTCAAAGTTTTAATCCTTCTATTGATGTAAGTATAAGAGTTGATTGATGAGAAGTTTCTTTATTCTCCTGCAAACACCATTTCGTGTTTATTTTAAAGTTTCATTCATTTAGAAATTAAACGAGCCAAGACAATCTGATGATGATGCTACATGCTCTGGGGATCAAGGAGAAAAGTTGTCTAACAGGTTAGGCATCATTGATATTGTGTAAACCCCTTTTTGAATAATTTCATGCACCAATTTACGATTCATTTTATAAAAGAGCTTCTATTTATTTAGTTTACTTCATGTCACGCTTGTTGAAGTTATAATCTTTTTTATTTTTCAGAGAAACTGATGAGCCAGTAAGCTTGAATAGCAATAGAGTCAATGGAGACCTCAAAAGGAAACAAGTTGAAGATATGACAGAGGTACAACTTCAAAATAAATCGTCGAATATTATTGAAGGCAACCAGAGTTCTTCATCAAACAACGTTAGAAAAAGTTCTCATAAGCCACATAAGCGAGGAAAGCTGGACTTCAATGTTCTAAGATCTTCCAAAAGTCAAAATAAAAGGGGCTGATCACTTTCAGGTTATTATTTAAATTAAATATGCTTCATAGTTAAGATACAGTTTTATATTTAACATATTTTCCCCTCAGAGTTTAGTTTTGATGTAATTTTCAACATGATTAGCATGTTTATTGTATAAGTTACCTTGTTGAGTTAAAATGTATCCAATCCAACTACCCAATATTTGACCAGTTTAATTAAATATGATGGAAGAACACTTTTCTAATTCTGAGTCGCTGATGTCCAATACACTTTATTTGGTTTAGTTTGAATGTATAGTAGAATACAGTTTTAATGGATGACATAATTCTAAGATATTTTAGTTCCGTTGAGTAAATTTTTAATGTGTTATTGTATATATAATAAGATACACGTAATTTTGAATAGATCATTGCCTCCTAAGAAATCATTTCTGCTTGTAGGATATAGGTATAGTTGTGTAGGTGTAAGGCAATGGCTTTGAAGAAATCGGGTTGACCCAATCATGCAATTGGAACCCTCTTTTCTTACCTAAAACTTTTGGTATTGAAATACACGCGTTTTGATTGTCAAGTTATCAATGACTAAGGACGCATATATAAAAAAAGAACAGATTTTTATTCAAGTGGAGCTGGTGAAAGTTGTTGGATATGGTTTTTTTAACATTAGAATTTGAGGAGAGATATTTAAGTCTGTAGTGGGACCCATTTTTGTCCACGACTAGACTCAATCTCATAACCTCGTGGTTAATGAGATTCCTTAATATCCAGAAACACCTTTAAAGAGAAAATTCATTATTTAAATTTCAAATTATATAGAAGACTATTAACAATTTTAGATTTCTAAGTGATACAATTTTGATATTCTGGAATTGGCCTCTTATTTGGAGTTGACGTGTCCAGTATACATGATAAGTGATTCCGTTCCTTTGTACTCAAAAATGTATACCATTTAATCAATGTAGCCTTCAGGTGCTGATGTCATGTGACGTAATGGTGTTGGTAGACTTGTAGTTGGTTTATTCATAGAGTTATACTCTCAATATATTTGCTAATATAGGCAGGTCAAACATTTTGTGCTGTGACATAATGATGTTTGTAGACTTGTAGTTGGTTTATTTATAGAATTATCATAAGTTTGCTAATAAAAGTTTAAATGTTATAGTGATTGGGACGTTTGTCCACTTGCTCATTTTGATCTTTCTTACGTATATAATAATCTATTTTATTTAATTGGAAACTTCCTATCAAATTGAGATATAGTGTGTGGTAGCTCAGGTTCAGTGAATATTGATAGCATAGTTAATGGATAATCTAATCATGATGTTGATGCTTTAGAGAATAAAATTATATTTGCAGATACCGACATGCATGATTGTTAATCACTCAGATAAAAAATGTGCTCATTAACTTTATATGCCCTAATTTTCGAGTTTAAGAAATACAATTTAGCATTATTTAACTGAAAAGTAGGGTAATGCGGTCAGGTTGATTCAAAGATTGACCAGGTTCTATTTACTCTTGCATCTATCACATTTGACTTTACTGTTTTAGTTCTTTCAAGTACCAATTTTTGGCTCTGAACAGTCAAAGTCAAATTACATAACAGATTAAGAGGTAAGCTATACTTTCACTTTCCGAAAATGCTCATGTTGTGATTAGTTTGAGCCAATAATTACTTTGGAATCACTTAGATTTTGCATATGTTGCTGATGTTCTAGATGATTAAGCGCTAAATGGTTAATAGAGTATTTTAACAATGCATGTTTCAATACACAGATTGTTAGATTGTTGAACGGTTCCAACATCATTTGTCATTCAGATGTCATTATCAATTGCACTGAATGCTGAGAGGTTCAACATTTAGTGTTGAACCATTTAATTTAATTAAGAGGCAATTAGGCGCATGGCGGGAACACTTAAAAAAGTTCTGATCTTGATTCATATGAGAATTCGAAAAATCAAAGACATGAAGTAAATATTAAACTACATCTAGGGTTCTACATGTTTTATGCAGGCTTCCATATGGAACTTGCATAAAGAACTCTCCCTTTCCATCCTTGTAACATCCATTTACCATCTTCATCCACAAGAAAATCTTTATGGTAATTCAATTTAACCTTACTCTTCACTTCATCCACTTTATCCCGATACAACGGGATCTGCCGAAACCCGGCCCGAACAATTCTTGATTGCCATTGTTTATAGTTCTCGGGCCGCTCAACTCGAGCTGTCCCTTCACACGCTACCACATTCATAACTTCCCTCCCTAACATCTCTTGCTCATACATAAGTCTATATTGACTGTCTCGAGGCGCCGTGTTGTCGAAAATATCGAATAAAGTCGAGAAATGGAATAAAGCCTCCCTGAACCGGTTCAGCAAGAACGGTGCATTGTGGGTCCCGTTGAGAATCCCGAGAGTAAACATGTCTGGGTTGATCTCTCTTATCAACCTCAAGACTGTATCTCTAGGACTACTCTCTATTACCGTCTCGTCAAGTATATTCCGGAGCCGGTTGACCGAGTTGACCACAGTCAACTCGTTTCTTTTTAAATTCAGATCTTCGATTTTAATCTCATCCCATTTTTTTGCTATCCCGTTATACTCAAATAGCACATTAAACCTCTTGCAGTATTTCGCAAGACGTTTACCCGTATCCTGGACCCGCTCCGCGGGTCGGAACCCGGGTTGCGGAAGATCAATGCCGGTTATCTGAAGCTTCGGCGGGCCCCCGGGTCTCATTGATAAGTTCTTGATGAAACATGGCCATTGGAACCCGTATAAAATCCCGAAATCGATAATATGAAGTTTATCTTTTCCTCTCGAAATTTTCTCAATCGACCCGTTTGCTAAAATATTTGACATGCGATGAAACGGGCACGCCATTATGTACGCGTGATACGCTCTTAACGTTTGAGCAGCCGGAAACTTGTTCAGATTAAATTCCCGATAAATATCCGGCCCAATTCCCGATAAACGAGCTTCGATTGCTTTAACGAAATAATACGCCAATCTTTCTGTCGAATCTCCATATGGAGTACAATGCTGTTTGATCTTTTTTAATACTTCACAAACAGAAGTTTGATTATAGTTTGAAATCGCTTGCGCGCATTGCGTTAACAAATCCCGCAAATCAACCACGATTTCATTAGTGCTCGTGTTTTTCTTCCCTCGTGGTCTTCCTCGTTTCGACGATTCGTTCATCTTTTTCGCTAATTCAGGTGACGTAAACTTTTGAGGTTCTTGTTCAATTAATAACAAATCTTCATCGTATGTTTCTAACCGATCAGTATCTGATTCCAAAACGTTTGCCATTTTCATGTCTCGATCATCTTCTCGAACAGGGCTTCTCTTTTTATTGTAATTCAAGTTACTTTCTTTAAGGAGATCGATTACTTTTTCTTCACTGCACGAAAAGTTATTAATGCTCTCTTGACTGCTGGTGGGCCCGGCTGAGTAGCCGGGCGAATCGGCTGGCTGCTTGTTGACAAGAACATCGTACAACGATTTCTCAGCCGCTTCGACTTGTAACGCCATACATTCGTTGTACATACACGGCTTTATTAACAAGTCATCTTCTTCCATTAACATCTGGTTTAAAAACTTGAGAACCGAATCGTAGTGATCCGGATTATCGGATCCATCCCCGTTAGCAATTGTGGTTGACGGGGATGGATCCTGATAGCACTCTGGTGCCGGGTCAAAGTTCGGGTAGTTTACGAGGGTTTGATCGAAAGGGGATTGAACTGTGTGGTGGTTGTAACTGTTAAGGTAGTTGTTCATGGCAGTTGCATATAAGGTGTCCATGACATAAAATGTTTGCAAGTTTGAAAGTTTTAAGTGTTGAGTATGAAGTTAATAAGATTCCGGGTAGGCTAGATATATAGGATGAATGGGAGATGGTTTCTGTTTTAAAAAAAGTGATATGTACAATTTAAAAAAGTGATATGTACAAGTTTTAATGCAAGAGGTACAAGTAGGTTTGGATGTTTTAGTGTGGAGCTTTATGAAATAATTGTGTTTAAAATATTTAAAAATGAAAGGTTCATTGAATGTAGGAGATGGTGAAAGATCTTAGCCACCTTGTGGATGGTAACCGGATGGTCCGGTGAGGTTTAACCTGGTTCTTGTGTAGTTTCATAGGAAGTAGACTTGCAACCAAGTTGGAATTGTCAATTGGTTGAATAAACATGATGATGATGGGTGTGTTTGTCACACGAGTTTATGGGAGCTTACGAGATTTTGAGCTTATGATTTTAATAAGCTTCAAGTAATAAGCTTTGTTTGGTAGACATAAAAAGTAGAGCTTATGAAAATCATAAGCTCTAGAAAAATAAGTTATTTCTAGTAGCTTATGAAAAAAAGTAAAGCTTATGAACTGGAAAATAAGCTCCAGCTAGTTTACCAAACACTTATAAAAAATAATAAGCTCCAGCTACCATAAGCTCCAACTCCAGCTCTAGCCCATAAGCTCCAGCTATAAGCTCCAGCTTTAGCTAGTTTCATCCAAACACACCGGATCTTTATATCAAGAAAACCAATATATATTTATTATAGATTTTTATATTGCAACCACTTTAACCTTTATTAATTAATCATTTGTTTCTTTATGTTGATTATGTGGATATGTGGATTTGCTTTTGAATTTTTTTCCCAACATGAAGAAAGTGCAAATATGATCACAAATTGATATTCCTTTTTATAGATCATAAATTGTAGATACGACATGCCTGTTTGTTTAGGTGTGTTGTCAACTAACAACATTTATAGTACTAAAAACTTCTTTGTTTTAGGGTACCAATATTTAAAACAATATACTCGTATTATGAAATTTGACATTATATGAATTCAAGTTATTGATATGAAGTTTCTTTTAGATAGAAGTTTTGTTAATTGATTATGATGTCACCAACTATTTTATGTTTATGCATATGTAATTTCTTATCCAATTGTTTTTATTAGATTGAAACGATTTGGTTGACTGGATTCAAGATTTTCCTCATAAACTTGCATTGAATAATGTTTCCTGTTTTTGTGACTTGCTTCCCACGTACATGTCATTTGTCACTATCTTACTTTAAAAAATTCTTGAAAATTCTTGTTCACATTACACTATCAATGATTCAGGGTCTGCATCCATCGTTGAAACTTCATATTTAAGCCAAAATTTATTTCAACACTTCTAATGTCAATTCATGAGACAAAACCACGTTTACTTGCAGTGTTATCCAATAATAGATATGTTGGAAATTTAGTGTTATCCAACAATAATTTTAGTTATTTAAGATTTACTAGAAAATGAAAGTAATTAAGTTATACTTAATAACGGGTTGGGAGTATTCTTTGAATTTAGACCGGTTTTACATAGTTAATTCAGCGAGAAACTATTGATCGAGTCATGATTTCATCTTCGCATTGCAAAAGTGTTGTTTAAGCTTTTACCAAGGAAAGTTAATGTGTTTTTGTGGCGTTTTAATTTAGATTCTCTTCCGCTTCTTTGAAACTCGTCTGCGAAAGGTCTAGATCTGATTTCTATCGTTTGTCCGGTGTACAATAATGGGGTCGAGATTTGTAATCATCTATTCTTTGGATGTTCGGTGGTGTTTGAAGTGTGGCGTAATATTCGTATCTGGATCGATTTCAACTTGCCGGTGTTTACCTCTTGCGAAGACTTCACAAGTTGGATCGAGGGTGTACAAGCTTCGGTTAGCATCAAGGATCGGATCACTGTGGTTGCGGTCACATTACTTTGGGTTCTTTGGCGCTTTCGGAACGCATTGTTTTAGTTAGTCTTTTTGTAGTAGAAGTAATCTTGTTGATGTTTATTAAATTGTATGCTTTTAGTTGTCTTACAAATATGGGTTATTTAGTTTCTAAATGGAGCTTATGACTAGCGGTGAGCATGGTACTGTACCAGTACCGAACCGTACCAAACCGGTTGGTACTATTATTATCTTTATTCAAAAATGAGTACCACCGTACCGATATTATCGGTTCGGTACCAGTACTTTTCATATCCAATTGATTTACGTCTACATCATATACGCGTACTATACATACCTGAAGATATAATGATCGTGTAGGGGTTCTTAATGATAAATCGCAAAAACATGCAAAGTAGTTGCTATTTTTCTATCTTCTGTGACCGACTAGAAGTCCCAAAAACCATCAATTTAACTCCAATAACTTGATTCTACATATAAATAATATAAACGTGAGTACTCGTAAGTTATATGTACCTTAATAAAGTTGTAACACATTGAAGCAGTGTAGCGCAAGCAAAATTTACACCAAGTAAAATATATTGCCATGTAAACTATTAGACAAAACTTATGAATAGTATCAGGAATATTTTCGTCTTTTCACATTCTTTTTCCCCCTTTTCCCTTCTTTCTTTCAAGTAACACCACAAAAGCCCCCACACTTTGTTCAAAAATTAAAATCGGCCCCCAACACAGGGGGTTAAAGCGTCAAATTAAAATTTTCATAAAATATCTTAAATAAACTCCACTCAAATATTCAACAGGTCATATCTTCTCGCTCGCAACGAGTTAAATTTTTCCGACACCATCATTAAACTCGAAATAATTTTACGAACACAATATCACTAACTATACGCAAAACAACAACAACATACCCAATCCCACATGTGTGGGGTATGGGGGAGGTGAGACGTAGACAATCCTTCCTTTATCCCAGAATAAAGAGAAATCATTTCTCCACCCCGAGTGAAACACTCACAAGAGTAGAGAAAGTCCTCCCTCTCTCTGTTCGACGGATAAAGAGATTGCTTCCAAGAGGACCTCCGGCCCAAAAGAAGAAGAAAAAAATAATAATAATAATAATAAATAAAACAAAATAAAACAAAATAAAAATAAATAAAGTAAATAAAAAATAATTTAAATAAAAAATAAAATAGATACATGATAGAAAAAGTAATAGAAAATAGACGCCATGAAAATAGTAGAAGCAAATTTTCATGGATTTTAAATCAAGCCTGGAGTTCAATTTAGCCACTAAGCGGCAGTCAAGTCGCCAATAAATCGACGCTTCCTGTTGCCTCAAGTAATAGGGCCATATATATATATATATATATATATATATATATATATATATATATATATATATATATATATATATATATATATATATATATATATATATATATATATATATATATATATACACGTAAAAATAATAATAATAATAATAGGTATAAACTATATATATATATATATATATATATGGAAACGTACCTTATACAGTTGAGCGGGGCTCAAGACATATCGAGAAAAGCAACACTAAAAGAACAATAAACATATATGACCACATACCAATAACCAGAAACACACCTAAACAATAACTACAAAACATGGCCCTACATACTACCTCCAAACATCCACACAAGCATACATACATACATACATAAATACATACATACATACATACATACATAAATCCGTACCTAAACGCAACATAAAGCAAACATACATGAAACATACGCATACGAAACATAAACGCACATATACATGCTAACATATACGCATACATACCTACATACACACTAACATACCTACATCGCTAAACATACAAAACATAGATATTGTAACACCCTGATTTTTTTTTTAAATCACAGCGGAAGTCTTAATTCACATAAATACCCTTAGTTAATTACAAACATGATTATCACAAATCATTAGCTAGTTACTTATTACAAACCACCGGTGTTACGTTAAACAACTAGTTACATATTTATAAAGGTTAACACATCAGAGTTCGTCTTGTCAAACATATCGTCAACCCAACTCCCGTCCCTACCAGCACTAAGATCCAAAACCTGCAATGGAGGAGGTGAGGGGGGTTAGCACGAGGCTAAGTGAATGGAATCATCTAACAGATCTAGCATACAGTACCAACTTGTATAACTACAACAACTACAACAATCCATAACAGGAAACCGTCAACTAACAACTAATCATCTGGCAACTATCAACTAGCAACTATGCTCCAACTAGAGACTCGGCGGCTTATACGAGCACACGACCACTAGCTGATCAGTCTAGCGTCTACCGAAAGTCCTTACTACTGAATCTCTAGTATAGTAAATCCACACGCAGGTGATGCGTCATTCAGTACTATACTCAACAAACAGTACCCAACTGGACCCAACCACAACAAGGTTGACCTCTCTGAGCTGAACCTAACAACAATAGGTTCCAACAGGCAACTACAACTTGTGCACACAACTGTTAAGCAACTACCACTACGAACAACTGTCCCTACAACTAGCACGACAACTCTACAATGATCATTATTACAACATATCTACTAAGCATAGCAACTATAACAGTATAACATAGTAGCACAACTTGCTACTCTATACTACACCCGGAGATAATCCCACTCACCGATTACCAGCTACAGCTCAGTTATCTTACTTCTGAGCTTCTTCCTTGTTCTTATCACCTGAGAACAACACAACGAAGTCAATATACATATCTCAATCAATAGTATAATCAAATCATACTATAAACTAGGTCATAACACCATATATTCATAATTTTATGAGTCTACATCATGACTCCATTCAATAATGGCATACAGGTGCGTGCAAAACACGACATACACACTAAAACTCCTTTTCCGACTCAAAAACAGTTTGATCTAGTTTCTTAAAAGTTCACCATTGAAAAGTATTCTTTATTACAATTCTAACGATAGTTTATTCATCAAAAACGGAGTTACGTTTTGAAAGTTACGCCCGTTTCAATTTCATAAAAGGTACTGTAGCAAATAGTGACACTGTAGTAACTCGGGTACTGTAGCAACTCGGCACTGCAGCAAATAGTGACACTGTAGCAAATAGTGACACTGTAGCAAAGAGTGACACTATAGCAACTCGGTACTGTAGCAACTCGGGTACTGTAGCAACTCGGGTACTGTAGCAAACTGGGTTTCGAACCAATTTCGCTGATTTTGTGATTTTTTTCTCCAAAAACTCGATTTCTAAGTGTTTTTGACCAAATTTTAAGCACAAGAAAGTTACTAAACATATATACAACCTATTTCTAACATCAATTAAGCATAATAAACATATTTCATGAAGATTCAAGCTCATAGTCACACTTTTTATTCAAGAACACAAAAACCCAATTTCTAACAATCAAAGCATGGATTCAACAAAACAAACCTGAGATGATGCTCACAATGATGCTAGAAATCAGTCTCTAAAGTCTCTTAATCCAATTTCAAGTTTAGATCAATTAGGATTTCAAGAGTGAAAGAGTTAGGTACGGGAGTAATATTTCTAATTTGGGGAAAATGATGGAATAATCCAGATTCAAGCTATTTATATTGGGTTATAAAACCATACCCCATAACACATGGGTATTTACCAATTATCTGATATCTTTCGTACTTAATTTGACTGCCCTAACAGAGTCCAAATTCAACAAACGAACCTATTCTGTGACCCTTGTCACAAACTGGTCTTAACTAAACAACCAAATAATTATAAACATATAATTATAAAAATCACTAATTACGCCATTCCCCAGGGTACAATGGTCATTTCATCTAGGCCCAAAACGCGGGTGTTACAAATCTACCCTCCTTAAAAGAGATTCCGTCCTCGAAATATGGTCAACTATGGTCAACAAACCCAAAAATTGTTACTCGCACCGCCAAAACACACGGTTAACTTTATCGATCTTATCCCCGATATCGACAATATCCACCACAATTGCATAGGAAATGAGATTCCTGACGTCAATACACTCCCGATACCAAATAACTTGTCACAATCTTCATCGATCAACGTCCGTTAATCCACTTAAGCCCACAAATTACACTATCAAGTCAAATAATCAGAGTCAAATTCGTGTTTCTTCGCCATTCCGTATCATAAATTTCAAGATCTGTCATCCAATTCAACTCTTTATACAGTCCACTTTTCCCAATTATCCAAAGCTTAGGCAATAGAATTAGTCATCATGCTAAAATCTATACCTAGGTCCACGAAATTGTCTCGTAAGTCAACAGAACTTCACAGGTTATTCGTCTCATATCCAGTCACATCACAATCCAATATAGCACAGGCCGCTTAATTTTCCTTCAGCTTCCCATAAATTCCGTATGATTTATCACAATATACTTATGTTGGCCAGACACAAGCATATTATCCTAAATCATACCTTCATTCTGAGTTGCTCGTAACGGAAAAATTCTACTTGTCTCATTCACTAACTTATGTCCAATCAATTTTCTCAATAAGCATCGGTAATTAATTTAACTACTTTATGACTAATCAATCACAACATCTGTCCAATCATAGTTACTCAAACCTTGTCTATCAATCATCCAAATATAATCTATCAACCAGATCATACATCCAACAAGCTTAGGAAATACCGTCATAACAATCATACTCATGCCACTATCCAACAACTTCATGTCGTCCAAAAGTCCACTACACAAACATACTCAACGCATCTCTATCCAAGTCACGGTTCTCAATCCCAAAAAGTCAACCTAAGGGTCACCCTTACCCCACATGGCACAGAAGGGTCGCAATCAAAACATAAACAACATAATGCAACAAAATAAATCTTACACTACTATCAAGATCTACTAATCTACCACACATATATATACACCCAATCATATACATGTATATGACTAAACAATACGAGGATTTTGAAGCATACCTGTATTCACATCACATTCAACATCTGCATCTGCAACCATCTGATAAACTCTTGCTGTTTCCGTAGGTGGATTCTTTCTTTTCTGCCCAACTGGAGAACCAGAAGATCCACCTACTGATCCCGACTGCGCTCCTGGCCCCGCCCCAGAACTTGATCCTCTTACATACGGACACTGAGCTGACCTATGCCCCACTTGATGACATCTCCAACATACATCCTCTTGGAACGAACACATCCGAATCTCCTGTCCCACAATACCACATCTCAAACATCTTTTGGTTGAATCTGAACAAGGACCACTATGAGATGATCTGCAACTATAACACCAAGAATTCTGACTTGATGCTGACCCACTCTTATGTTTCAACTTAACAGACTTCCTTGACCTAGAGTCTGAATGACTCATCACCTGATCTTGTTGTGACATCTCATAACCTACTATTCTATTCCTTGCTGCCCTGACATCATCCTCTACCATCTTGGCCATAACAAACGCTTGCGATAACGTCGTCGCCATCCTAACCATTGTTCTGTACTCTGGTAAAATTATGTTAACAAAGTGCTGAATTCTGGACTGCTCATCTGGAACCCACTGTTGCACAAACCTTAATTTATCCATATACTGCTCAATCACCTCATCTATCGTCATCTGAGGTGTCATTTTCATTGCCAGAAATTCCGTCTTAATTCTATTGAGGTCATAAGATGAACAATACTGCTCATAAACTTTACTATAAAATTGTTCCCAAGTAATCATGTTCACTTGCTCTTTTGGTATACTAGAAATAACCGTATCCCACCAAACCATTGCCCTATTCTTCAGCATACGACTAGCATAAATAACCTGCAATTCTGGTTCACACTGACATGCCTCAAAAACCTTTTCTATCTCTCTTAACCAGTTAAGGGTTACCGTTGGGTTAGAACTTCCTGAGTACTCTGGTGGATTACAATTCAGAAACTGTTTAAACGTACATTTCTTCTGTTGTTGAAACATCGGCGTCTGATACGGACCCCACATCTGATTTGGGAACTGTTGATTAAACTGAGGTGACATCTGATACTGTTGAGGAAACTGATATTGAGGTGGTAACCATTGCTGTTGTTGGAAAGCACTTCCAATTTGCTGATAATTATTTGACTGCACCGGATACCCACTAATCGTCTGATTCGGTACACTACCACTTGGATTCACGGTTACCTGACGTTCTTCTAATTCCCTTATTCGATCACGTGCTTCCTTTAACTTACTTTGCAAATCTAAAATTTGTTCCTGCGGATCCTCTTCTGACACATATCCGTCTTCATCTGGGGGTCTGAATGTTCCGGGGGCTGACGGACCAGTTGCGTTTCCTGTATTATCTACCATATCTGCACTACCACAACATCTCACACAAACTCTTAGTGGAAAACAGGTTAGTACCTATCAACTAACGCATGTAATCCCTACATTCACTTAACCCGTCTCCTCAGATATGTTTGACACAACCCAAGGTTTGGGAACATGACATTCAACACAATGTACATGCGGCCAAACCTATGCTCTGATACCAAGTTGTAACACCCTGATTTTTTTTTAAATCACAGCGGAAGTCTTAATTCACATAAATATCCTTAGTTAATTACAAACATGATTATCACAAATCATTAGCTAGTTACTTATTACAAACCACCGGTGTTACGTTAAACAACTAGTTACATATTTATAATGGTTAAGACATCAGAGTTCGTCTTGTCAAACATATCGTCAACCCAACTCCCGTCCCTACCAGCACTAAGATCCAAAACCTGCAATGGCGGAGGTGAGGGGGGTTAGCACGAGGCTAAGTGAATGGAATCATCTAACAGATCTAGCATACAGTACCAACTTGTATAACTACAACAACTACAACAATCCATAACAGGAAACCGTCAACTAACAACTAATCATCTGGCAACTATCAACTAGCAACTATGCTCCAACTAGAGACTCGGCGGCTTGTACGAGCACATAACCACTAGCAGATCAGTCTAGCGTCTACCGAAAGTCCTTACTACTGAATCTCTAGTATAGTAAATCCACACGCAGGTGATGCGTCATTCAGTACTATACTCAACAAACAGTAGCCAACTGGACCCAACCACAACAAGGTTGACCTCTCTGAGCTGAACCTAACAACAATAGGTTCCAACAGGCAACTACAACTTGTGCACACAACTGTTAAGCAACTACCACTACGAACAACTGTCCCTACAACTAGCATGACAACTCTACAATGATCATTATTACAACATATCTACTAAGCATAGCAACTATAACAGTATAACATAGTAGCACAACTTGCTACTCTATACTACACCCGGAGATAATCCCACTCACCGATTACCAGCTACAGCTCAGTTATCTTACTTCTGAGCTTCTTCCTTGTTCTTATCACCTGAGAACAACACAACGAAGTCAATATACATATTTCAATCAATAGTATAATCAAATCATACTATAAACTAGGTCATAACACCATATATTCATAATTTTATGAGTCTACTGTAACAACCCAAACCAACCCTCGACCAAACCCCGTGAAAATACAAACAAAAAAAAAATTGCTGTACAGTGACCCCGCGCGCCGCGCCCCCTATCTGGCGCGCCGCGCCAAAACGGCCTGTCTCCGGGCTTTTTAAATGCGAAAAAGATAGACTCGTTCCCGACACTTTCAGACGAAACGCTTTTTACAACACATTAATATAAGTAAAACTAACATGATTAATTAATTAAAATGAGCTTTACATTGCGGGGCCCACATATGCCCAAATACCCCTTTTAATACAAAATACAACTTCGACCCAATGAGTTTAAGTTCCAACAAACTACGAGCATGATGTTGGGGATAAACTACCCAATCCTAGGTCGAATCCAAGCAAGCATCAAAATGGGAAAATCATCTAATCCCGAGCATACCTTTGCCACGTCCGCCTTCGAACCTAAAAATGTAAACAACGAGAGGGTAAGCTAATGCTTAGTGAATGCAATACTAATACGCATACATACATAATCCAATTACTTGCATACACCTACACAACAACACAATAACATTAGCAAACCGCAATAACAAATAAACGATTAATCGTACATACAACAAGTCAACATCATTAGCATAGAGATCTCAACAATAATACATGCCAAAAACGAATACGTACAATGCTAATAAAATTACACATCCCAATATACCCAATGTCAACATTCGACTCGATGGTGGCCGACGAAGAGTAGTAGGTCAAAATCGTTAACTACTCATCACCCATCGCACGCGTAAGTGGCCGACGAAGAGTAGTAGGTCAAAATCGTTAACTACTCACCACTACGCACTATGAGGCCGACAAAAAGTGCAACCGAAACATTAACACTTACCTCAATCACAAGGATGGCCGACGAAAAGCGGAACCGCTTACCATCCCACGATAAGTGGCCAATGAAGAGCGGATCCCGAAACGGATAACACTCACCACTTACCCCAACACACATATGTGGCCGACGAAGAGCGATAGGTCAAACATTAATCACTCACCACATATCTAAACATACACATGTAGCCGACGAAGAGTGATAGGTCAAACGTTAATCACTCGCTACATGTCCGAACACACACATGTGACCGAAGAAGAGCGATTGAAATGTCCCGTTCTTATTGATTAAAAACGTTCCATATTAATTGATTTCGTTGCGAGGTTTTGACCTCTATATGAGACGTTTTTCAAAGACTGCATTCATTTTTAAACAAACCATAACCTTTATTTCATCAATAAAGGTTTAAAAAGCTTTACGTAGATTATCAAATAATGATAATCTAAAATATCCTGTTTACACACGACCATTACATAATGGTTTACAATACAAATATGTTACAACAAAATAAGTTTCTTGAATGCAGTTTTTACACAATATCATACAAGCATGGACTCCAAATCTTGTCCTTATTTAAGTATGCGACAGCGGAAGCTCTTAATAATCACCTGAGAATAAACATGCTTAAAACGTCAACAAAAATATTGGTGAGTTATAGGTTTAACCTATATATATCAAATCGTAACAATAGACCACAAGATTTCATATTTCAATACACATCCCATACATAGAGATAAAAATCATTCATATGGTGAACACCTGGTAACCGACATTAACAAGATGCATATATAAGAATATCCCCATCATTCCGGGACACCCTTCGGATATGATATAAATTTCGAAGTACTAAAGCATCCGGTACTTTGGATGGGGTTTGTTAGGCCCAATAGATCTATCTTTAGGATTCACGTCAATTAGGGTGTCTATTCCCTAATTCTTAGATTACCAGACTTAATAAAAAGGGGCATATTCGATTTCAATAATTCAACCATAGAATGTAGTTTCACGTACTTGTGTCTATTTTGTAAATCATTTATAAAACCTGCATGTATTCTCATCCCAAAAATATTAGATTTTAAAAGTGGGACTATAACTCACTTTCACAGATTTTTACTTCGTCGGGAAGTAAGACTTGGCCACTGGTTGATTCACGAACCTATAACAATATATACATATATATCAAAGTATGTTCAAAATATATTTACGACACTTTTAATATATTTTGATGTTTTAAGTTTATTAAGTCAGCTGTCCTCGTTAGTAACCTACAACTAGTTGTCCACAGTTAGATGTACAGAAATAAATCGATAAATATTATCTTGAATCAATCCACGACCCAGTGTATACGTATCTCAGTATTGATCACAACTCAAACTATATATATTTTGGAATCAACCTCAACCCTGTATAGCTAACTCCAACATTCACATATAGAGTGTCTATGGTTGTTCCGAAATATATATAGATGTGTCGACATGATAGGTCGAAATATTGTATACGTGTCTATGGTATCTCAAGATTACATAATATATAATACAAGTTGATTAAGTTATGGTTGGAATAGATTTGTTACCAATTTTCACGTAGCTAAAATGAGAAAAATTATCCAATCTTGTTTTACCCATAACTTCTTCATTTTAAATCCGTTTTGAGTGAATCAAATTGCTATGGTTTCATATTGAACTCTATTTTATGAATCTAAACAAAAAAAGTATAGGTTTCTAGTCGGAAAAATAAGTTACAAGTCGTTTTTGTAAAGGTAGTCATTTCAGTCGAAAGAACGACGTCTAGATGACCATTTTAGAAAACATACTTCCACTTTGAGTTTAACCATAATTTTTGGATATAGTTTCATGTTCATAATAAAAATCATTTTCTCAGAATAACAACTTTTAAATCAAAGTTTATCATAGTTTTTAATTAACTAACCCAAAACAGCCCGCGGTGTTACTACGACGGCGTAAATCCGGTTTTACGGTGTTTTTCGTGTTTCCAGGTTTTAAATCATTAAGTTAGCATATCATATAGATATAGAACATGTGTTTAGTTGATTTTAAAAGTCAAGTTAGAAGGATTAACTTTTGTTTGCGAACAAGTTTAGAATTAACTAAACTATGTTCTAGTGATTACAAGTTTAAACCTTCGAATAAGATAGCTTTATATGTATGAATCAAATGATGTTATGAACATCATTACTACCTTAAGTTCCTTGGATGAACCTACTGGAAAAGAGAAAAATGGATCTAGCTTCAATGGATCCTTGGATGGCTCAAAGTTCTTGAAGCAAAATCATGACACGAAAACAAGTTCAAGTAAGATCATCACTTGAAATAAGATTGTTATAGTTATAGAAATTGAACCAAAGTTTGAATATGATTATTACCTTGTATTAGAATGATAACCTACTGTAAGAAACAAAGATTTCTTGAGGTTGGATGATCACCTTACAAGATTGGAAGTGAGCTAGCAAACTTGAAAGTATTCTTGATTTTATGAAACTAGAACTTTTGAAATTTATGAAGAACACTTAGAACTTGAAGATAGAACTTGAGAGAGTTCAATTAGATGAAGAAAATTGAAGAATGAAAGTGTTTGTAGGTGTTTTTGGTCGTTGGTGTATGGATTAGATATAAAGGATATGTAATTTTGTTTTCATGTAAATAAGTCATGAATGATTACTCATATTTTTGTAATCTTATGAGATATTTCATGCTAGTTGCCAAATGATGGTTCCCACATGTGTTAGGTGACTCACATGGGCTGCTAAGAGCTGATCATTGGAGTGTATATACCAATAGTACATACATCTAAAAGCTGTGTATTGTACGAGTACGAATACGGGTGCATACGAGTAGAATTGTTGATGAAACTGAACGAGAATGTAATTGTAAGCATTTTTGTTAAGTAGAAGTATTTTGATAAGTGTATTGAAGTCTTTCAAAAGTGTATAAATACATATTAAAACACTACATGTATATACATTTTAACTGAGTCGTTAAGTCATCGTTAGTCGTTACATGTAAGTGTTGTTTTGAAACCTTTAGGTTAACGATCTTGTTAAATGTTGTTAACCCAATGTTTATAATATCAAAAGATATTTTAAATTATTATATTATCATGATATTATGATGTACGAATATCTCTTAATATGATATATATACATTAAATGTCGTTACAACGATAAACGTTACATATATGTCTCGTTTCAAAATCATTAAGTTAGTAGTCTTGTTTTTACATATGTAGTTCATTGTTAATATAATTAATGATATGTTTACTTATCATAATATCATGTTAACTATATATATAACCATATATATGTCATCATATAGTTTTTTTACAAGTTTTAATGTTCGTGAATCACCGGTCAACTTGGGTGGTCAATTGTCTATATGAAACCTATTTCAATTAATCAAGTCTTAACAAGTTTGATTGCTTAACATGTTGGAAACATTTAATCATGTAAACATCAATCTCAATTAATATATATAAACATGGAAAAGTTCGGGTCACTACAGTACCTACCCGTTAAATAAATTTCGTCCCGAAATTTTAAGCTGTTGAAGGTGTTGACGAATCTTCTGTAAATAGATGCGGGTATTTATTCTTCATCTGATCTTCACGCTCCCAGGTGAACTCAGGTCCTCTACGAGCATTCCATCGAACCTTAACAATTGGTATCTTGTTTTGCTTAAGTCTTTTAACCTCACGATCCATTATTTCGACGGGTTCTTCGATGAATTGGAGTTTTTCATTGATTTGGATTTCATCTAACGGAATAGTGAGATCTTCTTTAGCAAAACATTTCTTCAAATTAGAGACGTGGAAAGTGTTATGTACAGCCGCGAGTTGTTGAGGTAACTCAAGTCGGTAAGCTACTGGTCCGACACGATCAATAATCTTGAATGGTCCAATATACCTTGGATTTAATTTCCCTCGTTTACCAAATCGAACAACGCCTTTCCAAGGTGAAACTTTAAGCATGACCATCTCTCCAATTTCAAATTCTATATCTTTTCTTTTAATGTCAGCGTAGCTCTTTTGTCGACTTTGGGCGGTTTTCAACCGTTGTTGAATTTGGATGATCTTCTCGGTAGTTTCTTGTATTATCTCCGGACCCGTAATCTGTCTATCCCCCACCTCACTCCAACAAATCGGAGACCTGCACTTTCTACCATAAAGTGCTTCAAACGGCGCCATCTCAATGCTTGAATGGTAGCTGTTGTTGTAGGAAAATTCTGCTAACGGTAGATGTCGATCCCAACTGTTTCCGAAATCAATAACACATGCTCGTAGCATGTCTTCAAGCGTTTGTATCGTCCTTTCGCTCTGCCCATCAGTTTGTGGATGATAGGCAGTACTCATGTCTAGACGAGTTCCTAATGCTTGCTGTAATGTCTGCCAGAATCTTGAAATAAATCTGCCATCCCTATCAGAGATAATAGAGATTGGTATTCCATGTCTGGAGACGACTTCCTTCAAATACAGTCGTGCTAACTTCTCCATCTTGTCATCTTCTCTTATTGGTAGGAAGTGTGCTGATTTGGTGAGACGATCAACTATTACCCAAATAGTATCAAAACCACTTGCAGTCCTTGGCAATTTAGTGATGAAATCCATGGTAATGTTTTCCCATTTCCATTCCGGGATTTCGGGTTGTTGAAGTAGACCTGATGGTTTCTGATGCTCAGCTTTGACCTTAGAACACGTCAAACATTCTCCTACGTATTTAGCAACATCGGCTTTCATACCCGGCCACCAAAAATGTTTCTTGAGATCCTTGTACATCTTCCCCGTTCCAGGATGTATTGAGTATCTGGTTTTATGAGCTTCTCTAAGTACCATTTCTCTCATATCTCCAAATTTTGGTACCCAAATCCTTTCAGCCCTATACCGGGTTCCGTCTTCCCGAATATTAAGATGCTTCTCTGATCCTTTGGGTATTTCATCCTTTAAATTTCCCTCTTTTAAAACTCCTTGTTGCGCCTCCTTTATTTGAGTAGTAATGTTATTATGAATCATTATATTCATAGATTTTACTCGAATGGGTTCTCTATCCTTCCTGCTCAAGGCATCGGCTACCACATTTGCCTTCCCCGGGTGGTAACGAATCTCAAAATCGTAATCATTCAATAATTCAATCCACCTACGCTGCCTCATATTCAGTTGTTTCTGATTAAATATGTGTTGAAGACTTTTGTGGTCGGTATATATAATACTTTTGACCCCATATAAGTAGTGCCTCCAAGTCTTTAATGCAAAAACAACCGCGCCTAATTCCAAATCATGCGTCGTATAATTTTGTTCGTGAATCTTCAATTGTCTAGACGCATAAGCAATCACCTTCGTTCGTTGCATTAATACACAACCGAGACCTTGCTTTGATGCGTCACAATAAATCACAAAATCATCATTCCCTTCAGGCAATGACAATATAGGTGCCGTAGTTAGCTTTTTCTTCAATAACTGAAACGCTTTCTCTTGTTCATCATTCCATTCAAATTTCTTCCCTTTATGCGTTAATGCAGTCAAGGGTTTTGCTATTCTGGAAAAGTCTTGGATGAACCTTCTGTAGTAACCAGCTAGTCCTAAAAACTGGCGTATGTGTTTCGGAGTTTTCGGGGTTTCCCACTTTTCAACAGTTTCTATCTTTGCCGGATCCACCTTAATACCTTCTTTGTTCACTATGTGACCGAGGAATTGAACTTCTTCCAACCAAAATGCACACTTTGAAAACTTAGCGTACAATTCTTCCTTCCTCAATACTTCTAACACCTTTCTCAAATGTTCACCGTGTTCTTGGTCATTCTTTGAGTAAATAAGTATGTCATCAATGAAAACAATGACAAACTTGTCAAGGTATGGTCCACACACTCGGTTCATAAGGTCCATGAACACAGCTGGTGCATTAGTTAAACCAAACGGCATGACCATAAACTCGTAATGACCGTAACGTGTTCTGAAAGCAGTCTTTGGAATATCATCTTCTTTCACCCGCATTTGATGATACCCGGAACGTAAGTCAATCTTTGAATAAACAGACGAGCCTTGTAGTTGATCAAATAAGTCATCGATTCTCGGTAGTGGGTAGCGGTTCTTGATGGTAAGTTTGTTCAACTCTCGGTAGTCGATACACAGCCTGAATGTACCATCTTTCTTCTTGACAAACAAAACAGGAGCTCCCCACGGTGATGTGCTTGGTCGAATGAAACCACGCTCTAAAAGTTCTTGTAATTGGCTTTGCAGTTCTTTCATCTCGCTGGGTGCGAGTCTGTAAGGAGCACGAGCTATTGGTGCAGCTCCTGGTACAAGATCTATTTGAAATTCAACGGATCGATGTGGGGGTAATCCCGGTAATTCTTTCGGAAATACATCGGGAAATTCTTTTGCAATGGGAACATCATTGATGCTCTTTTCTTCAGTTTGTACTTTCTCGACGTGTGCTAGAACAGCATAGCAACCTTTTCTTATTAGTTTTTGTGCCTTCAAATTACTAATAAGATGTAGCTTCGTGTTGCCCTTTTCTCCGTACACCATTAAGGGTTTTCCTTTTTCTCGTATAATGCGAATTGCATTTTTGTAACAAACGATCTCCGCTTTCACTTCTTTTAACCAGTCCATACCGATTATCACATCAAAACTCCCTAACTCTACTGGTATCAAATCAATCTTAAATGTTTCGCTAACCAGTTTAATTTCTCGATTCCGACATATATTATCTGCTGAAATTAATTTACCATTTGCTAATTCGAGTAAAAATTTACTATCCAAAGGCGTCAATGGACAACTTAATTTAGCACAAAAATCTCTACTCATATAGCTTCTATCCGCACCCGAATCAAATAAAACGTAAGCAGATTTATTGTCAATAAGAAACGTACCCGTAACAAGCTCCGGGTCTTCCTGTGCCTCTACCGCATTAATATTGAAAACTCTTCCACGGCCTTGTCCATTCGTGTTCTCCTGGTTCGGGCAATTTCTAATAATGTGGCCTGGTTTTCCACATTTATAACAAACTACATTGGCATAACTTGCTCCGACACTACTTGCTCCGCCATTACTCGTTCCGACACCATTTGTTCCTTTCGTTCTATTAACCCCTGGTCCGTAGACCTCACACTTCGCCGCGCTATGACCATTTCTTTTACACTTGTTGCAAAATTTGGTGCAGAACCCCGAGTGATTCTTTTCACACCTTTGGCATAGTTGCTTCTGATTGTTGTTGTTGTTGCGGTTATTATTGTTGTTGGGATGATTGTTGTAGTTGCTGTTGTTGTTGTTGTTGTTGTTGTTGTTGGGCCGTTTGTTGTAGTTGCGATTGATGTTGCGATTGTTGGGATAATTGTTGCGATTATTGTTGTAATTGCTGTTGTTGTTGTATTGGTGATTCTTATCACCGTTTTCCTCCCACTTTCTTTTGACTTGCTTCACATTGGCCTCTTCAGCAGTCTGTTCTTTAATTCTTTCTTCAATCTGGTTCACTAGTTTGTGAGCCATTCTACATGCCTGTTGTATGGAGGCGGGCTCGTGTGAACTTATATCTTCTTGGATTCTTTCCGGTAATCCTTTCACAAACGCGTCGATCTTCTCTTCCTCATCTTCGAATGCTCCCGGACACAATAGGCACAATTCTGTGAATCGTCTTTCGTACGTGGTAATATCAAATCCTTGGGTTCGTAACCCTCTAAGTTCTGTCTTGAGCTTATTGACCTCGGTTCTGGGACGGTACTTCTCGTTCATCAAGTGCTTGAATGCTGACCACGGTAGTGCGTACGCATCATCTTGTCCCACTTGCTCTAGATAGGTATTCCACCATGTTAACGCAGAACCTGTGAAGGTATGCGTAGCGTACTTCACTTTGTCCTCTTCAGTACACTTACTTATGGCAAACACCGATTCAACCTTCTCGGTCCACCGTTTCAATCCGATCGGTCCTTCGGTTCCATCAAATTCCAAAGGTTTGCAGGCAGTGAATTCTTTGTAGGTGCATCCTACACGATTTCCTGTACTGCTAGATCCACGGTTATTGTTGGTATGTAGCGCAGCCTGTACTGCGGCTATGTTTGAAGCTAGAAAAGTACGGAATTCCTCTTCATTCATATTCACGGTGTGTCGAGTAGTCGGTGCCATTTCCTTCAAAATAGTTAAATGGAACAAGTTAATCATACAGAATATTAAGAGTAGTTAATAGTATTTCGTAGCATAATATGAACTCATTTATAAAAGCTTTTTCTTCATATTAGCGTTTTATAAGTTTAAATTCGGGTAGTACCTACCCGTTAAGTTCATACTTAGTAGCTAATATACAATTCAACTACTACAATTCTATATGAAAAACTGATTATAATAATATTTCGCGTTCAAACTTTTATACAATATTTTACAAACTTACAATACCGCTTATTTTACATAAAGCATGAAATATAGCACACAATAACTTTGATACAAGATAGTTGTGAAGACAATTCTAGCTAGTACACAAGTCGTTCAGCAAAGGCAATAAAGACACGTAATTCATACGTCCAGAAACAAGTCATGCATTCTGGTTTTACTAGGACTACTTCCCATCCTTGGTCTTGTGCAACATAACCGTTATGGCCGTTGATAAGACAGCGTGTTGTAACGTCATCAAAGGGACGAGGGTTACGTAATGTCCAACAGTCCCGTAATAATCTAAAAACCTCATTTCTTACCCCAATTACCGACTCCGTCACTTGTGGAAACGTTTTGTTTAATAGTTGTAGCCCGATGTTCTTGTTCTCACTTTGGTGAGAAGCGAACATTACTAATCCGTAAGCATAACATGCTTCTTTATGTTGCATGTTAGCCGCTTTTTCTAAATCACGAAGTCCAATATTCGGATATATTGAGTCAAAATAATTTCTTAACCCGTTGCGTAAAATAGCATTTGGGTTCCCCGCAATATATGCGTCAAAGTAAACACATCGTAACTTATGGGTTTCCCAATGTGATATCCCCCATCTTTCAAACGAAAGTCTCTTATAAACCAAGACATTCTTGGAACGTTCTTCGAATGTCTTACAAACTGATCTCGCCTTAAATAGTTGTGCCGAAGAATTCTGGCCGACTCTAGACAAGATTTCATCAATCATGTCTCCGGGTAGGTCTCTTAAAATATTGGGTTGTCTATCCATTTTGTGTTTTTAAACTGTAAAATAGACAAGAGTTAGATTCATAAAAAAAAATACTTATTAATACAAGCAATTTTTACATATATCATAAAGCATAAGAACACTATATTCCATATATTACACCACACGAATACAACTATCTTATTCCGACTCGCTCGTTTCTTCTTCTTCGGTTTTGGTTCGTTTTGCCAAGTTTCTAGGGATATATGATGTTCCCCTAATACGAGCCGTCGTTGTCCACATTGGTTTAGAAAAACCTGGTGGTTTAGAGGTTCCCGGGTCATTGTTACAACTTAAGGACTTCGGGGGTTGACGATACATATAAAGTTCATCGGGGTTGGAATTAGATTTCTCTATTTTTATGCCCTTTCCCTTATTATTTTCTTTTGCCTTTTTAAATTCAGTTGGGGTAATTTCTATAACATCATCGGAATTCTCGTCGGAATCCGATTCATCGGAGAATTGGTAATCCTCCCAATATTTTGCTTCCTTGGCGGAAACACCATTGACCATAATTAACTTTGGTCGGTTGGTTGAGGATTTTCTTTTACTTAACCGTTTTATTATTTCCCCCACTGGTTCTATTTCTTCATCCGGTTCCGATTCTTCTTCCGGTTCCGATTCTTCTTCCGGTTCCGACTCTTCTTCCGGTTCCTCTTCGGGAACTTGTGAATCAGTCCACAAATCATTCCAATTTACATTTGACTCTTCATTATTATTAGGTGAGTCAATGGGACTTGTTCTAGAGGTAGACATCTATCACATAATATCAAACACGTTAAGAGATTAATATATCACATAATATTCATATGTTAAAAATATATAGTTTCCAACAAAAATGTTAAGCAATCATTTTTAAAGAAAACACGGTCGAAGTCCAGACTCACTAATGCATCCTAACAAACTCGATAAGACACACTAATGCAAATTTTCTGGTTCTCTAAGACCAACGCTCTGATACCAACTGAAATGTCCCGTTCTTATTGATTAAAAACGTTCCATATTAATTGATTTCGTTGCGAGGTTTTGACCTCTATATGAGACGTTTTTCAAAGACTGCATTCATTTTTAAACAAACCATAACCTTTATTTCATCAATAAAGGTTTAAAAAGCTTTACGTAGATTATCAAATAATGATAATCTAAAATATCCTGTTTACACACGACCATTACATAATGGTTTACAATACAAATATGTTACAACAAAATAAGTTTCTTGAATGCAGTTTTTACACAATATCATACAAGCATGGACTCCAAATCTTGTCCTTATTTAAGTATGCGACAGCGGAAGCTCTTAATAATCACCTGAGAATAAACATGCTTAAAACGTCAACAAAAATGTTGGTGAGTTATAGGTTTAACCTATATATATCAAATCGTAACAATAGACCACAAGATTTCATATTTCAATACACATCCCATACATAGAGATAAAAATCATTCATATGGTGAACACCTGGTAACCGACATTAACAAGATGCATATATAAGAATATCCCCATCATTCCGGGACACCCTTCGGATATGATATAAATTTCGAAGTACTAAAGCATCCGGTACTTTGGATGGGGTTTGTTAGGCCCAATAGATCTATCTTTAGGATTCGCGTCAATTAGGGTGTCTATTCCCTAATTCTTAGATTACCAGACTTAATAAAAAGGGGCATATTCGATTTCAATAATTCAACCATAGAATGTAGTTTCACGTACTTGTGTCTATTTTGTAAATCATTTATAAAACCTGCATGTATTCTCATCCCAAAAATATTAGATTTTAAAAGTGGGACTATAACTCACTTTCACAGATTTTTACTTCGTCGGGAAGTAAGACTTGGCCACTGGTTGATTCACGAACCTATAACAATATATACATATATATCAAAGTATGTTCAAAATATATTTACGACACTTTTAATATATTTTGATGTTTTAAGTTTATTAAGTCAGCTGTCCTCGTTAGTAACCTACAACTAGTTGTCCACAGTTAGATGTACAGAAATAAATCGATAAATATTATCTTGAATCAATCCACGACCCAGTGTATACGTATCTCAGTATTGATCACAACTCAAACTATATATATTTTGGAATCAACCTCAACCCTGTATAGCTAACTCCAACATTCACATATAGAGTGTCTATGGTTGTTCCGAAATATATATAGATGTGTCGACATGATAGGTCGAAACATTGTATACGTGTCTATGGTATCTCAAGATTACATAATATATAATACAAGTTGATTAAGTTATGGTTGGAATAGATTTGTTACCAATTTTCACGTAGCTAAAATGAGAAAAATTATCCAATCTTGTTTTACCCATAACTTCTTCATTTTAAATCCGTTTTGAGTGAATCAAATTGCTATGGTTTCATATTGAACTCTATTTTATGAATCTAAACAAAAAAAAGTATAGGTTTCTAGTCGGAAAAATAAGTTACAAGTCGTTTTTGTAAAGGTAGTCATTTCAGTCGAAAGAACGACGTCTAGATGACCATTTTAGAAAACATACTTCCACTTTGAGTTTAACCATAATTTTTGGATATAGTTTCATGTTCATAATAAAAATCATTTTCTCAGAATAACAACTTTTAAATCAAATTTTATCATAGTTTTTAATTAACTAACCCAAAACAGCCCGCGGTGTTACTACGACGGCGTAAATCCGGTTTTACGGTGTTTTTCGTGTTTCCAGGTTTTAAATCATTAAGTTAGCATATCATATAGATATAGAACATGTGTTTAGTTGATTTTAAAAGTCAAGTTAGAAGGATTAACTTTTGTTTGCGAACAAGTTTAGAATTAACTAAACTATGTTCTAGTGATTACAAGTTTAAACCTTCGAATAAGATAGCTTTATATGTATGAATCAAATGATGTTATGAACATCATTACTACCTTAAGTTCCTTGGATGAACCTACTGGAAAAGAGAAAAATGGATCTAGCTTCAATGGATCCTTGGATGGCTCAAAGTTCTTGAAGCAAAATCATGACACGAAAACAAGTTCAAGTAAGATCATCACTTGAAATAAGATTGTTATAGTTATAGAAATTGAACCAAAGTTTGAATATGATTATTACCTTGTATTAGAATGATAACCTACTGTAAGAAACAAAGATTTCTTGAGGTTGGATGATCACCTTACAAGATTGGAAGTGAGCTAGCAAACTTGAAAGTATTCTTGATTTTATGAAACTAGAACTTTTGAAATTTATGAAGAACACTTAGAACTTGAAGATAGAACTTGAGAGAGTTCAATTAGATGAAGAAAATTGAAGAATGAAAGTGTTTGTAGGTGTTTTTGGTCGTTGGTGTATGGATTAGATATAAAGGATATGTAATTTTGTTTTCATGTAAATAAGTCATGAATGATTACTCATATTTTTGTATTCTTATGAGATATTTCATGCTAGTTGCCAAATGATGGTTCCCACATGTGTTAGGTGACTCACATGGGCTGCTAAGAGCTGATCATTGGAGTGTATATACCAATAGTACATACATCTAAAAGCTGTGTATTGTACGAGTACGAATACGGGTGCATACGAGTAGAATTGTTGATGAAACTGAACGAGAATGTAATTGTAAGCATTTTTGTTAAGTAGAAGTATTTTGATAAGTGTATTGAAGTCTTTCAAAAGTGTATAAATACATATTAAAACACTACATGTATATACATTTTAACTGAGTCGTTAAGTCATCGTTAGTCGTTACATGTAAGTGTTGTTTTGAAACCTTTAGGTTAACGATCTTGTTAAATGTTGTTAACCCAATGTTTATAATATCAAAAGATATTTTAAATTATTATATTATCATGATATTATGATGTACGAATATCTCTTAATATGATATATATACATTAAATGTCGTTACAACGATAAACGTTACATATATGTCTCGTTTCAAAATCATTAAGTTAGTAGTCTTGTTTTTACATATGTAGTTCATTGTTAATATAATTAATGATATGTTTACTTATCATAATATCATGTTAACTATATATATAACCATATATATGTCATCATATAGTTTTTTTACAAGTTTTAATGTTCGTGAATCACCGGTCAACTTGGGTGGTCAATTGTCTATATGAAACCTATTTCAATTAATCAAGTCTTAACAAGTTTGATTGCTTAACATGTTGGAAACATTTAATCATGTAAACATCAATCTCAATTAATATATATAAACATGGAAAAGTTCGGGTCACTACAGCGATAGGTCAAGCATTAATCACTCGTCACATAACCAAACACACACATGCACACGTGGCCGACAAAGAGCGATAAGTCAAACGTTTATCACTCACCACATACGCCAAACAAATATAGTCAACAAAGAGCTATCCACGCGGATATCACTCACTATATTTTCCAGCCCAATTGTGGTCCCCGAAAAGTGAGTCCTAACGGATGTCACTTACCACACCGCACGCAAGCAACCAAATTATATACATAAGCGTATAAATATTCCACTCACCTTGAACACTTGAAGAACGTATCCGCGATCTTACTTCTTCCACCGACTTCACGCAAATCACCTACGCAAAGTTTCAATGCAAATAAGCTACACGAAATGCTTATCCGACTCAAACAACACTTATGTTCTTCTAGAACATCCTATTGACCAACTTTGACCAAAGACCATTTTTCGCTCGAAAACCTTCATAATCACAAATGACTTGTGATTATGCCTCAACAACATCATTTGAACATGGTTTGGTCATTCGATCACTCATTTAAACACATGACCCGCCCATTTGGTCCTAAAGTGTGTTTTACACCCTAATATGCATAAAACGATACTCACAAGTCCAAAACTCATGAAATCACTTCCCGCGTTCCCGAAATAGCTAATCTTAACTCTTTTAGCCATTAAACGCCATTTATAGGGTCGTTTACTCAAAAACCCATTTTATGACCTAAACTAGTCAAACTTTCCAATTCAAGAGTTCTTTCATCAAATCCTTTCAATCATAATTCATTAGATGAATTAAACACTCTAATTAGGTTCTTTAATCAACTAATCACATTAACAAACCCTAATCTCAAGATAAACAACCAATTCCACCATCACTAGTTTAAACCTTCATGTTCATGACTAGTAGGGTTCTTTAAACTAATTAACAAGATTACTAGCACCAATTAAACCCTAAATCATATGAGAAATCAACCAAAAACGGATTTTAGAGTTAACACTTACCGTTTGTACTCCCGTGTAGCCAAGAACGAGGAGAGCAACCTTTCTCCTTGCTCCTAAGATCGAATCACAAGCCTCGAGCCTCAAATCTTCACTTGAATCTTGAGTGTTTTTAGATTTTGGAGAGAAATGGAGAATTAAATGGAAAATAAAATGAAATAAGGAGACTTGGATCAGATTTGATCAGTTTTTATGGCCCCAATCCGTCCATATGCGAAAGTACCATAATACCCTTCATTTAGACACTTAAAATGCTGAAAAAACGCATCAGACCCAATCGGCGCGCCGCGCCAAATGGTCGCGCGCCGCTCCACACTGCAGGTCTGATTTCAGAAACTTGTTTTGGCCATAACTTTTTGACCGTAGCTCCGTTTTCGATGAACCAAATATCGTTGGAAACGTAATAAGATATTCTTTCCAATGGTAAGGCTTTGAAACATCAACTCAAACTTTATTTGGGGTTGAAAAGATACGTACACACTTTGTACCTCAAACAACGTCCAGTTTTCTTCGACGTTCGAGCAAGCAACACGTACCTGCTTCGTACACTTCGTATACGCATCGTACACCATAAATACATTATGTACAATAAATATTTGGGTCTTACAACTCTCCCCCACTTAGAATCGATCACGTCCTCGTGATCCTTGTCACTTAAATTAGCAAGTACCAAAATCCATGGTCCTTCGACATACGTCCAAACTCGATGTCCATAACATTTCCCCCAAATTCGAAGATTTCATACAAATCCTTTAGGCGACCTTACACAAAGTTACCTTTCTGTTTAGAATCATCCTCCGTGATTCACCAATTCTACCAAACCGAGTACTAAGTCTCGCTTCGTCCCCAAACCGGGACAAACTCATGCCTCGACCGCATGACATAAGTAAGCTAACGTTCCATACCTCGTATCAAGTTAGTAACCCCTTTAGCGTACCCTTATCATGTACATCGCTAAAGTAACCGCACAACAATAACATGGCCAACAAGCAAATACAACGGAGCCAACGAAAAGTGAATCCTCACGATTGGATACCACTTGCCCCACATGCTTACGCGTACGTGGCCGACGAAAAGCGGTAGATCAAACGTTAACCACTTACCACTACGCGACGAGAGGCCGACAAAAAGCGCATCCCTACGGATCACACTTACCTCTCCTCACATATGGCTAAACAAAAGCGATTCCTAACGGAAAACGCATGCCACACACCAATAAGTAGCCAACGAAAAGCGAATCCTAACGGATAACACTTACTACTTATCACACTCAAACCGTGGCCAACGAAAAGTGAATCCTCACAATGGATAACACTTACCACAATACATACAAACAAACTAAGTATATGCGCATACTTAGAATCATTCCATACCGTCTGGAATTTCCGCACACGAAATGTCCACACCCGCGAACATTGCTTAACACAATCGAGCAAGAACTACCTATAGCGCACATAGGCACAAAACAATAATCCTCTAGAAGAGAATTTGACACGCACACTCCTTAACCGGGGATTTCCTTGCTCGTCAAACACGTCCATTATCTCTCAACGAGATTTCCCACATTACCACCTCGAGTAGTAATTCACATCCAAATCAATAAATACAATTCAACCAAAATTGTATTCCACCACAAATCGACCAATCTAGGCCTCGACACAAACTCCGGATCTAATCATGAGCATTATCCGAAATTTTCACACCAAAACCTCCTCGTGCGGGAGTGTAACTCCCCCACTTGGAACTACGTTCCATAACTGCATCTTGCACAACCGTACAATGCTACCAAAGGTAGACTTTACCAACAATTGGGTTCACACGACCCATCACCATATCTTGCTCCAACCTTGAGCATACTAAGGATCTTAACATACCCTTAAACACTTCGAACGAAGAGTTCATCACAAATTACCCAACTTCATTCTTGCAATCCCACGATTGCCACAACTTGTTAAAGTTCCACCTAGTCACTCATGTACCTAAGGGTTTCTCTCCGGTACCCTAAGTACAATGTAACCACAATACCGTCGGAGTCGAATGTTACGCTTGCAGGTATGAAAGAGGCACCTGACATCGCGTCACATAGACTCCACTATCAACATTCATCGAGACCGAAAAACTCAACCTCGAGGGTTCCATTCATCCGATGTCACCCATCACAACACTAAAGTGACCTTAAGTCATGCGTACCCGACGAAACTTATGTTTCATCAATTACGACACAAAAGCGACTACGCGCTACCAAAACAACACCAAAGCCCATTCTCATGGCTTGGTAAAATCTTTCACCCAACACTAAGGAATGCTTGGAATCACCAAGTCTTACGCCCTTAGCTCGTCAATCCGACCATCGTCATAGGGTACTTCCATAAGGAACGCTGCCCCTCATCACACTATGCACTAACACAAAATGCATTTAAACAAAGTCATAAGTACGTTTCAATAAGATAATCGAAAGGTACCTGAACATCGTCGTCAGGTTCATGCATTACCAACCAAATCCGGACACGCCGACTTTCGGTGTCCCTCCTTTTGACAATTAAAACACGTAACCTTGTTAGACTTCGCATTCGTACATTCACGTGACAAATGACCTCGTTCGCCACAATTATAACACGTGGGCACAAAACCACCGGTGCCACTCCTTTTCATGCTCCCGCGGCCCTCGGAAATACTCTTACTTTTCTTGTTCGAATGCATCGTAGTCTCGGACTTCCGTTTACTAACATCAGACACACTTGGCTTCGACACCTCCGGTTCGAAACCCCGAGCCAATTCGAATAGCTCCTCAAAAGACTTAGCCATTCCCCGACTAATTTTACCCTTCAATTCATCATTCATCGTACGGTAAAAATCTTTCATCAACTTGTGATCGTCACCAACATACTCCGGACAAAAACGAGTCTTTGCCAAGAAGGTAGACTTGAGAGTAACCAAGTCCATCGAACCTTGTCGCAAATTGTGTAACTCGTCCCGGATTTTATCAAGGTCGGAAGAAGTTCGGTACTCGTTAAAGAACTCCTCTTTGAACTCATCCCATGACAAGCTCATACATTGTTCCTGGCCATACAATTGAATCTTGTCATCCCACCACAACTTCGCTTCTTCACGTAACATGCTAGACCCGTACCTCGTTTTCTTCTCGGGAGGACATTCACTAGTACGAAAAGCCCCCTCGATATCGGAAACCCAACATGTACTCTTCAACGGATCCCTCACCCCATTAAACATAGGAGGTTGAGCATCCTTGAAGTTCTTGTAATGGAAGTCCCGCCTTCCATGTCCACCGTTACCATCGCTCCCTTCACCACGAGGGTGAATGTTTCTAGCCTCGAATGCCTTTTCGATCGCGGCATCCACTCGTTCGTCGATTAGTTCGGTTACTTGCCCATCAATCGATTCCTGGAACACCTTTCTAACATCCTCGAGAAACTCCACTTTATAACGTTTAATGATGGCCTCAAACTTAGCCGTGAACTCGGAGTCGTCGCTTTGATCACCATTATCATGTCCGTTCCTCGTCTTCATTCTAAGAAATGAACTTGGTTAGGAACGCAACACAAGTAAATCACATACACCGCCACGAACAATAATCACATCACATAAGTATGCCAACGTTCGTGCATCCCATCTAGTCCAATACTTGTTGTACATCACTTGCATGACTTGGCTTGCAACCGTAATAATGTTCGCGACGCATTATTACGCTCACACGCCGTGCCGAACTCATGAATACAACAACCATTTCGCTAGATATTCAACACAAAACAACACAATTAGTATCAACATAAACAACACATAGTTAAAGCACCTATTCTCAAAGGCACTAACTAGAAACCCGAACCGACCCGAAATCCTACAAGTCCCGCATAAAAGCATACACAAAAGTCTAAGTCTAGGCACCTATCTCAAGTCGCCTAAATCCCTTAGACCATGCTCTGATACCACTTGTAACAACCCAAACCAACCCTCGACCAAACCCCGTGAAAATACAAACAAAAAAAAAATTGCTGTACAGTGACCCCGCGCGCCGCGCCCCCTATCTGGCGCGCCGCGCCAAAACGGCCTGTCTCCGGGCTTTTTAAATGCGAAAAAGATAGACTCGTTCCCGACACTTTCAGACGAAACGCTTTTTACAACACATTAATATAAGTAAAACTAACATGATTAATTAATTAAAACGAGCTTTACATCGCGGGGCCCACATATGCCCAAATACCCCTTTTAATACAAAATACAACTTCGACCCAATGAGTTTAAGTTCCAACAAACTACGAGCATGATGTTGGGGATAAACTACCCAATCCTAGGTCGAATCCAAGCAAGCATCAAAATGGGAAAATCATCTAATCCCGAGCATACCCTTGCCACGTCCGCCTTCGAACCTAAAAATGTAAACAACGAGAGGGTAAGCTAATGCTTAGTGAATGCAATACTTATACGCATACATACATAATCCAATTACTTGCATACACCTACACAACAACACAATAACATTAGCAAACCGCAATAACAAATAAACGATTAATCGTACGTACAACAAGTCAACATCATTAGCATAGAGATCTCAACAATAATACATGCCAAAAATGAATACGTACAATGCTAATAAAATTACACATCCCAATATACCCAATGTCGACATTCGACTCGATGGTGGCCGACGAAGAGTAGTAGGTCAAAATCGTTAACTACTCACCACCCATCGCACGCGTAAGTGGCCGACGAAGAGTAGTAGGTCAAAATCGTTAACTACTCACCACTACGCACTATGAGGCCGACGAAAAGTGCAACCGAAACGTTAACACTTACCTCAATCACAAGGATGACCGACGAAAAGCGGAACCGCTTACCATCCCACGATAAGTGGCCAATGAAGAGCGGATCCCGAAACGGATAACACTCACCACTTACCCCAACACACATATGTGGCCGACGAAGAGCGATAGGTCAAACATTAATCACTCACCACATATCTAAACATACACATGTAGCCGACGAAGAGTGATAGGTCAAACGTTAATCACTCGCTACATGCCCGAACACACACATGTGACCGACGAAGAGCGATAGGTCAAGCATTAATCACTCGTCTCATAACCAAACACACACATGCACACGTGGCCGACAAAGAGCGATAGGTCAAACGTTTATCACTCGCCACATACGCCAAACAAATATAGTCAACGAAGAGCTATCCACGCGGATATCACTCACTATATTTTCCAGCCCAATTGTGGTCCCCGAAAAGTGAGTCCTAACGGATGTCACTTACCACACCGCACACAAGCAACCAAATTATATACATAAGCGTATAAATATTCCACTCACCTTGAACACTTGAAGAACGTATCCGCAATCTTACTTCTTCCACCGACTTCACGCAAATCACCTACGCAAAGTTTCAATGCAAATAAGCTACACGAAATGCTTATCCGACTCAAACAACACTTATGTTCTTCTAGAACATCCTATTGACCAACTTTGACCAAAGACCATTTTTCGCTCGAAAACCTTCATAATCACAAATGACTTGTGATTATGCCTCAACAACATCATTTGAACATGGTTTGGTCATTCGATCACTCATTTAAACACATGACCCGCCCATTTGGTCCTAAAGTGTGTTTTACACCCTAATATGCATAAAACGATACTCACAAGTCCAAAACTCATGAAATCACTTCCCGCGTTCCCGAAATAGCTAATCTTAACTCTTTTAGCCATTAAACGCCATTTATAGGGTCGTTTACTCAAAAACCCATTTTATGACCTAAACTAGTCAAACTTTCCAATTCAAGAGTTCTTTCATCAAATCCTTTCAATCATAATTCATTAGATGAATTAAACACTCTAATTAGGTTCTTTAATCAACTAATCACATTAACAAACCCTAATCTCAAGATAAACAACCAATTCCACCATCACTAGTTTAAACCTTCATGTTCATGACTAGTAGGGTTCTTTAAACTAATTAACAAGATTACTAGCACCAATTAAACCCTAAATCATATGAGAAATCAACTAAAAACGGATTTTAGAGTTAACACTTACCGTTTGTACTCCCGTGTAGCCAAGAACGAGGAGAGCAACCTTTCTCCTTGCTCCTAAGATCGAATCACAAGCCTCGAGCCTCAAATCTTCACTTGAATCTTGAGTGTTTTTAGATTTTGGAGAGAAATGGAGAATTAAATGGAAAATAAAATGAAATAAGGAGACTTGGATCAGATTTGATCAGTTTTTATGGCCCCAATCCGTCCATATGCGAAAGTACCATAATACCCTTCATTTAGACACTTAAAATGCTGGAAAAAACGCATCAGACCCAATCGGCGCGCCGCGCCAAATGGTCGCGCGCCGCTCCACACTGCAGGTCAGATTTCAGAAACTTGTTTTGGCCATAACTTTTTGACCGTAGCTCCGTTTTCGATGAACCAAATATCGTTGGAAACGTAATAAGATATTATTTCCAATGGTAAGGCTTTGAAACATCAACTCAAACTTTATTTGGGGTTGAAAAGATACGTACACACTTTGTACCTCAAACAACGTCCAGTTTTCTTCGACGTTCGAGCAAGCAACACGTACCTGCTTCGTACACTTCGTATACGCATCGTACACCATAAATACATTATGTACAATAAATATTTGGGTCTTACATCTACATCATGACTCCATTCAATAATGGCATACAGGTGCGTGCAAAACACGACATACACACTAAAACTCCTTTTTCGACTCAAAAACAGTTTGATCTAGTTTCTTAAAAGTTCACCATTGAAAAGTATTCTTTATTACGATTCTAACGATAGTTTATTCATCAAAAACGGAGTTACGTTTTGAAAGTTACGCCCGTTTCAATTTCATAAAAGGTACTGTAGCAAATAGTGGCACTGCAGTAACTCGGGCACTGTAGCAAATAGTGACACTGTAGCAAAGAGTGACACTGTAGCAACTCGGTACTGTAGCAACTCGGGTACTGTAACAACTCGGGTACTATAGCAAACTGGGTTTCGAACCAATTTCGCTGATTTTGTGATTTTTTCCCCAAAAACTCGATTTCTAAGTGTTTTTGACCAAATTTTAAGCACAAGAAAGTTACTAAACATATATACAACCTATTTCTAACATCAATTAAGCATAATAAACATATTTCATGAAGATTCAAGCTCATAGTCACACTTTTTATTCAAGAACACAAAAAGCCAATTTCTAACAATCAAAGCATGAATTCAACAAAACAAACCTGAGATGATGCTCACAATGATGCTAGAAATCAGTCTCTAAAGTCTCTTAATCCAATTTCAAGTTTAGATCAATTAGGATTTCAAGAGTGAAAGAGTTAGGTACGGGAGTAATATTTCTAATTTGGGGAAAATGATGGAATAATCCAGATTCAAGCTATTTATATTGGGTTATAAAACCATACCCCATAACACACGGGTATTTTCCAGTTATCTGATATCTTTCGTACTTAATTTGACTGCCCTAACAGAGTCCAAATTCAACAAACGAACCTATTCTGTGACCCTTGTCACAAACTGGTCTTAACTAAACAACCAAATAATTATAAACATATAATTATAAAAATCACTAATTACGCCATTCCCAGGGTACAATGGTCATTTCATCTAGGCCCAAAACGCAGGTGTTACAGATACAAGCATAAGCATACTTACAAACGCGTACATACATCCAAACAAAAACATACTTACAAACATCCATAAACATACATCATGCAAACATATATGCACACATAAAAACAACCATAAACATACATACCCAAAAACATCCAAACCTAAACATGCAAACAACCATACCCGACACCCTAAACATGCGTACATACATACACAAACATACCTAAAACCGAGACGGGGTCCTGGTTAGATGCGAAGCGCGGAAAAACATGAGGATACATACGTACACAAACCATCATACGAACAACACTTCAAAAGAAGACACAAACACACAATAACCCATACCCACAAGCACCCCTACCCGCAAACACACATACATTTCAAAGCCTACTCGTCTATTCTATTCTAACTATACGCAAAACGGACACTTTTAAAAAAAAACGCTAAATATTTAGGGTACTTTTCATATATGTTGATTTTTCACTCGCAGGCTCCGTAACTAAACACAATAAATTACATTAAAAATCAAACCCACGGTGCGAAGCGAGGGTTCGAAAACTAGTTGCAATCAAAGCATAAGCCATCATTATATGTAGGACTCTAGGAGTTTAATTTATATTTGGATACATTAACAGACTAATATAAATTATTAGTCACCGATAGCATACATTGTGCTTATAATCAGTGGCGGATCTAGAAATGGCAGTCAGTGGAGTCACTAATTAAAAATTACAAAAAATTTATACTCTAGTGAAATGTCCCGTTCATAGCGATTATAAACGTTTCATATTAATTGATTTCTTTGCGAGGTTTTGACCTCTATATGAGACGTTTTTCAAAGACTGCATTCGATTTTAAAAACAAACCATAACCTTTAATTTTATTGATAAAGGTTTTTAAAGCATGACGTAGATTATCAAGTAATGATAATCTAGAATATAACGTTTTACACACGACCTTTACATAATGGTTTACAATAATATTACACATCGATTAAATTCTACGAATGCAGTTTTTAAACAATATTATACAAGCATGCAGACTCCAATTCCTGTCTTTATATAGCATGCAACAGCGGAAGCTTCTTAATAATCACCTGCGAATAAACATGCTTAAAACGTCAATAAAAATGTTGGTGAGTTATAGGTTTAACCTATATGTTATCAATTCATAATAATAGACCACAAGATTTCATTTTTCATAAGTAACATACAGGCATATAGCTATCTGTATAAAAATCATTCATATTGTGAACACCTGGTAACCGACATTAATAAGATGCATATAGAATATCCCCATCATTCCGGGACACCCATCGGACATGATAAACTCGAAGTACTAGCATTCCAAATTTCAGAATGGAGGTTGTTAGTTTCCGTAGATCTACCTTTAAGATTCGCGTCAATTAGGGGCCATTTCCCTAATTCTTAGGCTACCATGCTAAAAGGGGCATATTCGATTTCGATCATTCAACCATAAAATGTAGTTTCACGTACTTGTGTCTATTTTGTAAAACATTTATAAATCTGTATGTATTCTCATCCCAAAAATATTAGATTTTAAAAGTGGGACTATAACTCACTTTCACAGATTTTTACTTCGTCAGAATTTAAGACTTGACCACGGATCGATTCACGAACCTATAACAAATATATACATATATATCAAAGTATGATCAAAATATATTCACAACATTTTTTATTACGTTTTAATGATTTAAGTTTATTAAATTAGCGGTCCAACGTTAGTAATCTACAACTAGTTGTCCATAGTTAGATGTACAGAAATAAATCAATATATATTATCTCGAATCAATTCACGACCCAGTGTCTACAAGTCTCAGACTCGATCACAACTCAAAGTATATATATTATTTTGAAATCAACCTCAACTCTATATAGCTAACTCAAGCATTACTGCATATAGAGTGTCTATGGTTGTTCCAAATAATATATATAGATGGGTCGATATGATATGTCAAAACATTGTATACGTGTCTATGGTCTATCAAGGTTACATAATATGTTAGAGTACATGTATAATACAATATAAGTTAGTTAATTTATGGTTAGAATAGACTTGTTACAAATTTCACGTAGCTACAACAAGCAAAAATATCCAATTTTGTTTTACCCATAACTTCTTCGTTTTAAATCCGTTTTGAGTGATTCAAGTTGCTGTGGTTTTATAATGAACTGAAATTTATGAAACTAAACAGAAAAAGTATAAGTTTATAGTCGAAAATACATGTTACAAGTCATTTTTGTAAGAGGTAGTCATTTCAGTCGAAAGAACGACGTCTTGATGACCATTTTGAAAAGCATACTGTAACATCCCGCCTTTTTCCGTTTACTTTTCTGTTTAATGATTTAAATTCCGTTATATGTTTATGACATCCCTCGTTAATACGCGTTTTAAAAATATCTCGTTTAGGTAATTCACGCACTCGCAACCAAACTCGAGGGACTAGTTTCGCCAAAGTGCCAAAGAGGTGACTAGCTTTTGACTAGTCAACCCCACCTCCCATCTTTTTCATTTCATTTCTCTTTTCTTTCATTACTTCCTTATTTTCTTTCAAATCTCCATTACAAGAATCATCATCTAATTCCAATCGATCGAGCTTCAATCAAAACAAATTACATATTTGGAATCCTTACAACTTCCTCTTCGATTCCATACCGATTTCATTACATTTGGGTAACTTTCTAAAATTACTAGATTTTGTGTTCTTAATGTTTTTAACTTATAAAGTTGTTAATTAGTGTCTATGGCTCAAGTCTAACATGAATATATGATTTATATGTTCGATCTTATTATTTTGGTAACTAGCATGAACTTGAAACTTTGGTGTGTTTGATTTGGTGATTTGGTTGTTTGAATGATGTTAAATGTTATAAATGCATGTATTAAATGTGTTCCTAACATCACTAGCTTCAATTTGATGTGGAGGTTGCTTTAGAAAACTACATAAACTTGATTAGTGATTTTGGTGAATTTGGGGTAGGGTTTTGATGAACTTTAAATGCATTTTTGATGTATTGAATGCCATGAATTTTTGTTGGTAAGTGGTTAGTTAGATTGTATGTTTGATTACCTATGAAACGGCATGTGATATGTATGCATTTAATTCCCGAATCATAAATATGCATTTATAAACTTGAAGCATTTATGGTGTGCATTGATTGATCATTTAACTTGGAAACTCGGTTATTGCAAATGATGTTTTTGGTTGGTGAAATGTATTTAGTTGTGTTCTTTGTCAAATTACCTTTCTAACGATATAAGATGCGAGTTCTAAGTGTTTGCGGTTTGCGTTTTATGCATAAAAAGGTTCAGGTTGAGACTTAGAAAACTGAAACTGGCCAGGTACCAGCTCGCGTGTAATGCCGCGGCGCGGCCAGCCTTTGTCGCGGCGCGACAATAGGCGTAGTTTGATTCTGACCTACATGGTCAAAATATGAAAAATGTTTGGCACGCTATGGACCTCCGATTCACATGTAACTTGTTCTAACATGCTTATATATGAATAAAAACCTCAGAAAAATAGTTCGGGACCCGACCCGAACGTGTTGACTTTTTCGTTAACTTTGACATACCAAAGTTGACTTTTAATCAAACTTAACCAAATGTTTGTGCAATCATTCTAACATGCTTTTATACTTGTACCTTACATGAAACATGACAATTTGATTCACATGCTATTATGATCGAGTCTTAACGAGCCATAGGACTACTTGAACACTTTGACCTATCGTATTTACCGTTATTGATACAAACCTATTTGTTTAGGTCAAGACTAGCATTCATTCTTGCACACGTTACTTGTTGAAGTACTTATTACTCGTGTACACAAGGTGAGATCATAGTCCCACTTTTACTCTTTTGAACTTACATTTGGGATGAGAAAACATAAACGTTTCTTTTTGCTAAGTGAATACAAGTACAGGAAAACAAACATTCTAAATACGAGTTTGAACAAAAATCCTCAATTCGATTATCATTAGTTACACTTGCCGGGTGTAAGCAAGAACTTATGTTATATGGCCATATGGGTTTGACAAACCCTCATTCAAACGGTTCGCTACCGTTTACGAATGAAATATATTTTCGAGAAACAGTGTATGTTCTAACACTATTGTGATGGGGTTCTATGGAAGGAATGTTAAGCATTGATAATTGGGTGCTCGTGAAAAAAACTTTTGGAATGTATTACTATTATATCAATGTTACAAATCTTGTGGTTCACTTGTACTTACTTACTTAAACCTATGATTTCACCAACGTTTTCGTTGACAGATTTCTATGTTTTTCTCAGGTCCTTGAACGTTTTGTGATACATGCTTCCGCTCATTACTTTTGATACTTGCTTGGATGTCGAGTATATACATGCATACATGGAGCATCTTTTGGCTACTTTTAAATCGTGTCGCATAGATTTCAATTGTACTTATAACTTTGTAACTTAACTTTTGGATGAACGATTCTGGTAAACTTGGGAACAAATCTTAACTTTTGAAATGAATGCGACATATTTTTGGTCAAACATCATTTTAAAGACTTATGACCACGTAATGGGACCTAAGTAGTCGGCGCTGACGATTTTGTCGGGTCGCTATAGATGGTATCAGAGCGTTGGTTGTTGGGATTTAGAGTCATTGGTGTCAACCCCTAGTCATAGGGTACATTAGTGAGTCTAGACTACAACCGGCATATAGACTTGAAGTAGGAATTACTTGACTACTTGTGCATTTATACTCGAACGTTTCTACTCATATCTACTCTTTGTTCATCTTAATCTCACATTGTTTAATTTGATTGACACGCCACCTTGACTATATGAAATGATGTCGAATGCACATATGAATCAGGGTAATATAATTTCCGGGATTATATTACGGTGACTCATATGAACGTTCCGACATTGTGGCATAAAGAATTTAAGGCGAGTCAAGGAAATTTTTTCCCTCTATCCTTATTCCATATCATGATTAGTATTATTGAAAATACTAATCAACGGTATTCTTGTGTTTTGAAGGAACAATGCCTCCTCGTCGTGTGCCACGCCATGAGACTCCCGAACAAGCTCTACAACGAATGATAGCCACCGACGTGGATGCGGCCATGGCCGGTCACTCCTCCAACAACAACAATAACAACAACCACAACAACAATCAAGGAGCCGGTAACTCAAGCGAGGGGTGCTCCTATAAAGCCTTCATGGGGTGCAAACCTCATACTTTTGATGGGACCGGGGGACCGGTTACTCTCACTCGATGGTTCGAACAAACGGAGGCCGTCTTTAGCATAAGCCGTTGTCGGGACCAAGATAAGGTCAAATACTCCACTCACACTTTCGCCGGTGTCGCCCTCACATGGTGGAACACCTATGTACAATCGGTGGGTACCGATGAAGCTCACGCCCTCTCTTGGGCCGACCTAAAGGAAAAGATGATCGTCGAATATTTCCCTCGTGAAGAAACCCGAAGGCTCGAACAAGAGCTAAGAACTTTGAAAGCGGTCGGAAACGATCTCAAGGCTTATAATCAACGATTTTCCGAACTAGCCTTGATGTGCCCAAACCTTGTGAACCCCGAAGCTTTAAGGGTTGAACTTTACATGGATGGTCTCCCAAAGAGCATCAAACACGGGGTAATGTCATCCAAACCCACTAATCATCAAGAAGCTTTGAACATGGCCCGCAAGTTGATAGAAATGGTGGACGAAATTGTAGTGCCGGCACCTAAAGCCGAGGATAAGCCGGGTAACAACAAAAGAAAATGGGAAACCCCCCAACCAAGCAACAACAACTTTTCCAAGAAGCCTTACACCTCCGACGGCAAGAAAGGTTATGCCGGAAACCTACCTCTTTGCAACAAATGCAACAAGCACCACTTTGGTGAATGTGGCAAGCTAATTTGCCATCGGTGCCAAGGAGTTAGTCATAAGGACAACGAATGTAAAAGTGTCGCCCCCATCGCTCGAAAGGGGCCCAATGCACCAAAAACGGGCACTTGTTACGAATGTGGCCAAACGGACCATTATAGAAATGCATGCCCGAAGAAGAAAGATAACCCCAATACGCGCGATCGAGCTTTCAACATCAACACCGAGGAAGCCCGAGATGACAATGAATTAGTCACGGGTACGTTTCTTCTCAACAACACTTACGTTACTTGTTTATTCGATTCGGGTGCTGATAAATGCTTTGTATCCAAGACTTTGATTCATTCTTTTAGCACTCCACCACTCTCACTAGATACCACTTATACCATTGAAGTGGCCAACGGGAAACTATTGAGTGCCGACACATATTACCGGGGGTGTACGTTAAACATTTTGGGTAATGAGTTTGAACTTGACTTGATACCCATGGAACTAGGAAGCTTCGATGTAATAATCGGTATGAATTGGCTAGCCAAAACGAAATCTCACATCCTTTGTGATCTTAACGCAATCCGGATTCCTATGGAGAACGGCGAACCTTTGATCGTCTATGGCGATAAGAGTTGCACCGGACTCAACCTCGTTTCATGCATTAAAGTTAGAAAACTACTCCGTACGGGTTGTTTTGCGATACTTGCTCACGTTAAGAAAGTCGAGTCCGATGAGAAGCACATCGATGATGTGCCAATTGTTAGTGACTATTCCGATGTATTTCTCGACGAATTGCCGGGTCTTCCACCTCATCGACCGGTTGAATTCCAAATCGATCTTATTTCGGGAGCCGCACCCGTAGCACGTGCACCATATAGACTTGCTCCATCCGAAATGCAAGAATTGCAAAGTCAAATCCAAGAACTACTTGACCGTGGTTTTATCCAACCTAGCCATTCACCATGGGGCGTTCCGATTTTGTTTGTTAAAAAGAAAGACGGATCATTACGAATGTGCATTGATTATCGTGAACTAAACAAATTGACGGTTAAGAACCGATATCCTCTTCCGCGCATCGATGACCTCTTTGATCAACTACAAGGGTCTTGTGTATATTCGAAAATCAATCTCTGCTCGGGTTATCATCAATTAAGGGTTAAGGGGGAAGATGTCTCCAAAACTGCTTTCTGAACTCGTTATGGTAGTTATGAATTCCTTGTCATGCCATTTGGTCTCACTAACGCACCGGCGGTATTCATGGACCTTATGAACCGCGTGTGCAAACCGTGTCTCGATAAATTCGTCATTGTGTTCATCGATGACATCTTGGTCTATTCTAAAAGCGAAGAAGAACACGAACAACATCTCTGACTTGTGCTTGAACTCTTGAGACAAGAACGACTCTATGCCAAATTCTCCAAGTGTGAATTTTGGTTGAAGGAAGTTCAATTTCTTGGTCATGTTGTAAGTGACCAAGGTATTAAAGTCGATCCATCAAAAATCGAAGCCATTAGTAAATGGGAGACTCCTACTACTCCTACTCACATTCGTCAATTCTTGGGTCTCGCCGGATACTATCGTAGATTCATCAAGGATTTCTCTTTGGTTGCTCATCCTCTAACCGCGTTAACTCACAAGGGAAAGAAATTCGTTTGGGCGACCGAACAAGAATCCGCATTTCAAATCTTGAAAACGAAGCTAACCACCGCTCCTATCTTGTCACTTCCCGAAGGCAACGATGATTTTGTTGTGTATTGCGACGCCTCGAAACATGGTTTTGGGTGTGTGTTGATGCAACGAACGAAAGTCATTTCTTATGCTTCTCGACAACTCAAAATTCATGAACGAAACTACACGACACATGATCTCGAACTCGGAGCCGTTGTCTTTGCACTTAAAATGTGGAGACACTATCTTTATGGAACCAAGAGTACTATCTTTACCGATCACAAAAGCCTCCAACACATCTTTGATCAAAAGTAACTAAACATGAGACAACGACGGTGGATTGAAACTTTAAACGATTACGATTGCGAGCTTCGTTACCATCCCGGAAAGGCAAATGTAGTAGCCGATGCCTTAAGTCGAAAAGAAAGAGCGGTGCCTCTTCGTGTCCGAGCCTTAAACATCACCATCCATACCAACCTTAATAGCCAAATTCGGGTAGCCCAAGATGAGGCTCTCAAGGATGAAAACGTTTTACACGAGCTCTTGAACATTCTCGTCTCTCGATTCGAAGTTAGGGAGACCGGACTTCGATATTTCGCCGGAAGGATTTGGGTGCCTAGATATGGGGACCTACGAAACCTTATTTTAGATGAAGCTCATAAGTCACGATACTCGATTCACCCCGGTGCCAATAAGATGTACCACGACCTTAAAGAACAATATTGGTGGCCGAACATCAAAAGAGACGTAGCTACTTATGTTGCCAAGTGTTTGACATGTTCCAAAGTCAAATCCGAACACCAAAGACCGTCCAGACTACTTCAACAACCCGAGATCCCTCAATGGAAGTGGGAAAGGATAACGATGGATTTTATCACCAAACTACCAAAGAAGGTTGGCGGTTATGATACTATTTGGGTTATTGTTGACCGACTCACCAAATCCGCGCACTTCCTAGCCATGAAGGAAACCGATAAAATGGAGAAACTTGCCCAACTTTACATTAAGGAGATCGTAGCCCGACACAGTGTACCGTTATCGATTATCTCTGACTGAGATGGCCGTTTTGTTTCTAGATTTTGGCGTACTTTACAAGAAGCGTTGGGAACGCGTTTAGACATGAGCACCGCATACCATCCGCAAACCGACGGACAAAGCGAACGCACAATTCAAACTTTGGAAGACATGTTACGAGCTTGCGTTGTCGATTTTGGAAAAGCTTGGGATAAGCACTTGCTTCTCGCCGAATTCTCTTACAATAATAGTTATCATGCGAGTATTAACGCCGCACCATTCGAAGCTTTATATGGCCGAAAATGTCGTTCACCTCTTTGTTGGGCCGAAGTAGGCGACACACAAATCACCGGACCCGAACTCATTCAAGAAACAACCGAGAAAATCGTTCAAATCCGAGATAGGCTTAGGACGACCCGAAGTCGTCAAAAGAGCTATACCGACAAACGACGCAACGACCTCGAATTTCAAGTCGGTGACCGAGTAATGTTAAAAGTCGCACCTTGGAAAGGTGTAATCCGTTTTGAGAAACGCGGGAAGCTAAATCCGCGATATATTGGTCCTTTCGAAATCTTGGAGCGTATTGGAACCGTTGCTTATCGTTTAGATCTTCCACCTCAATTGAGCTCCGTTCATCCTACCTTCTATGTATCTAACTTGAAAAAGTGTCTTGCCGAACCCGATATCGTCATCCCTCTCGAGGAACTTACTATTGATGACAAACTTCATTTTGTGGAGGAAACGGTTGAAATTGTGGACACCTCCATCAAGACATTGAAACAAAGCCGAATTCCGATTGTTAAAGTCCGTTGGAACGCCAAAAGGGGACCCGAGTTTACTTGGGAAAGGCAAGATCAAATGCAAAAGAAATACCCTCACTTGTTCCCGGTTCCAGAAACGCAAGATCCCGAGGAAGAAACAACGACTACTACGCCTACTTAAATTTCGGGACGAAATTTCTTTTAAGGAGTAGGTAATGTAACATCCCGCCTTTTTCCGTTTACTTTTCCGTTTAATGATTTAAATTCCGTTACATGTTTATGACATCCCTCGTTAATACGCGTTTTAAAAATATCTCGTTTAGGTAATTCACGCACCCGCAACCAAACTCGAGGGACTAGTTTCGCCAAAGTGCCAAAGAGGTTACTTGCTTTTGACTAGTCAACCCCACCTCCCATCTTTTTCATTTCATTTCTCTTTTCTTTCATTACTTCCTTATTTTCTTTCAAATCTCCATTACAAGAATCATCATCTAATTCCAATCGAGAAAGCTTCAATCAAAATAAATTACATATTTGGAATCCTTACAACTTCCTCTTCGATTCTATACCGATTTCATTACATTTGGGTAACTTTCTAAAATCACTAGATTTTGTGTTCTTAATGTTTTTAACTTATAAAGTTGTTAATTAGTGTCTATGGCTCAAGTCTAACATGAATATATGATTTATATGTTCGATCTTGTTATTTTGGTAACTAGCATGAACTTGAAACTTTGGTGTGTTTGATTTGGTGATTTGGTTGTTTGAATGATGTTAAATGTTATAAATGCATGTATTAAATGTGTTCCTAACATCACTAGCTTCAATTTGATGTGTAGGTTGCTTTAGAAAACTCCATAAACTTGATTAGTGATTTTGGTGAATTTGGGGTAGGGTTTTGATGAACTTTAAATGCATTTTTGATGTATTGAATGCCATGAATTGTTGTTGGTAAGTGGTTAGTTAGATTGTATGTTTGATTACCTACGAAACGGCGTGTGATATGTATGCATTTAATTCCCGAATCATAAATGTGCATTTATGAACTTGAAGCATTTATGGTGTGCATTGATTGATCATTTAACTTGGAAACTCGGTTATTGCAAATGATGTTTTTGGTTGGTGAAATGTATTTAGTTGTGTTCTTTGTCAAATTACCTTTCTAACGATATAAGATGCGAGTTCTAAGTGTTTGCGGTTTGCGTTTTATGCATAAAAAGGTTCAGGTTGAGACTTAGAAAACTGAAACTGGCCAGGTACCAGCTCACGTGTAATGCCGCGGCGCGGCCAGCCTTTGTCGCGGCGCGACAATAGGCGTAGTTTGATTCTGACCTACATGGTCAAAATATGAAAAATGTTTGGCACGCTATGGACCTCCGATTCACATGTAACTTGTTCTAACATGCTTATATATGAATAAAAACCTCAGAAAAATAGTTCGGGACCCGACCCGAACGTGTTGACTTTTTCGTTGACTTTGACCGACCAAAGTTGACTTTTAATCAAACTTAACCAAATGTTTGTGCAATCATTCTAACATGCTTTTATACTTGTACCTTACATGAAACATGACAATTTGATTCACATGCTATTATGATCGAGTCTTAACGAGCCATAGGACTACTTGAACACTTTGACCTATCGTGTTTACCGTTATTGATACAAACCTATTTGTTTAGGTCAAGACTAGCATTCGTTCTTGCACACGTTACTTGTTGAAGTACTTATTACTCGTGTACACAAGGTGAGATCATAGTCCCACTTTTACTCTTTTGAACTTACATTTGGGATGAGAAAACATAAACGTTTCTTTTTGCTAAGTGAACACAAGTACAAGAAAACAAACATTCTAAATACGAGTTTGAACAAAAATCCTCAATTCGATTATCATTAGTTACACTTGCCGGGTGTAAGCGAGAACTTATGTTATATGGCCATATGGGTTTGACAAACCCTCATTCAAACGGTTCGCTACCGTTTACGAATGAAATATATTTTCGAGAAACAGTGTATGTTCTAACACTATTGTGATGGGGTTCTATGGAAGGAATGTTAAGCATTGATAATTGGGTGCTCGTGAAACAAACTTTTGGAATGTATTACTATTATATCAATGTTACAAATCTTGTGGTTCACTTGTACTTACTTACTTAAACCTATGATTTCACCAACGTTTTCGTTGACAGATTTCTATGTTTTTCTCAGGTCCTTGAACGTTTTGTGATACATGCTTCCGCTCATTACTTTTGATACTTGCTTGGATGTCGAGTATATACATGCATACATGGAGCATCTTTTGGCTACTTTTAAATCGTGTCGCATAGATTTCAATTGTACTTATAACTTTGTAACTTAACTTTTGGATGAACGATTCTGGTAAACTTGGGAACAAATCTTAACTTTTGAAATGAATGCGACATATTTTCGGTCAAACGTCATTTTAAAGACTTATGACCACGTAATGGGACCTAAGTATTCGGCGCCGTCAATGACGATTTTGTCGGGTCGCTACACATACTTCCACTTTGAGTTTAACCATGATTTTTGGATATAGTTTCATGTTAATAAGAAAAATCATTTTCCCAGAAAGACAACTTTTAAATCAAAGTTTATCATAGTTTTTAATTATCTAACCCAAAACAGCCCGCGGTGTTACTATGACGGCGTATGTCTGGTTTTACGGTGTTCTTCGTGTTTCCAGGTTTTAAATAATTAAGTTAGCATATCATAAAGATATAGAACATGTGTTTAGTTGATTTTAAAAGTTAAGTTAGAAGGATTAACTTTGTTTGCGAACAAGTTTAGAATTAACTAAACTATGTTCTAGTGATTACATGTTATAATCTTCGAATAAGATAGTTTTATATATATGAATCGAATGATGTTATGAACATCATTACTACCTTAAGTTTAGTAGGCAAACCTACTAGAAGTGACAAAAAAATGATCTAGCTTCAAAGGATTCTTGGATGGATTGAAAGTTCTTGAAGTAGAATCATGACACGAAAACAAGTTCAAGTAAGATTTCTACTCGAAATAAGATTGTTATATTTATAGAAATTGAATCAAAGTTTGAATATGAGTATTACCTTGAATTAGAGAGATAACCTACTGTAAATAACAAAGGTTTCTTGATCTTAGATGATTACTTTGAATGGATTAGAAAGATTGAAAGTAATCTTGCAATCTTGAAAGGTTTCTTGAAGTGTTCTTGATGTGTTCTTGAATGATTCTTCTTATGGTGATCTAACCTTTGATTATGAGATCAAAACTTGCTGAATATGATGAGAGTTAGAAGAGGTGGAAGTGTGTGTGTTTAGAGAGTAATATGATGTAGTAATCTAGCATGAAATGGATGTATATATCCATGCTAATCCCACGTTTTTTTTAGTTAGTCAACAAAGGCTTCTATAGTTTTGTTATTTAGCTTAATCATTCATGGTAAATGACAAAGGTTAATGCCTACATGTTTCTATAATGGATGATGAGTCATTTAGGGCTGCTAAGATCAAATTATTGAGTGTATGTATCAATAGTAAGTACACCTAGAAGCCGTGTATTATACGAGTACGAATACAGGTGCATACGAGTAGAATTGTTGATGAAAATGAATGAGAACGCAATTGTAAGCATTTTTGTTAACTAGAAGTACTTTGATATGTGTCTTGAAGTCTTTCAAAAGTGTACCAATACATCTTAATACACTACATGTATATTCATTTTAACTGAGTCGTTAAGTCATCGTTAGTCGTTACATGTAAGTATTGTTTTTGAAAGCTTTAAGTTAACGATCTCATTTAATGTTGTTGAAAGCTTTAAATCAAATTTTAACACATTTTTAATAAAGCGATATTAACCCAAACAAAAAATTTCAAGCTGACCTGGCAGCTCGACCCCAGCCAGGGGCTCTGCCCCTTGGACCCGAGGGGTTGCCACCCATTGGACCCCGCTATCGGGGGCGCTGCCCCCGAACCCTCGTCATAATCAAGATAGGTTCAAACAAGTGTGCACTCCACACTTTCCCAAACTTGTTCGATATTTATCAAAGTTATTTTGGTTAACAAATTAATCCCATTACACTTAAATCATATTGGTGACACAAAATTACCCACAATGAATATATCTTAATATGATATATATACATTAAAATGTCGTTACAACGATAATCGTTACATATATGTCTCGTTTCGAAATTCTTAAGTTAGTAATCTTGTTTTTACATATGTAGTTCATTGTTAACACACTTAATGATATATATAATTATCATTTTATCATGTTAAATATAGTGTAACAATATCTTAATATGATACATATGTATTTTAGTAAGACGTTGCTATAACGATAATCGTTATATATATCGTTTCGAGTTTCATAATTCAATAGTCTCATTTTATGTATATAACTCATTGTTAATATACCTAGTGAGATACTTACTTTTCATAATATCATGTTAGCTATATACATATCCATATATATCATCATCATATAGTTTTTACAAGTTTTAACGTTCGTGAATCGCCGGTCAACTTGAGTGGTCAATTGTCTACATGAAACTTATTTCAATTAATCAAGTCTTAACAAGTTTGATTGCTTAACATGTTGGAAACATTTAATCATGTAAATATCAATTTCATTTAATATATATAAACATGAAAAAGTTCGGGTCACTACATATAGATGACCTGTGGCGGATCCTGAAATTCA